>NW_022900946.1:14993478-15057553 GCF_012274545.1 Fukomys damarensis | reverse complement strand
GCTCATTAAATGTCTGACAAATGGATGAATGAGCTAACGGTAGATTCGAAACATCTGATTCTGCTGGTTTCCTTTCTGGTGAGTAGGAACAGAGGAAGAAAGTTTGCTTCAGAAGTAGGATAAGATGATTGCTCCATTGTGTCCTTGCAAGTAATTAGGGATTTTTATCTTCCTATTGAAGGCAGATTCAACCTTACATTTGTATTTAATGGAAAAAATGATCAGGTATTGGAGAACTTCATCAAGTTCACTCTGTCAGACAGCAGCTGGTTTGGTTCTCCTTTCTATTCTCCAGGTTTCTGCCAGCAGCACAGCCTTTATCTCTTCATCCCTGCAGTTCATGTGGGCACAGCTAGGTTTGAGGTGAGACTGTTCACACCAGCCTTGTTTGCCCCAGCTTTGGGAATTTAACACCACTCATCTCCATATACTGTGTGCTGTGTGGTAGCCACCACTGTAAGCGTCTTGTAAATGATTATCACTCCATTGACTCCCCGTCACAGTCCTTTCAGGAAAGTCTGATCATCATCTGTACTTTAGGGGTGGAAAAATGGAGGCACAGAGAGGTCAAGGTGGTTGCCCAAGGTCCCAGGAGGTAAGCAGCAGATCAAGGATTCAAACTTAAGCAGAATGGCACTTAACTGTTGGGATGTGTCTCGTCAATCCACCTGTCGGAATTCCAATCTTAAAATTCAAAACCGTAACGGCATTTGGAGGTGGGGACTAAGAATCAATGAGTTCATGCATGCACTAATGGATTATCTGGCAAGTGGGTCTGTTCCATAAGTCACTTTGGCTGTGTCTCTTGCGTGTGCCCCTCTTGTGAGTTGTCTCAGAACTCTGCAGAGCCCCACCCATGAGAAGGCTGTCCCTTGAAGCCACCCTTGATCTCTGGGCATCCTAACCCACAGAATCATGAACCGAATAAACTTTTATTCTCGATAAATCGCTCAACTTGTGGTATAGTTATAGCTATGGAAAATGGACTAATGTTGCAACTTAATTCAGGCAAGAGAGAAGAGCTCCAAATCTGTTCTTCGTCCTGAATGTCTTTATAAAGGGTGATAAAAAATACAATGAATGCTGCTGCTGAGTGCCATCCAATGGAAAGCTGTGGTCAAAACATCACTGTGTGTCCTCATCCGTCAATTGTACAGGATCTGGCACTGTGTGACTCTTTTGGCTTCCAAATGTCCATGAAAGGTAAATGCTTTGATATGATTCAGGACATTGATGCAGCCCTGTCGACAAAACTAAAGATACCCAGGAAAAACGTCTAGAATTATTTCATAAAGTGGCAAGAACAATGGAACAGGTGTGTTTAAGGGGAATAATTTTAGGGGGATCGATGGCAGTGTCTTTTACTGTCATAAATTAAAAATTCACTGTCATTTCCAGTCACATGTGCGTGCGTGCGTGCGTGCGTGTGAGTGTGTGGCATGTAAGGAGACACCTCACACCACCATGGGGGCTTCAGGCTGCTTTCTGTGGGGCAATCCATCATGCTGGAGGCAGGAAGAGCTGTGTGTCTCTGTCCTGAGGTGGAATCTCTTTGTTGGGGAAACCTCAGATTTTGCTCTTAAGGCCTTCCAATGACTGGGTGAGTTCCACCCAGCGATGGTGATCTCCTTGGTTTAAAATCAACTGATAAGAGATGTGAGTCACATCCTCAAAACACTTCCCCAGCATCTGCACTGATGTGTGACCATGTGATGAGTGCCACAGCCTGACATACTGACGAATGCAATTAACTGTCGCCCTGGCTGATTTGGTCACTGTGGGCCTCCATTTCCCCTTCTGTGAAGTGGACACAACTTGTCCTGCTCTTCGAGTTTCTCCTCTGTGAAACAGAAACATGGAGTAGTAGTGTGCTGAGGGGTGAGTGGGAAGATGATTTCCAGGTGTGGCACCCTCGCTGCTTGCAGATTGAGGTCTTTTGTTCCCGGAACTCCTGAGTCCTCACAGGAGGAGCATGTGACACCGGGACTAGAAGGTGATTGCTAGCAGGCACTAGAGATATTCATATGACTTTTAGCTTTGTTCTGAGGCCAATTTCAACCCCAGAAGGGACAGCGTACAGCCCTCCACAGGGGCTTCTCTGAGCAGACCTGGATTGGGGTCCTTGATAACTGCAGAGATGACCCCTTTCTTGCTTTGCATGTCCAGGATGGAGGGAGGGGGGCATGGAGGAAGGAAAGGAGGAGGTGAGGGGCATGATCTCCTGTTGTGTGAGTCATGGTGCACTCAGACACGCACACATTGGCAAAATGAGAAAAGACCACGTAGCGGAGGGAAGTAAAGAAAAGTCTTTAAAGCCCCAGATGCGTTGTAATGAAGTCAGATAGAGCAGGAACTTTCTTCTTGGTTCTGATATTTTCTTGATATGTGACTAGAACGAGTCAAGGAATCCCTCTGACCTTCAGTCTCTTCATCTGTGAAAGGGGAAATAAGGTAATATGAACGGGGAGTCCAGGTAATAATACCTGGTTCACAGGGACGAGGTGAGGATGTGACATGCATGGTGCTTTTCTTTGCTGCTTTCTTCCTGTGGCCTGGTGGGCAGTGGCCTCTGATCAGTGGGTTGAGAGGGGCCCCAGGCTTGGCCTGGTCATGACCACTGCGTGTTGGCCTTCACGTCCCCCTGCTACTGCTACTGGCTGCCCCATAGTCAGGTTCAGGTCTCAGTCACCCTGGGTCTTGGTGTTTATGTTTATTTTTAGCAGGGGAATATTATGGCAAAGGGAGAGAAGAGCTATTAATGAACATATTATTCAATAATGGGGGATAATAAGCAGCTGCTCTAATTGCATTATGGTCCTGTCACCTGAAGTTCACACTGTCATTCAGGCTCGGTGTCTGAAGTACTTTTAAGTGGGAGCCCAGGTTTTCAAGAACAAGGGGGGAAGAAAAGAAAAATTACCTAAAAGTGGTAAAATTAACATCCCTTCATTCTTGGCCTTCTAAAGAGCTTTCTGATTATGTATTCTCATGGTTCCACAGGAATGAGATGGTTTTCACTGTAATGATGAAAAGCTTCTACAAAGTAATTCTTGGTATTAGAAAGGGCCAGATGGGGGCTGGGGATTTAGCTCAGTGGTTCTGCCACTTGCCTCACAAGCACAAGGACCTGAGTTCCATCCCCGGTACCAAAAAAAAAAAAAAGAAAAGGCCAGATGGTGAGCAGGACTATTTCTTGAATAATTGGAAAGCCGCAACGTGTGATTGCCTTTGTCCTACCTGATGCTCTTGGTAACCTGGGAGGCAGGCGTTATTATGTCCATTTTGCAGGTAGTGCGTACCGAGGCTCAGTGGGGTGACTAATTCTAAGGACAGAACCAGCACCATGCAGCTGCTCTACGTCTAGCAACTGTAACCTGCCTGCTGAGGACCAAAGGAGGTGAGAGGGGACTGGGTGTACTTTCGGCTCCTGCTTTGGGATGGGCCACATTAGCGTCTCTCGGTGACCCTTTCATAATATCCTCGAAGCATCATGTGACCGGTTTAGACCTGGACTAGTCCTTATATCAGGGTTCTGAGCCCCAACCCCACCTTTTCTGTCCTTGCTTCTGAGCCTGCTTCCTTTGACCTAGAATTCCAAGCCCCCAAAGGGTGTCAGCCTACCGTGAGTGGGGCCAGAGATGCTTCTCTTTGTTAGTTATGCATTTATGCTTATAGTCACCTGCTATTTATGGTGAACAGGGCAAGCTTTCCAATTAGGGTAGTGATTTAATTTTACAATAAATATATGTACACCCTCTAGGAGTATGTAGATCTAGAAACACATTCAGTACACACCAGAAGTGGCGGCAGATGTGATAATAACAATCCCAGAGGTTTATTGAATGTTAGCTGCGGCCACCTGTGACTCTCAGCACTTTCCATTCAGGAGCTCATTTGATCCCCACAGACACTGAAGTTGGTTCTGTTTTTAGCCCCAATTTACAGCTGAGTACACAGAAGTATAGAGGCTTCAGTTCCTGCCCAGGCTGCGGGACCAGTAAGTGGAGGAACTGGAATTTGACTCTAGACCCCTGGCTCCAGAGCATGTGTTTCTAGGTGTTTCTGGCTCCTAGGGTAGGGGTGAGAGGTGTTTGGGCTGCCCTGGGCTGGGCTGTGCAGAGTGACCAGCTTGTCTTGATCTGTCTGAGACTTTCTCAGTTGAGCATCCTACTGAGAGGAGCCCTCAAACCTCCAGCAAACTGGGACAGTGGGTGACTCTGGCTGTGTCTTCAGTCTTCACCAGGTTCTCCTGAGACTGTGTCACCGCATATGCTGGGGACACGAGCCAAGCATATGCACCCAACCCAAACATTGCAGATCTGTAGGGACTGTGAGGAGTAAATATACACATCTCCTCACGACACCATAACACCCAGAAACACTTGCTTAAAAATAACAGAGTAAGTGCCTGATCGTGTCTATGTAACCAACAGTGACACTTGCCTTCCCCACATAAATAACAGAGGGAAAATGTCCCACAGCGCTATCTATAGCACAACAACAAGTGTCATGTCAAACTTACTAAATCCTGGTGCGCTGGCACTTGTCACGGGAAGGGAAGAGACCCTGTTGGTGCGTCTGAAATAGCAGCAATGCCAATAACCACAGTGACAAGGACGGCAGTGATGATGGTATGTTGATGGCTGCTCTGTGGCTTGCACACACTTTGTGGCGACACAGTGCTTGGCGCTCTATGTGAGTTATCTTAATCCATCCTTACGCAGTCTTCATCAGGGTGTTGTTATTATTATCATGTCCACTTTACAGATGAGGAAACTGAGGCACTTGAAAGGGTCTAGAAATCGCCAAGTTTGTATAGCTAGGAAGCCAGGGAGCCGAGACTCCTAATACAGGCAGCCTTTCTTTCTGAACCCCAGGAGAAGACTGGGGGAGTGCAGTCAGGAAGCCCATAGCACCCGTCCCACATCTCTCCACCTCTGCACCCGTTCCTGATAGGCTCAAACTCAGCGTGTGTGGCCAATGGGATTACTGAATATCAAGGGCTCCTCTTTCTAATTTGCATTCCTGGTTCTCCTGGCTTCTTTCCCTCAGGCTCTGCCCCGGCACAGGACACACCTGTGTCAGTTACGAGACATTTCCCTGTGTATCTCACAGGGCGGGGAGTGTGTGTGTGTGTGGGTCCTCGTATGAAGTCACTAGGATGTCAGGCGTGGGTGCATCCCTGTGCCTGCTGTGGCTGTACTTTCCCTCTGTAGCTCTCCCACTGCAGAAGCCTAATCAGAATGCAGGGAGTGAAAGCCGTATTTCGTAGGAATAACCTTGAGTCTACTCATACATACATCCATTTGCAATGTTTGGCACTGTATTATTAGCAACAGATTACTTGGTAATACACATCACTGTTGCTTGCAAGGCACCATACCTGGGGCTGAGAGGTGCTGGTGGAACATGGGCAGTGGAAGGGTGTGTGTGTGTGTGTGTGTGTGTGTGTATGTGGTGGGGGACGATGACTCAGAGCAGAGTCCAGAATCTCACTGCTCTCTTCCCTCGGAGCCTTGTGGTGACTTGCTGGGTACAAGCTATTTCAGTCTGCCCCATTACATGCTCTAGAGATTTTATAGCATTCAAGACCAAATCCTCAAGAGCCTAAATTTAGGGCCCTGTGGGGCTTTCCCTTTGCTGCCGGTTGGGTCTTTTCTTGGCAGGACTCCTCTCCCAAGAAGGTCTTTGCCAGCTGCCAAGAACCTTGGGACCCAGGCCAGGCCAGGCCAGGGGCTGACAGGACCACCATATCCTTGTACCATGCTGGTCTCAAGGCTGAGTGCATCAAATGGGCCACCCCGCTGCATCCCCCAGAGATCGGAGGTGCTACTGTCCTCTCACACAGCAGAAGTCCGAGCCGTGGTGGCCTGCTGAGCTGAATTGTGCCCCTCCCCTCAAATTATATTCCCACCCTCAGCCCTGTAGCAGGGCATGTGACCCCATTTGGAAACAAAGTCTTTATAGATGTAATCAGGTTGAGATGAGGGTCATACCGGAATAGGGTGGACCCTCATTTTAAGACTGGTGTTGCCATAAGAGCAAGGGCAGGGATTTGGATAAGTAAGTCCCTGACTTATGAATGAGTTCTGTTCCGGGAGAATGTTCATAAGTTGGATTCCTTCCTAAGTCCAACAAAGTGAGTCTTCTACACAAATGTACAACGTAAAGTATTAAAAAAGCCAAGCGCACGCACACACAAACGCAGTTACCCTACAATGGTGGCAGAGTACAGCAAGCAACCGACGCATAGGGGACTGCATGGAGTGAGGCAGGGCAGAGTCATTTGTGCTGAGACAAAGGGAGCTACTACTTAGACATCGCTGGAGCGGCTTTTCAGGAGGGCAGACAGAACTGAATCCACGAAACACCTGTGCCATCAGCAGTTCTACCTTGCCCTCCATCTCCTGCTGCGCACGAGCCTCCAAGCTCCCCTTCCCCCTCTGGTCAGTGACCATCACCAGTCACTGTACGCACACAGGGCACATGTGACAGTGGCCAGCAATGTGAGCTAGTTCAGGATTTGTTCGCATCTACGAATGTTAGTATTGTGAAGTCTGTTGGTACCTGAAAGTTACGTGACTCGGGTCTGTAAGTTGGGGACTTACTGTGTAGAGCTCAGGAGCACCATGGACTCCTGGAATCATGAGAAGCCAGGAGAGAGGCCCAGAGAAGTTCCAGAGCCCCCAAGGGACCAACCCTGCTGCTCCTTGAACCTGGCCTTCTGGCCACCTCAATTGTGCAAGAAAAAGTTTCTGTTTGTCTCAAGCCACCTGGCTTGCGGTCCGTCCTTGGTAATGGATGGCAGGACTAGGAGACGAATGCGCCTGCCCAAGCTCACAGGGCTTGTAGACCTGACCCAGGTGGGCTGATATCAGCGTCATGCTCTTTCCATGGTCCACAGTGGCAGCACCTGTACGTGCAGCCTCTGAAAGTGGAGGCTCAGCAGGACTCGGGAGAGTTTTGGAAACCTTCCAGATCCTTCACTTTGCAATCTGGTTTGCAGTGGGCTGAGCTAACCCAATTGTCCCGCGAGCGTGGGCAGACAGGTGCCGATCTTGCCTGTTAACACTGTGGTCTGAGGTCCTTAGTTAATTCAGTCAGGCAACACACAGAGATGTGTCAAATCTGTGCCTAACCCAAGGCTGGGGAGGAATTGTTAGTGCCTCAGCGGGGAACGGGGGTGTCCACAGCCTCTGGGGTAGGGATGGGTGTGTTGGGCAGGACAGCAGATGGTAACAAGAAGGATGCAGAATCCTCTTCTCAGCACCTGCATTAAGAGCTCACTGTGCGTGAGACCTGGTTTTTAGGAGCCAGAAATAAGGCACACAGAGGTAGGGTCTTGGAGAACGTCAGGCACTCCTGTGAGGAGCTGGGGAGCAGGGGTGAAACATATTTTATCAGTTTCCACTTACTGTGGGCTGAGCACTGTTCTAAATGCAGTGACTCACTGAACCCTCCAATCAGCCACTGGCATAGGCAGTATTGTTGCTTATGCTTTTGAAATGGGGAAACAGAGGCACAGAGAGGGTGAATTCACGCAGGCCACCTAATCACCATCTCTGCTCCTCACCCACACTCTGCTGCAGAGAAGGAAGGGAAAAGCCATTCTGTTCTTGGGGCCTGGGGGGGGTCACTACTCAGCCCAGGTCCCCGAGAGTGAGGAGGACCTCACAGGGGACTAGAGGGATGGGCGGAGGGAACAGAGTGTGGAAGGTGTGGAGGTCAGAGCGAGCACCGTGTACCAGTGTGGGCCGAACTGTCCCCTAAAATTCACATGTGGAGTCCTAATCCCAGCTCCTCGGGTTGTTTTCTTACTTGGAGACAGAGTCTCTGCAGACAAAATGACTTAAGATGAGGTCATACCGAAGCCACGTGTGTCCTTTCTCCAACCGTCTCGTGTCCTTATGTAAAAGGGAATTTTGGACAGAGAACCACAAGCATTATCACATGCAGATGAAGGCCAACATCAGGGCCCTCCGCCGACATGGCAAGGAACATCAGATTGCCCAAGACCCACCTGGAGCCAGGAGAGAGGTCTGGGACAGACAGCCCCTCACAGCCCTCAGAAGGGGCGGCCCTGCCGATGTCTGCATCTTGGACTTCTGGCTTCAGAACTTTGGGAGAACGCATGCCTGTTGTCGAGGCCACACACTTTGTCTTGCCAGCCCCAGGGAAGTACACAGTGACCTGAGGCAGTTTGGAAGAGGGGTGTAGATTGGGACAGGGCATCTCAAGGACACAGGGAGAGAGTTAAGGGTGTTACATAGGATTAAAAACATCAGCTACCCAATCACAGGACAGAGAGTTGTGGGGTGAGAGCATTTGTAGGAGGAAATGCAGGAGCTTGGGTTCAAATTCTAGCTCTGCTCCATGACCTTCAACTGGTTATGTAACTTCTCTGAGGTTCAGCGTTCCTTTCTTCCAAAGGCACCATGTTATCAAGCCAGGATTTTATTCACAAGGCTCATTTTATAGCATAAATGCTGTAACTGGTCAGGAACATGGAAGCAAGCAGAACTCCTTTATATATTTTTGCAAATGTGTGCTAGGAATGTAAAGTGGGGCACTTACTATAAAAACTACAAGGTGATTGTTGCCTTTGAGGCATCATATTTTCTTCCATGGGCAGGAAGGACGGAGGCATCGAAAATCAGGAATCCAAAGGCACGGGTGACAGCCGTCTTCCCTCCCTGGGGACTCATGTGGGCCTGGCCGGCAGTCATTGCATTCTGTGTTCAAGGAGTCCTTCCAGCTTTGTTCCGAGCTAGGGTCACCTGCCTGGAAAATATCAACATCACCCTGACATTTTTGAATGCCACCAAAGTTTTTGAATGGCAAGAGCTGGGGTGGTGGTGGCACGGTTTCCATGGTGATGAAGAAGCCAGCGCCAGCGCTGAAGGCATGAGGAGTGGGCAGTGTGCACATGTTTAGTGTTTGAACTTGAGGCTCCCACCTGCAATGAGAATGGATTCCAGAGAGAGAGAGGAGGTTGATTTTTCATTCCAAGTGTGCAAAAGGGGGCTCGGTTGTCCTCGGGGCTCAGGTGACGAACACGAATGCCTCCGTACATGCATGTGTTTGTGTGTATGTGTCCTTTGGTGGCTGTGTGTCTCTGGGTGTGTGCATACATGTGTGTGCCCTTCTGTAGATATGTGTATATTCATGTGCATAGGTGTGCACGTCCGTTTGTACATGCATGCATGCAGTTTTGGTCTATAAGCGTGCACGCATGAAGGTACACATGTGTGCCTGAACGTATTCATGTGAGCTTCTTGTGTTTGCGTACATGTTCCGTGTGTGTGCATATTTATGTTGTGTGCACACAGCTTTCTGTGTGTACACGTGTGTTTGTGCCTATCGCTGTGTGTGCACTGTGGACGGATGTTTATATTTGTGTACATGTATAAGTACTGTGTATGTACCTGTGACTCCATGTACCTATGTGTGTGCCTATGGGCTGTGCGTTGTGTGTGTAGATGTGTGTTTCAGCTGTAACTCTGCTGGGAGATGAAGTGGGCTGTGACTCCCAAAGCGAAAATGTAAGCCGGGCGTGTTAGCATCCCCTGTAATCCCAGCTCTCGGGAGTGAGTTTGAGGCCATTCAGGGCTACATAGGGAGACCCCATCAGAAAACAAAGAAAACAACAACACGACAAAACACCACCCCCACCCGACATTCCATTCTGGCTTGGGTCAGTAAACTAGAAAACAGGCGGTCGTGAAGCTCTCTCTCTCCTGCCCTGCATTCAAGTCCAGCGCCATCCTTGAGGAGCGATGTCAGGAAGCTGGTGAGAGGAGGAGGAGGGAAGTCTGCAGGCCATGGTTTCAGATGCTCTTTGCCGGAGCTCGCCCATCTGGAGCTGGCGCTTTCTCCGCCTTCCCCAAGCCCTCCTCCTGGCCTCGTGGTAACACCTGGTGCACTGGGAGCGCTCTCCCCTTTCCTCTTCTAAGCAGCAGCACATTGCCGGCTCCTGTGGCCAGGGATTGGTCAGACAGAGCGCGCTACCCATCACCAAGGAAGAACCTCTGCACGTGAGTGGTGTAATCAGCTGTGGAGATGAGGTGTGAGCCTTGAGCTGGCTTCTATGTGGGAAGAACTTGCCTGTGAACACTAGGATTGAACAAGGGAGAATGAAGAAGGGAGAGATGGTGTCCTGATGATTCCGCCCATGCGTTACCCTTGACCCAGCCTTGCCTGAATCCGGGGCGCCATTATACCACATCAGATAGAGCAAACTCAGGGCTCATCCAAGCAAAAAGAAGACTTGGCCCGTGTGCGTGTGCGTGTGTGTAGGTGTGTGTGCAAGTGCATGTATGTTATATATGGGGGAGGCACGCAGGTCACCTGCATATTACACGGATGTCAGCAGCCATGTCTTCAGATTGAGACTAGAGGGCTCTGGATGGGGAACCAGGACTCAAGGGTGGGTGGCTTTGTGGAGTAAATTTTGACTCTCAAGAAAGAGAATTCTGATAAAGTGTTCCACAGCAGAAGGCTTACATCAAGACAGGAGACCCTGCAGCTGGAGAACATCAAGTTGGGGAGAGAGAGAGCCAGAGATAGGGTATTAAAACCCTTCTGGAAAGTGAAATAAGTCCCATTAAAGCTGGCAAGGGAGGAAGTGTAGGGTTTATATAGTCAGGAAGAACTCGCAGACAGCTCACAGAATTGGAGGAGGAGGTACAGGACCCTCTACTTCGGGGATGGAACTGGGGCTGTCTGGTTTTCCCTGCCGGGCTCCATTTTCCACTTTGCTCTCTGTGTGGGCAAGATGGCTACTATTCCTTTGTACCTTACACCCTTCCGCCTCCAACCCTGGCTGCAATAGTGCATCTCAGGGGAGGGCTATGATTGGCTGTGCTTGAGTCATAGGCCCGCCTCTGAAGCAATCACTCAGTGTGATTGGCTCTGTCTGGCCCGAGCCCTATATCCATTCCAGTGGTTGGGAGTAGAAATTACTAGAAGTTACTAGAAGAAGTTGAATAGGGGAAACATGCTGGGCTTCTGAAAACATTAGTATCCACGATGCACTGTGGATCCAACATGAAACGGAAAGATAGCCCAAGCTCTTCTGCGGTATTTGGACACACAGTAGGGATGTTTAAAACACATATTGAAGGATGCGTAAAGATTCATTATGATTCTTTTCTGCCTCATTAACACCTTGTGGTTGACTTTGAGACTCAAGAGTTTGTCTCTGATCAGCAGAGGAGTCAGTTGGCCTGGGTGTTGCAGCTATGATGTGGATGAGGCCTGGGGTCACTTCTCAAATAAAGCAGCCCTCGGAGAAAGCCTTCCACACCAGAACACTACAGTGGGAACTGAGAGTTAACTAGGTGGTTATTAAATCACTTTCGCTCCTTCTAGTTATTCCTTGAGCCTCCCCCAAGTGTGTTCACAAATCCAAGTTATGTGAGAAGAAAATTATAAGGAGGGGTATTTGGGGAGCAAAAGCATCAACCGAATTCCTCATAAGTCTTGAACGAGTTGATCAGAGTTGCAACAGCCATTCAGGGAGTGGAGAGGACTGTAAAAATATTTCATCCGGAGTGGTGAAGCAGGTTGCCTTTTGCAGGTTTTATATTTTGAAGAAAATATTGCTGACCATGGAACTCAGGCTCTCTGCTTCTGGTCCAGCCTGACATGAAACTGCTTGGTAGCCTTTCTGTAGCACTCTAATCTTGGTGTGTCCTCTCCACGACTCACTGAAGTTTAACTGCCACTGTAAAATTAGTGTGCGGTGGAACCAGCAGGCAATTAGGTCACGAGGGCGCCCTCCTTTGAAGGGGTCAGGAGTAGGCAGTTATGGTGGGACTGGATCCTGAGAAAATCAACGAGTTCAGCCCCATTTTTCTCTCTGTCTCACGCACTCACTTCTGCCTTCCACCATGGACCGGTGCCACTCGAAGGCCCCAGACGCCAGATGCCAGTGTCACGCTCTTTGGGTTTGAACTGTGAGCCAAATAAACATGGATTGTTTATAAATTATCCAGTTGTTGACGTTGTAGCATACTGACAGAAAAAAACGCAGAAACTTGTGATGGACTTTTGCCGCTCCGGCAGGGTTGCAAGTCCAGGCTGTGTGTGCTCCTGTCCTCCATGTCCACACTCAAGGCAGACCTCGCTGATGGATCTCAGCAAGCCTCAGCGTCTTGCCACTGTTAGCTGTTGACTGGGGAATGAGAGGAAACCAGTGTGCCTTCCCAATTCTGCAGCATCAAAGGTCAACCACTCAGCCCCGCATCTGATGCTCTCCAGGGCCATCAAGTTCCCTTCCAAGACACAAGCTCCCGCGGGCAGTTTCCTGAGCTCTTGCATGCTCATTCCTCCGTGGGATTTTGAACGAGTTTCTTCTCAAGCTAACAGGGCAGGTGTTGAGTATACAGTTTCTAGAATCAGACCCTTCATAGATCCATTCTTGCTACCTCCAAGTTGCATAACTTTGAGTAAATCATGTAACTGCAGAGATCTTCCTTATTTGCAATCTGCAAGTGATAATAACAATACGTAACTCACAGCATTGCTGTGAGGGCAAAAGAAGATATTTCATGAAGGCCCCTAGAACACAGCCAGTCATAAATGCATTCTGTATGCTAAGGTGCTACTGCAAGGTCTGCTGTAGTGATCTGTAGCTGACACTTCCACTGGTATTTCTCTATTAGACGTCTGTCTGTCCATTGATTCCACTATCTATCTTTATCATCTGTCGTGCACCCTTAGCCTTTCCCCATTCTCTCTGAGTCACAGCTAAGGCTCCTCCTCCCCACCTACCAGCCATTTCCCGTTTTCTAGCATTTTATCACACAAGACGCTGGTCCACCTCAGGAAAGCGGCACTCACTCGCTTTTCTGGAGTCACCCTCCAGGGGGCGCCATGCTCATAGATTTATGGGTGAGAAGCCCCCTGGAGTTGTGCCCCCTGGTGTCCTGTTCCCAGTCACATAATGGGGCCATATCTTTCCAGGAGAGTGAATCCTGCCTAGGGAAGAGGCTGTGCCTTAGTTGCCACGGTGTGCCTGCTGCCTGGCACAGCACCTTGGCAGGCAGTAGGTAATCACTGCAGGTGGAATAGAGAGCAGGGAAGGGCTGGGTGGGCCAGCCCTTGATCTTTCTGTCTCAGAAAGGTTAGGGCCCGGTGGCCTCTTTCGGTTCCTTCCATGGAACTAGGATGACTAGGATGCAAAGAGTCGTCAGCCTCAGTGCTGTTGAACGTTCTTTGTGTAGGGAAGACTGTCCTCTGCATCCTAGGATGTTTAGCAGTATCTGTGGTTGTTACCCACTGGATGCCAGCAGCAGCCTCCCAGCCCTCCAGCAGTGACACTCAAAACTTCCTCCAAACACTGGGAGGTTTCTCGGATTTTAGAGACTGTGCAATTTGGCAAGGCTTCTGTGTTTTTCATTGGGTTGACATTCTGGGCACCAGACTTGTCCTGTGACCAGCACAACCTCCCAAGAGTCTCCCTTTATTTCCCTTCCTTCCGGTCTAGCTCAGCTTTGTGGGATCTCTCCGGTCAGATCTTTGAGGAAGGGTCCTCTGAATCCCTTCCTCTCCAGGAGTGTCCGGGTCCTGCTGTGACCTCACAGTCCTCCTCCCCAGCCCCCATACTTACCCCCTCACAGCCCCCCATTATTAGGCTCTGCTTGGCTACTCGCCAGTCTCTGACACACAGCCATGACTTGGATGTCTTATTCAGTTTTGTATTCTCTGTGCTTAGCAGGAAGGCACGCGTGCGGTAGGTGATCATCTCTTCATTCAGTGCGGTTTGTGGATCACCTGCCTAGCGTGAAACCTTGGACTGGACACAAGGATGATAAAAGATGGCATCCTGGGCTCACATAGTACAGGGGACAATGACCCACCAGGCTTCTGAGTCTATCTTGGCCCATTTTTGGACTCCTTAGAAGAGTGTGAGGGTCTAGGCTGTTCCCAAGTCAGGTAATAGAATTACTAAGTCAACGGAGATCAGATTTCTACCTGGATCCTCACGCAACCTGTGAAGCAGGATCTGCGATCTCACATCCACTTTACGGGAGAGGACACCGAGATCCAGGAGGGTTGTGTGACACGCCCAGGGTCACACAGCGTTGGTAGCCAAGGGTGTGTACACCCAGGACTTTCAACTCACACATTGCTTTGTTTGGGTTCTGGGTTAGAGCTCAGGCTCAGATTGCAGAGTTGCTACCTCGGCTCTGCTAGTTTCCAGCTCTCTGATGCAGGCCAAGTCACTTCACTTGTCCATGTCTTGATTTCCTCGCCTGGAAAATGGGCTTAGTTCTAAGCCTTCTAGTAAGATTATTTTAAAGAACCAGTGTGATGACCCAGGCCAAGAAAACTCTTACTAATACATAGTAAACCTCCCAGGCCACGGAAGCTGTTGCCTCTGAAATCCCGAAGTTCACATGTCTCACCCCCTTGGCCAAAACAGCCTCCAGGAAGAGGCCCAACTTCTTGGAACCTTGTATTCCTTCTTTCTCCTAGGAGCCCAAATTCCAAGACATGTAGCTAAAATTGGCTCTCAAACAGCTTTTGCAGAGCACGTCGCAGCTTTTTTTGGGTCTAGAGAGCCAGTTTCCATGATGAAAGTGGCACAGAAGGAGAGACCCAGCTAAAAACAGCCACCGCCCAGACTGGTGTTAACAGGATGCAGCCTCCCCGTGGTTTGGGGGTTTAGACATTTGGACTTCCGCAGCAGCTCTCAGCGTCACCACTAGGTGGCAGTATCGCAACGCGCCGTGAGTAGGCCCCCGGACCTCGACAGAAAAGGAGGGCGCTGCTCCTGGAAATAATGCCCGTAAAAATTAGCTCGGGCTCCATCGTTACGCACTAAAATTTCCCCCTTTTATTTGTTTTCATCACAGCGCTTCATGAAAGCACCTCTTTTAGGGCTGTCTTGGTACCTCGAAAGCAAAGTTGAAGAATTGTCCGAGCGACCCCAAGTCCGTGGCCCATGGGTGTCCCTGCAGCAGGACTCCTGCGTCACACTTTGAATCGATACAGGCGGAGGACTCGCCTTGGCGTTGAATTTTCCTGGTGAGGTGGCCTAGATCAGGAGGCGGGTACCAGTTTGGGACTGGGGTATTGCCATGCGAGGCCGCTTGCCTTCCTTTCTGGATGCAGAGACCGTGCTTTGGCTCTCGGTGTGGCTGGCTTGTGCCCAGGTCGTGGAACCAGATGGAGAATGGGACCCTAATGCCACTTGCCTCATGGGCCACAGTGCAGCAGAGTCTCAGATAGGCTTTCTTCGAAGAGTCCTGGCATTCACATCTTACTTACTGTCACAGTTTTATCAGTCTCTCCAGGGCTTGGTATATATTAGACATGCAACAATGACCCTCTTTGAGCATCCCTTATCCAAAATGTTTGGGACCAGAAGAAGTGTTTCGGATTTTGGATTCTTTCCGGATTTGAGAATGTTTGCATATATGCAGTGATATATACTGGGGCTGCGACCTAAGTCCCAACACAAAATTCACTTTTGCTTCCTCTCTCCTTTATACCCCTGGCTGAAGGTAACTGTGTGCAGTAGTCTTTAGTGGACCTGCGTTTTGACTGCCACGGGTCACTACAGGTCAGGTATGGAATTTTCCATCTCCACTTATGTTTCCCATTTTGAAGATTTGGGATTTTGGAGTTTTGGATTAGCGTGGCTCAGTGGTCGCACTGTCATCATCTGGGGGACCACAGAGGAAGTGGGTCTGACTAGGGGACCCTGATGGGCCGGAAGCATGGGCACCACTGGGCGAACCTTAAGAGTATGAGCTCGAAGCCTCTCGAGGGGCTCAGGCATGGTGAAGTCTCAGAGGCTGTGTCCTGAGATCTCAGTCTCCCCAGGCTTGGGCAACTTTGACCCTCAGAGTCACGTCTTTGGAGACAGAAGCCATGAGGCCAGCCCTGCATTTCAACCTCTCTCCTTGCTTCCTTCAAACGGTCCCTGCTGCCTCATGCCCCTGTGTGCCAGGGCGACCCCTGCCCCGAATTCCATGGGCTCCCTGTGTGCTCAGTCCCTGATGGTTCCGGCTGTAGCACCCTCCCTGCCATCTGGGATGGGCAAGCCAACCCTGACTGTCCCTCACTGTACCCTCCCTGGCTGCCAAAGCTCTCACATCCCAACTCTGCAGTTCGTTGCTATTTTCCTGGATCGCCACGGTCCATCACAGCCTCTCTTACCTTGTCCCCTTCCTCCCACTCCCCCAGCTCCTGGTCTGATAGCTCCCGCTTCCTGCTTCGTGGCTCCTGCCAAGCTGGCCCCTGGCTGTCTCACTCTGCTGCCTCAAATCCATCCGGCTCTGCACCCTGGGTTCAAGGACTTCCCTCCCTTGACCTGGAGCCAAGGCTGCCTCTGACCTGACAGCTTCTCGTTCACCTTTGGAGGTCCATCTCCAGCAGCTTTCCTCTCCCATTTCAGATGAGGGCATTCGAGCTCTGTCTGGTCTGCGGTCTTTCTTTCGTTTGCAGTTTGGATTGGCACCCATTCCTGCCCATTTGTTACTGCCCTGATTCTGCTCTCACTGCAAAGCAGGGCTGGTTGTGGTTACAGGGTGTGAGATGTTTACTCTCTGGCCTCTGACAAATGGCACTGCCTGCGGTGGGTACCTTACACAGAGCAGGGCCTGGCTCGGGGCTGGGAGTCCGTCCCATTTGCAAAGTCCTTGCTCATTTCTGCTCTCAGTGGCCTTCCTCCCCTGGGAGGCCCAGTTCCAATGCCAGCACCTCCAGCCTCCCTCAGCAAACACCAATGGAGAGCCCAGCAGGCCTGCATCCGAGGGCTGCGGAGACATCCTCACTCTCAGGGAGCTTGCATCGGTGCCGCTGGGCTAGCTACAGCCCACACGTGTCCCTAGAGTGCTGGTTCTCATCCCAGTCAAGTCTTTTGGTCTGGAGGCCTGATGCTCACCTCATCTTTCTTTAGACCTGGCACAGTGCAGGTCAGTAGAGTCTGTCAGGATACAGGAACGAATCGCTCTCCTCCCCAGGGTCTGCTTCTGGGCTATCTCCATAGCACCTGGACTCCACCTGCCCTGTGATTCCAGCTGCTTCTGGGCTATCTCCATAGCACCTGGACTCCACCTGCCCTGTGATTCCAGCTGCTTCTGCAGCCCCACTTTTGGCCATATGCAGTTTTTATTTGTGCTTCTCAAACAAATATCCAGTGCACAAGACTGCTGAGCCATCATTCGAGAACACAAGTTACTGCTTCTGCAGCTGTGGGATGGGGCTCTGCGTTTCCCACTGGGTCCCTGATGCTGCTCCTCCAGGGATCATTTTGAGTAGCAGGGGTTGACTTTTGCCCCTAATTTTAACCTAGAATTACTTGGGGAATGCTTAAATGCTCGCACCTGTATCCTTTCCCATAGTGGTCGAGTCAGTAAAGGTGTGCACGGCACGGCCCTCTCTCTACAGGTGATTTGAATGTGCAGCCAGAAGGAAGCCTCGTCCTAGAACCCCTGACATAGAACCACATCCTGGAGATGACCGACCTTGGCTCCCCGCCTCCTATGAACTGGTCTTCTGGCCTCTGGTCACACCTCATCTAGTCCATTCTTTGTTTTGTAGTGAGAGTGATTTTGCCAGAAATGTCAGCCCGTCCAGATTACTCAGCTACTGAAAATCTCCGAAGACTCCTTGTTGCTCTCAATCCCGTGGCAGCTTAAAGCCTCTGAACCTCCCACCCATCTCCCACCACAGTCTCACCCCAGGTTCTAGGATCATGGAGCCGTGGTTGGTTCCCAAGGCCCTGAATGCTTTTCCTTCCTCTCTCCCTTCCCTGTGTTCTCATGCGCAGTCTTGAAAACAAAGATGAGCCATCTGCACTGATGGTGGAGGGCATTGACTTTCTACCAGTTCTCCTCTTTGGTGGATGCCTGCGACTTACAGGAAGAAAGGTTTATCTGCCTCACGGTTTCAGTGGGCTCAGTCCAAAGTTGGCTGAGTCCAAGGCAGAAAGCATGAGGAGGGCCTGGGGGAGGACAGCTGTTCACCCCAAAGCAGCCCGGAAGCAGAGAGAGCAGGGAGGAGCCAGAACAAGGATGCGCCCTTCCAGGCCACACCCCATGACGCACTTCCACCCAAGCCCCGCCTCTAACAGCGCTTGCGGCTGTGGAGTCGCCCGTGGATGAACCCACTGAGGAGTATGCGGCTCCCGGGATCCAAACACGTGAGACTTGGGGAGGGCATTTTAGATCTAAACCATGACAGGCAGGAAATGAAATCAGGCCTCTTTTTGTTCCAGCCTTCTGTCTGCTGACGAGAAGGTCCATTTTCCAATGCTTCCTGTTTCCTGACTGCTAATGGAAAGTTTTTCGTAAAAAAAAAAAGAAAGAAAAAAGAAAAACTTTTGGCCTGTTATGTCTCATTCCTGTTAGCCAGCAGGTCTAAGTATAGGGGAAACCTGCTGGTATGACTTCATGTCTTTTGGCTTCCTCTTCCCTGCAGCTTATTAGCACCAGGGGTTCCCAGCCTTGACTACTCATTGGAATTTACTTAGCTGGGAGCTTTTAAGAAAAACTTTTTTGTATCCTGGTGAAAAGCACCTAACACACAATTTATTATTGTAGCCATTTTTAAGTGTCCACTTCAGCAGTGTTAAGTATGTCGCTATGGTTTGGCTCCAACATGTCCCCCCACAATGTCATGTGATCGGAAGTGAGGCTTTAGAGTGATTGGAGCTTGAGGGCTCTAACTTTATCAGTGGATCGATCATGACTTCATAATTGGATGGCATCATTGGAAGGTGACGAAGACTCAGGAGGTGCAGTCTAGTTGAACGAATGGGTCTTGGGAGCATGACTTCGAGAAACGTGACTTGTCCCTGGTCCCTTCCTCGCTGGCTCTTTCTGTCAGTCTTTGCTGTCTGGCTGTCTCAAGGTGAGAAGCTTTCTCCTGCCATGGTCTTCCATATGTTTTTCCTTCCATTTTGTTTTGAATTTACCTCTCTGGAAAGCAATGGATTGGACTGACCATGGGCTGAAACAGCTGGATCCCTGAGTCAAGAAAACCTGTCCTCCTTTAAGTTATTTTTCTCTGGTATTTGGTCACCGTGATGGAAGGCTAAGAAAACATATATTTATGTTACTGTGAAATATTTTCATCTTCCAAGTCCGAAACTCTATACCAATGAAACACCTCTCCCTGTCTTCTCCCCCAAGTTCTGGAAACCACCCTTCTTCTTTCTCTCTCTATGAATTGGACCTACTTCAGGAAACTCTTAAACATGTAGTTTTAGTATTTACCCTTTTGTGACCAACTTATTTCACTTAGCTTAAGGCCTCAAAATTCCTCCATGTGGTAGTATGACTCAGAATTTCCTTTTTTACAGCTGAATAAGGCAGCACTTTTTGTTTGTCCATAATCCCATGGTGGACATTGGGTGGCTTTTACCTCATGGCTATTCTGAATAATACCTCTATGAGTATGGATATGGGCATACAGGTATCTTGGGGGACCCTGATTTTTCTATTCTTTTGGATCTGTTTCAGAAATGGGATGGCTGGATTGTTACGGTCGATCTAGGCACGGTTTATGTGCGATCGACCCTCATCGATGAGTAAATTTGTTATTTTACTTCCATTCTGCTGCCTCTCTGTGTGTCACTTACTGATTCCTTCTGTAACAGGATAATGTAACAATTCATTTCTTATTTTGAGAAACTGTTATTCTCTTTTCCACAGCAACCACACCATGTTATGTTCCTGTCAATAAGCACAAGTTACCGCTTCTTCTCATTCTTGTCAACACTTGTTACTTTATGATTTTTTGAAACATTTATTTATTTATTTATTTATTTATTTTTACTGTAGCCGGCCAGATGGATTTCAGGATGCTATTTACTTGATGGTTTGAATGCCATTATTGGAGAAATGTCTGCTTAAGTCTTTTGCCCATTTTATAATTCAGTTGTTTGTTGTTGTTGTTGTACCTCAGATTTTTCACAAATATCGACATCTTGGTCCCATGCCCAGATTCTTTGAAGTGGTTTTGGATACATCCTGGGCATTGGGGTTTTTCAACCTTATTCCCACCATTGATGATCACTGTGAACCAAGCTGAGAACTTCTGCATTTCACCAGAGATAATTCCTTTAGGTCCAGAGAAGTCTATTTAGCAAGAAAGAGAAAGGACATATTTCCTATGCTTGACGATTTGGATATCTTAGTCCCACCCTTGAGCTTGGCAGAAGTACATGTTCCTGATGGGAGATTACTTGTCTGAGCCCGCTGTCGGGCTCAGGAGGATGCAGGGCTGGGAGATTCAGGTCTTGAGAGGGATTTCATACCAGCTACTGAGGGGTGTGGAGTGAAACAGGAGTCATTGCCTTTTGCATGAATCTATTCTGTCTTTCACTCTTTAGCATGTCTTGCACAAGTAGGTATTCATGTCATAGAGAAGTAAAATGAGGCTTGGCGAGCTATGAGAAAACTACTGTTCACTAAGGCCTTGAACTCCTGTGAAGTGTTTTACATCTATTTCCTTGTTAAATTCTCACATGAAGTGAAGGTATTATAGATGACGAAGTGGAGATGTGAAGGTCACACAGCTCAAGGACACAAATGATTCGAATTCCTAGATTCCTTTTAACATAACCTCTAACTCCCAGCTAAGTTGCTCAGCACTCTCCAGCTTTCCTCTGCACCAGTGAGCAAACGTCAGAAGAAGCCCTAGTGTGGTATTATACATATGCAAATTTTTCCTTATCAACATTGGCTATCGCAGGAGAGATTCTAACCCTCATTGGAGGACACATTCAAAGTTATGTTAGTAAAAATTACTTTATGTAATGAACCTTTAGGTCAATTCTTCCTGAAATGAGCTGGAATTACATTTTCGCTCTTCCCAGATGTGATGCTTTCAATTCAGCGACGCATTACAGGAGTCAGAAGCTCTCTGACATTTCAGTGCTGGGCACAGCATGTGATAGCTTTCTAGTTTGCTGGCCCTTTGCAGAAGGAAAGCAGATCTATGGGAGTGAATTTTTTAACTTATCGGGGCAATTTGATGGAGGCCTTTTTCTTTATTCAGGGAGAATATGCCATTTTAACATTTAAATTCATTTGTTTTCAAAATCTCTCTTGGGTCACTGTATGAATATTAAGGACTATATGTGCATACACAAATAAGTTATTTGTGTGACTGTAGGCTAATAATTCTATGTGTTTTCTCTTTGCGTGTCTTTAAAGGATTGGATCAGATCTATTTCTGCCCAAGTTGTGCAGATCTTACCAGATATTAAGAAGATAAAAAGAAATAGAGAAAGAATGTTCAGCAAAGACAGGACTCCTGCCTTCTCAATGTGAATTGTTCCTTTGTTCTTCTCTGTGTTCCTGTCCAGCCACACGGTAAGAGCCATTCCCATGACTGCTGCCCCCTGCAGAGAGCTTGGGAGAGGGCAAGGTTTGGTTCTGACCTGCTTTGTCCTCATGGGAACATCAACTCATATAACTGGGGAGATGGTGTTATGATTTGGATGTAAAATGTTCCCCCGAAGTTTCATATGTTCAGAGGTAAGGCTTTTGGAAGGTGACTGGGTCATGGGGTTTTGTACGGTCACTGATTGATCCTTTGATGAGTGTCTAGATAAGGCGCTGTTAGGAGGGGAGGTCCTGGCGAAGGAAGTGGGTCACTGTGGGCAAGCCTGTGGAGGGAATGTCTCTTCTTCTGGCTCTGTCCTTTCTCTCTACTTCTGGTTACTCTCATGTGTGCTCCTTGGAGCTGGTGGCCTCTGAAACTGTCAACAAAAATAAACCTTTTCTCCTATATGTTGTGTATGTCAGGCCCTATATTCCACCGATGAAAAAGTAACCAGTACATGTAGGGAGAGTTGTCACTCTAGGGGCTGTTTTCAGTATAGCTGGTGGCACCGAATTTGCAGCTGAAATAAATGTTTGTGGTCATTTCTTCCTGTTTTGTTAAGATGGGAGGTCAGCTGCGGTGCTCTGTGCAGAAGTCTGAGGAAGCAATTGTAATATGTTTTGCAAAGTTATTTGATGAGATGCATTTAAAAAAAATTGTATCTCTCTGGAGGAGTGAATGTGTTACCACTTTATGTTGATCTTTTCTATACTCATTATTATTTTTTTTAACTTAAAGGTTATTTTGGCTGGTACTAATAAGATCTCTTTCGTTTCTTTTGGTCTCACCCTTTCTACGTTACTATGTTTTAATTTTGTGTTAAAAATAGCACACAGCTGAATTTTCCTTCCCTCCAATTTGACTATGTCTTTTAACTAAAGTGTTTATTCTATTTACATTTATTGATATAATCAGACTTGTTTCCCCCATTTTAAATTTGAGTTTTGCTTGTCTAGCTTTCTACACATATCTATTTTTTCTTTTTTTGGTCTGAAAAAATCGAGTTCTTTTCCTTTGTTATCTCTCCTGGGTTGGAAACTATAGCCTTTGGTGTTTTCTCTCTAAGTGATTCTCTTTGGAGTTTTATAATGTATGTAAAGTTTCTTAACTTTAATGTTAGTACCTTTACTGTCACTTGTTCTCTTCTGCTTGTAGATATAAAGATTTTGAAAAACTGTGACCTTATTCATCTTGCTTCTAATTTATATGCTTTTGTTGCCCAGGATTTTACTTTTTTAATAAAGCCCACTAATTAGACAATTGTTTTTACTTTATGATCATAGTGGTTGTTTAGATTGCATGCATGTCTTACCTTTTTCCTCTTCCCTTTGTCATTTCTTCCTGAATCTTGATTTTCTTACCTGTGATTATTTATTCTGCCTTAATTACATCTTGCGGAAGTTCTTTTAGTTAGAGGATCGGTGACTAAAGCTTTTAGTTTTTGTTAGTCTGCGAATATCCTTAGCTTGACCTGGTTAGATCTGCTATGCTAGCTTGACAATTGTGTTTTCTTAGCACTCTGAAGAGATGGTTTTTTCTTTTTAATTTTTATTAGCACACGTTTATTTGTTGTATCTGGTTGTTAACCCCTTCTACCTGCGGCTGCTTTTCATGCTTTGTGTTTGCTTTTGATGTTCTGTAGTTTTACCCTAATGTATCTTGGGACAGGCTTCCCTTGACTTATTCTGGTCTGAAATTGTGCTTCTTCTATCTGTGGATTCGTACCTTTATTGGTTCTGGAAATTTCTCAGTCTTTACCCCTTCAGATATTCTTGCTATATTTTCTACAAGGGATTGAAATTCATATTTCAACTTCTTATTCCCCTCTTCTTGCTTTGATATTTCTACCTTCTGTGCTTCTATGTTCTGGTTTACCAATTCTCTCGCTCTCTTTTTTTCAGTTGTGTGTAACTTTTTGACACATCCACTGGGTTTTGATTTCAACAGTTATAGCTTTAGTTCATAGATTTTCTTTGTTTTCAAATTTACCTGGTCATTTTTTTTTCTTTTGGTACTGAGGATCGAACTTGGGACCTTGCGCTTGTGAGGTAGGTGGTGGGAACTGTTGAGCTAACTCCCTGGCCCTGGAGGCAGTTCTTGAACTTTAGGGTCTGATGTTTCTGCAGTCATCTTTCAGACCTTTGGCCCCTTTAATGTGATGGTGACTCATGAAGCCACAAGGAGGCCATCAGCTCAGGGGAGGTCTACGCACTCTTTCAAGGGTGTTCACTGGTTAATCCTGGCTGATCTCCCTCTGAATTAATGAAAGCAGTTTATCTGGGACCTTACTTCTGCAAGATCCTCTTCACCGTTGCTGTCTTCCATTGACAGATTCTATGTCTGAACCCCTTTCTTGCTTGTAACAACGTTCTGGCCGGTGACTTGTAAGCAGCGGTCTAAAGAAAAACGATCCCTTTCTGACAAAGAGAGGCAGACCCGACAGGCATGTGACTTACCCCTTGCTTCTTTCTCCTCTTCTCGACTGGAATGTGGACCCTAACTAAGCTCACTATTTTGTGACCATGAGGTTCCTTCATTTTTGCCTAGAGCGGATTAGGAAAACGGGGAGTCTGGGACTCCAGCGGCCTTCTGGAGCTTCTCTGGACCACTCTCGGGCTTATGTGAGAAAAAACTTCTTGGTTATACAGACCTACTAGGCTTTTATTACATCCAATCAGAGGTATACAGACCAAATTGTATGCAGCCATGTTCAGTCCTGTAAGGCAACTGTCACAGCAGCAGTTCTCGTGAGTCACATGCTAGAGTGTGGCGTTTATTCTGAGCTCAATGAAAGGGTATTGGAGACTTTAAATTGGATAGGCTCCAGTGTTGATTTATGTCTTGGGAAAATCTGGCTGCTTAACAAAGAATGAACAATGGGTGTGTGTGTGTGTGTGTGTGCGCGTGCGTGTGCGCGTGCGTGTGCGCGCAGGATAGGAAGTGGGGACTCAGAGAAGGTAAGTCATTCAGGGTAACATGTGTGTGCGCGTGCGTGTGCGCGCGTGCGTGTGCGCGCAGGATAGGAAGTGGGGACTCAGAGAAGGTAAGTCATTCAGGGTAACACAGAAAGAGTGGAACACAGTCAGAAAATTTTAAAATTTTATTAGTACACAGTGATTCCATTCTTCATGGGGAGTGGGTACATGTACGTAACACCTCTTAATTCTTTTTACGTCCATTTTCCCACACTCCTTCCCCTCCCTCCATCTCTTGGTCTCTTTTCCATTTGCAAAAGATCTAGCTCCCTGTTTCCTATTATCTTTCTTTCATTTTTTCCCTCTTTAATAGTTGGGATTCAAAATTCATATTTATTTGACTCAACAGCATTGGCTTTGGTTGTTGTCTCTGATTTTAATCAAAGCCTTTGTCAACTTGTTGTTGCTGTAGGAGTCCCATAGTATCCTTTCACTCAATTTATCTCTAAATTTCCATTTTCTGAAAAAAAACTAGCGATTTTCATAATCATAAAAGAGAAATTAATTCTGGGTCTGGAATTTTTCCATATCAATCTGGGTCAACCTAATTAAAGCTGAGAAAGGAAAGATGTGTGTGAGATGTGTGTGTGTGTGTGTGTGTGTGTGTGAGGGAGTGGAGTGGAGACCTTTCCTTTCTGGCATGATTTGCTTACATTGCTTTTAAGTCTTTACTGACTAGTGCTCCTGATACTAAATTACGAACACTTGCAAATTAAAAAGGTTTCCAGCATCATAATTGGAACTCCAATCAGCCCCAGCTGAATGCTAAGTGAGCTGGACTAGGGCACCACTCATGGACCCAATGTGGAGTTTTATTCAGGGTCTCCAAGGGAGCCATGCAGATTTGATGTGTGACGGCAGTGCAGTGACAAAGTTCACTGGACTTTGAAGGGGGAGATCCAGGCTTCTGCTCCTGGTCCCCCACTGCTTCACTGGGTAAACTTGGGGTACTCACTTCCCCTTGCTGCTTCTCAGTTTCCCCCATCTGCTAAGTGGGATTTTACTAAGCTAGAGCAGAGGCTTTTAGTTTGTGTTTCCTGGAGTCCTGAGACAACCCTGGAGAAGGGGCTGGCTCTTTGCATCAGATGAGTCTGGAATAGGAAGATGAGGAAAGAACTCCACAAGCAGACATACTCGCAGACTTGTCCCTGAGAGACCTCACTGCCTCTGCCCTCCTGTTTTGTATTATAGTGGAAATGGGGTATTAAGTTCTGTAAATCACTGATATAAAAATCTGTAATTAGACACATTGTGTTCCAAGCAGGTGGCTTTCCCCATTTTCCTGCAGGATGGAAGCTGGCTATCTTAGTTACTTTTCTCATTGCTGAGACAAAATACCTGATACTCAACATTAAGGGAGGAAAGTTTTATTTGGCTCAGAGTTTTAGAGATTTCAGTCCATAGCCAGCTGGCTCCAAGGCAGAGTTGTATTACAGAGGAGAAACAGTTCATGGTGGGCTGAAGGTAGCAAAGCAAGCAAGCAAGGAGAAAGACAAGCTTCTTTCTGTCCTTTATATTATAGCAAGGCTGATGGATTTAGGGCAGTGCCAAACCAATCAGTGGACTGATTTAATAATAAACCACCCTTAATCCTGGCACCCTTAATCCTAAAATTGTACCATGAATCAATCGCACACTCTGGATCCAGCTACCTCTGAAGAAACCCCACATATGACTGCACGAGGCTTTGGGAGACATCTAAACACAAGCAATAACACTGGCCGTCTGCTTGCCTCCCATAAGGGAAGTCCCTTTACCTTCTTGCTTCCTGAATAAAATTGATTTAGTGAATCAAGGAACGATGGGACAGCCCATAAAGAAGAGAAATCAATGATGGAAGTATGCAGTGAAGAAACTGGGAAAAATATCTGGGTTTGGAAACATTACACCTGAAGGAGAGAAGCCTAAGGAGTAAAGTGCGATAGATATGTGCTCTGTAAGACACCAGCTGTTCAGCATCCTGAGGGTATCATATGTTTCATAACTTCAATCTGGGCACTTTTATGCAATCCAGTCCTTCTACCTATCCATCCACTCATCACCCATCCACTCATCCACCCACCTTCCCACCCATCACCCATGCCATCATTCATCCAGTCACCCATCCATACCTCCGCTCATCCTCTGTCTTCTCCACGCTCCTCTAGCTTACCCATTGTCACCTTCCAACTCCTCTAGCCATCTTCTTGTTCAGTTATTTGGTTCAGCCCTTTCCTCTTTCTTTCTCTTCCTTATTGATTTATTCTTTGAATCATTCCATAAATATTTGTTGCACACCTTGCTGTGCATCTGGGAAGACAGGAGTCAGCAAACTTAGAGCCTCAAAGCTGCAAACAGATGTGCAAGCAGTTGTGAGACGTGACTGTCATCGAGCAAGAGGCAGAGTGCTCTCAGGACTTGGAAAAGGGAGGAGCTTGGGGAGCAGATCAGGGAGGCAATGCCAAACACTTCTGAGAAAGGAGTTTAAATTTATTAGCTGAATAAGAAGGAGAAAGGTTAATTTTTTGAGGTGGGGGAGATGTTTTCAGTTTAAGGTGCTAAGGCCATGCTTCTCCTTTACAGACAATGTGAGCTTTCCTTTATCTTCCCGTTACTTACAAGCCTCCAAAAATGTCTAGATTATTCTTCTCATATTTCTAGGCTGATGAAGTACAAGTTTAATTCAACAATGGATTGTTCTTGTTCAAAATATACTGGATTAAAAAAAACCACTCAAAGACACATCATATAGTAGCTCACGGCAGGAAGTGACCTTAAATCCTTTTCTGTGTGGCTTCTTTTGTGCATGAGAACCCAATACACCATTCATCAGTGACTCCTTTTGCTGAGAGTCCAGGTGTGTGTGTGTGTGTGTGTGTGTGTGTGTGTGTGTGTGTTTCTGGCTAATTTTGTTTCCATTAGACCATTTCGTCTGAAGTCTCCTTGTTGAGAGTGGCGGGGTGTGTGTGTGTGTGTGTGTGTGTGTGTGTGTGTGTGTTTCTGGCTAATTTTGTTTCCATTAGACCATTTCGTCTGATTTGGAATTATCTTGCTGAAGGAGTCTTTTACGTGCTGGCATTGTGACATCGTCACAGAGCTTGACACTTACGCACTCAACATTCATCAAATATTTCCCTCATCAAATATTCATTAAGCTCCTTCTGTCTTCCAGGCCTGGCACAAGATATGGATGTAATATAGTGGAGAAACAGACCGGTTCTCGCCCTTAGGGGCCCCGCAGTCTAGTGCCCAGGCCAGCAGCAGTGCTCTTCTGCAGAGGGCTGGGGGCAAATGCTTCAGGCTTGTGGGCCAGGGGTCTCTGCTACAGCTCCCATGGTGTGTGAGCAGCTCCAGCTCTAGCTGCTGTGTGAAAGGGCGAGTGTGACTGTGCTCCCAGAGGACTTTGTTGACCAAAACAGATTTGGCCTCTATTCCGCAGTTTTCTGACCCCTGGACTAGTTGATTAGACACACAAGTCACTAGAGAGTTATCAAATAGCATTTTCTGGGAGCACGGACTGGAGGCCTGAAGTAGGCGCGGGCGGTGTGCGGAGGAGGTAAATGTACTCTAGAGGAGACAGGTGAGCGGAGCTGGTAAAGGGGCTGGGTGGGTGGTGGCTGTGTGTATGGGACTCGCTGCACTGCTGGCCATGTGCAAAGAAGGCTGAAGGCCAGAGGAGGCCTGTGGGTTGGTGGGATGCAGGATACATGAGGTGGGCAAGGTAAGCGGTGGTGGCAGGGATAGTACAGGCTTCTCTGTGACCAAGGCATGGGGTGCTGCTGACAGGCTCAGCCTCCTGCTTTATTTGTCTTGTTTTGAAAGACTCAACACTGCTGTCTTAGCAGGCCCCAAGCTGGCATCTGGCTGTAGGAAGTGCATTTTCTCACTGGGTGGCTTGGTCTTCCTCCCTCATGCCCTGTGGCTGGTCCAAGAGGCAGGGCGCTGGGGAAGAGGCTGCAGAACAGAAGCCGCTGTTTAAAAAGAAACAGAAGCAAAAACAAAATAGGCATCAACATGAAGCCAGGGTAATTAATGATGCCCCCTGGGGCCAAAGCTCCATACTCACGGGCCTTGTGCAGAGGATCAGATGCTATGCTGGGTGTGATGTCAGCCTCGTAAGCGCATTGGCACCACAGAAGCAAAGACAAGTAGTGCTTCTCTCTGTCCCTGGCTCTCTTTGCCTCTTGCCTCATTTTCCCTCTGTCTTAGTTACTTTTTTATCCCGGGGACAAAAATACCAGACACTGGCAACTTGAAGGAAGGGAGGGTTATTTGGGCTCACTGGTTACCAACCCTGGTCAGCGGGCACCCAGGCAGAAAGAAACGGCATGGCGGAAGGGCCTGTGGGGAGGAAAGCTGCTCACCTCATGGTGGCCAGGGAGCAGAGACTGAGGGAGGATTCTGAGAAGGACGCAGACCCTTCCAGGTCACCCTCCCAGTGACCACCTCTGGCCAGACCTCGGCTCCCAGCAGCACACTCAGCTCTCAGGGGGTGAACTCACCGTGGAGTACGGTTCTGCCATAGCCCAGTCGCCTTCCAAACACGAGAGGCTTTTGGACGACACTAGATCTAAAGCATATCACCCTCTGCTTATTTTTATTTTTTGGTCCCGGGGATCAAGCTCAGGATCTTGTGCTTGTGAGGCAGGCGGCGGAATCAGTGAGCTAAATCCCCGGCCCAGTGCTGGCCTTGTAAAGCAGGATTATGGAGTGTGGCTGGCTGTGGCACATTGTAGGAAATGGGCAAGACAGCGTTGAACGTCAGTAATGTTGAGGTCAAGAAGATGGCTTGCGTCCACCTGTCCTCTGTCCACCTCACACTGTCCTCACTCCTTTTAGCTTCCAGACATGTTTCTGCACCCTTGCATCTCTGCTTCCTATTGTCCGGGTCACTCTTTGTCTCTGTCTCTGCCCCTGCACCCTTGTAAACCATCTGCACTCCTGAAAACCCATTTAATACACTGCTGCTTCCCGGAAAAGCTATAGAGGTGCCCTGGGTTGAATTAACTGCTTCCTTCTTCTGGAGCCTACAGGGCATAATTCATATCAACCACAGCCCTTACACCATTACAGTGTCGTAAGTGTTACTGTTATAGTACAGTTAGGCCCCTCATTCATTCATGAGCTTTTTTAGTATCCAGACTGTGTCTGTTGAGTGAATGAATGAAATGTTAAACATACTAAATGTTCAAAACGTTCCGTATAGGTTGTGTGCTCCTCAGAGATAGACATGCTCCTGTCATGACCCATATATCTCTGTGCTTATTCCTCACCGCACTCATTGTCCAGGCAAATTTTACGCAGACAACCTTCAAACTTTTCTGAAATTCAGAAGTGATTTGTGACCCTGATTTCGCTTTGATTCATTTTTTTCCCCAGCATTTTCACATTCAGTAACATTTTTCCATTTCACAGTTAAATCTATGGATTCAGCTTGAGCATGAGGTTTGTCCGCTGTTCCTCCGTGTACAGTTCCTGCCACCGATCAGGGGTTCTCTTTTGTGGGAGCGGAAGTTAGCCTTTCCCCTGTGTGTCTGCCAGGGTCACATCAACAGCTGAGCTGTGATTGTATCTTACTGGAACTGCGTTGTTCCCAACGGAGAAAGTGACCAAGGTCCTGTGAACCAAGGACCCGTGTTGCTCTCTGTTCTCGCCGAATCTCTGGTGGCTCAGGTGGTACCTGGCTTGTAAAAGGTGCAGAGTGGCTGCCCGTTGAATGCACCTGACACATGAGCTCTTCTGAAGCTTGGGTTTGTTGAACCAAGACCATTTGAGGGTTGGAGAAGTAGTGGAAAAAATACAGATTTTGGGTCACAGGAGCTTGAAGTCTGGTCCCAGCATTACTTAGCTACATATGGGCCCTTATGGGCCTCAGCTTCTTCGTTTGTTCTGATGGATCTGAGTTACATCCATCTCTCAGGGTTGTTGCTAAAGATAATTAGTGTGTATAGGGCATCCAGTCAATAGGCAGCATCCATTAATAGTGAGAGCCCATCCAACTGGGGTGGATAATTCCCTGGAAAGGATTGATACTGAGGGCCAATCAGATCAGCATGGCCACCACCTCAGTCAGGGACTTTTCTAGATTCTCCTCCTGAGTGTTGTTCTTGGTTCCTGCCCCACTGAGGTGCAGCCACGAAGGTTTGAATGTCTCTGTACAGAGGGAGGTGCAAACCAGTCTGCGATGCATAGTTCCTCCCGTCTGTGGGCTCAGGAGCCTGGATGTCAGAGGAAGAGGAGGACTGAGAGATAACCTGATTCATCACACTGGGTGCACACAGGAGCTGGGGGCGCAGGGAGCTCTCACAGTGAGTTCGTAGCAAAGGCTCCAGTTGACCCACGCTCTCCTGACTCCAAGCCCTTGTTCCTCTTCCTGTGCTGAGAGGCCAGTGGTTGGATGTTTGTGCTTTAGTGGCCAAAGCACAAATGCTATTAGAGTTGATCCCATAGAGACTCATACAGCACTGCTTTCTGCAGCATTAAATTAAGTTCCTGATTCAGCTCTCTGGGGCCTGATAGCCCCTCATGAGAGTGGAGTGGACACAAGAAGTATTTCCAGGATGTGTTTCTTTGAATAGTGAGCCTCAGGAGCCAGCTCCAGCCTGGTCAAGATGTCCTTGTACTCCAAGGTCGGATGCTGACTCACAAGCCTTTGATGGTGGAGCTGCTTCCCTGCAGGAAAACACCGGCACCTGTAATCCATGCAGCCCTCAGCACCTGGCTATGCTTTTACAGCTTCTCTCTGGGAGGGGGCCCTCAGTCCACCACAGTCCACCTGGAACTTGAAATGTGTTCCCATTGCTACTTAGCAACACATCTGTCCTTGGGCATGCAAGCCTCAGTTTGTTTATTTTTCTGGTGGATCTAAGTTATGCCAATCTCTCAGATTTGCTGTGTAAGATACCGATGGGTCTTATAAGGCCCAGCCCTTCTGAGGGAGGCTTTTGCTCTCTGAATCCCCAGTGTGGCTCCGCTACTGAGTGATCATGGGGAAGTCACTCAGTCTCTCTGCCTCTGTTTCCTCATCTGTAAAACGGGTATACAGAACTCTTCATAAGTTTCTCATGAGGGTCAAGTGATCCAAAGACAAAGAACACTTACAACAGTGATTGGCACACAGTGGGTGCTCAGTAAACATACATGTAGTGTGATCTAAATATACAGGGAACGTTTAACAAAAACCTATGATAGTAAAAGACATATTGCCCCAACTGCCTCCAAACACGCCCTCTCACCTCAAACACACACATCCCATCATTCTGGTGAGTTTCTGAAGCAGTTCTGGAGGCCCTCTTCCCGAAGTGTCTTTACGACGAGTGATGAAAAGTGCAGGGAGAGCTGCTGCCGTCCATTGGAAAGGCAGGCTCGTGAAAACATGACGCTGTGTCCTCATCTGCCTTGCTTCCTGGATCTGGCACTGTGTGACTTCTGGCTTGCTCCAAAGTCAAAATGAGGATGAAAGTTCGGTGATTTGAATCGACTCAGGACATCAAGGCAGACAGCAGCATCGCTAATGACACTCAGGAAAGAGGACTTGTAGAACTGCTTCATAAAGGGGCAAAGAACGGTGGGATGAGTGTGTCTGAGGTGGAGGAGAAGTGTTTGGAAAGGGATTCGTGGTGATGTGTCTTCTACTGTAATAAGTTTAAGGCAAAGTGTGTACATTTACCACATTTTTCGATCACACCTCCTTGTTATTATTAGGTTCTGGATTCTTCTTCGGTTCACGTCCCAGCTTTTATCAGCTGTGTGGATTTGTCTGGGTTATCTGACTTTTCTGAGCCCACATATCCCTTCAGACAAACAGATATCATAACCACATCGGCGGGTTCTGTTTTCCCATGTCCATCTTTGGGATAAATTGCTTTTGGCGCATTTACACTGATGGCTGTACACTGCTTCTTATATGTAAGTTAGGTTTTTGTGCACCAGTCGATGCCTCCTGGTGAAACAGTTCTTCTCGGGGCGGGGGTGTCTCTACCTTTGCCTGCACAGCAGTGTTTGTGCCGAGGTCTTTAATATTTTATTACATTTCTGCGATGACTGTGTAAAACCGAGCAGAAAGATGTGCTGATCCTACTAGTAATGGCATGTGAGTCTCATAAACTAAATACAACTGAGCCAAAGAATGGGGGAGAGAAGATAAAATCATAAAAGCCACGGAGTACAGCACATCTTTAACTTGAGCTCTTTGGGCTGTTTTAACGGACTCTTTGTCACTCAACTGTGAAGGAAAAGAATGAAAATTAAAGCGCACGTATGAAAAGAGAAATACTTGATCAAAGATTGCATCAGAAAACAGCGAGGTTTTAATGAAAGGTTGTTTGCAACTTTTGTCTTTCCCTCCTGCAGAGTAGGAATTGATTATGCTGGTTTCATACCCATTTCTCATTGCGTACCAAGCCCAGGTAAGAGGGCTGGTGATTGCTCTGCCTGTGAAAGCCCTGCCACACTGCATGGTACACAGAGGGCTTTGTTAAGTGGCTGTCCTCCCCACTGTTATTGTCAAGGTCGGCGTGGAGGATTCAGGCCCCTTGACATCGGCCAGCATCTTAATGACTCAGAAACTGACCACAGTATCCCAACAGGTGTCCTCTCTGTTTCTACTTGGATACATACCGAGGCAGCCCATTCTCTTTTTGGGGATTGTTGAGTGCACCTAGTATGTGTCAGTGTATTTCTCTGGGAGTCCCCATCGCCTAGGGGTCTTCGTGTCCCCCTTGAAGTCAGTGAGATCCCTCTGTCACTTGGAAGTGGGCCCAGGTAGGGACTCATCCCTCAGGAACACCTTCATTCACAGATTCCTGGAGGACTCATTACGCCCTTAGCTCTAGGTTGGACCGTGAGGGCATTCTGGGGCCCGTTGGAGAGGAAGACAATGGTAATTTGAAGTTGTGCTTGTGGGGCATTTACAACCTGGATAAGGAAGATAAGGAAGGGAGCAAGTGGGTGCCCCAGTGAGGCACCTGGCCCTGCCAGGGGTGGGGGTGGTCCTGAGAGGTTCCCTGGAGGGGGTGACACCTGCGCTGAGTTTCAGAGGATGAGGATGGGGTAGGGGAGAGGCATTCCACATAGAGTGGAGAGCGTGCGTGGACAGGTGTGGAGCTCAAAAGCTCGTTGAGAGCACGGATACAGGCCCAGTGTGAGCGCGGTACCTGAGGAAGGACCTGGGGGGTTGGGACTCGGGACTTCACATCAAGCTGGAGTTAGGACCGTACTCTGGGCAGGTGCCCTCCTCAGCAGCCCTCTGGTCCTGGACCTGCTGTGGGGTCTTCCCTCTGTGTTCGAGATGCTTCTCAGTCTCTGTACAACCTGCTGGGTTGCTCCTGGCTTCTGGTGCAGCAGCCACCTGCAGGCTCCTCGTTCCCTCGTGTTTCCTGAGAGTTCTCTTGGTGCACTGCATGGCCTATCCCTCCCCCAGCTTTTCACGTTCCTGCTGTAGGAATTCAGCTCTGGAGTCAGACAGACTGGAGTTAAGGTCCAGCTTCATTGCGGGCAACTTCTGAGCCTCAGCCAGGTCCCAAGTCCGTAAACCTCAGTCTCCTTGCTTGTAGAATGGGGGTAAAAATGAAAGCAGTGGACAGTTGTAGCCAATTATGTGCCTGGCACTACTCAGCACCTTGAAAATATTAAAGCATCTTGTCTTCACAGTTATGTGCAGCCTGTATTATGATGCTGTCTGGTTTACAGATGAGAGGACAGAGGCTTCTAACTGGAGAGGGGCAGGAAGCCAGGAGAGCCCCTTGTCTAGAGTTGACATGAAGATCACAAGAAACATGCGGAGCCCGTGGTGCATAACCTGGCACATAGTAGCTTCTTAGTAAAAGCACCACGGTTTTCAGTACTTGGAGGAACACAGGTCAGCATTACCAGGAGGGAGCAATCCCTAGGGTAAGCCACCTTCCTTCCTCTAGGGAAGCCATGGAAGGAAAGTCTAATGCAAAGCAACTCATTAACCCCAGACAATAGAAACTGACAGAAAAAGCCTTTGATGAACGAGGTGGGAGCAGTCATCGATCAGGAGACGGTCCCACTCCTTTCTTCTCCAGCTGATTGACTGACTTCTGAGGGCTCTTCTTGCTGTGTAATTAAAGAGCTAACAGAACTGTCAAGATGTTTCCTTCATCATTCACCACTGTGGGGTGTGGGACATGGACAGCCAATAAGCCATAGATTTCCTCCTGCCTAGTCCTGCAGATGCAATTCTAGCAAAGCCGAGGGTCTCCAACCTAGTACTCGGCCCAGTCTTGTATCTCTGATGGCACATGTCACCTTCTCTTTTGCCATCAAAATAGAATATTGACAAGTGGAGTCAGCGATTGTATAAGAAAAGAAGATGGTTGCAAAATGGCTAAATGTGAACGTTGGTTGTCACTGGCTGGAGTGGGACCTGGGCACAGTGGAGGTGAGCAAGGAAGCTGATGTGAGTGGGGGCAGTGGAGAGAGTAAGGGCTGGTGTTTTGGAGGCAGCAGACAGATCTTTGGATCCAGGGCTCGCTACTTCCTGGTGCTGTGATTTTTTTGGTAAGGAACCCAAGATCTCTGACAGCTTAGCTTCTTCATCTGTAAAATGGAAATGATTGATTATATCTCGGGGCACTTTAAGGATTAAAATGAAATAATACTTGCAGGTGCCCGGAACATGGCAGGAACTCAAGAAATTCTACTGTTGTGCACTCCAAGGGGCTCTGTTAGAGGCACCAGTGCTATTTATACTCTCATTACTTCCCATCCCACGGGAATGAAGCAGAAGAATTTACTCCCTGGGAATTAGACCTGGGCTTTCATCACAGCTGTCATTATGACAGAAGTCCTTGATAAGGCACTGAAGGCTGGGCCTGGTCATGGCCATAGGAATAAATCTTTCATTGTCTGCACCCACGTTAAGGCCAAGGTTTGGTTTGGGCATTCTTGAGTGACTCCTCTTCATAGCAGTTGCTGCATGGTGGCTCAAGAGAGGCTTGGCTTGGGACCTCCACAGGCTGCATGACCGTGGGGACTGGCTTCCTTCTCGGAGCTGGGTTTCAGGCGACGGGATTTAAGGAGGCAAATGGAGCGATTTTGCTTCTTGGGTGACACTGGCTGTGTCTGAAGACAGTTGTGTTGTCGTGACTCAGAGGAAGTGCTACTTGCATGGGGAGAGTAGAGGCCAGGGACGATGCTTAAAATCCCACAATGCACAGGATGCTCCCATAATGAAGAGTTTGCCAGCACCAGACACCAAAATGCTGAGGTCAGGAAGCCCTGCGCTATTGCCTTGTAGCTTGTGAAGTCACTGAATCTGGCCATGACTGAGTCAGCTAACAACAGTACCTGCCTTGGGTGGTTGCTATAAAAACAGAGCCAAGAGAGCATGCAGCATGGCGTCAGGCACTTGATAAGTGTGAACTAGGTAAGGGTTGAGAGTCAATGTGCACATTAACTGCTTGAATTCAAGGAGTCCCCAGTAATGGTAGGGATCTGATGGTGGTGGTGATGTTTTTGATTTTCACAGGACCTTGTAGTGCCTCTGAACACCTTCTTCAAGCCCGCGTGTCTCCCACACAGTGCTACATTTACATGCTGTTCAAAGACATTGTCAACATTTAAAAAGGCAGCAAACTTATCCCTGGAGATGCTGATAATAGATCTTGGTTCTGCTGATGCAGAGGGTGGAACCAGCTGCCACCCTCCTGAGTTTTCCTCCGAGTTGGCTTTCTGAAAACTGCCACCAACATGAATAGTGCTTGTGAATTGGAACTTAGACTTATTTCCCTGGTGGTGGGGCTCCTTTTCCTTCTCTCCCATGTTCGATCTCGGTCCTCAAAGTAGAAATTATGTTTTCTGTTTCTCAGGGACACATCCAGAGAAGGATCCACTCTCTGCTCTCCCCTCACTCTCTCTTCCTCAGCCTCCTGTTCCTGGCCTAGCACTGATCCAGTGGGCCACCATGAAGGGTCAGCACTCTGCATTGATCTGGCCACAGAGTGAGCAATTTGGGGAAAGTCTACAAATGTTCATCTCTGCTTGCAGTAGGTTCTGGTGATCAGTTGACCTTGTGAGTTAGAGGTGCCGACACGTTCTCTCTCTGTCTGGTTTTTAGACAACATCTTGCTATGTAGCGAACCTTGGACTCACAGTTCTCCTGCCCAGACTTCCTCCCTTGTGCTGGGATATCAGACATATGCCAGTATGTCTGGATTCGGATTCTTTCTTCGTATGAGTTTATTCCACAACCAAAGTACAATCAGCTCTCACCATTTGCAGTTTCTAGGTCTGGGAGTTTGTCTGTGTGCTAACATTTATTTGTAATCTTGCACTGAGTATGCACAGCCTTTCATGGTTGGTCATGGGTGAGCACGAAATGGATGAAAATCTGAGTCACCCACCTGTCCTTCTCAGCTGAGGCTGAACAGGAGGAGCTCAGCCTTCTGGGTTCAGCTTTCATGCTTCAGACAAGCACTGCTTTGGTAGTATAATTGGTGTCACATAGTTGTGGTGTCTAAAAAGACCCAGTGCAGTGCTGAAGTCTGGTCTAACTTTCCTAACCCCAGGAAGCCTGTGATGTGTCTTCAGGAGGAAATACACATGTTGGCTAAGTATTGTCCTGGGGTGGATGTGGCACTGCTGGCCATGAGTTCAAAGTTCACGAATCAAAGATATATATTGAATAAGACATGTTTCCAGGGAAACATGGATAAAACAAGATGGTGGGTTGGCAGGTTGACAAAATCCAGAGGCTCCCCAGAACTGAACCTTAAATGTTCCTAAGAACATTGGTTCAGGACCTGGTAATTAAGCATTCTGTTCAATTTCTATAGAATGTAACTTCCCTGAATAATGAGAATTGACTATATTTGAATGTACACTTGTCTCCTTGTGTGTGCTATCTCAGGTGGAGTCCACAGGGTGGAGGTGGGGTGTGTGTTGGGCAACTTCTAAACCCTATACTGCCTGGTTTTCTTCTCACTGGAGCCACAGATGAATGCACTGCCCTCCATCTTTTGGCAGTGAGTTGGCCCTAGGAAGACATGGTGGGGTCTTCCATGGGGTGGGATCTTTACTCTCAGATCAGCTGCCCTCCAGAAAGTGGTAGGAGCCTGTCAGAGTGGAAGATTGAAAGACAGGTCCCAGGTGCAAGTCCCACCCTGACACTTAACCCCTGTATGATCGTGGTTGAGGCACTTTGCTTTGTTACTTGTCATCTCATTTTGGGGGATAACCGGCTCCTACATTCTAACATTAGTATAAGGAAAAAAGATCACCAGTGAAAAAATAGGTACCTAACATCCTCTATTTTGATTGTTTCCCCCATGGAAACATTGAAGCAGCATCAGAAAATTTAAGCTCTTTGGAAACATATGGAAAGCAAAGACCGAGAGGTCCGTAAGCCCATTGTTTGTGAATTTGTCAACTATCACTGCCTGGCTTTGGTCATTGGTGCTGCTTGAAAAGTACTAGATTTTAGTAGGAAAGCTGGGCATGGGCATGGGACATCTCCTCCCTTTCCCTGTGCCGTGCTGGCTCAAACCTGGAGTTGGAGAGGCAAATTTCTATAAAGATACTGCAACTGTTACTTTTATGTGTCAATCTTGTTAGGCTGCAGTACCCAGTTCTATAATGAAACTATGAATCTGGATATTGTTCGACAGCACTTTGCACTTGGGGTTAATGTTCACGATCAGTGTACTCTAAGTAAAGGAGGTTACTCTCAATTATGTCCGTGGCCTCCTGAAATCAGTTGAAGATTTTGGGAGCAAAACCAAAATTCTAATGCTGTATGGATTCCTGGGAAGATTCATCCACCTGGTCCATGGCCTCACCTGCCATCTCTATTCATGGTCTCAACCCTTCCGGGACACAGATCCACTTGAGAAACTGGGGTAAAACTTGGCGCTTCTCTCCAGAAAGACGTGCACACATAATACATAGTGTCACATGCAAACTTGGGGATCTGCAGATCCCAGGTCTAGAATCCTGGATCTAGAAGTGGATCCTCACTTTTGTGAAGCCTCAAAAGCAGCTGGTAAAAAAAAATTCTTAAAGTTTTTGCCATACTCATTTCTCCTCTTTTGCTCCTTTTGCCAGTGAATGGTACCATCCCCTCCGAGAGAGAAATACAAGATCTGCTTTTCATTTGCCCTCCTTTTCCCATCCACATGTAATCGCCAGGATGCCTTGAGTCTATCTCCAGGACCAGGCATTGATTTCAGGTCTCCATTCCCTTCCTGTGCTGGATTCTGAGTCAGTCCCCTCACTGGGATCCCAACATCTAGCTCTGATCCTATCTAATCTATTCTTCATTTGGAAGCCAGGCTGGAACTAATAAATGGATATTTAAAAATTCATTTCTGAACGATATATCTCTCCGATTACAAAAAGTCTCAGTGGTTCACCTTGCTCTCTGCATACTGCAGGGTCCTCTTTGGCTTATGAAACTTGGAGACACTGTACGTGATCCCACTTTTGTCATCCCATTTCTTGTTCATTCTGTTTTAGTCACTTTTCTGTTGCTGGAACAAAATACCTGACATCCAGAACTTCGAGGAGGAGGAGGATGAGGAGGGGGAGAGTTTAGGCTTTAGGTTTTAGTCCATGGTCAGCTGGCTCCGGGGCAGAATCATCAGGGCAGAAGGGAGCAGCGGAGGAAAGCTGTTCACATCATGGTAGCTAGGAAGGACAGAGAGAGATAGAGACAGAGAAGGAGATGAGAGAGAACTTCAAAGAGTCTAACAGAAGCCATGTGACCAGTCATCTGTGAACTCGTCAGTACATTCATGGATTGAACCATCATCGAGGTTTGTACCTCCATAATCCAATCACCTCTCTGGGAGGCTCTTAGCCCAATCAAGCTGACAATCAAGAATAACCATGACGCCTTCCAAAAGTGTCCTCTGCACCCCTCTGTGTGCCGACCTCTGTGCTGGAGATGCATACAGAGGAGAGGGTGCTGGTCTTCATGGTACTCGCCAGTCGAGCCCTGCACTCTCTAAGGGCACTGAGCCGATTTCATTGCCCCGATAACGTGCGTCTGGGTGGAGGATCAGGAGCCTCCACACTTGCCCACCTGTCTCTCTCTCCCCCTTCCCCACTGGCTGAGTTCCTTTTCATCCTTCCCAACCCACGCCCGCCTCTCCCTCTGTAGAGGTTGCGGTGTCTCTGATGACAGTCCTTAAACTCTGCATAATATGAGAGAGGGGGAAAAGAATTGACTGGAAGACTACAGGGTGGGAAGCCTGGAAAGCGGGGGCTAGGAGCGCTGTCTGGGACGGCCAGTTGTCCATGGCGACTGCAACGCTTGGCTTCCTTGCTTTGGTTCCTGTTCCTAGGGTTCAGACAGGATGGGCTTGAGTTGAGTTGAGCACCCAGGCCTGGGTAATCCCCAGAAGAGTATGTAACTGGAAGGGAGAATTCCTCACAGGAGGTCAGAATTAGGTTACAAATAAGGAGAGGAAGGGATTCTGGTAAACAGAAACAGTACATCTCTCTCGCTTTCTTGACCTGTCTGCTACAGAATATTCCTTCCTCTGCGTTCTATACTTTTAAAAATTGATACTAAAAAAATTCTCTAAGGGAACAAATATGCCAATTTCTTTTATGCAATCAGTATACAATGTATACATATATCGAAATATCGCACTGTACTCTGTAAATATGAACAGTTATTGTCAAAACAAAGTAAAAAAAAACCCCACATCTCTGATTATGTTGAATGATGACTATCTATGTAATTTTGCACTGGCATGAGCCTTATTTCCAAAAAGAGGCCAACAGAGCTGACTTCATGCTTAGCCCCCTTAGTCGGCCCCCAGGCTCCCTGAGTCCTTTCTGGGTAAACACTGGCACTTAGGTCTGGAGTGGGGCTGACCTCTCTTGCTGGGGCCAAAGGATCTCCTGGAAGGCTTCATCTTGGCCGAATGTGCAGGGGTATGTGGTCTCCTTTGTGTGTCCACTTTGAGGACAGGTCCTGGAGGGGGACCCCCCCCCAGGCAGAGAAGCACCTCCTTCCCTCTGCCTTGGGTTCATGGGAGTTAATATGTGTGTGAACACCGCAGGTAACGTGTTTGCCTGTGTGTGTAAGGCCCGGCACTCTGCATAACAGGCTTGTCTATTTTTCAATGTATTTATGTTTCTCTGTACGTGTATTTTTGTGTGTGTCTGGGTTTTGTACATTTTGCACCTGTGTGTGTGCATTTTGTGCCTCTGTGTATGCCTCCACTGTGAGTACAGATGTGTGACGGCACGTGCAAGTGAGTGCATGCATGTGTTCTTTGTCATGTAAGTACGTTGGTATCTGTGTGTGCACTGACCTATATCTCACATGCGTAGGGGTGTGTGTGCACATGTGTGTGTGTAGAATGACCTGTAACAATAAGGGCATGTGTACATTGACACTCTGACTTGCCCCCAAGGTGTTTAACAGGTTTGGGAGAGTGTCTGTTTACCTCTTATTGTCGATTTTTTTTTTTTTTTTTGGTACCGGGGATTGAACTCGGGTCCTTGAGCTTGCAAGGCAGGCGGCGGAACCACTGAGCTAAATCCCTGTCCCTGTTTACTGCTTATTGGAACTGCTCTGCAATTTCATTTTCCATTTGATCAAACAGGTTTTGCTCACCTTCCTTAAATCTCCCCTTGGCAACTCCGGCTCTGCTGATCCCCACATCTCTCACTGTCCTCCACACTGTCCTGTCTTTTGTGAGGTTGAATGTTCCTCCCCGGCCTTTCTGTGAAGCTGATTTCCTAACAGGCCATGGTCTTGTTCTGCTGGCTCGGACACTGAGGTGTCTGGCTGTGGTAGCTGGTGTCCAGACCTGTCCTGTTAGCTCTGCTGAAATATAGAGATGACCTTGGAGGTTGGCAAATCTGGCGATGTCCTAGTCAGGAATATAGGTGGCACACAGAAGAAAAGTTTTGGATTAAATGGGTCTGGTTCTGAGGCCAGGTACATGTGGCAGGGAAAGAGAGACTTCCCCTTCCACCTCTCCCTCTATCTTCTTTGTCTTCTTCGTCCCTTGTTCTTCCTCCTCTTCTCTTTCTTTGTCTCTTTATTTCCCTTGTCTTCCTCTTCTTCCCCTTCCTCCTCCTCTTCCATTTCCTCTTCTTCCTCCTCTTTCTCTGTCTCCTCCTTATTGCCTTTCTCTTCCTCCTCCATCCTTCTCCTCCTCCTCTCCCTCTCTGCCCCCCCCTTCTTCTGATTGAACCCTTTGCACTGAGCTACATCCTTGCCCTTTCTATTTTTTATTTTGAGACAGTCTCATTAAGTTGCTACAGTCACAAAAATTGGGATTCTCCTGCCTCAGCTTCCCAGAGTGCCGGGATTACAGGTGTGTACCACCATACCCGGCAGAGGTTCTACTTGGTGGGGGAATTGCAAATTCATATCAGAAGAGCTGTGGAAGTAGAGAGGCTGTTAAATGCAGATGGTCAGTGCAACTAGCTCTCTACGTGTGGGGACCTGCCTGGAACCCTGGAGACATGTAGGTGGGTATTAATTGATTTATACAGCCCGTATAAACCAGAATCCCAGTGTGGTCCGGGCTCAGCACAAATTTGCATTAGAGAAGTTTTATGTTGGAAGAAAACTTAGTTGGAAGCAATTAAAACTTGATTCAATTTCTTAATCACTTTGAAAAATCTCCATAGTTCATCTCTTTCCCCTTAAATTTCTGCTAAAATCCCTTCCCACTTCTCCTACACCCCAATTTCTTCTTTATCTGAAGAGAACCTCCTCAGCTCCTTGGGAGCCACGATCAGGCCTGGAGGGGCCGTACCCAGAATGGTCAGAGAGGAACGTGATCGTGATCGTTAATTGGTTAATTATGATATGACAGTTTACTAGATTAAGAACCATTTAACAGATTAGTTAAGTTCTGGATGTGTCCTTGGTTGACTTGTCAGCCACAAACTGAGGAGAATACCCACCCGAGAGGTGGGTGGTGTCAGCCAATAGGGTTGCAGCCTGGAAAGAAGAAAAAGAGAAAGAGGAAGGGAGTCTTCTTTCTCTTTGGAGGAGCTCAGGTCTTTTCCATTGCCTTTATGCCTCTAGATAGTCACTTCCAGTTCCTTCAGGTCTGCAGGGCAGTCTCTAGCTTTCTGACCCAAACTTACACCGGGCTCTGCAGTGAAAGTCTGACCTTTGACCTTTCACTGGGTCCTCCTTTCCTCCAGCACAAAGGCGGCCATTTTGCAGTCCCCTCTCTTGGTTCTGCAGGTCGCTATTCTCAACATATGTAATAAATCCTTTATATCTCACACACACACACACACATACACGGTGATGAATTTGTTCTTTTACTGGACTCTAACTGATACATGGAGGGTGGGAAAGGGCTGGAGGACTGACTGCACAATCCCACCAGGGTACAGACATCTTAGGGGGTGCATTTCTTTCTGCCAAGGTTCTAGCCTTCCTTCCTTCAAGAGGGAGCCCTCACTCTGCTAAGCTCGTGAGGCTGTAGGCACATAATACAGAGTGTGAGAGACTCCTCTGGAGGCTTCCCCAATTCATCCCCAGCCTCCTCTGCTCCAGATTGGTCTCTGTGTGGCCCTCTCTGACCTTCTCATTGGCTTGAGTCAGGAATTCCTGGTCTTTCAGTTTCTGTCTCTCACTTCCTTGCTGTATCCCCCATGCAAGCTTGCTCCTTCCTCCCCCGCTTGGTTAACATCCGGAGGGTACCCGGGCGACTCGTTTCTTCAGAATGATGAGAATAAAACCACCCCAGGTGCCCGCTCGAAGCCAGGCACCATGCAATGTGTTCTGACTGCATCAAGTGCCTGTGAGGTGGGCACTGTGATCACCCCGTTACAGACAAGGCGGGTGAAGCACCCTGTTCGGAGTCGTTTAGGAAGTGCAGCTGAGATTCAAACCCAGGTCTGTCTGTATTTGAAGTTCAGGCTGCAGAAACGATGCTAAACTTTCAGTCCAGCCTAGGAAGAGCAACTGATTCCAGCTGTGTGGGGTCTTTCCTCGTTTTACAGTGAAAAGCCCCCCATCCTGGGAGATCGCTCTATCCCAGGAAAGTAGTGCAGTTGGTCACTGTACCCCCATCCGAGACTTCTCGTGTGACAAGCCCTGAAGAGCAGTCCTTTTTTTTTTGTTTTTTTTGAGACAGGGTCTCACTACGTAGTTGAGACTGACCTGGAACTCACTATGTAGCCCAGGCTGGTCTTGAACACACAGCAGTCTCCTGCCTCAGCCTCCCGAGTGCTGGGATTACAGGCGTGCGCCACCACACCGGCTCATGAAGAGCAGTGTTATGAGGCAGGCCTAGCTCCCCTCTTGCTCCCCCAGACCTGATGGGAAAAGGAGAGCATCCAGGCCCTCTGCCGCTCACCTTCCTCGCTAGACCCTAACCCTGCCTCATGGCTTGCTTCTCGCTGTGTGCTTCAGCATCTGCTCTGTGCCATTTTGAAGATGCATTGCTGCCCCTCCTGGCCTCACACTAGCCATATGGCTAAAGCTTTCTTGGGACCCCCGGGGCACATAGCAAGTAGCAATCGCATTTGGTTCCTGGTATCTCAGGACGGCTGCTGGCCTCAGTGTCTTCCAGCGGCACCTGGGGGACAGGCACTGCCTCTGATCACTTAGACATTTCCTAACCCTTCCCAGCTGTGTTCAAGCTTCATGACAAGCAGTGAGACATGAACCAGGAAGCGGGGAGAAGATCCAAATGGTTTCTACCCCCAAGTCAACCATGTCTGCCCTTAAGAGACATGCTCTTTTTTTTAAAAAAATAATTTTATCGGTACATTTTAGGTGTACAGTATAATGACATTCATCATTGGAAATTTTCACCTTCACATAATCCATCTGGGTTCTTATTTTTTCCCATCCCCCTGCCCTCCCTTTAACCCCTCCACCCTTCCCTATCTACAAAGACGTTGGTTCCATTTTTTCCTTTTCTCATATTAATTCCATTCCCTTCTTTCCTTTCCTCAATCCCTCCCACTTCCCCTTCCCCTTTGGACCTTTTCTTCCTATTTCACAATATCCATCATGCCTTCTGATCCTTATTTATACTTTTAGTTTTTCACACCGGAGAAACTGTGTGGTATTTACGCAAGTGTGTCCTATTTATTTCACTTAAGAGTATCACCTCAATGTGCATCCATTTAGCTGTCAGTGTCTCTAATTTCTATTCTTTATGGCTGAGTAGTACTCCATTTTAGAAAAAAAAACCCCACATTTTCTTTTTTTAAATTTTAAGTTGAATTTATTGGTACATTCTAGGTATGCAGTACAGTTACATTCATTACTGGGATCTTGCACCTTTACATGCCAGGTCTTGGTTCTGATTTTTTCCCCTTGTCCCCTCCCCACCTTCAAACACTTTAATCCATTTTTACATTTTCTCATTTTTTTTCCTTTTCCCTTATTCCCCTTTCCCTATCCTTCTCACTGTCCCTACACCTTTGGTCCTTTTCTTCCTATTTCACATTGCTGATTGTCCCGTTAGGATCTTGAGTACTATTTTAGTTTTTCACACCAGAGAAACTATTCAGTATTTTCATATGTGCGCCTTATTTATTTCACGTATTAGTATATCTTCAAAATGTACCCATTTACCTATGAATGAATCTACTTTCTCATTCTTTATGGCTGAGTAGTATTCCATTTTATAGAAAAACCACATCTTCTTTATCCAGTTTCCAACTGATGGGCAGATGGGCTATTTCCATGTTTTAGCTATTACAACTGAAAACCACATTTTCTTTATCCAGTCTCCAGTTGATGGGCAAGTGGACTGTTTCCAAGTTTTAGGTATTACAGACTGTGCCGCTATGAACTTGGGTGCACATATATCACTGTGATATGATTCTTTTAATTCTTTTGGGAAGATGCCCAGAAGGAAAATGGGTAGGTCAGATGGGACCTCTAGTCCTAGTTCTTTGAGGAATCTCCACACTGATTTCCACAGTGGTTGCACCAGTCCGCTCTCACACCAACAGTGGAGCAGGGTTCCTTTTTCCCCACAGCCCCGCCAACATTTATCTTTCTGGGGTGAGATGGAATCTCACTGTTATTTTCATTTGCATCTCTTGAATGATGAGTGATGTTGAACATTTTTTTTTGTATGTTTATTTGCTATTTCTACTTCTTTGCCTGAGAAATGTCTGTTCATTTCAGATGCCCATTTTGGGGTTGGGTCTTTAAATTTGGGAGGAGACATGGCCTTTATATACTTAAAAGTTTTAAATAATTGAATTCTTAAAATAAAATACTGTAATGATTGTCATTTAAAACTCCTTTTCAGATCAGGGTACTTCAGATATCTAGGGACTAGAGATATCGCTCAGAACCATATATGTCCATGCCAACAGGCTGCGAAGATGACTGCCTGGTAAATATATGGAATGCTGAGAAGGGGGAGAAGGGCATGCCAGATGTCCCCGAGGAAGGATTTAACCAGTGCCAATGCACAAAATGGGAATACATCAGAAACACAGACCTGCACAGGTTTGTCACGGGAGCAGAATGAAGACTGAGTCTTCCCATTCCAAACGAGTAACTCCGTCTTCAAGTGTCTCCAAGTGTGTCCTCCATGGGGCTTTTAGAACACCCTGGAGTGAACTGGTGGTCTTGAATTGTTTCACAGCCACAGAAACTACTTTCCTGTGCACAACATTCTTGACTCATACATCTGGGAGAACAACAGGTGGAAGAAAAACATATTCCAGTGCTTAAGTTGCTCAAAGTTGAATATTAAACAAAACTCCTCAGAGCCCCACATTTCTAGAGATTGGCGTGCATGCATGATATAGAACAGAAGTCAAATCAATATTCACTCAGGGAAACAAATTAGGAATGAACAGCTCCACACTTAGCCAAGTGTGCCAAGCTCTCTAAGGATGTAGAAATAAAAGATTTCCTCAGTCCTCTGTACATGCCCCGAAGAACATCTGAAAGCTTCCCAAGGTTAACTCCAGAATAAAAAAGGCCTTTGTCAGTTGTGATATTGTAAGAATTTCCATTAGATAAAGTTAATGGGATTTTTAAAAGTATTTCTTGGTTGCTATTAGGTCCATGCTGGGAAAATAATGGAAAAAGTCCAGTAAAAATGTTTTTCAAAATTAATGGGAAGTAATATAGGGGAGGAAAAAAATTTGCATGGATAAGGAACAATCCACTTTCTGGGAATGACCACTGAGTTGGGTAAAAGTCCCTATAATTCCAATTATTAGCAATGGTTAATATTGATGGTAATTAAGATGGACAACAGGAATTTAAAGAATTTCTGGTCACGAAGCCCAGGAAGTGGGAGGTTGTTAGTAAGGCTTTTTGTGCTTTTTTTCTTTTTAGCATTTAAGGTTGTCTTCTTATTTCACTCCACTGGCAGATTCTGTAAGGTGAGGGAACGGAGGGAAACAGCATGTGTTTCTAGTCCGTGGGCATTGTCACCTGTGCCTGTGTGACTCCAGAAATGGTTTTGCCTTGTGAGGCTGCTGCATGCACTGTGGTGGTGGTCCTGGGTGAGTAACTGTTGGGTGGACAGTTTGGAAGACAGACTTGGGCCCTGAGGTGCTGTGCCCATCTGTCATGGAAGCTAGGGTACAGCATCGTGCTCTTTACCTTTTTGCTCGGAAGCTGGAAAACCTTAATCCCCTAACTATGGGGGATCCTTGCAAGGGAGGATTTGAAACTGTCCTGGGGAGCAACTACAGTCACTCCTCCAAGCCACCAGGTGTCGCTGGGGTGCCAAAGTGGTGAAGTGTCGGAGTGGTTTTCCAGCTAGGTGTCTACTGGGCTCCAGCAGTCCTGTTTGTTCCTCAGCCTGGCTGTCCATCATAATTCCTTGGGAATTTAAAAAAAAAGTAGATTGTTTGGGATCTACTAAATCAGTATCTTTTGAGTTTAGACTCAGAAACCAGTGCATGCAAAAGCTCCTATGCAAAAGTAGTCATTCCTTGGAGTGGAGGTTTGGTATGTGGGGATTGATGCTGCAGTTTATATCTCAATTTTGGTGAATGTTAAGGGTACTTCTATAGCTGCAGTAAGTCTTTGGGAAGTGGAACATCGTTGTGTCTAATACAAATAAAAAGACTGAACCCCAGAGTGGTAAGGAACTTAACATCACCTGACACAAAGCTTTTTGGTACTGGGGATGGAACTTGGGATCTTGCACTTTCAGCGCAGGTGGTGGCACCACTGAGTTTAAAACTGGCCCAGGGACAGGTATCTTAATTCTAAGGGCAGGGCCTTCCTTTCTAGGCCAGACTGTAGTTCATAGAGTTGTTCTGGAAACTTTCAGGAAGGTCTGATGCATCTCTCTCCAAAGACTGAAAGATGTGTAGGAAGGAACTGGCTCATTTATCAGTGTACAATCCCTTTGTCAGCTCTGACAGTCTTTCTCCCAGCTCACCCACGGAACCCCCAGGGGCAGTGGTATGCATACATCCTCTGGCTGAGGGGTCTCCACCAGCCACTGCAAAGTATGATTCTCCCACAGCTAATGGTTTAACTTGGAGCACTTACCAAGCACCGAGTATGTGTCCAGCATCTGCCTATCTCCTCAAACTACTTACTGTTGTCCTGAGAACTGGGCATTATCTCCACCTTTTAAATGAAGCAACTGTGGCTCAAAGAGGTGAAGAAATTCAAGGCGATAGAGACCAACAGGACAAAAATTCAAGCCTTGACTTTCCTGGCTTCCAAGTTCACATTCCCTTCCTGCTTATATGGGGGACCCTTCTAACTGTCCCATCATACTTAAAGATTTTCAGTGACTCTCACCCACTTTAGAAACCAACCCATTCTCCAGATTAAAAAAAAGGTCCTGGATGTTTTTCAAGTCAAAGTAAAGCTCTACTAATATTATTTAACACCTTATGAAACTCTCCAATGTATAGAGGTTTGAAGGAAACAAACTATAGAGCAGACTCAGTGCCCAAGTCACTGCTTTTTCCGGTAGAACTCAAAGAACCTTATATACACTTGCCTAAGGGTAGGTCTTGGAGGTCAGTGTTACTGTTAATGAAGTCTTCCATGTTCCTGATATTGGAGACATTTCCCAGCGTATGGAGGAGGTCAAGTCTGGGCATTTGTAATCAGCTGATAAAAGACGTGTGTGTTTAGCCACATGGGGAATCTATGCATTTTATCAAATAATGATGTAGAGTATAATTAAGGTTGAGCTATTAAGTACTAATTCATTAGGCTGTCAGATTTTAATAAAGGAATTGATTGTTTCTGTATAGAGTCTAAGATGGTTCTGCATCTTTGCAAAGCTCTGAAACCCCGATTTGTAAAGATCAGCAAATTCAAGGGCTATGCTCCGGCTCTTACGGCCTTGGCAAGAGGAAGTGAGTTTTTCTGCTTTCTAGAAAGTGTGGCCTCAACATACTTTCTGATCTTACAAAAAGTCGAAAAGAAGGTGGGCTGTGTGGGATGGGACAGACTCAAAGTTGTAATTATGGTGGTCACATTCATATTGCAAATAAAGTTCTTGAGTGCCTATTCTGTGCTTTTAAATATATTGGCTTGCTTTATCTTTAAAACAACCCATTTTTCAGAAGGGGAAACTGAGTCTTGGAGAGGCGGTGGGACCTACCCAGGGTCCTATCAGCGAGGCCAATCTGCCTCAGGGTCAGGAAGGTGGTTTTGAGTTTGTACTCCCTGTGTTGCCAACCTGTCTTCTCACTGCTTGGGAGAGACTCAGCCTCTATGTTTAGAGATACACAGATCACAGGTTAAATCCCGACTGTACTAGTTACTGGCTCTGAGAGAAGAGCAAGTTATTTTCACTCTTCTAAGCCTTGGCTTTCTCATCTGCGAAATGGAAACAGTGCTTCTCATCTCCCAGAGGATTAAATGATACAGAATTACACGGTCTGGAGAACCTCCTGTTCTTTGGTATGAAACCCAGCATATTATGTTCATCAGTTCTTTTAATTTTCATGACAACCTTCAATGACAGAGTTGCCCAACAAACCTTTATTTGTTTTTTCAAAAACGTTTTGTTTAGATTTTTATTTTTTTAATAAGTTTTATTAGTGTATCTTTTTTATTTTTAAAAACATTTTTAAATTTTTTGGTACCGGGGATTGAACTCAGATCCTTGCGCCTTCGAGGCAGGTGGTGGAACCACTGAGCTAAATCACCAGCCCCCTTTATTGGTATATCTTAAATATGCATAATGATAATATTCATCATAGGGAATTTGTATCTGTACATGGTATATCTTGATTCTTTTTTAATTTTGACATTTCCTCCCCTTCCTTCAACTCCTCTTCCCCTTCTTGTTTACAAAAGCTTTGTTTCCATTTTCTCTTCTATTCTCTTTTTTTCCCTTTTCCTTTCCTTCCTTTCCCCCTCCACCCTCCCTAGCTCCCTTTCCCATTTGAACATTTTCTTTCTGTTTCACAACATCTGTTATACATTTTGGACCTTATTCACACTTTTAGTTTTTCACACCAGAGAAACCATGCAATATGTGAATATGTGTGTCTAATTTATTTCTCTTAAGAGTATGGTCTCAATGTGCAACCATTTACCTAGAAATGTCTGAAGTTTATCTTTCTTTATGACAGAGTGGTACTCTATTGTATAAAAAAACTTCTTTATCATTCATTGGTTGATGGGTACTTGGGCTCTTTCCAGGATTTAGCTATTACAAACTGTGCTGCTATAAACATGGGTGCACTGTTGTATGATGCTTTTAATTCTTTCAGGAAGTACCAAGAAGGGGAGTAGCTGGGTCAAATGGAATCACTAGTTTTAGTTTTTTAAGGGATCTTCACACTGATTTCTACGCTGGTTGCACCAGTCTACACTCCCACCAACAGTTTTACCCCACAGTCGCACCAGCATTTGTTATCGGTTGATTTTTTAAAAATAATAGCTATTCTGAGATGAAATCTCAGTTTGTTTCAACTTGTATCTCTCAAATGACCAGTGATGTTGAATGTTGTTCCATATATTTATTTGTTATTTCTACTTCATCATCAGAGAAGTGTCCATTCATTTCAGATGCCCATTTTTGGATTGGGTCTTTAAATTTGGGCAGTCTGATTTTTGAGTTCCTTATATATTCTAGATATTAGTCTTTTGTCTGAGGAACAGCTTGCAACAATTTTTTTCCCACACTGTGGGTTGTCTCTTCACTCGGTTAGTGGTTTCTTTAGCTGTGTAAAGGCTTTTTAATAAAATGAGTTCCCAGCTATTGATTCTTTGAGACATTTCCTATGGTATTGAGGTTTTGCTTACTAAAGACTTTCTTGATGCTATTTTTAAAGGTGTGGTTTTCCTAATGTCTCTCTCAGTGAGTATGTTATTGTGTACAAGAATGTTAATTGATTTTTGAGCATCAACTATCCAGCTATGCAACTGAATTTGATTATTAAATCTAAGAGTTTTTTGTGGACTTTTTAGTATCTTCTATGTAAAATATTGCAGCATCCACAGATAATGATAATTCTTTCTTCCTTTTATTTCTTCTTTTGTCTAATTGCTCTGGTCAATGTTTCCAGAACTGTGCTGAATAAGAGTGGTGTTGGTGGACCTTCTTGTCTTGTTCCTGATTTTAGATTGAAACCTTTCAGTTTTTGTCCATTTAGTATGATGTTGGCTGTTGGTTTGTCATAGATGGCTTTTATCAGATTGAGATAAAGACCACGTATTCCAATTTTCTGTAGGGTTTTTTTGAATCATGAGTGAGTGTTGGACTTTGTCAGATGTTTTTTTCTGCATCTGTTGTGATGATCACGTAGTTTTTGTCTTCAGCTCTGTTAATATTTTGTGTTAAATTTATTGATTTGCTATGTTGAACCATTCTTGCATCTCTGGGAAGAATCCTATTTGGTCATGGTTTATGATCTTCTTGATGATTTGCTGCACTGTTTGCCAATATCTTATTGAGGATTTTTGTGTCAACATTCATTAGGGATATTGGTGTGTAGTTGTCTTTGTCTGGTTGGATCCTCTTGTGGTTTTGGTATTGGAGTAATGCTTGCTTCGAGGAATGACTTTGGAAATATTGCTTCCCTTTCAATTTTATTAAAAAATTTGAGGAGTGGTAGTATTACAGCTTCTCTAAATTTCTTGTAGAATTCAGCACTGACTCCATTAGGGCCTGGACTTTTCTTTGTTGGTAGGTTTTTAAAATAAAAAAAAAATGTACAACGTACTTTTTATTTCCATGGAATGGAATCAAACACAGATGGAATCAAACTACAGACTGCAGAGTACGTACCAGAAATCAGTAAATGCCAGGGATGGAGTAGGAAAAAGAAGAAGTGAGGCCTAAACACACAATACCCCTTCACTGGGATCTGCTGACTGCAGCCAGAATCAGGGCTGGATCACACAATGAAGATAGGATCCAGGATAGGAGGAAAGGTACAGGGGATTGAACTTGGGTCCTTGTGTTTGCTAGGCAGGTGGTGGCACCACTGAGCTAAACCCCGGCCCGAGTAGGTTTTTAATTACATTTTCAACTTCATTTACTGGTACTGGGTTATTTAGAATTTTTATGTCTTCTGCATTCAGTTTTGCTAGTTCACATGTATCTAGGGATCTGTCCATCTCCTCTGTGTTTTCCATCTTATTAGAGTACCAGTTCTCAGAGTATGTACTGACGATCTTGTGGATTTCTGCAGGGCCTGTTGTGATTTCACACTTTGCATTCCTAATTGCATGGATTTGGGTCTTTTCATTCCCTTTTTTTGGTAGGGTTGGGTAAGGGTTTGTCAATGTTATTTAGTTTTTCAGAGAACCAACTGTTTGATTCATTGATTCTTTATACTGTTTTCTTGGTCTCATTTGCCTTAATTACTGCTCTGATCTTTATAATTTCTTTCCTTGTACCAGCTTTGGGCTTGACTTGCTCTTCTTTTTCTAGAAGTTGAGATTCAACATTAAGTTATTTATTTGAGCTCACCCTCAACAGAACTTTATGTAACAGTGAAAATATTCTATAGCTTTTCTCTCCAACATAGTGGCCACCAGCTACACATTGCCACAGAGCTCTTGAAATGGGACTGGTGTGACTTTAGGGATAGAATTTTACATCTTCTTTAATTTTCCTGTTTTTATCAAACTGGGAATTGAACCCCAGCCTTTCCACCGAGCTATATCCCCAGCCTTTTAAAAATATTAAAAAGAAATGTTGAGGCAGTCTTGCTAATTCACAAAGTTGTTTACACGGGGCTCAAATTTATAATCCTCCTGCCTCAACCTTTTAGAGTGCTAGGATTACAGACCTGTGCCACCATGCCTAGATAATTTTCTTTAATTTTAACGAATTAAAATTTTATAGCCACATGTGGCTTGTGGCTACTATATTAGCAGAGATTAAGCATATGGGAGACAACCTCATCTTACGGTCCAGGGCTCAGAGAAACCATGTGACTTGCCTGAAGCCCCACAGCTTGTAAGTGGCAGGCTGAGACCTGCATGCAGGAGAGATGACTCCTGAACTCACAGACCCTGTACCACATGCAAACAGGGTGCAGCCAAGGGGCCTCATGGCACAAGCATGTGAGCCTGAGGTGTTGGGCTTCCTGCCTGGGGTCCCTGAGAGGCCTGGGGTTCAGCAAGGTCGAGACCTCTTCTTGGATCCTGGTGCTATCCCTGCCACCAGATAACATGGGTGCACTGGGCCCGACCTCATCTGCTCAGAGTGTCATCTGCAGGAAGGAGGGGGCATGCGCTTGGTTAGTGGGACCCACACAGCCCTACAAAGACAGGAAATGGTCGTGTAGTTTGTGTTTGCCTCTTGGCCACAGTGATCCCATGCCCTGACTTCAGGTGTGCCGAAGAGAGGAGCTGGCAGGGAGTGAAGCTGATTGGTGTCAGGCACCTTACGGAGTCCTTGGAGCTCATCTAACCCCAGGAGTAGGTGCTGGTGGTGTCCTGGATGGGAGAAACCGGAGACACCAGGGCTAAATGACTCATCCAAGGTCACACGCATCTGTCCCATGAAGAGTCAGCTTCTGGTGGGACAGCCCTTGGGCACCCGTCTCTGTAGGCAGGAGAGCAAGAAGAGGGCACCAGGATTTTTTACACAACTTGCTTGCAGCAGCTGTGGACAGGTTGGGAGAATAGGGTAGGGAGCTGAGCAGGAATATGAATAATGGGGACTGATATAATAGAAAATCACTATTAACGATTATTAGTGATTATTATTAATATCAACATAGTAATTGTAATTGCACTATCTGCCCCCTCCCTGGAATCACTGTGATTTCCTGACAAAGGCCTTCTCTGGAGCCATCTGGGATGTTGGACAGTCTCTGGCATCCTCAGAGCAGTTACCAGGACAGCCTTCATTTTTGGAGCCAGTGGAAACAACATTTAAGGAAACTTATCTGCAGTCAAGGCTTTGTTTCTTTAAAGAGCAAGGAAGCCACGATTTCCATGTTCCGGGGTTCCTAATTGAATTGTGTATGTGCGGAGAAGGCGAGCTCTGAGGGTCTTTGGAAAAGCAGGCACTTTGTCACTGTCAGGGTGGCTGGCCTGCTCCTGCTAGGACACTTTGGTGGCTGCCTGGCTGCGGAGTCCTCTGTACTAGGGCCTGTCTGTGCCGGCTCATTGCCTTCAGGTCCTGCATTGTTCTCCTGCAGGCAATTCTTTTGTTTTGTTTTTTTAAAATTGAGTTTATTGGTACATTTTAGGGATACAGTACAGTTACATTCATCGTTGGGATCTTGTACCTCTACATGACAGGTCTTGGTTCTCATTTTTTCCCCTTGTTCCTGCCCTCCCTTCACTCCTCCTCCCCTCCCCATTTACAACCACTTTATTTCCATCTTTTCATTTTCTCACATTTTTTCTTTTGGCAGGGAAACTCTTAAGAGACAAAGAAAAACAAAACAGACCCTCTGCTGTTTGAAGGTGGTGCCGCTGAGTCTTCTGTCCCTGGTACATCAGACTATCGGAGGATGGTATTCTGAGATTTTTGCAGTAGAGGATAGGAAGTCTTTAATGGGGGCTTTCATCTTGGCTTTGCTGTGATCTAGCTGCGAAAGCTTGTGCAAGTTACTAATCCTCCCAGAGACTAAAAGTCTGACCTTATTAAAATGAATAGCAGTGTTTAACGGTTGGGGTACAGGTTGAACTGCATCGCCCCCAAAGATGTGTTGGAGTCATAACCCTCAGAAATGAGGTCTTTGTAGATGTAATTAAGATGAAGTCAGACTGGAGTAGGGTGGGCCCTTAATCTATATGACTGGTGCTCTGGGTTCCATGCCCGGCTCTGGAAGGAACAGTAGGCATTGTCCGGCATGACTAGTGTTCCTAGAAGAAGAGAAGACCCAGGCCCATGAGCGGGGAGGCCATGTAAAGGTGGCGACAGAGACTGAGAGGCCTGGGGCACCAGGACCTGGGAGAGGTGAGAAAGGATCCTCCTAGAGCCTTCAAAGGGAGCATGGCCCTGTCCACGCCTGATGTAGGGCTTCCAGCCTCCAAAGCCAGGACAGTAAACTTCGTTGTTTTAAGACATCCGGTTTTGGTTCTTTGTTATGGCAGCCCTAGGAAGCTACTGCAGTGGGTGGGGGGTGGTTTTAAGGAGTTAAAGACCTGCTTCAGTGCCTGGAGTGCATGGTTGTGAAGAAATGTTTGTTTCTCCTTCCTTCACAGCTCTGGGGTCCTGCAATACTGCGGAGGAGAGATAAGTGATGTGGCTGACATCACACCCCATGTTTGGGCTGCCTGTGCCTGTGCACTTGTCTCAGGTAAGTCATTTGACCTTTCTGGTCTCAGTGCCAAGAAAGGAAAGCAGCCTTCATTTCCAGAACAGCCTGGCTCCCTTAGCACGGGTGTGGTGGGGCTGTATGCTGGTCCAGTACTCACAGGAGGGCCCTAGCACCACAATAAGGGATGACTGAAATATATGGTCAGTGTTTACCTTAAAATTATTACAGAAAAGAGACATTGCCATTTATTATCCTCCACATAATATAATCCCCTTGCTTCAAACATGCTTATCCCATCATTCTTGTCACTGTCTGAAGCAGCTCTGGAAGTCCTCTTTCACGCGAGTCTTTTATGGGGTGTGGTAAAAAATACAGTGAATGCTGCTGCTGAGGGCCACCCAATGGGCAGGTGGGCTTGTAAACCCTGATAGTGTGTGTCGATCAGCTTAGTCCCTGGGCCTCACATGGTGAGACTTCTTTCTGGCTCTTCCTTAAAGTAAAAATGACCACAAATGGTAGATTGTTCTTTGATTCAAGACTTTGAGATAGCTATGGTAATGCAAAGAGGTAGTAAAAGAGGACTTTCAAAATCGCTTCAGAAGTTGGCAAGAATGTTGGGATATGTTTTTGAAGTGGAGGAGACTATTGTGAGGCAGGCTCATGGCAATGTCTTTTACTGTAATACATTAAAAAAATTGAACATTCACGGCTTGTACCATTTCATAGACCATCAGCACCAGAGAAGGACACTCTGTAACTATGGGAAGTCAAGATGAAAACAAGAGACCCTTTCGTGATCATGTCTGCGTACGGAAGAAATGTGAGTTTTGTCTTAACCACAAGATGCCAAGCAATCCCTTGCTCTGGCTGATGGGATGGTTTCTTATCCAATCACAACTTCATTCGCCAAGCTTTGTTGCTCCCACCATCTCAGTAAGGTTTATTAAAATAATCACAGAATTATGCCCATTTCCTGACAGTATCCAATCTAGAACAGAGCCCCACCTTCTGAGTGCTTCCCCAAATCTGACAGGAGCCCGAATCTGAATAGTCCTTTCCCATACTCCTTCATGGGGATGCCCTATCATTCCCCATGGTGGTCTCTCTTTCTCCTTACACCACTCTCCTTATCTAACTTGCTCACCACCCTGTGACTCTGGTGGATCCTGACTGTCAGACAGGGAGAAGAGCAGACTCAGGCACTGTAATAGGAATCACCCAGTCAGCATCTCTCCTAGAGCAGAGTTTGGTACCTGCTGAGTGAAAGATAAAATATCTGTTGTGATTGGGATTGTGGGCTGACTTAGCAACCGTTCCCTTCCCTTTCAGTAACAGCACTGAATTTCCTTGGGCTGCCTTGTTTCCTTTATTATTACACCACTGCTTTGGTTTTAGTTGAAATTACTACCGTCTCCAGGAGTATGCACGTGACTCAGATCTATCCAATCAGCACACTCTATTCCCTAAATATAGTGATTGGTTCAGAGAGAGCACGTGAGTCCGATCAGTCCAATCAGATTGCATCATGGGACTTATGTGGGTGCTTCTGGAAATAGGTTCTCCCTTTTCCAGTGGTGGTAAGAGAGATGTGGTCAGGGGCTGTTAGAGGCCAGTGAGAGGAGCCAAAAAATGAGGCTGGTGAAATGGAAGGCATAGAATCCCTTCTTATATAGAATAATGTCCTTTAAGACCTATTCCTATATAGCAATAGTTTCCTAGATGCTAATACAAGTGGTTCTTAAACCTCTCTCTGTGATTATCTTGGTGTGGAAAAGAAATGCAAGGTACTAAATTTTGTGTCAGTTCTAACAATATTATTGTTGTTGTATGTGGGTTTTAAATGTGCAGTAGATCAAAGGTGACTGAATCAGGTGAAGGAGCTTTACCTCAACAATGTTTTCAATGTGTAGATTCATTGAACTCTTGTGTCCTTCAACAGTTGAACCACAGTAAGCCAGCAGTCATCACCATTGCTATAGTGGGGTGTGGTCCAGGAGTGGGCGGAGCAGCAGGTGGGGTCAGCCAGGTGCCTTAGCTGTGTGTGTGCTGTTGGGTGGTCCCTGAAATGCAGCCCTGCACCTGTGCTGTTTCTTGGATCTTAGAGGGGGTCACATGGCCTCAGCCTTTCAGCACAGCCGTCTAGAAGGGGCAAGGTGGGAGCTGGGGATGTGCAGGAGGCCTTGTCTCTTTTCCCTTTTCCATCTGGGGAAGGAGATCAGCGTGCATGGGGTGTGGGCTATGGAGCTCCAGAAGATTCATATCCTGGCTGTGCTGCCTGCCAGCTCCTTGTCCTTGTTTGGGTTTCTTAACCTCAATTTACATCTTTGCAACCCGGAGAGGGAGCCAGGGTGTGCTGGGGGTGGATTGGATGACACCCCTTGACCCCCACAATGTGCCAGTGTAGCAGTGCTCAGGGAAGAGCAGCCCTGGGCCTGTTGCCCTGTGAATGCCTGGGGACCAGTGCGGTGCTGGCCATGTGCTGGGTGCTCTGCTCCCAGGCCAGCTGCTGCTGCTAATCTGGGGGGGTTGTGGCTGGTGTCCTTGTGCTGGTTGGTTCTATCCCTGTCTTCCCAGCTCTGACCCAACCTGTGATCCTGGGCCTCTGTTGCTAACCTGTGGGGCCACTGGGAGTTGGCAGGAGATGGCTTTGGAGCAGTGGAGCCCTCCTAGGGGCAGGGAAAGCAGCCATAGCAGCAGGTCTGGAGTAGCTCAGCGCCTGAACACCCACTTGACTTGGCCTAGTCACCTCTCCCCGTTTCTTACAATACTGGAGCCACCTGGGCCTTCGTGCTGCTTCTAGAACATTCCAGTGAGGCTCTCATGCCTCTGCCTTTGCTTTTTAAAAAGTACTTTTGAAGGTTTACTAAGTTATACTTTTAAAACAACTTTTATTAGTACGCGTGTGCAGTACATAATGATCACCTTCATCATGGGGAGTTGGTGTGTGTACATAAAACATCTTAATTCCTTTTTCCCGTCTCCTCCTCTCTCTTCCCCTTTCCTCCATCTCTTGGTCTCCTTCCCACTGGCAAAAGGTCTACCTCTATCTTTTATTTTGCTCTTTAAATTATTCATACTTTAGGTTTCTCACATAAGAGAAACCATTTAATATTTAAGCTCAAATGGCTGATTTATTTTGCTTAGCATTATGGTCCCAGGGTTGACCCAAATGTATCCTTCTCCTTCTCTGCCTTTGCTTTGGCTCTTCTCTCTGCCTAGAACACTCTCCCAGCTCCTCTCAAGACTCCCCCTTCTCATTCTCAACTCTAACATCTCTTCACACAGCGTTTCTAAAGCTACTCCCCCTGCTAGACCTGCTTCTGAAACTGGCCCCGGCCCCGGGGCATACGGAGGAAGACCTCTGAGATGTGTGTGTTTGCTGCCAGCTGCCCACCTCCAAGCAGGCTGGAATTCAGTGAGGACAGGAGGTGTGCAATGGGCGCAAAGCTGGGGAGGAGGAAGGCATCAATTTACATCTGTGGAATGATTTGAGATCGGCAGACTCTGGCTTGTGCAGGAGCTGACTGTTTTTACAAATAAAGTTTTATTAGAACACAGGCCCCCATGTTTCCATATTGTCTAGGGCTGCTTCTGTACTACAGGGACAGAGCTGAGTGGCTGTGATAGAGACCGGCTGGTTTGCACAGCTTGGGATACTTACCGTGTGGGCTGTTTTCGGGGAAATCTTGGCCGTGTGGAGCAGGTAGTGCAATTCCACCAGCTGGGGTATGTTGGGTGGCAGGAGGGAGAGCTGTGACTATCTGCACCCCTGGCTGTGGTTGGCAGGGGCTTCAGAGGATGGTCCTGCGGGCCAGGCTGGGATGTGCACCCACTGCAGCTTTTGGTTCTGGTGTCCACAGAGTGGTGCTGAGGATATGGAGGGCTCTTGCTGCCCTGGGAGCCCCAGATCAGTGCAGCGGTGGAGTACAGAGGTGGACAGCTATGAGTCATGAACCCACTCTAGCTGTGCAGTCTGGGCAAGACTCAGCCTCCTTCTCCCAGCTTCTTTTTACTCTGCCACAGAATGAGAAAGATCATGGTTGGGGGAAACAATGTGGCAACCAGAAGCAATTTTGAATCTTGCTCGTGACACTTCCTGCATTAAAATCCTTCAGTGGGACACCTAGGTGCCTCACACTGGGGTCCATGTGGCAGGATGCTTGGTGCTAAGATGGGACCAGAGGCTTCATCCCAGGTGATGGTACCCCTTGGGGATGACGACAAAGTTGGGAGCCAGGTTTGGTTGTGGAAACCCCGGTGGGGAAGGATTTGCAGCTGGGCAGAGTTGCTGCTGAGCCTCCTGCAAAGCACAGGGTGTATGCGGGGCAGAGAGCGACCGGGCTCCGGATGTCAGTGGTCTGAGGCTGAGAGTCTTGGACCCAGGATAAAGCATCTTCCAGAGCTGTCAGTTTTGCTGGCTGGTGCACATTTTAAACCATACTTATTATAACAAGGGCAAATAAATGTAGAGGAGAAAGCAACATTCACACCATTTTTAAACAAAGCTCAGTGGTCCCCATAGTGCACTGGAAAGATGAGAAATCTTTTTGCCCCTGCTCAGTTGTCCCCAGCCCTAGGATCCGCAGTGCTGCCCTAAGTCCAAACTCCAAGCCCCTAACATAGTGTTGATGTCTTGTACACACTTTCCTTCCTTTTGCTCCCCAGCCTGGACTCTCAGAAATATTCTTTCATCAGTCTACATCTTGGCAGCCTGGTACGGTGGCTCATGTCTGTAATCCCAGCACTGTGGGTGGCTGAGGCAGGATGATCGCAAGTTCAAATCCATCCTGGGCAATTTTGTGACTCATTGAGACCTTGTCTCACAAGAAAGAAAAAAGGAGGGAAAGAAAGGAAAGAAGGAAGGAAGGAAGTAATGCGTTCACTATGAGCCAGGTACCAGTAAGAATTTAATTCACATTCCCTTCAGTATCCCAAGTATCAGGAGTACCTCTCATCAGGCAAGCACTCCTCTGCTTCTGAACACAAAAGTCCTCCATGTTTCCTTTCCCAAGCAAACCCCTATTCATCCCTTAAAACCCAGTTCAGTCAACCACTTACGAGTGTGGACTCTCAATCCAGCTGTTTGGGTTTGCACCCGCTTCTGCTTCTTGCTTCCAGGGTGTTCTTGGGCAGACTGCTTTCCTTCTCTGTGTGTCAGCTTTCTCTTTTAAAAGATGGGATGATCGCCAGATTATTTCCCTCACAGTGCTCCTGTGAGGAGTGAGTGAGGGAAGCGATCCTGATTTTTTTTTACGCTTCCTTTGACCTTTCCCCCTCCTATCAGATCTGCTGGGATCTGGGTCTCAAAAAGCTTTTCCGGGTCTGTTAGTGGATGTCTGTAGACACAAAGGTGATCCAGAAGCAAGGCTCAGTAGCTGCAGTTTGTAGGATTAGGTGTTAAACTCTGAGGAAAAAAGAAATAGATCCTAAATAAATTTCGATGCCCATGGGAACAGCTTCTGCTACCACTGCGGAAGTTCTGCTCAGATTTCCCAGGCAGCCTGGGATCCTGCATGGCGTTTGGGCACCCTCGGGAGTTCAGGCAAATAAGAGGCCACAGGGATGGGAGAAGGTCATGCCCAGGGACTCTGAGCTGGGTGGCTCTAAAGTTTCTCATCCTGCAGCCAAGCTGGACCTAGAGCTCAAGGGCATTGCTTCTGTTTCTCTGGCAGCAATGGCAGTGGCAGGAATAATAATGCCGTGTGTTCACAGAGGGCTTCGTACGTTCTCATTTCCACCCTCCTCTGTGCTGTGCAGCCGTCACTTGTGGTGACGTCCCAGCTCTGCCTTGGCTGCTTTTCTGACCTCGGCCAGATGTCTGTTCACCCCTTGGAGCCCCATTTTCCTCACTGTAAACTGAGGCGAAGAGTACGGATGCTGCGGGCTGTTGTTAAAGTCAGAGTGATATCAGAAGTGGCACGTAGGTTGTGGTGTGCTGGTAGACCAGATCTCCAAAGCAAAGGCCCCGATGTATGGGGTTTGCCCATTTCCAAGGTGCCAACACTCCCACCACGGGCAGTGCCAATGTCACATCAGCAGACACAACTTGGACTCAAGACACAGATTTGGGAGGAGTCTCCCACGTGTTCTGGTGAGCAGCTGCGAGTGGCCACAGCACATCTGGTTAAACCTCTCATGTTAACTTGGGTCTGTTCGTCAGTGGCTCCCTGCAGTGGAAAGTTAGACAGAGGCTGTGTCTGGGAACAGAGGAAAACAGCGGTTTAACCCACTCTGGCTGTGTGGCACGGGTAATGGGGAGAGATGGTTCACGGCAAAGATATTTGTTAGTATGCAAGGTGCTCCAGGGCCAGGCATGGAGCAGATGACATTCAAACGATGATGCATATTCTGGCTGGGTGAGGAATGACAGGCTGCCTGGGTGTCTGCGTGCAGTGACACACGCTGAACGCACACGCGACAGTTCACGGCACCAAAAGTCAGTCAGCGCTACAGAAGCAGGAGGCAGTGTGGTGCTTGGGACAGGTAGGCTGCAGAGGCAGGCTGGCCCGGCTGGTATTCTAGTGCATCGTCACTCTACGACCTTGCGGAAACTGCTGATCCTCTCTGTGTCTCGGTTTCTTCATCTGGAAAAAGGAGACATTACGGAGAGGTTAGAATATCTTGGGCACAAACATACACAGAGAGACCCATTGCTAGCATGGAGCTTTCTGTGCTCTTTTGTCTGAAGCTGCAGACCGATGATTTGATCCACAGCCAGGACGGCATCATCAACTCAGAATCTTGCCACTGATTTCACAGCAGCAGTAAAACTCAAAACCACTCACATGACTTCCTGCTCCACTTAAATTTTACCTTGAGTTCTTTTCCTTTTGCGAAGAGAAAGAGAATAAGATGGGGAAAAAAAGCAACTTACTCAAATTCTAGACAGACACCCAGCAGCCCCTGTGAAGGGCATGCTGGTTGTACGACATGCTGGATTCATTAGAAAGCCTGGAGAAAGCTGGTCCGCGGAGAAACACAGGCAGCCCATGAATACATTACACACAATTAGATCCTGAGATATGGAAGATGAGTTTTAATGACCAAGTTCCCTGCCTGTCTTGGAAGAGAGCTTGGGTTACCGTGTCCTAGGCAACACCTCTTGTCTTATTTCCTTTGTGCATCATGAGAGTAATTGTTCCTTACAATTCCACTTCTTCCCATTTGGAGGAGGAGAGTGAGACCGTGGGCTCGAGTTCAGGACATGGTTCCCTGTGCTCAGACCTGGGTCAGTGCTTTCTCTGTCTCTGTGTGTCTTTAGAGAAGTAGCTTAACTGTTCTGGTCACAAGCAGGACTTTCTCCTTGGCTGGCTTCATCAAAGTCACGTGTGGTAGACCAGATCTCCAGAGCAAAGGCCCAGATGTACGGGGTTTGCCCATTTCCGAGGTGCCAACACTCTCACCGCGGTCACATCAGCAGACACAGCTTGGACTCAAGACACAGCACACACGAATCAGCGGGTGGATGTCTGTTGTAATGTGGATTTAGAGGGAGGGGCTTGGAGCAGTGCCTGATTAGTTCGCTAATGCTTCCTCGGCATCTTGGAAGAACACAGAAGCGCCAGCCAGGTTCCAAGTAGTGACCTGGGTCAGAACACACTGCCCTCCAGGGCAGTGAACAGAGAGAGAGCTAGAGCATGAGAGAGGCGGCCCAGACTCTGCTCTCTCACAGGCGAGTGATCACAAGTAGCTTCTTGGCCTCAGTTTCGCCATTTGTCACACTGGGATGACGCCCCCAGCACAGCCGAGAGGGTTATGCAAGGTGAAGAATTGCCAAGGGGCTGCCCCAGCGCCCAGCTCACCCTTCAGCCTTGGCCACAGGCGCCTTGGCGTGGCAGGGCCGGCTGTGAGCCTGGTGTGTGTGTGTGTGTGTGTGTGTGTGGGAGGCACCTGGCTCTCCGGCCTGGCAGCGCGCTGTGGGGCCTCAGTGCCCGAGTCCGTCCTGGAGCTCACTGCCTGCCCCGCGCTTTGCCAGCAGACAGAGCCCCTCCCCACGGGGACCGCTGTGCTGCCCAACACCAGTAGCCTTTGAGGTGCCTCAGTCAACACCCCCTGGGTCTCAAAATCCTCCAAAGAGATTTAGCCCTCTCCTCTCTGAAATGCAGTTATGACCACCTCCTTGCAGGACCCTGGGAGGATCAAAGGAGAATAATAAAATTCAGAGCAGCCCACTCCTTACAGTTGTGCCAGTGTTGGCCTCTGAGCTTCGCTGGAAGCACCTGAGTCCCCAAGCGTGTGTTTCATTAAGATTCCCAATTTGCAAGTGAGGCTCAGAGAGATTAAGTAATCTGCCTTGGGGCACTCAGCTCTTGAGAAACCTAGTCAGTATTTGACTCCCCCAAAACCTAACTCCTGAAAGTTTAAAAGCCCAGCCCCTAAGGTTCTACTGCTTCCTAATTAATTTCCCACAGGATCTAACATAGGGGCTTTGAACAAACCTGGGCCAGGATGGAGCCAGGACCACTGTGGAACATATCCACGCAGAGGCATTGCCCAAGTCCTCTGGGTTTTGTCTCGCATGACTTCCCTAGCACCTTTTCATTGAACACAATGGATGTGTGATCAGAGGCACATTGATGCACCCGCCTTGGCCTCAGTTTCCCCGTCTGTTCCATGGGGCTGACATCACTATCCCAGGATGAGCCTCGAGGGTTAGAAAGCATGATGTATGCAGGGTGCCTGGCCCACCGTGTGAAGATGCCACCTTCACAGCCCAAGATGCTCATGGGTACCCACACGCCCTGCCTCTCCCCTTTCCAGGACCCAACACTCCCCACTACACTTCTTTTTGCTACATGTGTCTAGGACATAGTCTGGGGCATAGTTAGGGATCAGCATTCAGAAGACATCCTATTATCTGAACAGCAGGACATACACCCAGGGTGTCTCCAGTGCTGATTGGCTCTTGTGTTGTCAGGGGAACAGATTCTGGGGTCCTGTCAATCATATGATCAGTGAAGAGCAGAAGCCTTGAGCAGGGAGGATGTGGATAGGGCAGGCAGGCTGATAGGCGGCTACAGCAATCAGCTGGCTCTGCAGCCAGCCCACGAGGCAGTGGCTACAGCTTTGCAATGCTAAGGAGGCCTGTCTCCCGGAGCGCCATGGTGCATTGCACCAAGCCCTGACTAATAAAGCTGTCAGGGGCAGCACCCCCCCCCCCCCTT
>NW_022900946.1:14973014-14992919 GCF_012274545.1 Fukomys damarensis | reverse complement strand
TGTGTCTCCAGCAGAGGCTGACCACTACCGGCACGCATCAGTCTCAGGATCCCCAGGCAGAGAATACACTCTGTCAGGGCCTCTGGGAGTTGGTGGGGCTGTGTTAGTCCAGTGTATGAAGCAGCCGGGGTGCAGGGAAGAGAACAGTGCACTTGGAGACAGGTTCCAGGTTAGAGGTTTCTCATCTGCAGAACGGGACCACTGCCTCAGGGTAGGAGCTCTGCAAGGCTGGATTTGGATCTTGGAGCAGCCAGATAGAAGCTGTGCCTTTCTGGGAAAGTTAATTCATTTTTCTGAGCCTCTGGTTGCTTTTCTGTAAAAGAGTGGGATAATGATGGTACCCAGACCTCACAGATCGACTGTGAGGATAAAGTGAAACAGCACATGTGCAGTGCTCAGGCCGTTGCTTGTCTTCTTCATAGAGTTGTTCATTTTCCTCCTGGGCACTGGGAAGGACCGGGGTGCAAAAGCAAAAGGCCGACATGAGCTGAGCAGGGACCTCGGAAGTGGTGAGTGAGTCGGCTATGATGATGCGTCTGAGACATCCAGGCCCTGTGCTCAGCAGCCTCAGTGACGCGTGTCCTCACCCGCTGTCCCCGGCAGGCTGACTGATGACCGCCTCAAAGAGTGGGGCCGGGCACTGTTCTAAGCACTTTCTAATGTTAATTCAGTTAATTTCCTATTTGAGGTACTTATCATTACTATCTTCATTTTGTAGACGAGGGAACCAAGTCCCAGGGAAATAAACTATACCCAACACCCCAAGTTAAAGGAGGAAAGGTTTACTTGGCTCACAGTCTGTACAGGTTTCAGTCTATAGGTGGCTGGCTCCAAGGTGGGGTGGCACAGCAGAGGTGCATCGCAGAGGAGAAACTGTTCATAAAGGCAGAAGGCAGCCTGCAAGCAACAAGCAGGGATGCTCTTTCTGCCCCTTGTATTTCAGCCAGGCTGTAGGCCCCTAGGGTAGATAGCACTCACACCCAGGGTGGGGCACCCTTAATCCTAGTATCACACCATGAATCAAACCGAGCATCATGTCCTTAATCTCAACATCAGACTCTAGATCGAGCCGCCTCCGAAAAGCTCCAGCTATGACTGCCTGAGGCTTTGGTGGTGGTGGTGGGGCATCTGGATACAAACCATATCATTGCCCACAACTGCTCAGCTATGGAAGAAGTGGAGCCACGACTGTGAATCAGGTGGTCTGCTTCCCAGGCCACCAGATGGCTTCTCAGGATGGCTGCCTGGGCACCTGGTCTGGCCCTCTGTGCTTGTGTCCTGTCCACTGACTGTAAGTCCATGCTGCCTCTAGGGTGGCAGCCTCAGGAGAGCAGGATGGCCTGCCCCAAACTGACTTTGCTTGGTTCAGCTCTGTTAATCTCAATTCAACTGGACTCAACTCAACTCAGTTCAGCTCGATTAAGTTTTATTCAACTTATCTCACCTCATCTTAGTACTGCACAACTTAATTTAACTTGACTCAACTCAGCTCAGCTTAACTTAGCTTAATTTAAGCAGAATGTGTTCCCAGGGGATGGTAAGCCAGGCACCAGTGATCTACTAAATGGTGCGAAACTCTCGGGTGGTATCACATGCTTGTTTCATTCCCAGTGGTCCAAGGGGACTCTCATCTCCTCTGTTCATGTAGAATAATACAGTGGACCCTTGAGTTATGACCATCCTGACATACAAACAACTTGGGTTATGACTGGACTTTTAGTTTTAATTTACAACCAAAGTCTTAAGTTATGACCCAAATGCTGGCCGCTAGTGCTTCCAGATGGTCTCAGATACAGATTTAACCCTTAATGAGTTCTGGAAGGAACATGACAGCATCCTTTCCTGTGTGGGGGTTAACTGAGAAATCCTGGGCCAGTGTCTCTCTAAGGACAGTGAGATCTTCCTGTACATGGGAGAGAGACTTTGAAGGCTGTGTAGAGGAGCCCATGTCTTCAGTTGACCAACTTGAGTCTCAACCGGCCTTTGTGAACGAGTTGAGTTCAGAAGACAAGGGTCCGTTGTACTAAGATGTTTTTGGTGCAGTGCTGTAGAGTTTAAAAAGCCCTTTTATAGAGGTAGCTTATAAATAATATGTTTCCTAAGCCAAGCCAGTTTAGAGATACAGAAAAAGGGGGCCTTACACGCAATATAATAATTACTTGGGCAGCCACTCTGCACCAGGCAGTGTTAGGTTCTTAAAAGCATGATCTAATTTATCTTGCCAAGTGGGAAGTGAGGTTATCTTAGGTGTTTTTCACAGATGAAGCACTTAACATGTGGAGAAGTTGAGCAGCTTCTCCATTTCACAAGCTGTAGGAGGCAGAGTGGTCCACTTCCAAAGGTAACATCTGTCTACAGTTCTAGCCTGTCTCATGGGCCCACCACTATCTAGGAAAACCCGTCTTCATGTCTCTTAAAAAAATCAGGACTCTGAGAGACAAAGGCTAGCCGGAGGTTTGTCCTTCTGATACCTGTGAATCCAGGACTACAGGAGCTGCAAGTTCTATGTTAGCTGGAGGCAGATTTCTTGCCCCCGGGAAAAGCAAGAACTGTGCAAGAAAGCACCTGTGGAACTTCTGCTTTATGAACCTGGTATGATTTCACGCCTAACCGGAATGTAGGATTCCCACTGAGCTGACTTGATGCCTGTACATTACATTCTCGAGGATGGATATGGTATTAGTCAGCTCTCCTGTTCCTGGGACACAGGTATCTGACACCCACAACTTAAACGAGGAGAGATTTAATTTGGCTCGTGGTTCAAGTAATTCAGTCCTTGCTTGGCTTGCTCCATGGCAGAAATATCACAGTGGAAGGGCTTGATAGAGGAAAGCCACTCACCTCATGCCAGCAACGAGACAGAGAGAGAAGGGAGGTGTTACAGCTTATATCTAGATGTTCCCCCAAAGTCTCGCGCTGTCACAGGTGGGGTTTTTTGGAGGTGTCTGGATCTAGGGGGTGTAATACTGGGATTAAGAATATGATGCTGGGATTAAGGAACGCCCACCCTGGGTGTGGGGGGCACCATCAGAAAGACAGATAGCATGGAAGGAATAAAAGGGAGAGCTCAGCGGTTGCTGCTGCTGCTTCTGCTGCTCTTGTTGCTTTGCTGCCTTCTGCTTGACCTGCCACACCATAGACTGTTTTTCCTCCATGATGCCCCTCTGCCGTGACACACTGGCTTGGAGCCAGGGACTGTGGACTGAAGGGACTACAAACTGGGAACTGAAGTAAACTTCTCCTCCTTTAACTTTGGGTGTTGGGTATTTTGTCTCAGTAACAAGTAAAGTACCTAAGACAGGAGGAAACTGGGCAAGACCTTACAGGTCACGACCCCAGTGATGTTCCTTTTCCAAACAGGCCCCACTTCCTAACAGCACACTCAGCTATGATCTGACCTGTAGACGAATCTACTGATGAGTACAGTGCCCCCATGGTCCAGTCACCTTCCCAAAGCCCCTACCTCTGAACACACGAGACGTTGGGAGGCCATTCTAGATCTAAGCCACAACATACCTTAGAGTCTGGACCGGAAGGAGCATCACCCCACACTCCTTGCTTTCAAGTGGACATACTGTGGCTACAAGAAACAAATCCCCAGAGCCAGGTCGACAAGAGAGCAGAGTTCAGGCCTCCACACAGCATTCATGGGGGTTAATTAAGTCAAAAGCTTTAGAAAGAAGGAGCTTTGAGATTTGGCTTCTTAAAAATGAACATCAATCATATTATTGATCTTTTCTTCTTGTTTTTTTTCCACTTTTGTATATGGGAATCTCTTGACCATGCTTGCTGCAGGCTTTTCCCACAATAAAAAAATCATGTCGATTAAAATGCTAACTTAAATGGAAAAGGAGGCCTTGATGTGGGAAGCGGGGAGCCTCTGAGTGAGCTTGGAAATGGTGTAGTGTGGACTCTGGAGTCCTCTGGTTTATAAAAGAGGGATGGCTTCTGCTGAGAATAGATGGCTGAGAGCTCCTTCCTCGTTTCCTTTTGTGTGTATTCAAGTCCTCATTTCCACTTGCTTTGTGATGTTAGCTCTGGGAGTTGCCCTGGCTCCAGTGGAAGAAGCCATTTCCATGTCAGGTTAGACTTGTTTGCTCAGAACTGACTGTGACCTTGGCCACAGCTCTTAATCCCACTGGCTTCCTTTCCTTATTTGTTAAATTGGGATTATCATGCCCGACATACTGGGGTTTCAGCAGGATTAAACGAGGATTTAAAAGATCTGCATCACTCAATAGTTGGTAATTTACTATTAATAGCATTATTCTTACTCTTTTGGAGGAGGAATGTCAGTCCATGTGCAGTGTTGTAACAGAATAGTGTAGACTGGTTACAGACACCTGGACGCCCAAGATTAAGGCAGATTTGGTGTCTGGTGAGGGCTCTTGGCTCATGGATGGCGCCCTCTTGCTGTGTCCTCATATGGTTGGAGGATGAGGGCTCTCTGGGTTCTCTTTTGTAAGGACACCACCCTGGTTCCTGAGGGCTGCACTCTCATGAACTCATCACCTCCCAAAGCCCCAGCTGCAGATATTCTCACATTAGGGGTTAGGCTTCAATGGAGAACTTTTTGGGGTGTTGTAACACAGGCATCCAGCCCATTGCATCTTGGTCTATAAAATACATGCCAGCTGGAGAGCAGAGAGTATTTTGGGTCCATCATTGCTTATGTCTTGAATTATGATACACAGTTTCTCTTCTGGGCCATCAGACATCCTGGTGGAATTGCAGTCCTTGGGGTGCCTGACCCGGAGTCCCTTTACCAGTGAACAAGTTGGAAATGGTGTCACGTGTGTAGGCTGTGGACCCCCTGCTCGCTGGAGCCACACTTCCCTGTGACTACTTGTGGCTGGGGAGAACTCTGCTGTTCCAGAGCTCATAGCTTGTGGCTTACAGGTGACCGGCGGTTCGTGTTTCTTCTGGTCCATCAATTTTCTGCTAGTCTCTCTTTTGTTTGGTGACTGTGAATGTACACGGAAGCCCGATATCTAGCAGGTGGCTGGAAGAATTGGCTTTAGAACTGGCTTTGCCTTCCCCATCCCACCTGCATAGCCTTGGTTAATGCATAACGTTTCAGAGTCCATTTTTTTTTGTTTTTGATAAAATGGGGCAGGACAGCTTTACCTTCCCTTTAGCAGTGTCATAAAAAAGGAGTGAAATGCCTGTCAGACAAGTGAGCAGCACAGGGCTTGCATGTTAGCTGTTATTATGCCTTTTTAAAAAAGAGAACTCCTATTTCTATTATTGTGTCTATCTTGATACAGTCCTCTGAGAGAGAGCACAGAGAACTCACAGTGCATTCAACGTAAAATACATCATTCTCCACTTGCCTTAGGGTCCACAGGCAAGCACAAGCTCCCTCTTCCATCATCCACATTCAACCAGAAAGACCCAAGAGGGCTGACTTCTTCAGAGGCCATGAGTGTGAGCACGAAGCAGAGGATGGACGCGAGCCTCCTCGGTCTGGTGTTTGAGACTTCCGTGCTTTGGCCCTTATCTGCCTGTTGGCCTCCTTTGCCTCTGGCCCCACTCCTGGGCATGCAGGGTGGCTGCAGTGTACAGGATCGTACTATGCCAGCCTATGCCTTGGCCCATGCTGTGTCCACTCCCTGCAAATTCTGCCCCACCTTTGCCCTCATAAATCCAGACAGATTCACCTCTGCCTTCTCTGTGTCATCTCTGTCCTTTCCACACATGTGGGGTATCTATTATTTGGCCTTGTCCAACAGCCATCTCTCTTCTTTGGATAACACTCCTCTCGCATGGGAGAAGAGTTGGGTGGGCCTGTTCTACAGCTTACTAGCATGGGCAAACTCAGAACCTTCTATTCCTTTGGCAGCAGAAAAGGGAGAGGGTGGAAAGAGGAAGAAGGGCCCCTTTTCAGGGGAGCCAGTCTTGAAAGAGGCTTCCTGGGAGTCCCTTTCCCCTTTCCTGCCCCATGTCTCTGTGCATCTCATTGACCAGAATGTGGTCATGTGGCAAGGAGTCTGCGAAATGTATTTTTTTTTTGACATGCACTCTTTTTAAAATTTACTGATTTATTTTTTTGCAGTGCTGAGAACATAACCCAAAGCCTCATTTATGAAAGACAAATGCTCTACCATTGAGGTTTTCCCCCCTCCCCCAAGTCCCTTCTTAGTAAATTTTAATTTCCTAGATTGTCCAAACTGGCCTTGAACTTACCACATGCCTCCTGAGAAGCTGGGATTATGGGAATCTGCCACCACTCCCGGCGGGGAAATGCAGTCTTAGCTGAGCGCTAAATGCAGGTTCCCATACTAAACAAATATGAGAAATTCACATAGGCACTAGTGTTGTTTGTCCTTCTCCCCAAGAATTTACCCTCCACCCGCAGAGCTGAGGTGTGGCTCGGGTTGGGAGAGAGATGAAACTAACCAGGGAGCAAAACATTGAACTTGACCACTGATATCCAACTTTCTCTTCCCAGTGTTCTTTGGAGATGGAAAATCAGTGTATCCTGGAGAAAGCTGTTTACAGTGGATGCCTTGGCCTGGACTCTTAGCTTTGCTCTACCCTGCATGACCTAGGTAGCTGTAAGAGCAGGAAGTTGCACGCTGGCCTTTTCTACCTCTGTGAATCTCATGAAATCGCCCTTCCCATACTGATCCCAAGATACACATGTTTCGGTTGTCACTAAGCTTCTTACTCCTGTCTTGGCTCTGCTTATAAATGTTTAAAAATACTTGACGCACAGTGGGATTATAGACTTTCTCATTTCTGAAATGAAAAGCAGCTCATGCATTATTCAAGGAAAATATTGTATTATTGAACAAAGGATGGATACATTTATCCCCTATTATTTATTCCAGTCGTTGCTGCCTTATTAGTCCACGTGTTCAGTGAAGATTTTTCTGAGGGGGTTTATAAACAAAGGCAGAGATCCAACACTAATGTATTTAGATGGCCAGATTGAGAGATTATTATAAAGCCATCAAATTGAATGTATTGGAGGTCATCTGGTCTACCCAATTTTTGGGTTTGTCCTACTGGTTCCTACAACATGGAAGTTCAACTTTGACTTGCACTCTTCCAGTGATGGGGAACTCACTACCACTAATTTCACATTTGTGGAGTTCTAGTGTGAAGAAGTTCATTTCATATCAAGCCAACATCTCTTTCCTGGTGGCTTCTACCCATTGGACTTAGTTTCTGCATGGATCATATTTGTTCCTTTCCTGCATACTGGTGCTTTAGTTATATGAAGATGACAGTTGTTGGAACTACCTAGGGTTTCTTTCTTAGAAAGGCTAACTATCTTGTCATTCTTTAGGCACTGCCCATAACAGAAAGGGAGAGCCACCTGGATCTAACAAACACTTATCAAAGATTCCACCCTCTGTGTTCCAGGCAGTGTGGTACCCCGTGTGTGGCTGTAACACTTTGCAAGTCAGCAGATGATCTGGGTTCACCTAGCATAGTTCAGAGTTTGTGTTTGTCCACGTGACTCCATCACTGTCTTCCAGCATCTCCCTCTCTTCTTCAGCCTCCTGGATTTTCCGTCTGCCAAACACACCCAGATCTTTCCTGCCTCAGGGCCTTGGCTCATGCCATCCTCTCAGCCTAGGATACTTTTCCAAGATTTTCATCTCTGCTGCTGCTTCTCACCGTGCATCCTCCACTCACATGGCACATGCCTGGAGAAGCCTTTTTATACTTTATTTAAATATGAGCCCAACTGCGTTTCTACCTCGTTATTATCTGTCTTCTCCATTAGGGCTGCTGTGTAACAAGATGCCTTACACTGCCTGGTTTATAAACAACAGGAATTATTTCTTACAGTTCTGGAAGCTGGGAAGTCCAACTCAAGGGTTCAGCAGTTTCTGTGCCTGCTTCCTGATTCATAGGTGGCCTTGCATCCCCACCTAGGGAAAGGGTTATGGAACTCCCTAGGGCCTCTTTTCTATGGGTGCTGATCCTATTCATGATTACTTCACTTCCATAATTGGATCCCCTTCCAAATGTTCCACCTCTTAATATCATCATGCCAGGATTAGGTTTTCAACATGAATTTGCTGGTAAAGGGAGACCGTGCATTTTCTCTCACCATTGCCTGGATTCAATTTTCTATTTCATTTCCCACTAAATCAAGTGAAGTCAGTAAACACTAACTGAGCACCTACTATGTGCTGTATTGTTCTAGGTACCTGGCCTACACTGGTGAACAAAGCAGTGATCTCAACTTCATGAAAACATTACATTCTTATTGGAGAGACAGAAAATTTAAAACTCATACATAAAAAAATTACCTGTAGGTGAGAAGGATAATAGACCCATGGAAAAGAAAAGCAGGGCAATTTTAGAGCATTGTGAGTGCACTGAGGTGGGACAGAATTATGTATTAAATAGGTTTGCGGGGTGCAAGCCTCCCTAAGCAATGAAACGTGAGCACTCTGGGAAGCTGACAGGAATATAATGAAAATATAATGAAAGAGGCAGAATGAAGGTTCATTCTGGGTTATGAGTTCAAGCCCAGGCTAGGTAATGTAATGACTTAGTGAGATCTTGTCTCAAAACAATTTTAAAAAATGTTGCGGGCTCAGTGTGAGGACCCCAGATTCAATCCAGAGAGAGAGAGAGAGAGAGAGAGAGAGAGAGAGAGAGGCAGGAGGAGGGAGGGAAGGAGGGAGGATCTGAGTAAGGATGGTTTCTAGGGAATAATCTTTCAATTTATTTGTTTGTGTATTGTTTCTCCCATCTCCCTCTGGAATATAAACTCTGTAAGGAGGGCAGAAACCTTGTCTACCTGTTTCCTGTCTGTATTCAGTGGCTGGCACCTGTAGACACGCAATTGGATTTTGGTTGAATGACTGTTCGGCCTCTGTAGGACAAGCTGGGAGGCTGTGGCTGAAGTCTTTGTCTTAGGCGTGCTGTAAAACCCACAGCATCACCAACTGCATGTCTCCCTCCCAGTGGATGCTCTTTCTCAGGCTGACATCTTGCTTTCTCTTCCCTAGACCGGCAAGAAAAGTAGAGCTCACAGCCACTTGCAGCTGAGGCAGAGCAAGTGCTATTGTCCCCATCCTGCAGATGGAGGACTGAGGCCCAGAGAGGTGAAAGCATTTGTGCAGCATTCATGACAGAATGTGGACCTGGACCAGAGTCCTGGTCATCAACAGGAGGGACCAGAGGTGCTGGCACACCCCATCTCTTCTAGCTTTCGTGCAGCATCCCCAGGCCAGAGCTTTCCTGAGCAGCCTGAGTATGGGCCCTTCCCGGGGGACTCCCAGGAGCCCTGACTCTTCACTGCCGGGTGGGATTTTCCCAAGGTGCCGCTCCACTGCTCTCTCTGTACCCAGCCAGTTAAGGGAAATTTGGCTCTGTCTGTTGGGTCCTCTTAAAAAGAACTAAATAAATAAGCAGGAAGCTTTGAATAATTGGCTTTTGCTTCTCCAAGACAATTGTTAGCAAGGTGAATCCTTCATTCTGCCTCTTTCATTATATTTAAATGGTCTTTTGGGGCCCTGGAGAGAGATTAACTCCTTGACTTCTAGGTGTTTTCGGGTTGACCAGTACTCCCTTACTTTTCTACACAGTTCTGGATTTCCAAAGTCCAGGAATTAAAACCATACAGGGTGCTTCTAAGACCTTAGGCATCCATGGAGGTATTCAATTTTTAGGTGGGAGGCAACTTAACTGCAAGGGACATAAAAAATAAAGGGAACTGATGTCTACACAGTTGATACGTTCAGTGGAAACAGCCAGCTTCAGGTGTGGCGTGATCATTCCTCTGAGTTTTATGTCTCTGTAGTTCTCTGCAGGCACTATTCTTATTTTGCATATCAGATTCATCCTCAAGCTGGCTTCTTTCACAGTTGCAGTATGGTTACAACAAATGGTGCTTCCGGCTTTCTCCCTTATGTCTAGGGGAAGAAAAAGCACTTCTAGTCCATTGCCCCCAAAGCCTATTGTGCAGTTAGGGAGGAGGCAGAGGCTATGGATGCTAGGTAGACAGCCAGCTTGAATTTGCTACAGATTCACTTTAAGGTGGGAATAATCAACAATGGCACAGTTTACTAAAGGGCATTTGGCTGTTTGGTCACGGAGCAGAGAATACACCCGACATCTTTGTATTCAGAGCTTTTTCCAAACACTGAATTCTCCCTGCCCTTTGCTAATGCCGATTCTGTGATCTTTTCTTCAGAGGCTGGCAGCTATCAGCACAGTAAGATAGTAGGGGTGAGGGAAGGTCGCCTTCATGCCTTGATGATACTGAAAATTTCCCATAATTGTTTTCTTTTGGTTTACAGTATTGCTTATTCATTCAAAAAGCACATATTCATTGAGCTGGGAATGTTGGCTGCTGGGCCCATCTGGAACCTGTCTCTTAATCAAGAGTCTTTCAGATGCAAGTAACAGAAACCTACTCAAGCTAGTTTGGGCAAAAATGGGAGGAGGATTTATTCTAAGGATACAAGATTCTCTAGCCCATCTGATTCTTCCACAAATTGCAGAATTTTTTTTGGCAAATTTTGATGTCAGTATTGACATCATTTTTTTTTTTCTGGTACCAGGGATTGAACTCAGGACCTTGTGCTTGTGAAGCAGGCAGAGGAACCACTGAGCTGAATCCTTGGCCCTCAACATCATGTTTAATAACAGCCCACACCTTGCCTACTGAGCACACTGATTGACACCTGACGGTTGGTAGCCTGTGTGGCAGCTCACTCTTGTCATCTTAGGTGAATGCTCGGTAGCTGTCATCATATCTGCGTTTGGGCAACTTCAAATAAAATCCCTGTTTGCATGCTATTCCTAGCTAGCTCATTTGGGCCTAATGAGATGAATGTGTTTAAGAAAAGTGAAAAGTTTCTCAGAGAAAAAGACAGAGGATGAATAGGAAAGCCGGGAGGGAACTGAGCTCATGACACAGTTTAGATATTCAGTGGTGTAACCTCCGAAGAGTGTCCAAGCTGTATCCAGCTTGCATCCTGACTCCACTCCCACAGGTGCAAGCAGAGACTCCTCCAGGCTTCCAGCAAGTGTGTTGGTTTCATAAAGTTCCCTCTACTCCGTTCCATATCAGCACTCGGACCATGGGAACATTCCTCTGTCCTTTGCGTGTGCATATACTATCGAGAGAGGGTGAAATGATGCCTTCTTTTTATCTTCACAAAGACGCTGGATTAGAGATGCGGAATAGAGCGCTTGGAACGCTCCTTTCAGGTTTATGGACTTCATTTTCTTCCTCTTCTCAGAAGGAGAGGAGATCTACATCTAGGTAACCTCATTTGTAAGCAGGTATTTTCTCCCAAGGATTAAGGAAGGCTTCCTTCATTTCCCTAAGGATTCTGCAGAATTCTTCCGCTCAGACTGTGCGGCATGGGAGACAGCTTTGGGGGCTTGCAGCAAAGCCTCACTGCAGATCCTCAATCAGAATCGATTTCAGTAATCATTCTCTGAGTCATGCACATTCAACGGAAGGCTGAGAAACACTTCTGTATCCCCTGCAGTTCCTTACTGCACTGTTTGGATTGCTTATCTGTGTCTGGGAGGAGGGCCAAGGTCATGTCTGTTCACCTGTCTGTCTGTGTGTCCTGTGAAGTGGCCCGTGTCTAGAGGGTCCTCCATAGCTATTCTTTGGATGGATACATGGTTGGTTGGTTGGCGGGTGGATAGCAAAAGCAAGTTTCTGTGGCTTGTCAGGGAGGTTACAATCCTATACAACAACCCTGCGCTAGAAAGATCACTGAGAAGTCCTGTTGCAGTGTAATTTGTGAGACGGTTCACCTATGGCGTGCAATTTGCTCTCCACTAAACTTTATCAGGTAGGTGTTGATGCTATTTTTCTCCAGATGAGCAAGTGGGAAACTGTGATTCAAACCCTGCATGGTTCTTTTTCTCTCCTTTTGCACTGCCACTCTGCATTTGTGTGAGCTGGAGCTACCTCCTTGCCCACTCTCCGAGTCTGTGCTGGCGGATCAGGTGTGTGCTCATCACTCTGTGCTCGATAGGCCCTGGCCTTAGGAACAGGCTTGTCCATGCACAAGACTGGCTGTAAGTGCTGAGGAGTGGATACCCTCAGAAGCAGCCCTCAACCAACAATAAACAGGAGCTGGAGAGCAAGTGCCCCCTAAGTGGGATAACTGGGGAGGAAAGCTCTAAATGGTCTTCCAGAGTTGCTCTCGGTTTGGAGCCCAGTAGCTCACAGTGGTGATCTGCTAAAAATACACACTGTTTTGTCCTACCCTTCCCTCTAACCTTCCTTACTCCCCTTCTGTGGCTCCCTGAAATCTCAGAAATACATTGTTTGCCTTCAAATCCTGCTGAGAGGGGCTCCTTCAAGGAAACCAAATCTGGACAGCATCTGTGAAATAAAAGCAACTGTAGCTAACATGTTCTGATTGCCTGACCGTGTGATAAGCATCTCTGCACATTATCTCCTTTAATCTCTACAACATCCCTGAGACATAGGTACTGATACAATCTCCAGTTGAGGAAAATGAGGCTCAGGCAGGCCAGGGGATGGGCTTAAGTTCTCCCAGCTTGTCAGTGGTAGAGCCAAGGTTTGGGCCTGCTTCTGTTTGATCGCAAAACTCATGATTGTTAAATGCTAACTCCCTAAGATATAAGGATTGTCATCTGAGGTCAAAGATATATTGAAACAAATTACAAGGAGTACATTTCTAGAATAGGCTAATTCTGCCCCAACTTTTCTTTCCTTTCAAGGGTGCTGGGACAAGTCAACTGAGTCTTGATTTGCAAGGGACTTGATAGGATAGTCAGAGAGTTCTCCTCTTAAGATTCAAAGGGACCAGAGAAAAATGAGAAAATTCTGGTCAGGGACAGGGCAAGTCCTTGTCAGTGGAGCAGGCCAGAGATGTGGGGCTAGGTGTAGAAAAGAGGGCCTAGGCCCCTCTGTAGACGTTCCTCTGTGCAGGGTGCCTGGGTGTTGAGACAAAGGTAAGACCAGGATAGATGAATGTGGAGCTAGGAGGGATCACATGTCATCCCAGCAGTCAGAGGTGACATCTAGCAGCCACACAAACACATTCTAGATAGCAGCATGGCAGCGAGCTCTTACCATATGTATCTCTTTCCCTGACTGGCAGTGGTTTCCTGGAGTCCAATGTAGATGGCAAATCCAGGGAGGCTTCCATTGCAGAGCCAAAAAGAATGATGACTGATTAGTGATGCCTGCCTGGGGGCACAGAGATGATTGACTAATGATGTCTGCCTGGAGCACAGGCGTGGACAGTGTTGATGAGCATGCTGCTTGGAGGAGCAGACTGAATTTTAAGTATGAGTCAGAAGAATCCTATCAGGACTGAAACAGCATTTGTAAATCCAAGTAGGCATTTATTTTTGAAAGGGATAGTTTTTCCTCTTGGACAGGGTTTATCTTTAATTTGAACATATGTGACAAACCCAGGCAACATGCAAATGACTGCTTCATTATAACTCTCTTGGGGCACTATGCCGAGTGTAAAGTGAGGACTGGGGACATGGGTTGAATGGTGCTCAGGTTTGGTCATGTGGCCTTCTGAGTTGGGCGGGCTTTCATGATTTCCACCTGCAGGAGATTTGGGGTCTTTGGCTGCATCAAAGCAGGAGAGACAAGTTCTGAGGCTGGAGTTTTGTCATTCTAACTGTCTGCAGGCGGGGAAAGAGCCAGGGAGGCCCTCTCCCACTAGGTCACGGTGAAGGGGTGCATCCGCCCGTGAGGAAGGCTGAACACAAACTATAAATAATGCACTCACTTCTGCCCTTGAGTCTGGATCTCACGTCAGTTTTGCTGCTTCACAGAACTTCTGCTACTCAGTGAAGACCTGCGTGCTTGAAGGATTTAGACTCATACTTTTAGTTCAACCTAGCATTCATACCCTTGATTTCCAAATGCCCGTAAAGAATTCTTTTTCATCTCAGGCATTGTTGTGAAGTTCTCTTCAGATCTTCAAAGGAAACTCAGTTTCCGTTTGCTTTAACTAACAAAATGCCTAGACTATTTAGGCGAGGTCACATGGAAGAGACTTGTCATGAAATTGCACAGAGACAAATTCTGGACATATGTTGTTAATAACTGCCAAATTGAATGATTTAATGGGTTAGTCCATCCTGAGATTTTATATTGAGAAGTGGCTTACAGTGGATGAATAAGGAAGAGAGAGACATTGTCCTCAGTGTGGAAGCTCAGTCAGATGGAGTATTACAGAAAAAGGCTGGAAAGTGGATTTCCTTGCATGGATAGTGGATGTCTAGAACCTCACTGAGTAAAAGATGACTAAGGCTGAGGCAATGGTTGGCGAGACAGGATGCTCTGATTAGCAGTGTTGAAATGGGCAAAGGGAAGGAGGCAGTAGTGCACATATATGTGGAATCTGTTCTCTAGAAGGAAGTTACCTAGGAAAACAGGGCATGGAGAACAGACTCCATCTGTCCTGGACATGAGAAAGAATTGGATGAGGGCCATGTGAACTGGCCATTACAGGATGAATGCTTATTGCATGAGAAGATTACAGAAAAAAGCTAGTTTCTCTATCCTCTTTCTTACTCTTTCACAAATCATTGTTTAAGAGCTAATACACCGCCACTTGCCTTGCAAGCACAAGGACCTGAGTTTGATCCCTGGTACCCCCCACCCAAAGCTAATACAAGTAAGATTTTCAGACAGGGGAGTGATACGAGAGTTAAAAGCAAATGTCTTCTTTTGGCACTGCCCAAGGATGGTGGAAATATAAAAGAAATTGCTTTGTTAGAAGCATGCTAAGACTAGTGGTCTGATTGGAAAATCTGTTTCTTTCTGAGCAGTGTAATGGAGTCATCCACTTTGGATATGGATTCACATGCTGACTCCACCACACATTACCTAAGGAGCCTCAGACGGATCACTTGAACCTTCTAAGCTTTGTTCTCTTTGAGTATAAATTTCAGACTAAAATTGACAAAAAGTCATTTATCTCAGAAGACGTTGCCCAAAGTGGAATATTAAAGTCCCCTACATGCAGCTAGCATATATGGAGGTGACCAGCAGAGCATGGGGCACATAAAACATGTTCAATAATACAAATTAAGAAGGGAAAAATCCATTTAGGGTAAGAAAACCCTGGTGGTTTTCCTCTTCTTTTGCTCTTAACCCTAACTTCTCAGAGGTCATGCCAGCCAGAATATCTCTAGATAAATGAAAGACAGCTCCGGGTTCTTGTGATTTGGTTACTTTACCATTTCTACGAACTCAAGTGACTCTGCTGAAAAAAAGCAGTGTGACAAGTGAAGCTCATTTCTAAAGAGATGGTTTAGCCAGGCTGCCTATGTTACTGAATTTTCATCTTCACAGATGTCCTGAATGCTGGAAGTTTATCTTCTTGGTTCCCTCCATTTGGAAGAGGGAGACAATGATTCTGCCTTGCCCAGGTCTTTTTGGTGCTCCAAGGCAGGAATTGTTACCAGCTTCCTTCCCCAACAGTTACAAGAGCAGAAGGAAAGTCCACGCAGATCTCAGGGGCCACCAGTATGTCTGCCTTAAGGTGATTTTCAAAGGTTAGCAGTGAAAAAGTGGGGGATTTGAGACTTTTGGCTTGGGATTTTACCACTTCCCATTCTGGGTACACTTGATTAGGTGACTGAGGTAATAATACATTAAAAAAGATTTTTCTGCTCACCAACCTTGGTCCTCATCATGCAGACATCAAGTCTACCATGGGCCTCCTTCCCTCTGGAATTTAAATCAGCTGTTCCTTCTTATTTTTCCATGCCTGGCTGTTAAAAGGAAGTCCGGACTGCCCTTTCCTTCTCTCCCTGTAGTCTGAGAAGGTGTGAAGGTCCATGACCGAAGTCTGCCTTTGGGGGGCTTCTGTGCTGGGTGAACTTGAACATCTGGCCCAGGAAGAAGAAAGGCCCTGTTCTCTGGGAGAAGCAGACACCCAGTTTTCTGTTTTCAGGCAGCAGTCTTTGCTTTCCTTTCCCCTCTGGGGAAATTAGCTCTTTGGCACAGACACAGCGAAAATAAACAAGCCTAACCTGAAATATGCATAAGAGTTCAGCTATTTTTGGAGGATTCCAAGATTGAAAATGGTTACAAGCTGACCAGTTCCCATCTGTCCTGAATTAACTTTCCAAGGTTTAGTGGGGAGACGGAGGGGCTGGAACATGTCAGAGCACTTAGCTGAGACTGGCACTGATTCGTGGAGCTGGAAGAGAGAGAGAGTTGTGACCACGAAGAGTCCATTTCTCTGGTAACTAGCTCAGAGAGGAGACATGAAGGCAGCAGTGCCTGGATGGTGTGCGGGTTTAGAATGTAAGGGGGAGCCGGGGCCTTCTCCACCCTGACCCTGGATGTGTTTCCTCCTGAGGAGCAAGTTAGAACTTGGCGAGAGAAGAACAGAGCCTGCTTGATAGGCAGGGGTGTTCTTTTGGGGCAAGCAAAATGTCTCGGAACTGAATAGTAGTGTACGAAATGCCACTGGATTGTTTGCTTTACAACAACCAGTGGTTAACTTTATATCAAAAAGAACAAAAGAAAGAAAAACAGAAGAGAAGAAGAACGATGCACCTGCAAAACCCCGCAGTCCTCTCCATCCTGGCTGTGCATTTGGATCACCAGGCACTTAAGATTCTGACTCCACTGGTAATTTTCTAAAGCTCCTCAGCCGATTCTAACCCGCAGCAAGGATAGGAATGAATGAATAACCTTTAAGTGCCTGCCAGCTCTGCTTCCCTGTTTTGTGTGAGTTTCAGTTGATTCAGCCCTTTCCTACAGTATTTTTAATCTGTGCTAATCACGGAGGAGCATCTCCCCGCTTTTGTGAAAGATGTCACAGGCATGGGTGGATAGAGTGGAGTGCAAGGGGAGGAGGGTTTCCGGGTCCCTCTCCAGGGCCCTGTCCCAGCCCTGCCACGAGGCCCTCAGCTGCAGGACATGCCTCTCACATGCGTGCTCGGGCTCAGCATATTTAGTGCTTAAAATGACACACACAGCCTTGAACATTAAAGCATTCAGACCTGCGTGGATTTGGTTCAGTTCACACGCCCATGAGGCTGTGCTGAGGGCCAGCCGTTAGGTTAGATGGCGACAGAGGATAGGCATGCAGAGAAGTCAGAACCCAGCCTGGGAGCTGACCATGGAATCGTGAAATACAGAATACTGTGAAGGAAACACTGAACTCCTGACAGCTGCTACCAGGACTGACAGCTTGCCCTTTACACGGGCCGTCTCATGCTGAGGTATTGATTGTTTTGGTTTTTTTTTCCCCATATCATGGCGGAGGAAACTGAGTCATGCAGGGCTAGGAAAGTGACTTACTCTGAGTTACTTGGCTGAGAAGCAGTCATGCTGGGGGTCCCAGCGTCCAACCACCTACATTTTCAGCTTACGCTTCCAGGGCTGACTTTGACTTTGGCTCAGAGAAGACACCAGCAGAGGGGAGGGGGGACTTGTTTTATAAGGAGGAGGTCTTTTCTCTGTTGACTTTGTAATGGCTTAGAGCTGCCCTGGACAAAATGTTAGCAGGAGCCATGTGGCTCTATAGATTTAAATGAATTAAAATGAAATAAAACAAAAATTCAACTTGCCAATCGCATCAGCCACATCAAGTACTCAGTGGCCACACGTGGCTCATGACCACTACATAGGGCAGTGTAGAACATTTCCATCATTCCAGCAAGTTCTGTTGGACAGCACAGATCTAGACTGTTTGCCAGCCTCAAGTTGTTAATGGTCCATGTCTAGTCACTTTCCTGACACTGAACACAGTACCTGATAACCCACAAGGTAGAGGAGGAGAGGTTTATTTGTGCTCACTGTTTTGAGAGGATTCAGTGGATAGTTGGATGGCTGCAAAGCAGGAAAGGCATGGTAGAAGGCCTGGTGGAGGAAATTGCTCACATCATGGCAGCCAGGAAGCAGAGAGCAAAAGGAAGAAGATCTAGGGAGCGAGATGGACCCTTCCAAATCAAGACCCCCGCGAACAGCTCCAGCTAGACCCCACCTCTTAGCAGCGCATTCAGGTACCCAAACCATCAATGGGTGAAACTATTAATGTGTGGAGTGCACCAGTGATCTAGCCATCTTTCACACACATAAGAATTTGGGAGGACACTTTGCATCTAAACCATAACAGTCCAAGCTCAACTCTGTTCTTTATGGAGAAGATGACTGTCATGATCCTGTCTTATTTATAGAAGTGTCCACTGTCACCCATGGCCTTTTCATAGCTTCCTGTATGATTCTCTTTGGCACCTGTCACCATGTATATTAGATTTTTAAGGTTTTTTTATTGTTAGTGTAACAAATTATTTGCTGGTGTAACATTATGCTACGGCATAAAACATACATTTATTACTTACAGTTCTAAGGGTGGGAAGTCTGAGAAGGGTCTCTCTGGACTGACATCAAGGGGTAGGCAAGGCTGCATTCCTTTCTGGAGCCTGTGAGGGGAGGTCTATTTTTCTCCCTTTTCCAGCTTCAGCCCTCCTCTCCTTCCCTGTTTGGCTCATGGCCCCTTCCTCTCTCTTCAAGACCAGCAGTGGGCAGTTGAGTCTTTCCCATCACATCACTCCGACTTCCTCTCCCTCTTATGCATCCAAGGACATGGGTGGTCACGATGAGGCCATCTTTTTTTTTTTTTTTGTACTGGGGATCAAACTCAGGTCCTTGCACTTGCGAGGCAGGCAGCGGAACCACTGAGCTAAATCCCCGGCCTCACAATGAGTCCATCTTGATACTCTAGGATCATCTCTCTTTCTTAAGGTCAGCTGATCAGCAACCTGAATTACTTCTTAATTATCTTTGCCACGTGAGACACCATATTCATCTATTCTGGAAACAGAGAGAGGCCTCTTTGGGAGGCCATTATTCTGCCTACTCTGCCATCTAGTGTTCTGGAGGAGGAACAGCAGATGTAAGAGGAGGCCTGGCAGGTGAGAGGCCAGATTCTGTGATTCGAAAACCAGGAGAGGGGAATAGGTGATAAGAGGGGTTTTTTTTGGAACCAGATTACTTGGCTTTGATACATGCATTGTGACTTTGGACAAACATCCCTGAGCCTCAGTTTCCTTACCCATAAAATGGAGAAAATTCAGGCTGCCCCCCTTGCATAGTCATGGTGAGGATTAGAAAAGATACTTTGTGTGAAGCCTTGGCAGATAGCAAGCCCTCAAATGTCAGTTACCATTTGGGAGCTAAAAATGCCTTCACATTACAGTGTGAATACGTTCTAAATTTGAAAATAGCTCCAAATTCCATTTATGTCAAGAAACATTCTGTTCCACACCCCTGTGTGTGACTGGCCCTCAGAGTTATGTGGTCATCAAGAGTTTGTGAAAGGAAATCCTGCCTTTTCCAAAAGTCACAGCAGAACTCTGGGTGAACCAATGTGCGTCCTTCTGTTGTATGCTTAGATTTGGAGACTCACAGACCAAAGACACACTGTGCTTCTATAAACCTCATAGAAATGCTTGCGTTTTCGAGAGTGCAATGAAGTCAGTGACTGGTGATGTATTTCAGGAAGTTTGTATGATTCCCAGGTTATGTGGGAATCTAGTTGGACCATTCTAGTGCTACTTGTGTCCTTTCTATCATAGTTCGAGAAAATAATCTTCAGTTTGTATGGTTTAGAGATAGCAGTTTTAGTATATTTTATTTATTTATTTAAGTTTTAGTATTTTTAAAATACTTTTTTTCAGTTTTTGAGATGACCTCACTCTGTAGTCCAGATTGGCCTTGAACTCACTAAGTTGCACATGCTGGCCTTGAACTCTCGATCTCTCTGCTTCAGTTTCCCAAATGCTGGAATTACAGATGTGCCCTGTTAACATGTAACTCAAAAGTTTTGTCTTGAACAGGTGATGTGTACACATCATACAGTTCCAGGGCCGGGGATTTAGCTGCCACCTGCACAAGGTCCCGAGTTTGATCCCTGGTGCTAAAAAAAAAAAAAAAAAAAAAAA
>NW_022900946.1:14949401-14972921 GCF_012274545.1 Fukomys damarensis | reverse complement strand
TTCCAAAGAGTGTACAGCCTCAGCCACGTAGTTTCACTCTTCAGAGCCACTTATCATTATTGGCTTTGTCTGCGCCCTTCTAGGTACAGCCTGTGCACCGTGCACTTACAGTCTATGCACTTAAGCTGTGTCTCTTCCGTTCCTCTGCTCCTTGTACCAAAGGAAGCTTCTTGTACTCCCTCTTCAGTGTCTGCTCTGTTTTGATTTCCATTCCATTTTCCCCGGTATGTCTTGCAGACGGCTATCCACTGCCACAAAAAGGACTGTTCCATCGCACAGATGTACCATGATTTATCTTACCCATGATGTGTAGATGTAGGTAATCCCACCACTTCCAGTATTATAAGCACTGGTGCAAATAACATTTATGTATACAGCGTTGCACGCAAGTTCAACTAGAGGGCTGCCTTTTCTAGTGGAATTTCTGGGTCACAGAGTATGTGCATTTTCAATTCTAAAAATTTGTGCCAAATTGCTCTTCAGAGATGTGTATTAACTTATCATCTTACAAGCAATTAGGAGAGTTACTGTTTCCCCACAATCTCACTGCCACGATTTGTTATCAAACACGTTGATTTTTGGCAATTAGAAGTTAAAAATATGTTGCTACAATTTGCATTTGCGTCTATTTTATAATTAGTGTGGGTGAGTAGTTTTTCATATGTTTAAGAGCCAGTTACATTTTCATTTTTAATGCAAGGCAACTCTGTCCATGTTTCTACTGGGCTATTCATCTTTCTCTTGCTGATTTGTTGAGTTTCATTACTTTTAGGAAATGACAATTTCTGCTGGTTCACACAAACATTTTCCCCAGTTTTTTGTGTTTAAAAAGTTTGGGGCTTTAAAGGCAGGAATTGCTTATTTTATCTGTTCAAATATACCACTCATATATGGATTGTGGCTTTTAAATACTCCTTAACAGCTTCTCTTTATCAAGATTTTATTAAAAATTCCCATGCTTCCTTTTAGCATTCTAGTGGTTCCATTATTTTATGTTTAAATCTTTGATCCATCTGGAATTTGTTTCCCTGCAAGGTGTGAATTAAGGATTCGATTCTGTTTCTCTCCAGATGGTTTCCCAGTTGTTACCATTTACAGAGAACTCTGTCTCTCCCCACTGATACGAATACAGTCTTATTATGTACTAATGCCATGTATGTATGTGGGTCTGTTCCCAGATCCTGTTTTGTGATTCTCTGCTGTTTTGTGTATCTCTTTTGGTCTTTGGAAATCTCTGCCACTTTTGACCCAAGTCTTGTAAACACTGGGGGAGGAAGTTCTTGCTCAGTTGGCAGACTTCTGGACTTCTGTGATGGCTTTTATTTGGGAGTTAATCCATCCTTGAGATGGAGACTAATTGGAAACAAGGGCATGGGAGTTAGGAGGTTCCTCCCTAGTATTAGGTGTAATCATATTCTCCTTCAGGATTCAGAGGCTTCAAATTGCTGCGTTGGAGGGTTGGAATGAAAAATGAATTGACCTCCTGTCTTATAGAGAGACAGATGATGGTAATAATGATAATATACATGATTATAAACTACCATGCTGGTGATGCCAGGCAGTTTAAATAGTTTATTTCATTGATTCGTGTGGCACTGATAAATTAGCATTTTTTATTTCCATATTACACTGGAAGAAGTAGAGAGGCTATAATTATGGCAGAGAAGGGAGTTAGACTTAGGAACTTAGACTACAAATCTAAGACTTTATCCACTCTGGGATGCAGGGTCTTTGGTGCAATATACCCAGTGAGATCATGCTTCATTTATTTTCTTCTTCATGAATTCATTCCATAATTATCTTAAAGTACCTGGTCATAATTAATAGGAGTTAGAAATGATTTATGTTCAGGTGCAGGAAGGAAAGATGAGTGCATGAAGTTACCCCAGTAACTTCAGGAAGTGATGGGGGCTGTGGCAAATGAGAAAGTGCATTTTAGCCCCAAAGTCAGCACCAGTCCCCAGGCCCACCTATTGGAACAGGATGAGACTAGATTTTCCCAGTCTTAGAGTTCTTGAAGGGAGCAAAACACCTAGATTTTTAGGTGAAACCTTGCAATTTTTCTGTCAGTAAGTTAAACAAGTCAATGTATTTTCCTTCAAACTTAAGGCTTAATTCTAAAAGTTTCCACACACACACACACACACACACACACACACACACACTGCATTAAACAGGTTCTTATTCGAATGCTTATGACTCAGCAATGGAAAAGAACGAATTACTGATACACACAACATGAATGGACCTCAGAAACACTGTGCTGAGTGGAGGAAACCAGACACAGAAGAGGACATAGGACATGTGTCCATTTATATGAAACTCTGGAACAAGCAGAATTAACCTATAATGAGGGCAGAAGTAGCCTGGGAAGGAAGTGAGGGAACTTTCGGGATGGTGATAACATTCTGCAGCTTGGTAGGTTTGGGAATGTGCATTTGTTAAATTCTGCAAGTGTACATTTACAATGTGTGTATTTCAATCTATGTAAACTTTGAACTTTGAAAACAAATATTAAATGCAGAACTTTGAAAACAAATATTAAAGTATATAGTTAATGAAGATCATGGTGAAATGTGTAGAAGGAAGTACCTTGGTGTCTACAAATTCCTTTGAAATGAACAAAGAGGAAGGTGGACTGGTGGGTGGATAGAGGGAGGGAAAGATGAATAGATTTGTAATATATTAAGCTTAGTAAAATACTAAAGAACCAATGCTGTCATGTTTCAAACTTTTCATAATAGAAATAATGAATAGCAAAATAGAATAACAAAGCATGTGGATGAACTTAGCATACACACATCTATGGCTGGGTCTGGCTCATGGACGTCACCTTTCAATAGCTTTTGACTTTTGCACTGTTGCCACCCCAGTACATAGTGTCGTCACAGTAAGCTGATTATAAGGTTATTATTCCCGGAGCTCCAGGAAGTTTGCTCTCCGTCCCCCTCACACAGAGCTTGATGGATCTGTCACGGTTCAGTGAGTGAAGGTACGAGAAAAACCATCACTCAATGACATCAGTAACATCTCTCTAGCACTATCTGTCTGAGATAAAAGCACAGCTGGGCCTCCTTCTCATTAATCAAGGGGAGAGAAGAAAACCATTTTGGCAACATAGCTCCTTAGTCCTTTCTGCTAATCCATCTTGCTGCACTGACAATCTCTTTCTGCATGGCATTTAAATTCAGAGAGGACAAGATTATCCCAGAGCCCTTCATTAGGGAACAGGGCTTGTGAGGGGTGCTGCAGGCTGCCACGCTGTTCTTTTCATGGGTTGAACACACATAACCATCACTTAATAGCAGCATCTGAGAGTGAGGGCTGTGTTTGTGCTCAGTACCCGCTGTGTGCACTCGGCTGTGTCTGGGGTAATAGAGAACATGAACAAGCAGCTTCACAGCCCTGGAGATCCTTCTAGGACAGTGGGGACAAGGGGACAGGAGAGAGTGGTTTCCCCTCCAAGCACACCTTCTAAAAGCAGCCCCTTTTCAACAATTTAAAAGACAGTTTATCATCATAATAATTTTTAAGACTCTAATAAATACAAATTAGAGCAAGCAAGAGTCAGTCTTGTAAATATGTGATTGGCACCCTAGAGGGCAAACCTGGGGGCTCCATGAGATTGTATCCAAAGGCAGCACTTTCTATGAGCTTTCCCCTGTACCAGCCAAAATATTCACTGGAATATTCATTTGTTCTCTTTGGAGGAGAAGAATGCTTCCCTCCCCCAATCAAGTCATGCTCTGGACTTATTTTGGACAATGAACTGTGAGCAGAAGTGACATGTGTCTCTTCCAGGCAGAAGATTAAAGAACGAGCTCTCTTTCCTCCCTGCCAGAGTAATGATCTGGGTTGTGACTGCTTCCACAGCCAAGGTCCCAGGGTGAAGAGATGTGAAGCACAGCCACAGATGTCCTTCACGGACACATAGTAGAAGTAAGAAACAATGATTTGTGATTGGCCACTGAGCTGGGGGGTCATTTGTTACTGCAGCATCACTTGTCCTATCCTAACTGCTGTACCCCCTCGCCAGCAAAGGGGTTCTCCTGTCTAGGGCTTCCAGGTAGCATCCTCTTCACATGAAATCTTCCCCGTAAAACTTCTGCTAGACTTGAAATAATGAGCATTGGATAGCATAAAATATTCTAGATAAAGACAAGGCAATTTAAATGCAAATGTGTTGGGAAGGTGGTTGCTAATGGAAGAGGCTGGAGGTGGGTGGCAGAGATAGGTTGGCTGTCAGGCACAAGGGCCCACAGGGCAAGATGGAGCAGTGGTCTCGGATCCAACAGACATAGCATGAGTCCTGGATGCACTAGTTGGTAGCAGTGTGGCTTTGAACAAAGTCCTCGGTGTCTGCAATCCTCCCTCCACACCTGCAGGTGGGGCTGTTCTGAACTAAGTCACAGGAAAGGACTAGGTCCATTGTCACACTTACCATCATGGCGCTGGTTGTCCAGTTCTTTCGCTTCCTCCTCTTCTTCCTACGCCTGTTTCCTTCTTCCTCTCTTCCTGCTCCTCATCACCGGCCTGAACAGTAGTAGGGAGAAGAGTGGGAGATGATGAAGTGCAGCCTGACATGGGCAGGTGTCCTGGGAGACTTACGAGGTCTCCAGCTTGCTCCAGGAATCTGTGATTGAAGTTTCTGGGAGATACCTGGATACTTGGATAGATACTAACGTCTTCTGGAGCATGAGGAAAAGGAAGTTGGGTGAAGACATAGAGTTCACTTAAAAATTCTTTTAAATTTGCTAAGGTAAAACAATTAGAATTACAAGGAAGAAGCGATTTTATTCTTGACAAAAATATTAAAAATTACAAACTTGTGATAGAATGATGTGTACACTTTTAAATAATGCATTGAATAATTTTCCTGTGAGGTCTAATAATAATGAATATTTCAAAGTTGGAATAAATATGAATAATATCTACAATTGTGATGAGATAGAAAACCATCAGATGGAGAACTAATGTTTTTTCGGTTGTAATAAGGTAAGTACCAGTATCATTGTCTAAATTCAGTTAAAGGAAATGAACATGTTCAGTACCGTAATGATTTTCCACTGACTTTCATGGACTCCTAAAACTTTTTCTGGGACTTTTGGTAGGTTCAGAACCCTTGAACAGGCTGACTTTTGTTGAGAAATTCATATCCCTTCTCTGAACCTCTGTGTTCTCATTTGGGAAGTGATGCATCTCCATCCGTATTATTTCTAAGAGTGGAACTCAGTTACCTTAAGTTGAGTAGCCTTGTGGGACCTTGGTTGGCTGGATAATGGATTTCACGAGTTAGGACTAGGTGGAGGAATGAAAGCATCTTTCTGCCTCTCTTCTCACGATTAATCCCGTGAAATGACAGTGGGGTGTAGATAGAGCGTATGAATGAGAGTATATATAGCAACGGATTTGGAAATAAGATTTGTCTTTAACAAACCAGAATTCTGGAAGTATTCCTGACAGATCAAAACCACATCATGTTTTTAGAGAAAGAGAAATGTGGAACTGTGGCCTAAGAGATACTTAAAATAATATATAACTCTAAGGAGCCCTTTTTGTGCCAAGCATGTTGTTAGGACTTGTACTTGCCTTATCTGTTATCCCACAAAACCTAGTTATAGGTTTTGCTGTTATCTCCATTTTACAGATGTTGCCCAAGATTTCACAGCCAGAGAGTGACAGACTAGAAATTGGGATGCTTGGCTTCTCCGTTCATGATCTTGTCCACTAAAATCTCTCCGAAGTGTTAATTACCGCTTTTAATATTTCCTCACTAGAATCTGCACATTTAAGAAATGAGGGTAAAAACTGTTGTGGTGCCGCTTCTGGGTTTGGGAGAAGCTACACTGCAACATGCTGCTTTTGGGGCAGTGAGACCCTTGTCAACACCCCTCTGGGTGATCAGTGCAGGCCGGAGCTCAGCAGCCCCGAGAGAGCTACTGGAGCGCACCTTATTTCACACAGGAAGTTCTGCACTGGAACATGATTACCTCACCCTTTCTCTTTAGCCCTCCTCTGAACACCGCTTACCCGAAAAATACACTTTGACATTATGCAAACATTGAAAAGACATTTATTTGGCCCCGACCTTTGTATGGTTCCTGTTAAAAGAGATTCGGTGACACACAAATGGGACTGAATTATTTATAGGTCCTAAGGGAAATCAAAGTTGCTTTTATTCCTATTGAAAGTGTATCAGAATGTAAGAGTGCCAAATTAGCCTTGGCTCCTCGCAGAGGGACTCCAGCTAGACAGGAGGGTGCTCATTAGTGCTGGAGGTGCCCTTCAAGACTGTATCTTTGGAGATCTCCACAAACCAGGGCTATTGTTCTTTTTCATGATCTTGTTAGGGAACAAGAGTCGTCAGCCTTCTAGACTGGAAACTACCGGGATGAGCATGAAAGAGAAAGAAGTACCTACAGGTTTAGAAGTTTCAGCAGGTTGTTCATTTACGTATTTATTTATTACATGAAATGATGCTGATCGGACATCTACTTGATGCTGGGCATGGGGGAAAAAGAGATGCATTTATCAACTCAGTTTTCCAAAGATTCAACAAATATTTACCTATGGTCTTCTCTTCTCAGATTCTGTTTCAGACATTGGGTGTAACAAGACAGTGGTCTTATTTTCATGAAAAAGGCACTGTCCTGTTTGCACGGTTGCTTCCCAAATGCTTGAGAATTGTCCCTCTCCTCCTCCTCTTTATCCTTATCCTCATGTATTGGAAGCTTATCATTCAGTGGCCAGGCCAGGTCCTATCTTAAGTGCTTTATGTGTGCTAACTCATAAGTCCTCAGTGCAGTAAGAATTCCTCATTCACAGCCAAGACACTAAAACACACAGAATTTAAGGAACTCCCTCAAAATGTCAGATTTTGGGATTCACAGGGCTGGGATTCAAACTCAGACAGTCAGCCCACCGTGTATCTGTTTCACAGGTGCAGAACTCAGAAGCATGAGTAGATCAAGGAAAGGATATGTGGATGGAGTCTTCGGAGATGAGTAGACATTCCGTGTAACTTTCTTTCCTCATCTTATGATGTCGAGTTCTTAAGAGGAGTAAATCAGTAATCTTCGGTGTGACGTCTTCCTTGAGGCACCTGAGGCCAAGGGCTGAGCGGCACATGCTCTCTTCTGTCTCAGTTCCTCTTTACTGCACCCAGAGCTGCTGTACCCTCAGTTGGCAGTGTCCCTCTTCTCGACCGTCAGGGTTTCCAGGCATCTTGTGAAGAGTTTGCTTTTCTACGTGAACTATACTGTGAAAAGATAGAGTGTGAAAACCGAAGGCATCCAGTCATTTTAAACTGTTCATTTCCCTTACACGGGCAGGATGGGGCAGAATTTGTTTTGGAACCTAATTCTTGAGGTCTTCTGTCCATTGCAGGGGCTGGATCTGTGCGCCATCCTGATCCCTACCATGCTCCTTTGAGCTCACCAGGCAGCTTTGGCAATCTGAGATAATTCTGTCTGACAGTCAGCTTGGGCCTCATTCCATTTGGCTATTTGGTGACTACAAATCAGAGCAGTGGGAGTTTCCTCCTGGGGTAGTATATTGCCTTTCCAACCATTTCAGTTTATAAACAAAAGTTTCATGGGGAGAGAAGGGGCTTCAGAGGAGCCCAGGGAGAGTCTGCATGGGAGGCAGGCTGTACTTGCATTGATTTAAACATCAGTTTACAGTGAACATGAGATACGGATGCCAGGGCTTCACAGAGAGAGGACAGTATCTTTTCATAGAAAGGAGGAAAAGAATCCACATCATCTGTGTGAGTATGGCAACTTGCTGGAATGAAATGGCATCAGGTCAGCTTTCCTGGGACACAGAGATAAGCTCTTCACCTGCAGGGTTATAGGCAGACCGGGCAGGGGGTGTAAAATAATGTATATTCGGTACCATCTCTTTCAACTTAAGTGCTGGAAAGTGGAATGTTTGCAGGAGATGCTGCTTTCTTGTGGAGGGAGGAAGCCATGGAAGGGAAGAGAGTTGTTTTAGTGTCTGGCCCTGATGGACCCGGGGCCTCAGGATCTCTACCCCAGAATAATGGGTACAACAGGCACAGAATTCTGGAGTGACTGTTGTGCCTGTGTCCTGTATGATTGATACTAGGAAATACCAATCAATCCATTTTCCTACTTTCCTTTCTCTCCATCCTTTTCTCCATTCCTCTGGTCTTCTTCTCTTCTGATTCCCATGTCCTCTCTTTCTTCGTCTCTCCTCTTTCCTGCTTCTTTCATGTCCAGGTCTGTCTCACAGCCCAGCCCGAACTCCTTCACCATCCCGTGCTGCCCCCAGCCAGATTGTCCTGGAAATCTTGTCATGCCTCTCAGGTATTTCCCGCCGCAGAAAATTTCTGGACTTTGACCTCTTAGGGTTGCAGGGAAGCCCCCTGCTGATCCTGTATTGTCTTTTACCTGTGCTTAGTCTTTCCCTGGGGATTTCTCAGGGACTCTTAAAATGTACAAGCCCCACTTTGCTTCTTGAACTGGGACCCTCTTTCACTTTCTCAGTAGTTTCTCCATAATGACTTTGTCTTAGCTAAAAAAAAAAACCAAACCAAACAACAACCTCCAAAATGCTGCAGTTCTCCCAGGACACACATTCTGGGGGTTTCCTGTGTCCCCCAAATTCATGTGTTGGAACCTTAATCTCCAGTGCAGCAGTTTCAGGAGATGGGGGCTTACTAAGTGGTGACCAAGTCATGATGGCTTCTCAGAGGAACGTCACTATGTCAGAGTGGGTTAGTTATTGGCAGAGTAGGATCTAAAAGCAGGTCTGCTCCTTGGGCTTTTTCTTCTGCTCACCCTCTCTTGCCCATCATGTTTTGACACAGCATGATGGCCCTGTTGGACACTGACTCCATACTCTTGGACTTTGGAGCCTCCAGAAGTATGAGCTACATAAACTTCTCTTTACAATGTCCCCCCTCTGTGATGTTCTGTTATCATATCAGAAAATGGACTAAGATCACGCTCTATCTAGATTCCAGTCTGCTTGGAAGCTGGTGTCACTGGACCCAACTGGAAAGATTGGAAGAACTGAAGGAGAAAAGGTAGAGCAGGGTGGATGTGGGGCTGAGGGAAGGAGGTTCCTGCAGCAACACTGAGCTGTGACTATTTATGGTGTGTGAGTTCTTGACTATGTATTCAACAAGAAATGATTTATTAACACTTTCAATGAGGCAGACAGCAGATAAAAGAATAATGAACAACACCCAGCACTGGCCCCCACAGAGCTCGAGGTCTGGAGGAGAGCCTGTCGTGCCAACGAGCTGTGGTAACCCAGGATGGCGAGACCAAGGCAGAGGGGAACACAAGAAATAGACTTAGAGAATGAGCAGTAACTCGGGTAAAGTGGGAAGCAAGGTCAGAGAAGATAGTTCGGAAAGTGATGCTAAACTAGGAAATGAGCATAGAATATTCCACACCAAGAAAACAGTCTCTTCAAATTAGGCATTGAGCTCAAGGAGCTGGAACAAGTTTGAGGGGGAGCAGAAGAGGGTGTCAGGAATTGAGCTCATCCACTAAAACAGCCATGTATGAGGCATTTTGGAACGAGTGTCATAGGAGACTGTCTCACTTGGAGAAATGGAGGCTGTTTCAGATGAGGGTGAAACCAGGGCTAAACCATGGTGCATGGCAGTATTTGATAAAGGTTAGTTTTCCCCTCTGTTACTTCTGTTCTCTTGGCTCTTGAGATTGCTCATGCTGTTAGATGCCCTGGTCTTTTCTTTGCCTCTTTAATGATAGAATTATAAATATTTTGGCCCCTGTAGCAGGGAAGTCTTCCTTTACATCACACTCCTTAGCTTTGCTATTCTTGTGATCGCTGCCATTGGAAGTTGCCACTTTCAACCTGTAACATCTTAGCTTCCCCTCAACAGGAGTTCATCTTCTCCTCCCTGTCCTGCTCATCACTTCATCTGCACAGAGAGGCTGAGAGGACCCTGTTGATTTTCTCAGAGTGAAAGAGATCCGCACAGATGTTGAGGTCCTTTTCCTTCCTGGGGAGCCTCTGTAGGTGGCCTCTCTAATTCTGGGCTATGGTAGATTATTGGATGCCCACTAGTACTGTGTTTAAGTTGACTAAGCTTTTGTTGAATTTCTTGAGGACATTTTCAGGCATACATGTTGCTAATTTTAAGCCAATCAATTTTATGAAAGTTTGAGCAGAAGGGATTAATAGTAGGCCCTTGAAGTTTTTTCTATATCCATTGAAGACCTTTTGGATTTGGGACACATTCTTACAAGATGGTCCCAAGTGTAATATTGCAGCCCACCTCTAGCTCATTACAAACAATTGCAAGGCAAAAATAGAGCAGGACATAAAAATTTGAGAGGGGAATGTGAAGGGAATATGTAGTCTGGGAGATGATTCTTTGGCCTTAAGAAGATGACTCTTGTTTGGCAAGAGAGATAAGGAATCTTGGAATTCATATAAAATGCTGCAAAGCTCTGAAAACTCTTAAAAAGCACCCATTTTATTAACAACAACAAAAAGCCTTGGGCCCTGACACCCAAGGAATTTTTTTCCACCAATATTGAGTTGATTGTTTTGTCTTTGTTTCTTTAGGGCAAATCTATCCACAGCTTTCTAAGTAAGTTGATGATGAGATTGGATTTACTTTTCAGACCACTTTCCTGAACTACATCTACTTGCTAAAGCAACCATTTTGAGATGACTAAAAATCAGTTTCAACCAAGTCAACATTACTGGTGCTGTTGATAGTGGTTCTTTTGATTGTCATTTTCTCCCCAAACTGCTTTGGACACAAGTGCCAGTACCAGGGCCGACTTCAAGGAGACTTCCCACTGTGAACATCAAGGAAACATCTGGCCGTCTTCAAAGGTCAACTGCTAAAAATACCTCCATATGCTGAGGCCAATCACCGACACTGGGGACTTGTCAGATTTGTCTTCAATGACACCCCAACTTGACGTGCGCACAGAACAGTTCCTAAAGTTCCACCAATGGTCCAAGAAACAAGAGCAAGGAGACAGAGACTTTCATCTCTAGCGCCCCCATGTGTGTGGGATACAGTTCTGAAGATGTGCATATTTGGTGTGTATTCTTTCTCTTTATTGCCTTGAGCACCTCTCTAACAGGTCAAAGATGAAGGGATGATGTCCATTGTGGGTTAAAGGGGGCTGTGGAATTTTCGGCATTATTTTGAGCTTGAATTGCCACTGATCAGTGGGTTGTGTACTATCTTGGCTCTGTGCTTAAGCAACTTACACACGTGATATTTAAATCTACCTCAACCCAAAGGAGTAGGAATTTGAGTTACCTCCGCTTTATAGATGAGGAAACTGAGGAACGATGAGATTAAAAACCCCTCTACCCATCCTGAATGTTAGCTGTTGACACTCATTTCAGTCTGGCTTTCAAGCATGCATTGCTTTATTGTTTTATTTTTATTTTTTAAAAACAAGCCTAATAACTATTATTTTGTAAAATTGTTACATGCACATTAAGATATATTTAAGCCAGTGAAGAAAGATACAGAAGACTGGAAAATAATTCACCTTCTACAGAAAAACAAAGATCAGTAATTAGTGATCTATCATTCTAGATGCAGTGGCCCAGTGCTCACTCCCAGGCTTTGCATTTTCTTGAGTTCTTCTGATTCTTTTTGGTTTAAGTACATCTCGTCGTCAAGCATTCTCTTTAAGAGGCACTCAGGGGTTCTGTGTGGGAAGTTCTTCCAGATTGAGACTTTGCCTACAACTTTTAAAAAGCAGTATCTTCTTGAGATGTAGTTTTAGTCCTCACCGTATGACTTTTTTGAGGGGGGCTTCTGTCCTAATTGCAATACAGAGGTATAAATGACATACAACCAGCTGCCCATATTTGAGTGTGCAGTGTGATGTGCTTAAAATATGTTTACACCATGAAATCGTTACTCCCTCCTCTGCTGAGCACAACCACGGCCTTCACACCCTTTCCTATTCTCCGCGTCCTCAGTGTCCCTATCTCCTGGCAACTGCTAGTGTGTTTTCCGTCTCTGTAATTCAACTGATATTCTCTAGAGTTTTATATAAATGGAATCAGAGGGAAAGCTCTCCAATTGTCTGTTTCACTTGGCATCATTACCTTGAGATTTACCCATGTGGTGGTGTGTATTAGCAGTTCCTTAATTTCCTTGCTGAGTAGCATTCCACTGTATAAACACACCACTATTTGTTTATCACTTTATCTGCTGATGGACACTTAGGCTGATTATAGTTTTTAGGTATGACGGATTAAACTGGAATTACCACTTGTGTACAAATGGAAGCAAAGTCTTTGCAGATAGGGAGGCAGGGAGGGATTGAAGCGAGGGCAGGGGAATGGGGAAAAAAGAAGAACCAAGATGGATATGTAGAGGTGCAAATTTCCAACCATGTATGTAATTATATTGTATACCTTACATGTACCAATAAAATTAATAATAATAAGAAATTTGTGTACAGACACCCAATATGATTTCTTCGGGGTAAGTTCTTAGAAGTAGAATGGCTGAATCATGGTGCACATTTGATTTTTAAATAATTGGCACTTTTCCAAGTTGTACCATTATAAACAGTATATGAAGGTCCTATTATTATTTTTATTATTATTTGGTTTTCTGAGGCAAGGCCTCATTATGTTTAAGCTGGCCTCAAACTTGCCATATAGCTCAGGCTGGTCTTGAACTTGCAGCCCTCCTATGCAGCCTTGCAGTGTGCTGGGATTCCAGGCATGAACCACTGTACTCATCTGTGTTCCATTTGCTTATATTCTTTCTCGTACTTGGTATGGTTAGGCTTTTAAACTTTAGCTATTCTAACAGAAGGGCAGTGGCATTACACAGTTTTAACTCGCATTTCCCTGGTGATCAATGATATTGAACATTGTTTCACATGTTTATGTGTATCTGTGATTTTTTAAAAATTGAAATGTCCATTCTGATATTTTGCTGATTTTTAAAAAGTTTTGTTTGTTTACTAGTTTGGAATTTTGAGGGCTCATTATATAATCTGGATGCAACTAATTGATTTGAAATCTCTCTTGCAGTTATTTTCTTCTGGTTTGTGGCTTTTATTCACATTTCTTTAAACAGTTTCTTTTGAAGAGGAAACATAAGAATTTGATAAAGTGCAATTAATTACCCTCCCTTCCGCCATCTTGCTATTGGTATCATATCTGGGGCATCTTTGCCTGTGCCCTGGTTGCAAAGATTTCATTCTATCTTCCTTTAGAAATTTTAGTTTAAGATTTTACACTTAGGTCTGTGATCCATTTTAAGTTAAGTTTTGTATGTAGTGTGAGGTATGGATCAAAGTTTATTTTTTGCATATGGGTTACTTTTTTGTAGATACCACTTAAGATGCTTGATGGCATTGATGAAGCCTCCTATGTGCTTGTTCATTTCCTAGCCATTTGTTATATTAACTGTCAGGACAACCTCTGATTTTTGCTTTGTTTTGAAGCCAAAATAAAGCTCTGTTTTAGGTGTTGAACTTCAGTATTGTTTTGTACTCTTTGTTTGTTTGTTTGTTTGCAGTACCAGGGATTAAACTCAGGACCTCGGCTTACAAGGCACTGAGCTATACTCCTGGCCCTTGTTTTATCCTTTTTGTGAAGGGATCCCTTTATCTTTTTGAGACAGCCTCTTTATCTTTGATCTGTAATGTATACTACAGGATAGTAATGGTCACCATAGCACTTTTTTTTGCTAATTAGCATGATATATATTTTTCTATTTTTTTACTTGTACATTTAAAATATATTTTTATAGGCAGCATATAGTTTTGTGTGCCAAATATTGTGAATTTTAGCTTGTCGGGGGCTGGATATTCCTGGTTGGGTATGATGGCTAGCTGCTCTTCCTGCTAAGCCTTTCAGATGTTTCTTCTCCTGTCCTTGGATAGTTTCTTCACAACAGTGGCTAATATTTTGCAGAATACTTGAGGGGTATCTTCTGTTTCCCTAAATATCTTTTCCTCCTTGCTTTTAAGATTTTTCTCTTTATCTTTGGTTGTCAGCAAGATGGCCGTAATGTACCCTGATGTGATTTTAATCATTTCCATCTCTTACTTTGGGTTTGTTAAGCTGCTAGTATTTGTAAATTTATGTTTTCTATCAATTTTGAATATTTCAGATAATATTTCTTCCAGTTTTTCTGAGCCATTTTCTCACTCCTTGTCCTCTGAGCCCAATTAAAATATGTCAGATCATTTGATATTATTTCACAGCTCATTAACACTCTATTAATAATTCCTTTTTTGGCAATTTGAGTAATTTCTTTGATCTGTCTTCAAATTCACCAATTCTTTCCTTCACTCTTGTGGTCTCATTCAATTAATTTTCAATTTCAGGTATTGTATTTATTGTATAAAATTTCCATTTGAGTCTTCCTTTGAGTTTGCACTACTTTGCTAAATTTTCTCCACATTTTTATCCAGATTGTGAGGATTTTCTTCCAAATTCTTCACACACATTATTTTAGTTATTGAAAATCTCTGTTTAGTAATCACCGGTGTCATCTCTTGGCCTGCATCTTGCTTGTCGCTCTTCTCTAGGGTTTTTTTTTTTTTCCTTTTTTTAACATATTCTCCTGGTTTCCTTTTTGTATTCTAGAGTTTGGATATAAGAAATGGAGACTGAAGTTGGTAATACTTTACCTCAGGAATGGCCCAGAGTTCTCTCTTCCCGGCTATTACTGTAAGGGGTTGGCTTTTCCAGTGTGGTTGGAAGTTGGGTTGGTGGGGGCTGGTTTACTATTTAGTCAGCCATGATTCACATCTGCCTTCAAATCCTGAAGGCGAGAGCAGGCGTCTCCTTGCAGCCCATCTTTTCAGCTTGAGAACTCTAAGGACTCCTGCTTGTCAGGAGAGTCCAGCCTTTCTCCCCTTCACTCGGATTGGGTCGCCTGGTGAGAGAATTGCTGTAGTGCCTGACTGACTTCCTGCTCCAACAGACCGCTTCAGAAGTTTGTCATTTGTTTGTGGTTATGTAGAACTTGTCTTTTGTTTATTTGGCGAAGTCTTCTTGCAGTGGATAATCTACACTCCTGCACACCCGCCCCCCTGCAGTTAGTTTGCAGCTTTTTATTTTTCTTACCAGTTATAGATTTTTGAGTCCATGAAGTCTCTTATGGAAGAGCTGGACGAATCTACAGCTTTGGTTTGTTTTGTTTAAATGCTCTCAGCCAAAACTATAGTCCACTTTGTTTTGTTAGTATCGTTACTTCATGGGCACGTACTCCATCTTGTCTTGTGCTAACAGTGGATGTCGCAGCAAAGCCGTTTCATTCCCAGCCTCTGTGAGGTCCCCTGGAGATGTCCAGCCGTCAGGCTCCACCTGATTCACCTCTAGCCCCATGGTTTCCCAGAGGGGTCATGGAGAACTAGAGTGGTGTGTCCGTTAAAAAGGCACCTTCAGCGCCACCTTTCTTCTGGCTGTCCTGATGGGTCACGCTGGATTACATAAGGCCTCTCCTGTGGCCTGTATGTACCCCTGAATTTTCTCCTGATCAGAGATTATTCATTTATTTTTGGAGAAGCCTTTCGTATCTGTGACATTTAATTTCAAGGAAATTGGTTTCCTGCTTGATGTCAGAGGAGGTATTTGTGGAGATTTTGCCTCACCGAAAATAATAATGATGACAATAGCAGCTCCTCACTGCCGGGTGCTTTGCCTCCATTATCGCTAATCCTCCCAGCAGCCCTGCATGGTAAATATTATCTCTATTTCGCAGATACATTTTATTTATACCTACCGTGTTCCGGGACAGTTGGTAGAAGGCTTTGTAAGGATTCTGAAGATGTAGCGTGGTAGCAAAAGGTAAAGATAGAGAAAGTATCCTTTTAAAAAGCAGTGTGGAAGCAGACTGTGAGGGCTGAAGACCCTTGTCCTCGCTCAGCAAAGCGTTAAGCAGCAGAACTGTGACTTGAATCTGGGTCTTCTGGCTGCGGAGAGCGGTGACCTTTGTACTAGATCAGACTGGCAGGCTGAGCAGCGAGACGGGATGGGCAGGTACCAGAGGCCCAATCTCCTGGGGACAGGCAGTCTGAAGGTGTGCTTTGAATGGTGGGTGCCGGGCCGGGTCCCAGTGTTGCTCCAGCAGTGCCGCCCGCAGCTGGCTTCAGGAGGCTGTCACAGCCCCTGGTGGGAACCCAGGACAGAACCCCTGGAAGCAGGGGGGTCCTTTCCACAGCTTACGGAGCCAATTACGTGTGGTTTGGGGGGATCCAGATGTGAACAAGGCAGGCTCCACCTCTGCCTGTAAGGGGCCCATTGTCTAGTGGCTAAGAGAAATATTAAAGAATAAAATATATACTGAGTGAACAAATTACAAGTGCTGTGCAGGGGAAATATTGGATTCATGACGGAAAATATCATAAGTCTAACGTGGGATGGGAAGGCAGGTCAGGGAAGGGAGGTTTGCCGGCTGACATTCACTGCTTCTGGTTTCCCTGTCACTGTCTTCTTTGACCACAGAACCCTGCTTCTTTTGGGGAAAGCCATTTGGTATGGACTGATTGTAGTTTGTTCCCGGTCTCATATGTGGCCATGTGACCAGGACTTGGTCAATCATGACTCCCTCATCTTCTGGCCACAGAGGTGGTTCAGGGTAGGCACATGTCCCAGGAGAAACCAGAATCTAGCCTGGTATCTTCCCCCAGTGAGATCGGGAAAGGTGCCAGTGGATCTGCCTGTCCCTGCATCATCCAGAGCTCTGATACCCATTCTGGACCCGCATAGAAAGAGATTGGGCGTGATGGCATCTTTTTACCCCAAACCCAGCTCTCCTGGAGCCTGACCTTCTAGTTACGTGAATAGCAGAGTTTATAGACAGCGACGTAGACCTTGGGAGGAAGAGCGCTGCAGACAATGTCACTGAGCTGAAGGGGGCCAGCAAAGCCAGAGTGAAAGGATGGGGTAGAGAGTGCCTGAGTTTGTGTACTGCACAGCATCCTACAACGAGGGACAGGAGATGGCCTAGCACCTCTACTATTTACCCACCACCCCAGAGTATGACCTTATTTGGAAATACCCATTTGGTGTGGACTGGTTGTAGTCTGTTCCCGGTCTCAGATGTGGCCATGTGACCAGGACTTGGTCAATCATGACTCCCTCATCTTCTGGCCACAGAGGTGGTTCAGGGTAGGCACATGTCCCAGGAGAAACCAGAATCTAGCCTGGTATCTTCCCCCAGTGAGATCGGGAAAGGTGCCAGTGGATCTGCCTGTCCCTGCATCATCCAGAGCTCTGATACCCATTCTGGACCCGCATGGAAGGAGATTGGGCGTGATGGCATCTTTTTACCCCAAACCCAGCTCTCCTGGAGCCTGACCTTCTAGTTACGTGAATAGCAGAGTTTATAGACAGCGACGTAGACCTTGGGAGGAAGAGCGCTGCAGACAATGTCACTGAGCTGAAGGGGGCCAGCAAAGCCAGAGTGAAAGGATGGGGTAGAGAGTGCCTGAGTTTGTGTACTGCACAGCATCCTACAACGAGGGACAGGAGATGGCCTAGCACCTCTACTATTTACCCACCACCCCAGAGTATGACCTTATTTGGAAATAGAGGCTTTGCTGATGTAATTTGTCAAGGCAAAGTCATAGAATAGGCACTAAGTCTGGTGTCTGTTGTCAGTTAAGACAAAGAGGGACCCAGGGAGGAGACCATGAAAAAACAGAGTTAGGAGCTGGAGTGATGTAGCCGTAAGCCAAGAAGCACCAAAGGGTTCCAGAAGCCAGGAAGAGTGGCGGAGCGTTTCTCTCTGTGGAACCTCCAGCAGCAGGGAGGCCCTGCCAATGCCTTGCCTGGGAACTTCCGGCCTCCAGAAGTGTGAGTCAGTATCTGTTGTTTTCAGCCACCCTGATCATGGCATTTTGTTACAGCAGCCCCAGAAAATGTGTATGGTGGTGAGGGTGGCTGTGTAGATGGTTGAGCTACGTTGTCCCTCGGTGGGACCCCCAAAGCAAGCTCTTTGCAGTCATTTGATGGTCTCCAGCAGGATCGAGCTCTGTCTGCCTACAGCCTTCCTTCTTTTTCCCCATTCTGCCACTGCCTCCCTTTGCTTCCCGGGATCACCTTCCAGGTAGACGATGTGTCCAGACCTTTGCCTTAGGGTCTTCTTTTGGGGCATCCCAGCTGAGCTGGGGGCATTCTAGATGCACTGGGCTGATAGATCAGGCATCACGTGAAGCTGTGGGGTCGGCAGGGGCCTCATGATTAAGGACCTTGGAGAAAGATTAATGAGTTTGGAATTAACATTCAGTGTCATGGGAAACCACAGGGAGGATGTGAGCATGGTGTGAGGTCTGAGATGCGTCTTTCAGGGATCCCAGTGGCAGCTGTTTAGACAATGGCTTGTAGGGCAGCAAAACAGTTGCAGGGAGACCAATTGCAGTGACCCTTTTTACAATTCATGATCTGGGCCAAGGACTCCACTGGGGACAGAGCAGATGCCACCTCCATCCCATGAGTCTTGGGGACCTCTTGTTATGCTGTAGGCTCTCTTAGTTAACACTCAATTGATGAGTAATTCTCGTTGCCCCTCCTCACTGACAGCCAATGAGCAGCTGTCAAGCTCATCTTACAGAATGAGATGATTCCCCCTGCCCCCCATTAATGGAGCTCAGACTCTGGAGACAGAGAGGAGCAGGAGCCCAGGTAACCATGCCCCAGCGTCTCCACACTGCACTGTTTTTAAGTGAGCGATTTCCCTGCTGTCGTGGGAGGCAGAGGAGGGAAAAGGAATGAGGCAGAGGCGACCTTTTTTGGCTCTGCCTCCTCCTGCTGTGGCTTCCCTTCCCCGTTCAGAAAGAAACCTGTCTTCGCCACCTCGGCGTTCCTGGATATTGGCACCTGCAATTTGGAGGGGTCCTTGGGACATGCTTCTGTCAAGCTTGTGAGCTGACTGCAATCGTACCTGACCGGGAGTTTTAATGTCAGAAGGAAGATGAAGATTTCCCCAGAGGTAGACGGCATGCTATGTCTCCCCTCACGTATCCATTTGTCTTTGTCCTCTGCCTTCTTCCTTATTTCTTTCTTCACTTTTTTTTTTTTTTGATTTTTTTAGACAGGGTCCCACTCTGTAGTTGAGACTGACCTGGAACTCCCTATGTAGCCCAGGCTGGTCTCGAACTCACAGTGATCCTCCTGCCTCAGCCTCCCGAGTGCTGGGAGTACAGATGTGCACCACCATGACGGGCTCTTTCTTCACTTTTTGCGTCCCCCCAAATCTTACCTTGATGCCCGAGTCATCCATACAATGCACCACTTGGGCATGGGTTTGAGTGGTGCCAGTGACGGGGAAGTCACCCTTTCTCTTGCCGTTCTGGCCATGAGAAAGTTAAGCTTGAAAATGCTGACCTGAACTTTGTCTCTCTGATCTAAGAGATAGGAGAATGTTCAGATCTCCAATAACTTTTTTTTTAAGCTAAAAGACAAAAAGTGTTCCTCAATCTTTCTGTCTGCTTTCCTGCCCCAAATTTCAGAAGAGTCATTATCTCTTCTGAAATGGGTGTCTTGCCTCCAAGCATGTGATCCCACCAGTAGGAACCAGACTCGAAGCACCACCTGTTTTCTCCTGAACAGCGCACCTTTATTGATGCAACCAAAGACAGCATGATCTTTTTACTTTTTTTTTTTTTTTTTTTTTTTTTTGCACTTTTCACTGCCAGCTCACATGTACCTTAGCATTGGCTAAAGACCACAAATCACGAGCTGGAAAGTCAGACACTGTCAGAGGCCAGATAGGCAGGCAAGCGAGTGTGGGGAGCCCGGGTGAGGGGGTTCTTATGGGAAGAGTTCATGCTCTTTTCCTAGCTGGCAGCTGCTCTCAGCTCCTGCAGATTGTTGCCCTCTGGGGTGTAGGGTTAGCATTGAACACTAGACATTTTCACATAAAGATCCAGACTTACAACTTCTTTAAAAAAAGCCCGAAGGTCTAGCAATCTTGCATTCATGTTCCAGCAGATCTGGGCTCAAGTTAAGGCTGCTGAGACCCGTGGGCAGAACTGCCAAGAGGGCTCTGGGCCATCGTCCACGCGGCCGTGCTGATCTCATCTGTGAGCCGGTGGGGCGAAGCAGACAGTCTCCTGGAGAGGCTGGCGCAGGGAGGCCGAGACGCTGTGTTCCCTGACGCGATTTATGTAAGTTATAATGAGGGAGAAGCTCTGTCTGGGATGCTCTGGAGTCTTGCACTTTTTCACTTTATAATGGGAAATTTTCTAAGCTTATTACTTTGTAGAAATAACTACATTCTAGTTGAGAATAGAGGGAGAAACACGATAAGCAAACCTATTAAATCCATGCTATCGCATCTGGAAGGGCTGAGAAGGACCATAAATCAGGGGAGGGAAAGAAGAGTGGAGGAGGGGGGGCCGATATTTAGATAGAAAATTTGGGGAATTGACTTTTGATTAGCAGCCTGATTAAAGAGCACAGATAAGCATTGAAAACAATGTTTAGCTAGCAGGTGCAAAGTCCCTGAGGTCAAACGCTCTTGGTGTGTTTGAAGAGCAGTGAGGGGCTTTAACGACAGAGCCTGGTGGGGTGGGGCAGTGTTGGGACGTGGTAGGGACTGATAGGCCATATTGGAGTTTGGACTTCAGGTATGATGGGAAACCCTTTGTGGGTTTCAGCAGCAGAAGAATATAATCCAACGCTGTGTCTTCTATGATGCAGTCACACGTACAAGGAAAGATGGGGTTTAAGGAGACCTGTGGCTATGGATTGAGTGTTTGTGCCCCTCCCCAACTCACAATGCACAGTGAAGCCCGCACCCCCACTATGATGGTGTCGGGAGATGAAGCTTTCAGGAAGGACGGGGTTCAGAGGACATCACTGGGTGGAGCCCCATGGAAGATTAGCGCCCTCACAGGAGTTCGAGTTCCGTGCCCCCCACGGTATGAAGACACAGGAAGAAGGCAACTGTCTGCCGAATAGGCAGCGTCATAACTAGGACCATCGTGCTGGACTTTAGCCTTCACAGCTGTGAGGAACAAGGTCTAACGGCATCCTTTCTTCAAGCCACTTGGTTTGTAGCTGTTCGACCCGTCCAGGGCTGGTTAATGACAGAGGCTCGGAGTGAGGTGGAGGCAGAGATGCCTCCTTCTCCAGCTCACCTTCCTGTATCCTCAGGAGAGTGTTCCCGCGTGGGCTCTGACCTCCGCCTTTGCTGGCGTCCTTGCTCTTTGAATGCCCATCGTTTAGCCCACAGGACAAGCCCCGTGTGCTCTTGGAGGATGTGCTGAGCCATCGCTGTGCACTTCTGGGACCTCTCCCCTGACACTTCTCCGAGTGCACATTCCCTTCTGCACGCTGCTCTGCGTTTTCTTTCTCCACATTGAGACTCATGACTTTCTGGTATTCGTAGCTTCAGCTAGAATTTCTTGAACTCCTATCACGTTCCGGATACCATGCTTGGAGCTGGAGATGCATCTGAGAACAAAACAGATGTGGGGGTGGCTGTTTTCCTGGACACTAATGTCCGTTGGGGGAGATACAGATATTAAAAAACTAAAAAATCAGGTGTTAAAGTTACTACAGAGGACAAGAGCCTTGTGAGAGCCCCCAAAGTCTTTTGTAGCACTGTAACCCAGTGGCACCTGTGTTCAAGGTGCTGATGTATTGCCCTGTGTGGCTTTACCTCCACTCCCATGGGGTATCTGACAATACCTGGAGCTGTTTTTGTTGTCCCAATTGGGGGAGGAGGGAGATGCATTCGGCTGGAGTCCAGTGGGATGAGGCCAAGGACATTGATGAATATCCCACAGGGCTTAGATGTCCCCACAAAGAGTTACGCGACCCCAAATGTCAGAGTAGCACTGAGCCCAAAAGCCTGCTGTGAGCACCCCCATGCTGCCCAATATGCCATACGCTTGTCCAGTCGGGGTGAAGAAAGGGTGCCATCGACTGTGGTGGCCAAGGTTGGCAGTGCTTCTTGGATGACCCTGGGAGTAATTTCTCCAGTCTCTGGTTCCATGGATGTGGGATGGTTCTGTTGTCAGGTCCCTGTGCTCAGAAGAGCCTGTGCTTGGTTCAGTGTTTTTCTGGCGTCATCTTGAAATTCTTCTTTTGAGCAGAGGTCTTGTGTTTTCACTTGCACTGAGTCTCACAGGTTATAGAGCTTGGCACTAGGTTGTGGTGTGTGAACAATGGAACCTCCTGGAAGAGAGTTTGAAGAAGCTCTGAGGTGAGTGTGTGTGTGTGTGTGTGTGTGTGTGTGTGTGTGTGTGTGTGTGTAGAGGTGTGACTTCTCTGAAGTCTCAGTGTGGGACCAGAGTTTGGATTTAAGATCTCTGGGGAAATCTTCAACACTTGTTCTATTCCTGCCCCTTCCTCAGCTTTCTTCCTCCTTCTAACATTTTTTGGGGAATTTCAAAAATATATACCGGTGCAGCAAAGAGAGCAATGTGGACCCATGAACTTACTACTCTAGATCAACAATTATCAATGTATGGCCATTTAAAAAAATTTTCCATCCTACCCAAGACTCCCTCTCTTGCATGATTTTGAAGTGAATCACAGATCAATATTACTTGAAAATTTAAAGCTTTCAGTATGAATCTCTAAAAGGTACGGGCGTTTAGGAAATACATAACTGTTATACTATTATCACATGTAAGGGATGAATAACTCTTTAATATCCTGTCAGAGTCTAGGAAAGATAATTGTTTCCTTTTTCCTTTGCCCTCCTCCCACATCCAATCTATCAGTGAGTTCTGTCAACCCATGACCCATTTTGAATCTATCCACACCCCACCCCCCGGCCTCCCTCCTCAGCCTTTTCTAGAACAATCTGTGACTTGGACAATTGCTATTCCCTCCATGGTCTGGCTTCTACCTACCTCTTAACCCCACTTCTCACTGCCATGTCCCTCTTTTAACTCCATAACAGCCACTGTCCCCCTTTTGGTCCCCGGACATGCTGTCACCCTCTTTTTTGTTTTTTTTTTAGCTGTATGTTGGCTGTTCTCCAGTGCTGGGATTCTCTGCACCAGACAGTCACATGTGCCTTACCTCTCAATTCATTCAGCTTGTGGATATGTCACTTTCTCAGAGAGGCCCTCCAGATCATCTAAACTGTTCCGTCCATGACTCTCCATTTCTCACAGTTGGCAGAACTCTCCCTGAGCCACTGGTTCGGGTTGTAACCACACCCCAGAAGCTGTTCCTGTATAGGGTGCCTGCCCCATTTGGAAGAAACGCTGGACTGGAGTGTTGCCTGGGAGTCTTCTCTGTTTTGTGCTGGCTTCCAGCAAACACAGGTGACTCACTGTGCAGACTTTCCCAAGGAGCCCGACAACTTTGCTAATCGGAGCTCAGCGTGAAACTAACGGAGGGGGCTCTGAACACTGAATATCAGTGTTGCCATGTCCCTGTGGTTCATTTGGAGAAGCAGAGGTGTATCTTACACACAAATAATTTTAAAAAAATATTTTTTTATTGGTACATTTTAGATATGCAATACAGTTACTTTCATCATTGGGATCTTGTACCTTTACATGATGTGTCTTGGTTCTTATTTTTACACCATAT
>NW_022900946.1:14944331-14946783 GCF_012274545.1 Fukomys damarensis | reverse complement strand
AAGTGAAGGCTGCTGTCACACGGAGTCACACAGAGTGAAAACTGCCACATGCAAACATGGGGTGGAGGCAGCTTGGAAACCCAGGCCCTCTGGTGCCACCGTCCACAAAAACAGTACTACTACCTTTGACCCCCATGGTGAAAATGAAAAGAATTCAAAAAATTTCCATTGTTGCGGACTGTTCCTTGCGGATTAACTGGGCCCCAAAAGGCCAGTGGGGAACATTTCCTGTTGCTGGCAAATAAAGTTAAACAATACGGGGAGTTTCTCTGGGCCCAGGGGCACCCGATGCTTGTTAGAAGTGGAGTCGGTTCCCTCCTTACACACCTTCATTAGGGAGGGTTGGCCAGCATCTGTGTCTGTCAGGAGAGAAGGTGGTCCCTAAGGCAACGACTTCTCCAAGTCACCTTTTCTTGAAGCTCCTAGCAACAAACTGGGAGCAGGGAATCAAGGAGGAACGTTTTCTGCCCCCTCTAATTTCACTGCCGATTCTATTTTCATACTAGAACTTGGTGTGATTATTAAAATTGTGTCTCAACACCCAGGTCTGTTTGACTCTCCAGCCTATGATCTTTCCTCTGAGCAGAATTAAGTGTGCAGAGAGACACGGGCAGGCCCAGGGCTGCCTGGCCAGGATGCAGAGGGGATCCCCACTTTACCAGGTAGGCATCTATCTCCTCCTCCTGTGGAAGGGGCCACCTCTCCTGCATTCCCAGACGCCAGCCTGTTAGTCCGCTCCACTTCCCCTTCTTCACTTCCCAAATTGAAGTGACTGTCAGCCCCTGTCATACCTGCCTCGGAAGTGTCTCCAGAGACTCTTCCCTCTTCCTCCTCTTTGCAGCCACTGGTCTGGGCTGGTAGCATCAGCCACAGCCTTCTGTCTTCCTCTGCAAGTAGCCGGTAATTCTCCTGTCACATACTCTTGGTCTTGGGGTAGATTACTGGATACATAGTCATGGGGCTGAATGAGAGACTTATCCCAAAAGAAGGGAAAATAAGCCCAAGGGACTTGGTGGTGGAGGGAGGTGACTAGAGAGCAGGCAGGGTCAGTGGCTGGAGAGGTGCACGCACCAGGGCTGAGATCAGGCTGAGAAAGGTGAGGCAGTTGCCTTGGGTGCGAAATTTACAAGTGTACCCTAACTCACCACTCAAAGTAAATACTGTAATGCAGTTTCTGAACAAATCAAAATTAATGGCAAAAGTTGATGATGGGCAATAAATCCAGCTATGAAGTGGGTTCACATAGGCAAAGCTCCTCACTCGAGTTGGCATGCAGTAGGTCTTCAGGAAATCAAACACAGAAGTGGGAAAGTAGCAATAGCATCAATATGTCCAGCATCCTTTGAAAGACTTTGCATATATTGCTCATTTAATCTTCATAACCACCACATGTGGTGGGTTTTCTTTTCCGCATTTTATAGATGAGGTAAACAAAGGCATGTAGAAGTGAAGGCTGCTGTCACACGGAGTCACACAGAGTGAAAACTGCCACATGCAAACATGGGGTGGAGGCAGCTTGGAAACCCAGGCCCTCTGGTGCCACCGTCCACAAAAACAGTACTACTACCTTTGACCCCCATGGTGGAAATGAAAAGAATTCAAAAAATTTCCGTTGTTGTGGACTGTTCCTTGCGGATTAACTGGGCCCAAAAAGGCCAGTGGGGAACATTTCCTGTTGCTGACAAATAGATAAAGTTAAACAATACGGGGAGTTTCTCTGGGCCCAGGGGCACCCGATGCTTGTTAGAAGTGGAGGAAGGCAATGTCTGCTAGGATTTGGCACCAGCTTCGAGGGTGATGCTGTTGACTTATTCATGGTGTCTCCATGGCAGCAGCCATGGGGAGCAAGACAGTCTTTGCGGGAGCAAGGGTGGGACACAGTCAGTTTCTGTGCAGCCATGTCCTGTGCAGAAGGGGCGCTCTCCTTCCAGGAGAGAGCCCTGCAGGTAGCAGGTTCTCAGTGAGGGGGTGGTTCACGAAAGGAGGAGGATAGAGGACTTGTCAGCTGCAATAAGTCTTCATGATAAATATCAGGGCTTAATTTGGACTGAAAATTTCTCTCCTTGAAGCAAAAGGTCACATGCGCAGTTCTGAGCCAAATGTGACTTCCCTGTCTTTGGCACAGTGCCCTGTTACATTCTTGCTAGGACCAGCCGAGTAGTTAGTTTAATTAGTAAGTTCCTCACCTGCTTGCTTATTGCCCACCTCCCCAAGAAACGGACGTGTTCTGGGAACAGTATCTCTTCCCCACTCCATTTGTGTGATAAGAAGCTCGAAGTGGTCATGGCGGACTTGGGGAATGTCTCCCGTCAGGCCCAGCACTGAGCTCCTGGGGGTAAACGGCATGTCTGCTTTGCCTTCTGTGGTCTTCACTGTCCCTGCTCTGGTGCCAGGCATGCACCCGTGACCTGGTAACTGTTTCCTGCTCGGAAGGATGGATGTGGGATGTGGT
>NW_022900946.1:14899901-14943213 GCF_012274545.1 Fukomys damarensis | reverse complement strand
ACGGGGAACAATTCGGGCCAGCAGCTGTGGGCTGGGTGGGAGGCTTCTCCTGGTTCCCTTGGGTACCACACCGACTGGCTGCCGAGGAGAGATGCTGACCGCTCTTTTCCCTAATGAGGGAGACTTGGAAAAGAGCAATTAGCAGGATCAGCTTGAATTCTTCCAGGAGGGGTTGTTCTGCCTATGTTCCCAGCATGCTTTTCTTCTTGTAAAAGCAGAAGTTTGCCAAAAGCATCAATAGCAGAAGCAATGAACTGTTAGTGGGATCCCTATATGCAGGGGCCACAGACTCCGAATTTCCTCAGGGGTTTCTAGTCCCGTCCTGGGAGGTACCGCCCCGTCTTCTGGGTTACTGCAGGTCCTCTGATCTGTCCACTCGCTCACCAGAGTGAGCTCTCTAAGACTCGCTGGATATAGTTCAACCCCCCAAGGATCCCCGGGGGCCCATCCCAAGCTGATCTCTCTCACCTCCCAGGTAGATCTCCCTTCTACTCCCATCCACCAGCCCCTCCAAACCACTTACAGACTAAAATCTGCAATCGCCTGTGATACTATTAGAAACAAATATTTTGTCTTTTACCCCAGCTCCTGGCATAGAGCTTCAGAGCATAGAAGAGTTGAGAGCACCTTGTCTTATAAAGTGGTGTTTCGTTTCTAACACAAGAGCTTGTAAGCAGCTTGGGGTCCTTTTGCATGTTAATGAGATGAAGCTATGAAGGTGTCTAACTGCTTCAGGGTGGGTGGGAGGTGGCTGTCCAAAGAGACAAGCCTGTGATAGGAGTGGTGGCCTTTGAGCTCCACCCCCATACCTCTGGGCACCGCAGAGGGGCTGGAGTTGGAGTTCAATTACCAAGTACTGGTGACCGACTCAATCATTCCTACATTTTGGGTCCTCATAAAATCCCTAAACAATGGAGTGTAAGGAGCCTCTGGGTTGGTGAACATGTTTATGGGCTGGGAGGGAGGCACCCTCATTCTGTAGGGACAGAAACTCCTAAGCTAAGGCATGGTTAGACACCACCTTCTGTGTCTCTTCATCAGGCTGCTCATTTGGACCCTGTACCGTAAACAGGTAGTGGTAAGTAGAGGATCTGGAGTTGTATGAGCCATTCCAGCAAATCCTTGCACCCAAGGAAGGGTCGTGGGAACCCCATCTATAACTGGTGGGTCAGAAGAAAGAGTGGTCTGGGCTTGTGACTGCTGTCTGAAGTGGGGCATCCTGTGGCACAGAGCCCTCACCTCGAGGTCTGTACACATGCCTGCCAGGGCTGGAGTTGAATTACGTTGCAGGAAGCCCAGTTGGCATCTGGGGAGCTAGAGAATTGGTAGGTGCAGGAGGAAAAAGACCAGAAGAGCTCAGGGTCCTGCTGCATGCCTGTGATCCCAGAACTCTAGAAGGCAATAAACAGGTAGCGGTAAGTAGAGGATCTGGAGTTGTATGAGCCATTCCAGCAAATCCTTGCACCCAAGGCAGGGTCGTGGGAACCCCATCTATGACTGGTGGGTCAGAAGAAAGAGTGGTCTGGGCTTGTGACTGCTGTCTGAAGTGGGGCATCCTGTGGCACAGAGCCCTCACCTCGAGGTCTGTACACATGCCGGCCAGGGCTGGAGTTGAATTACGTTGCAGGAAGCCCAGCTGGCATCTGGGGAGCTAGAGAATTGGTAGGTGCAGGAGGAAAAAGACCAGAAGAGCTCAGGGTCCTGCTGCATGCCTGTGATCCCAGAACTCTAGAAGGCTGAGGCAGGAGGATCATAAGTTTGAGCCTAGCCTAGGCAATTTAGTGAAACTTTTTCTTTTTTAAAAAAATAAAAGCAGATGCCTGCCTTGCAAGTGCAAGGACCCAAGTTCTATCCCCTATACCAAAAGAGACAAGACAAAACAAAAAAAACCACACAAGCAAACAAACAAAAAACAAACACCGCAAACATTTCATAAGTAGATTTGAAGGTTTTAATATAAATCTCATATGCTAGTGCCTTAGCTTTATCACCTTCCATCTTCCCAAGGTGAAACAACCAACTCACCTTCCAAGTTCTACTTGCCTAACACTGGTCAGCTGCTGCTTCCTGTAGAACTCACCCCATCCTCAAAGGCTAGGCTGGGTCTTCTCCCCATTCATGTGCTCCCAGGACCCCTTGGCATTTTCCCAGTCCTTACTTTTCATGGTTTATAACCATCTCTGTGTGTGCTTGGGGGAAATTGGGGGCATCATCACAACTCCCTGCACTGGAAATTGGCTTCCTGAGAGTTGCAGACCATTGGGATAATAGAGAGACAAAGCCGGTTCATCACATTTTTGACCTTCTGTGTACAGTCAAGCCCTTTTCTGAGATGCCTCAGTTCACCTTAAAGAAGGTCTTGATGCTCTCTTAGGTCTTCCCACATCACAGTGATGCTTTCTCTCCATGGAGCAGAGGAGGCCTTTGGTCCATTGTTTCCAGAGCTTTCTCTTCTCCATCACCCTGGTAGTGAGCAGTACCATCAGATCTTTTCTTGCCTCTCAGGCTTTCTGGAGCCATACCATGTGGTCTCTGAGCATTGAAAGATATGTAACATCTGCAGATGAGAGGAGTGTCTGAGTTCTTGGTTGGGCTGTATGAATCTGAAGCTGGTCAAGATAATGAGGGTTCATAGGAACCTTCCAGAACCATTAGCCACACTAGTGGAAGAAATATGTTAAGACCTGAGCACAGTGCAGGTAACCAAAGACATCTCTCCAGGTGCCTTCTAACAGTGACTGTGGGTAGACAAGGGGAGCACATTTTGGTGGAAAAGGGAGGAGAAGAACTCCCTTCTATGAAGGGTGGAGAGAGCTCTCCTGGCACAAGAAATAACAAAATGGACAAGACAGGGAGAGTAAGGGCATTGGAATGGAGAGTGACACCCAGAAGTGGAGATAGACAGTGGCACCAGGTGAAGATCAAGGGGAAGCCAAAGGTCAGCCATCCAAGTCCTCAAAGGAGTATTTCATTTGCTTCTTAAACACCACTATATATTTTCCTTGTTGTTGGGTTGATGTATGACAAGAGTATTTCATTGTCTTTGTATATGTGCTGCCAAAGTGGACAAAATTTTCATTTTTTTGTAAACATTATTCTGGCTGCTGTGTGGAGAAGGGGTTGTAGAGGAGACAAGAATGAATGTGATGAGATTTGAATCACCCTGGAAAGAGATGATTATGGCTTGAGCTCTGATGACATTAGAGAAAGGAGAAAAGGTGTGTGACTTAAAAGATAATTCATGGGCGAATTGGAAAAATGTTTAAAAAAATTGTTCATCTCCATATCTGTGAGCTCAGGGGTATAAAGTAGACTGAATTGTAGGTAGCCTATTTTTATTGTCCTTCCACTCATACCTTACTGTGATCTTAGCAAGTGAGCAGTTAAAGCTCCATTCCTTACCTGCAGGTTTGGCTATGTGATTTGTAGTGGCCAAAGGAATTTCCTGGACTCCTTGCATTTTACTCTTTCGGTAATTATCATAAAATAACCTTATAAGTTATGTGTCCTGTACTTAATATATTCCCTCACCCAATGCTGCTGACTACAACAATAATGAAATAGGAGTGTCAAGGAGGGAAATACAAAAGACTTAACTCAAAAAAAAAGGGACATATGCCAGTTCTAACTTTGGCTCTTAGAAGATGGCTTTCATCTGTCTTTGTTCTCTTGTACCCATGCTATAAGAAGCATTATCTTTATGTTGCTGCTTGACCTCGGACTTCATAGGAATGAATGTATGTGGATAGGATGAATAGACATGACCTTCTATTCCTTTCTCTTCGATTCTCTTCCTCTTTCCCTTCCTCTCTTTCTTTCCCCCCCTACTTCCCCTCTGTCATCACTTATTCTGGGGAAAACCAGCCATCATATGATGAGGATACTCAGGTATCCTATGGAGAGATCCATTGAGTAAGAGAGGAACTGAGGTCTCTGGCAAGCAGCTAAGAAGGGCCTGAGTCCTGCCAATGACCATATGAGTCATTTTGGAAGCAGATCCTCCTCTGGTTGAGCCAGATGATCACAGTCACAATAACAACCTGGCTGCACTCTCACATGAAATGATGAGCGAAAAACTGCCCAGTTAAGAAGCTCCCTGATTCCTGACCCACAGATATTGTGAGGTAATAAATATTTGTTGTTCCAAGCTGCTAAATTAGAGGGTAATTTGCTAAGCAGGAGTGGATAACTAATATACTCAATAACTTCTGGTTATTTCTCATTGGCTACACTCTGTCACATGGTCAAACCTTTCTCAAAGGAGGCTGGGAAATATAGTTTCAAATAAAGCAGATGGCCAATCTGAACAAAGCTTGTGCTCCTATGAATGTGGAAGAAAGAGAGAAAGGATTTTGCTTGAAGCAATTTCTGTTTTGCTCCTTTATTATGTTCTTTATGGCACAAAGCTACAAGGAGTTGAAAATGGTTGTGGGCAATACTTTTCCTTTTTCCTCTCTTTGTTACTAATTTGGGACAGTGAGGAAGCAATTCCATGAAATGAGAGTTCTATTGCTTCAGTTGCTGGATGTCAAAAAAAATTTTGAGACAAAGTAGATGTCTTATCTGTGATATCTCCTAAAAGCAAGTCAATCACAAAGTTATCTGCATCAGCTATTTAATTTCTTAAGAGCCCATTAATTTAAGAATGCTCCTACTGGCCAATTGCATGGCTATGTGAATATTTGGCAGGGTGTAGAGCTTCTTAATTTTTCTAACTGGCAGATTCTCCTTCATTCCTTTCCAAGAGGAGAGGACCCAAGAGCCATTATAATATTTCTTGTCATATACTTGAATATCTGCCACAGGAACATTTACTTTTTTTCTTAACTGAAAAAGCAGTCTTAGTTTTTATGTTCTTATAAAGCACATCCATCATATCAAAAGCCTTTCTGTGCTATTGCCCAGTGGTGAAAAAAACCCAATATTCATTGTTGACCTACTGTGTGCCAGGTGCCTTACATGTCTCAACTACTTTAAATATGTGCAAAAGCCCAATGATGGGGTTCATTAGCATTATGTTTACTTTATAGATGGGACTCACGAAAATGACTTTCCCAGGGGACAATGAAGATTTGAACTAAGGACTCTGGTTTCCAAGTCCATGCTGACAAATTGCCACAGCCTCTGCTCTCTATTTAAGAAGGCAAAATTGATTTTTTTCTGACCATTATTTAACTTTCCTCTATTAGCTGATTCTTTGATCCATTTATAAGAAGTTAATTCCAAAACTTTTAGTCACTTACATAGTGCCTAATTGTATTTTAATATTTGATGTGCTTAGAAATGTATGAAGAATTAATGCTTATTCTGAGCTGATTATCACATGTGTTATGCTTTGTGAACTGTGGACTTTGGGATATTCGTGAACTTTTCTAATTATTGCCATGGGGTTATGAGATATTCTTGAACTTTTCTTTCTAATTATCGCCATGGAGTTATGAGCAATACTGCTATATGTCTGTACTTTATTTTTGGTCACTAAAAAAATAGATTCAGGAGGAAATGGATCTCACTTTTCTGAAGATGTTGGCTGACGGACAAATTGATATTCACTGGTCTATTGAAGACCAAACTCTGCCTGGGTTTAATTTGAGTATTGGGGTCATCTTTAGTCAGGATTTTCTGTTTCTTAATTTTTAAAAACAATTGAACTTTTTTGGGAGATCATTTTAGGTTCTTATTCAGTGACAAGAACTAAGACAGATGTCACTTACACTTTGTCCAGTTTCCTGTAATGGTAATCCCTGGAATGCTAAGGACAAGAACTAGGATATTGACATTGATACAGTCAAGACTCAGAATCCATATGGACTCTTCATCCTGTCCTTTGAGAGTCTTTCCAGTTAAAAGTAAGATGTGTTGGGTGGGGACTTATCTCAGTGGTTCTGCTGCCTGCCTTACAAGTGCAAGGACCAGAGTTTGATCCCTGGTACAAAAAAAAAAAGAAAAAAAAGTAAGATGTGTGATTGAAAAATATGGTTAATGCTTACATTAAAAAAGATGACACCAGTTTGTAATAGCTAAAACTTGGAAACAGCCCATCTGCCCATCAATTGGAAACTGGTGGGGACTTATCTCAGTGGTTCTGCTGCCTGCCTTACAAGTGCAAGGACCAGAGTTTGATCCCTGGTACAAAAAAAAAAAGAAAAAAAAGTAAGATGTGTGATTGAAAAATATGGTTAATGCTTACATTAAAAAAGATGACACCAGTTTGTAATAGCTAAAACTTGGAAACAGCCCATCTGCCCATCAATTGGAAACTGAATAAAGAAGATGTGGTTTTTCTATAAAATGGAATACTGCTCAGCCATAAAGAATGAGAAAGTAATTCATTCATAGTTAAATGGGTACATTTTGAGGATATACTTCTAAGAGAAATAAATAAGGCACACATATGCAAATACCAAATAGTTTCTTTGGTGTGAAAAACTAAAATAGTACTCAAGATCCTAGTGGGACAATTAGCAAATAGGAAGAAAAGGACCAAAGGTGTAGGGACAGTGAGAAGGATAGGGAAGGGGGACTAAGAGAAAAGGAAAAAATATGAGAAAATGTAAAAATGGAATTAAAATGTTTGAAGGGGGGAAGGGGAGGGTAAAGGGAGGGTTGGGACAAGGGGAAAAAATGAGAACCAAGACCTGGCATGTAAAGGTACAAGATCCCAGTAATGAATGTAGCTGTACTGTCTACCTAGAATGTACCAATAAATTCATTTTAAAAAAGGATGGTACTAAAATATACATTTCTATGAATCCCACTCAAAATACTCGCCCTCCATTCCCAACACACTTACCCCATCTTTCTTGTCAATCTCTGTGGGGTGCTAGAAGTCCTTTCTTGTGAGTGTCTTTCGTTGTGCTGTCCTGACTACCTCAATTCAAAACGTTGACCTTTGGTGTCATTTTGACTTTGGGGAAGAGCCAGAAATTGTGTGGTGTCAGATCCACTGAATAAGGTGGATGAGGACACACTATAAGGTTTATTTTTATTTTCATTTTGATACATATTTGCAGTACATAACAGTTACATTCCTCATGGGCAGTGGGGGCATACACATGACATATCTTAATGCTTTTTTCATCCCTTCCCACTCTGTTCCTTCCATCTCCTGCTCTGCTTCTCATTTGCAAAAGGTCTGTTTGCCTACTTCCTAGTACGTATCCTTTGTTTTGCTCTTGGTTTATATTTGGAGTTTCTCACTTAAGATAAACCATGCAATGCTTAAGCTTGTGTGTCAAATTTATTTCACTTAACATTGTACTCTCAGTGTGCCCATTTTCCTACAAGTGACTCGTTTGTTTTTCTTTATGGCACAGTAGTACTCCATTATGTATAAATATAACATTTCATTTATCCATTCATCTGTTTATAGACATATAGGCCACCTCCAAGATTTAGCTATTTTGAATTATGCTGCTATGAACACGGGTCTGCATGTATTAGAAGGAGAATGCCTGGGCCAAATTGAATTTCTAGTTTTAGTTTTTTGAGGAATTTCCATACTGCCTCTCCATTGGATGGCACTGGGTAGCTGCATTCACTATATTTTGATCACACCTCATAAAAACACTTATGAAAGAGGACTTCCACAACCACTCCAGGAAGTAGCAAGAATGAGCAGGTAGGTGTGTTTAAAGCAAGAAGGAGTATTCTGAAGGGGATTAATAATAATGTGTTTTTTCTACTCTAATAAATTAAAAAATTTAAACATTCACTGTGTATTTTAATTGCCTTCTGTGTTTTGATTGCAGTGATTGAAGTCAACCCAAGACAGCTTAAGAAGAAGAAAGAAAAAATATTTCTTTGAAGGTGAAGGTAACACCTGCTCTTGTTTGTTTGCTATCTCCTATTCCTTTCCTTGTTTTACTCATCCAATCAGGTGACTGTGGTTAGGCTGCCAATCATAGGCTTTTCTCCTGTTGCCATAGAGATTAGTCAGGTGGCTGAAGCTCAGAAATTTGTGTTGAGTCATTTCTTAGCTTATAAGGGCTAATGATGTGTAGGTAGATGAGCATGTTTTCAGTTCTTGTCTAAAGACTTTCTCTGGGATTTTTTTCTTTCTTTCTTTTTTGTGGATCGAGAGAAGGGCTTAATGCTGGGATCTAGGAACTAGAACTATGAGTGATTTGTTTATTGGATCCTATAACTTTTGTTTTCTTTTAGTGTAAATTTTATTTCGACTACTTTTTTTTGCTTAAGTTGATTTGAATACTATTACTTTCTACCCAAGGACTGTCATTGAGTCCTGAAAGATCCCAGGTAATCTCTTGGGCCAAAGTTCAGCAGGGCCTTTGCAAGCTTTGGAACTTGATGTTTACAGCTGGTGTGGCCAGTGATAGAACAGGGTCAGGGCCATATGCTCAAACAGGGCTGCCAGTGGTCCACTTTAAGGTGGAGAGGCAGTTCTCCAATAAAGGGAATCAGTACAAAATGCTCTGATACCTCCAAAGAGATAACTATCTTCCCAATCTCTGGTGTGGAGACTCTCAGTGTTGGCCATACTTTATAATCTCCCAGGGAATCTGGAAATACCCTTCTGGAATCATTTCCAGAGATAATAATTTCATTAGTTTAGGGACTAAACATTAGTTAGGGATTGTTTCTTGAAAAACTTCAAAGATGCTGTGAATACGCAATCAAGGCTGGGAAGCACTAGTGTAGCAGAATGTGTGTAAGGGAGACCAGTAAGAATTTTGCCAGACCACCTGATCACGTGATGAAAAACCAGAGTAAACTCTTTTTTGGTAACATTTTTCTATTTTGTTTCACAGGATTAGCACTGTTTACATATAATTACTATTAAAGAAGGCCAACTGGTATCCCTGTTGTCTTAGAAAACTTTTCACATGTTTTTTAGTGAACTTGGGGGATTTAAGTGATTTTGGTGTTCTGTTGATCGGATGCTGGAGTCAGAATTTGGAGTAGCATCTGTGTATATGTGAAACCTTCCAGGGCTTGTGGACTGGAGAGCTGAGGTTTCTTAAAGCTCACAAGAAGTAGAACCCATTAGATGAGGCTGCCAAGGACAGATATGCCTGCCATGAAGCAAAGGTTATATTTCCAAGGTTGAGCCCCTTTTGTGGGTTTTAATAATGCCCCTTCTCTGGTCATTTCAGGATACAGCAGTTGTTACAGTTGATAAAGTTGTTACAGCAGTGGTGGGTGGCCTGAGCCAGGAAGAAATTGTGGTAGGTATTTTCAGAAACTTATAGAGATATTTTGTTCAAATTCTTCTCCCTTGAGTTAGACATGATCCATTCATATTTTGCACCAATGATGCTTATTTATATAATGTCTTCTATCGTAGGCACATAGGGACTGGGGCTGTGTTGTTCACTGCCACTCCAAGTACCAGTTGCTAGGTTACAAACTACTCAGGCTGCGTGGTACAGTGGCAGGCAGCATTTCATTTTGGGTCAGAAGTGCAGGCAAGGAACAGCAGAATGGCTCATCTCTTCACCTCCTCACTGTGGTGTTGGTTGCCTTGCCTGAGGCCACGTGACTGGGGTTCCATATTTCTGAGGCTGCATGTGATGTCTTCCGGGGTTGGTTCATTGATCTTTTAAATGACAACTTTGCTGGAGGGTCAACCTATAATGATACTAGGTATAAGGACTATAAGATGTAAACTGCATTTTCCTCTTTCTTCAAATGAAGATAACTGTATCCAACACATCAGGTTGACTAGTATATTTGTTGTCTGTTAGTGAGTGACATGTTACCCAAAAACTTAGAATTCTAAAATAATAAGCATTTAAGATCCCACTAAGTCTATGGGGAAGGGATTTGAGAGCAGCTCAGTTGAATAGCTCTGGCTTAAGGACTCTCTTGAGATTGTAGTCAAGATGTCAATCAGAAAATTTTTAAAAATTAAAAATGTTATGTCATTTCACACTGCAGTCATCCAAAGGCTTATATATGAGGCTGGAGGATTTACTGCCAAGGTGACCCACAAACTTTATTTTGTCCTAGGTGTTGGCAGGAGACCCTACTTTTTTGTCATGTGCTCCTGGCCCCAAGATGGCTAGAAAGCTCTGAGGATGGCAGCCATGTTCTTCTGGGTAAGTGATCCTAGAGAAAGCAAGGGGGAAGGTGCAGTGTCTTTTTATGACCCAATCTCAGAAGTCACACACTGTTATTTCTAAAATATCCTATTGGGTTGGACAGGTCAGCTTATTCACTATGGGAGTGAACTACAAAACAGCATGAACATCAGGAGCAAAGAGTTCTTGGGGGCCATCTTGGGGGTGGTTAGCAAAACTAGAACAAAGTCTACAGGATTGTGGCAGAGGTGAAGTACTGAGCAGAACTCAATTCTTTCCTTCACTTTCAACTTTAACAAACTCTGCATTTCAGTCTCTCAGACCCAATGAGAAAGGAGTTCAGACATCACTATTTTTCTCTGAGGCTCAAAGTGCAGAGTTCATAAATTTAGAAATGTGCTCTCTTATTTGTGGATCTGTATTTTTCTCACTGAAAGAATCTTTCTAATTCACAAGACCCAGTTACCGATTAACCTTTATTCTCTCAGCAAATGGAAGGTAATCTCTCCCCCACAAATGCTTGGAGCTCCAGGAAGGGCTTAATTCTGAAAACTCATGAAAAGTAGCAACACAAAGACAAGTGTCCTTTAGGAGCCCCCGTGGGCTCCATTAGAAACATGTTGTAAATTGCATACATTGAGAAGCCTCTGGAGTGAGGGAAGCTGAGGTGGGAGAGGAAGCTGAGCTGTTGATAAGGATATTGCTAAAATCAGGCTGAACAAAGAGCATTTTATGGAATGAATCAAGCCTTTAAGAAAAACAGGGCCCTCAGCTTCCTTCATCACTGCAACCCCAAGATACAAAAGAAGGCGTAGCCCATTGGAATCTCACAATGCAGGGCAATTTTTAGGTTGATTGCAGTGGTGGAAACAGAGAGAAAGAAGGCAAAACTGAGGAAGAAGAACGCTCCAGGAGAACACCCGTTTTTCACTCAGTGCATATTTGTCAGGCACTGACCTAGCACTTCCTTCCTCTGGGTGAGGTGATGCACAGGGCTAGCAAGGTGTGGTCCCTGCTTTCCAAGCGTACAGCATCAAGATGGGGAACGAAGCTGCAGGCAAATCAGTTCGCACTGATGCGGGGAGTGAGAACGCAGATGAAGTTGCTCCTTCTGGCCTGAGGACTAGATGAGATCTCCTGAAGAAGGTGATGATGACTGAGCTGAATTTTACAGCTCAGCAGCAAAGAACAAGGCAGACAGCCCAACGAAGGATCAGCCGGTGCTATGAACAGAGCTGTGCAGTGCGGAGATGCTCCTAGGAAGCCAGGTCGGTGGAGGGGAACCACCCTTCCCCTCTCCTGCAGTGCCCGGTCTCACGAGGGGGATGGGTGCAGACCAGCGACTTCGCTTTGTGCTGTGTGTTAAATCTGCCCACTTCTTTTGTTATGACAGTGCGTGTGTGCATGCACACGTGTGTGCAGATGTGTACATGTGTACCCGACAAGTCGCCTTGCCCTCGTTTCTGTTGCTTTTGCTGTTTCTTGGCATCGACCGGTAATAGACAGGCCATTTAGAGACCGGGCCAGCAGCCTCCCTTCTGCTTGGAACCACAGTACACATTGCGGGGCCTGTGGATAGCATGTGTCCCCTGAAGTTCATGTGTGGCAAACTTACTTCCAGAATTCATACCTTGATAGTATTCGAAGGTGGGGTGTTTGGCAGGTAAGTGGGGTTAGACAAGGATACGAGGGTGGGGCCCTGTTGTAGGCTGAGGACTTTCTAAGCACGGGAAGAGACTGAAGTTGTCTCTCTCCCTGTAGCCGGTGTCCTCTCTTGCCCTTCCCCTGCTCTCTGCTGAGGGGTGCGCGAGAACACAGGCTGTCACCGTGCTCTCTACTTCTCAGTTCCCAGACCCGTGAGCCAAATACATCAATGTTCAGAAATTACCCAGTCTTGGATTTTTTTTAGAGAGGCAGAAAGTGGGCTAAGACAGGTGGGTTCCAATTAGTCCTAAAAGTGATATGATTTTCCCCCTTTCCTTCCTTCCTTGCCTGCTTCCTCTCTTCCTTGATTCCTCCCTCCCTTCCTCTTCATCCCTTTCTTTTAAAGCAGTCGCATCTCTTCCCCTGCACTGGGCATTTGGAGTAAAGAAGCTGCTCTAGAAATCACAGAGATAGAGGCACAAGGAGAGAACAGGTAGTGAGGTGTGTGTGAGAGAGACCCTTCCTAAGCGATACATTTCCAATTGTATTTACTTACTTTTGCGAAGACAGCACGGCAGGCTTTGCTCAAAGAGGGCCCTGGTATATAGGTACAGAGGCCACTAAAATAGGGCCTCAGTGGGGGAGAGGGATTAGACTCAGTTCTCAAGACACTTTCTATGTTTTTGAGGTGTAGACTGCGGTTTCCTTTCCTTCTGCACAAGAAATGCCCCCTTTGCTCACCGTAATCTTCGACATCACTGTGAGTGGCGACTGTTCTCTGACTTGGTGCTCAAGTGGACACACACTCTCTGGTCCCTTTGGTTCTGGAGAGGAGCTGCTTTTTCTTTAAAGGACCAGATGATGTTTCTGTGTTTTCTCTGCTGTCCAGAGGAACGGGGAGCAGACTTTCTCATCTACTCCTGGCTCCAAGGAAAGGACTGTTTCTTTCTCTGAAAAGAAATTTTAAAAATCAGTGGTGAGGGGCCGGGGATTTAGGTCAGTGGTGCTGCCGCCTGCCTCACAAGCACAAGGCTCTGAGTTCTATCCCTGCTCACCCCCACGAATCAGTGATGAAAAATGCATCCTTTCCCTCCAATCCAGCAGCTGTCAACCAGACTGAAAGTGACTGACGTTAGAAAGCTTTCCCTGTCTGTGTCATAATTCCAGGACTGCTATAACAACACACTTGTATTTAATCACAGCAAACACAGACACAAAAGGCTTAACATGAGGGCGGGAGTATGAGTAAATACCTTACCTCCCGTGCAAGAGAACAATGCGCTGGTGTTCCTTACTGAGGGGGAGGTGGGGCCCTGGGGACAGGGACTTTGCCAAGGGTGGCTTCAGAGCTGGCGCCTCCTCCTTTCCTGGGGCCACTGCCAAGAACACCTGAGGAAGTGCCTTGTGGTCCAAGGAAGCTCTGGGCTGTGGGATATCAGGGTCCCCTGGGTAAACATGAGATCCGGGGTGCAACCATTCAGTTCAGTATGGACTGATTGAACACTGATGTGTGCTAAGCCCTGTGCCCAGGTCCGGGGATGTGAATAAGGGAATTTCAAATTTAATATCAGACGCCTGGGTGCAGTGACTGAACACAAACATTTCTTGTGCACCTGCAATCCCTGGGGGGCCTGGGATGCCTGCCCCACCCCAGCTCACGAATGTCTGTCTTCATGTGGCATCACCTCCTCCCTATAATTCACCCTGGACAGAATGGTGCGTCTTCCTCTCCCCTTCCTTTTTCTCTATTCCTTCATGGGCTCTTTTCTGCCCCACTATTCCTTCATTTTCTACATGTCTGTGTCCCCCATTGTGCTTCCAAGGACCTCTAGAGTACAAGGCCAGTATCTTCTTTATGTCTCTGTCCCTATTTAAAAAATTGAGCTCCTAGAATGTAGCAGGTGCTCAAGAATGTTTAAGGGCTGGGGATTTAGCTCAGAGGTGCTGCCTAAAAGTATGATATGGATGCTTCCCTACTCTCTTGGGCTTTTTATATCTTCAACTGCCCATAAGACTTGATTTGATGATCCCAAGCCTTCTGTGAGGGCCAATATTTTTTTGTTTTTACTGAGGGAAGATTACACCTGTGCTCTGCTGCCTGCGGGTCGGTAGAGGAGACACTCCAGGGCTCCATGAGGGCAGGAGATGTTTCATTTTGCAATGGAGAAAAAGATAAGCAAGGTCTCTGGGGTGTCTCTGGTCTTTTGCAATGTTACCCTGTACATGTTCCGTGTCCTCCTTGAGAGAGATGGTTACATCTCTGCTCGGGATGCTGGGATATTGGCACCATTGCTGGTTCTCACCCGTGAAGGACTCTTCTTGAATGTGTGGAAGGCTATGCTTCCAAGAGGTTTATGTGGGAACCTGTTGTTCCTTTAGGCTGGAAATGATGGCTGTTTCTTCTGGGCTGAAGTACTTTTAGAGAAGGAGCACCTCTCTCTCTCTCTCTCTCTCTCTCTCTCTCTCTCTCTCTCTGAGAGTCCTGAAACTCCTTTTGGGCTCTTATGCAATGAGCGTGCAAGTACTGAACCCTATCTGGAGCTCTTTTCATTCTGGAGCTGGAGCATCTCTAAAATGCCTTGACAACCCAATACTATTTTCCATCAGGGAACTGCTACAAATGGAAATGGGAGCTTCTGATAAAAAGCACAGGAATGGACCAGGCAGGGAGGGACCAAGGGACTTTTCTGAGGGACCTTGCCACTCAAAGGGATGGCTTTGGCTTGTCTCCTGTGCCATTCTCACCAGGTAACTGCTCTAGGGAGTCAGTTATTTGTGTTTTTCAACAAGGAGGGTCATTGGGCTAACCTATGAGTCAATTACCTGACCAATATATGAAGTCACCAGAAAGCAGTTGGAATCTCAGGGTCAAATCTAAGCTGATACCATAAATTGTGGATTCAAATGGATTCCGCACATAACCTGAGGATCAGAGCCAAGGAAGCCAGAATGGAGCCTCACTTCTAAGGTGTCATAGGGCCAGGGAAGAAAAACAGAGCTGTGTCCCATGGTTCTAAAGTTCAACTTCAGACTCACATGACCTCAGCTCGAATCACTTCCTTCTTTCTAGCTGTGTGATATTAAGGAAATTGCTTTACCTCTCTGAGTAGTGCAGTTTTGGGGGTTGAAGGTGATGTGTTGTAGCAGGTAGACATCTAATGTTATAATTGACCGTGTGATAAACACCTCTATCTCCACGTAGCCTCGGCCACATATGTTGCACACTGACAGTACAGCCTGTTTAACTTTGTGGTTCTGATTGATGTGCTGGTTCTGATGTTACTTCCCAGGAAGTGATCTGGATGCTCCCACAGTCAAACTGTGGAGGACGGGGGCTGAGAGCCTGCCTCAGTACCTCTCCTGGATACCTTCCATGCTGTTTTAGTAACCTATTGCTGCATAAAATATTTCTCCAAACTTATCAGTTTAAAAAGCCCGAAACTTTTGATATCCCACAGTTGCTGTGGGTCAGGGATTTGCATGTAGCTGAGTTGGTGCAGCTGCCAGGAAGCTGCGAGGTGAAGGCTGGGGCTCCAGAAATCTCATCCTCCGATTTGTTCATAAGGCTGTGGGACTGAGCACTTTGGGTGCTCGCTGGCTGCTGGGCACACTGACCTCTCCCAAGGGCAGTTCAGGATTTATCAGCTGACTTCCATGAGGGAGGCTGGAGAAAGAGAGGAAAGAGAGAGAGGGAGGGAGGGAGAGGGAGAGAGGCAGAGGGAGAGGGAGAGGGAGAGGGAGAGGGAGAGGGAGAGAAGCCCAACCTGATCTGGGAAGAGATACCCCATTGCTTCTGGTGTATTCTATTCCTTAAAAATGAATCAGTAATTACAACTTATACTCAACGGGTCTGCACAAGGATGTGACTTTGGAAATTAGAAATTATTTGGGGACATTTCCTTCAACCCTTTCACCTGGGGACAAGATACAGGTCTCCGCTTTATTTCCTAAACCTGTTCTTTTCCCTTTGGCAAGGTTTCCCTGGCACTCAATCTGGGCAAGTGATGGGACCTATGATTTCAGGCTCTTCATGGGGATATAAAAATGTATATCTTCCCCGCTCTACTCCCTAACTCAACCTAGTCTTCATTCTTTGACTCCTTGAAGGTAGTAAAGCTCATCTGCTTGGTTATGAACTCTCCCAAGTCTATTATTAATGGAATTATTCCTATGCCCTGAGTCTTTTAAAGGCTTGAGTTAGGATGTTTAAAATCTAGTATTTTGAAACACAGAAAGTGATTCTGTCAATCTTTTGTTTCTGCTATGGGTTTCAGAAGCTTGTCTTGAAACTCAGAAGCAGAGAAATGCTTTTTCCTGGATTTTGGCTATAACTTCCTTTGCCCACAACAGAGAATGCAGAAAGCTGTAGCATCCTGGACTTTCTCTAGCATTTCTGGTCTGGTGTAGGAATACTGGCAAGGCAACTTCCTTCTCTGGACTAGATCCTGTACTAAAGACTTCGTTCTTAACAATTTATTCAAATCTCATGTCAACCTTCAATGTAGGCACCATTGTACCCATTTTACAGATGTGGAAGCAAAGGTTCAGAGTGGTGAAAAGACTTAGCCAAGGCCTCACAGCCAAGAGGTAGCAAGATTGGCTTTGTGCCTGTGTCATTTAATGCTTAAAGCACAGCTCTGAGTTAGTCTCATGCCTGGAATCACAGTCCCAACAGTGAGATTCCAGTTTATGTCACTGGTGTAGCCTCTGTGGGGGTGGGAGGACCCTCTTCACAAGGGTGTTACAGGTGAGCATTGTCTCTGTTCTACTCTACAGCCTGCCTCTCCCCCTGGGGAACTGATGTTTTAAAATTGCAAATTCAGGACCATGGCCAAGGGCTCCAAGGCTGCTACCCTTCTGAATTCTAAATACCTTGAAATCCCTTTGAGATTCCTTGGCAGCTGAAAAGGGGGAAAGTGTGTTTGACTTGCTCTTTTAGTTTTCTTTTCTTAAAAAAGGCTGAAAGGTAATTTTGGTAGCAAGCCCAAGGCCCCTGGATCAGTCAGTTCCAGTCTGGAGACAAGAGCTGACTGCTGATGTCTTCTAGAGTTAGTGTTGTTTTGTCCTTGCAGAGAGCAGGTGAGTCCCGATTTGAAAAGTCTTTCTGTGCCCCGATCAATCTGCTGCAGTGTTGTCCTCTGGCCTCTGACCTCATCCAAGCTAGACTTGCAATTCTATCATTGACATCTGATCCTGAATTCGATTTTAAGATGCTAGGAAACCTCCAGCCTCCCAAATAAATCACTGCTGTGTACCATCGGGACTGGAGTTCCATTTTCACCGCAGAAAGAGACCAGAATGTACTGCACATTGTACCTCTTAGGTACTGTATGTTTTATATGAATTTCTCACTCTATCTTTATATTTCCATTATACAGATGAGGACGCTGAGCCTCCAGGGAATACTTAACTTGCTCGAGACCAGAAAGTCGAAGTGGCATTTGAATTGAGAACACTTAGCTCTCAGAGTTAGATTCGTTCCACCTCATCAGGCTGCTTCGATTAGTGATACCTTCCTTTAGATTAGGCCTTGTTCTCTCTGGGGAATCATGAAAAGCATTTGATTAATGAATCCCTAAAAGTCGTCTTCTGGCTGGGCAATGAGGGTTCCAAACCAAGCAAATGACTGGACCAACAGTTCTTTCAAGAGTTGGCTCAGTCAGGCCTGGTCAGAGCCTGGGACTCTGCAGAATTTTGAAAATGTGCAGGTCCGTGTCAGACATCTTTCCAGGGAGGGGCCACGCAGAGTGGAAAGCTGATCTGAGTGCTGGAAATGGGGTGAGGAGTAATGTGGTCCTCTGGTAGCTGCTGTCCTGGGATGGAGACTCAGCAGAGACTGCACTACTCCAAGCGTGCTCTGCAGGCAGAGGACATGAAGCTGGAGCTGCTGAGCACGCGGTCTCTAGGGCACCCAGGGCTGCTGCATCACAGTCTGCATTTTAGCAAAGTCCCTGGTGATAGGAACACAGTGTCACTCGCCAGGCACTGAGTAGAGAGGCAGAGCTGGCAGCCTGGGATCACACTCCAAGCTGATGCGGCCAGGACTCTGGTGAGCTCTCACATCCTTGCTGTGTCTGTCAAGGGACCATGTGACCCAGATGCATAGTGTGTTTTCCCCCTCTGCTGCTGCCCTGAGTTGATCTCGTGTATATTTTTAGTGCAAATATTGAATGAGTATTCATTTGACATAAATTTTGTGCAACAAAGTGTTTTGTGGAGTAAATTCCATTAAGCCATTTTAATCCAGGGTTTAATTTTCTATACAGCTCAACGAAACCATTTTCATTTTTCCCATTAAAATATTCATTTGTAACAAAATTGTTTTCATGGGATCAATTATTTTCTGTTTAAATTTTACAATAAACACTTGACTCACAAATCTTAGAATAAATCCTTATTCTAACTTTGTGCTGATTATAACTTCTGCTACTTGGAGCATTATCTCTACTTGCTTGTTTATTTCTTTTGCGGCTACTCTTTCTGTCATCTTCAAATCTCTTGGATCAAATTTTGCAGATCTAAATTTGGTCAGCAATATTTGTTTGCTATTCTATCAGATTGCAGCTCATTACAAATTCTAGCCATTTTAGCCACATGTTGTTGATTATTTTTGCCAAAAATATGTAGCAAAAATAATCACCAGAATGATGAGAGCACTGTTTCTGTTTGTGCTGCTTTTCTGCCTTGTCCTCAGGACCAAAAACAGTGCCTGGTATACAGAAGATATTCCGTTATTATCTGTAGTCAAAAGGATTCTATTCATCCATGATTAAATCAAAGACTGATGGCTTATCTGTGTGAGTCTGATAAGAAAATGGATAAGAAGGCAGTTGGAGAGAGTGCACACATATGTATATGCACATACGGAAAGACATGTGCATAGGTACAAATATACAGCCACACACATAAACACGCACATGAATATATGTGCACAGAGACACCAACATGCACCCTCACATAATACAAGCACAAAAACGTGGGCATTTACAGACATGCACATGCAGGAATAATATGGACATATGCATACATAGACACACACCTAATCTACTGGCATATTGATGGTTAACCTCTCTAATGATGGTAGAGTAAGAAGTTCCTGGAACAAGACCAATTGTATGAAACTTGCAGGGCCAAATGGTATGCTTAACACACTCCCCTTTAGGGTGTCGGGGTCTCCATGTTACAAACCACAGCTTAATTAAATGCATATTGAGTTGAAAATTGGAAAACCAGATGCTACCTTTGAGTAAATCTATTTAAACATCATGTTCGGTCCTTGGTCTGGATCCGACTCCATGACCAGTGAAGGGTAACGGAGAGGAAGAGTCCTGGCCTTCTGTTTGACAGCTTCCAGGCTGATTCAGGTTTTTGTCCTGAATTCTGTTGATACAGTGTATTACATTTATTGCTTTATGTATGTTGAACCATCCTTGCATCCCTAGAATAAATCTGACTTGGTCAAGGTGTAGGATCTTCTTCATGATCTTCTTTATTCTGTTTGCCAGTATCTTATTGAGGATTTTGCATCTATGTTCATTAGGGAGATTGGCCTATAGTTCTCTTTTTTGGGTGGTTCTTTGCCTGGTTTTGGAATCAAAGTAATATTTGCTTCCAGGAATGAATTTGGAAGTATTGCTTCCCTTTCAATTTCACTGAAGAATTTAAAGAGTAGTGGCAATAGTTCTTCTCTAAATGTCTTGTAGAATTCAGGAGTGACATCATCAGGACCTGGGCTCTTCTTTGTTGGTAATGTTTTAATTATATTTTCAATTTCACTGAATATAACTGGGGTGTTTACGCTTTTTATTTCTTCTTTGTTCAACTTTGGAAGTTCATATTGTACTTAGGAATATGTCCATTTCTTCTGTATTTTCCATTTTATTAGAGTACAGATTTTCAAAGTAGGCATTGATGATCCTCTGGATTTCTGGTGGATCTGTTGTGACTTCACCTTTTTCATTCCTAATTGCATGAATTTGAGCCTTTTCTTTCCTTTTTTTGATAAGGTTGGCTAAGGGTTTATTAATTTCATTTATTCTTTTGAAAAATCAACTCTTTATTTCATTGATTTTTTTTTGTGTAGTTCTCTTAGTCTCCATTACATGAATTTCTGCTCTGTTCTTTATAATTTCCTCCCTTGTAAAAGCTTTTGGTTTGTCTTGCTCTTCTTTTTCTAGAAGCTTAAGGTTAAGCATTAGGTTGTTTATTTGAGCTCATTCTGTTTTCCTAGTATGAGTATTTACTGCTATGAATTTCCCTTGTAGAATTGCTTTCATTGTGTCCCATAGATTCCTATATGTTGTATAGCATTATCATTTAATTGTAAAAACTGTCTAATTTCTTCTTTCATTTCCTCTGTGACCCAGTGGTTGTTCATCACCGTGTTATTTAATTTCCATGTATTTGTGAAGTTCTTGCAGTTTCTTATGCTATTGATGTCCAGTTTAATTTCACTATGGTCTGATGATATCCAAGGGATAACATCAGTTCCATTGCCATTTACTTAATCATGTTATATGAGCTAGCATATGGTCTACTTTGGAGAATGACCTGTTTGCAGCTGAAAAGAATGTATATTCTGATTTTTGTGGGGTGGAACACTTTGTAGACATCTACTAAGTCTGTTTGTTCTAAGACTTGGTTCAGTTCTGTTGTTTCATTGTTGACTTTTTGTTTAGATGATCTGTCTCTTTGTGACAGTGAAGTATTGAGGTCCCCACTATAATTGTATTAGTACTTGTTTCATTTTTCATATCCATTAATATTTGTTTTGTATAGTTGGAGGCATTAGTATTTGGTGCATACATATTTATAATTGTCATTTCTTCCTTTTGTATTGTTTCCTTTACCAGGATGCAGTGGCCTTTGTCTCTCTTGATTAGTTTTGGTTTGAAATCTATTCTGTATGCAAATAAGATAGCTACCCTCATTCTTTCTGGGCTCCTGTCTCATGGAGAACTGTTTTCCATCCTTTTACTCTCAGCCTATGGCTTTCTTTGTTCATTAAGTGGGTTTCTTGTGTACAGCACATTGTTGGATTTTGCTTCTTAATCCATTCTGCCAGCCTGTTTCTTTTGATTGGTGAATTGAGACCATTAACATTGGCAGTTATAACTGTTATGTATTGACTTTTCATTGTCATGTTATTTTCCTGTTGTTGATTCTTTTATGTTTTATTTTTCCCTCTCTCCCTTTAATTTCTTGCCTTGCCTGGTATATTTGCTCTGTTGGCCCTTATGAAGTTGTGTCCTTCATTTTCTTTTTCCAGGATATTGTTTAGAAGTGTTTGGAGTGCTGGTTTAGTGTTCATGAAATTTTCAGGTGTTCTTTGTTGTGGAAGTAACTTATTTTCCTATCAATTTTGAAATATAGTTTTGCAGGATACATCAGTCTAGGTTGGAAGTTGTTTTCTTTTAGGACTTGAAATACCTCACTCCAGGCTCTCCTTGACTTGAAGGTTTGTGTTGAAGAGTCTGCTGTGATTCTGATGGACTTTCCTTTGCATGTGATTTGTTTCTTTTCTCTAATTCCTTATAGTATTTTGTTCTTCTGTTTGGTTTCTGAAATCTTGATTATTATATGTCTAAGTGTAGATTTTTTTTTATCATGGCTAGTTGGAGTCCTATATGCCTCACTTATCTGTATGTCCAATTCTTTCCCTCTGTTTGGGAAGTTTTGACCACAATCCTATCTTCTATATCTGAAATTCTATCTTCACATTTGTTCATTCTGTTGCAAATGCTTTCTACAGAGTTTTAATCTCCTGGATATGTGTTTGAATCTGTTTCATGGATTCCATTTCTTTCCTATGTTGGGCATTCAGATTTTCTGTTTCTTTCCTATGCTGGGCATTCATGGTTTCCATTATGGTCCTGAGCTCATTTTTTTTTAAAATCTTTTTCTGTTCTAGAGTCTCCCATCATGTTTTTCATTTGTCTTACCATCTCTGTGGTTATCTGGGAAATTATTTCTGTTTTGAATTTTTCTAGAGCCTCATTCATATGTTTTTATTTTTCTTCCTGTGCTATTGGTTCAGGGTGTCCAGATGGTTGACTGTCAGACTTTTCCACCTCATTTCCCCCAGAGTTTACCTTAGTGAAATGGAAATCTGTGTTTGTGTCTCATTTAAATGTCTTCTCATTTCTATTTTTGTCATTGGTATTGTCCTTGGTTTAATTCCTGGGTTAATACTTTGATCTTCCAGATATAGCTGGACTTTAGGTTTTGAGTCTGTAATGACTGAAGTAATTTCATTTTCATTATATCAGGAAGGACAACTGATTAGATCAATCACAACACCTTAGCTCAAGTGATACAATCAGCAACACAATAGCATCAAGCACAGCTTAGAAAATGACAATTTGTGGTAGTTATTAATCTATTTCCTTTAACTATGTGAATTAAATCAAAATCGAGGACCAGCCCAAAATATGTTTATAGTGAATAAACTCTTCAATACAGCAACTTTACTATTCAGGATGGGGATTTAGAAGGAGTTGGGGAGAGAGTGATAGATAGATAGGACAGAGAACGATTAGAAGTGAGGTCAGAGGACAGAGAAAGATCATACAAACTCTAGTGAGCTTTTGAAGATAAGAGGAGAAGATAGAACAAAATATACAGAAGAACAGAAAAAACTAACAGCAATAGGGAGGCTAGAGGCTGTAATCACTTTCTTTTAAAACTAAAGGCAATTGAGAGACGGAAAAAGAGAAGAAAAGGAAAAGAAAGAAAATAAATTCAAATTAGGATAGGAGCAGAAACAAAAAGGGAAAATAATGGAGATCAAGGTGGGAGAGAAAAAGAGAGAGGGAGAGAGAGAACAAAAAGAAGATTTAAAATGGAAAAAATTGAGAAAAGAAAAAGAAAAAATTTTAAAATGATTAAAGATAAGATAAAATATTACTTTAAAAATAAAAAATACAAATAGACATAGAGGGCCTTCTTCAGGGTATGTCTCTGTTGACACAGTAGATCGTGTGGGCAGGAGTGTGCAGGTCTAAGTTAATTAGTCTCACAAGCCAGCAGCTGTCCCCTGAGGTTCAGGCTGATTTCTGTCTGCAAGGCTCAAGTTGTGATATCTGACCACCTGCTGGGTTGAACTCTGCAAGGTTCTACTGCAGGCTCCAGCTGTCTTTCCTCTGAAGTTAGACCAGGTTTTTATGTGAGGTGTTGGTCCCTCTGCCTTACCAACTATGGTGGTGTGTTCTGCCTTCATCACAGATTTTCTTTACTTTTCCAGTGGGCTTCAATTTTCCTCTAGGAGCGTCAGAGAGTCCCTCTCTCTCTTGTTGGGGAGTTGGAGTGGGGAGAACACCGCTGTGTTGGCACCTGCTTGGCTGGGTTCCTCTGGCCGCTGGGTGGAAGGGGTGAGCTTCTTGTAGTATTTTTTAAAAAAACAATCCGTTATTTTGTTTTTCAGTGATGTACTTTATTTATTATCCCCCCTTCTCTCTCTTCCTCCTCAGAACATGCCAGCAGAATGTAACCTTCAGAAGGCAAGGGTATTTATCTGTTGGCTCACTGCTCTATCAGCAGACTATGCCTGGTACATAGCCCCCCTTAAATACTTGCTGAATGGATGATGCAAACAACAGAATGTTTAGTAAGTTCTTACAATAGCTTAGTAAGTACTAAGGGCCTTGCATGATGAAGAACTTTTATTATCATTATTTATTTTGAATAAGCTACTTAATTATCAAATTTTCTGTCTGATGTGGCTGAGTTTGAGTCAAATGTTTCCCCTCTGGCAGTACTTGCTTGCCTCCTGTGGTAATGCAACACTTCAGACCCAGGGTCTTTCCTGCTGGGCATAGCCAGCCAGTAACACTTATAAATCTCCCAGCTCTTAATCCCCTGCTGCTCTTTGGAGAAAAGTATCAGTTTGTTGCTAAATACACTGCCCCATTCTCAGCAAAAGAATGAAAAAAATAACATTGATCCCAGGGCCGTGACATTAGACATGGTCTCCGTCGCAGGAGGAAGAGATTGAGAATCAATCATGTGAACTGACTTACCTATGTCACCAGGCTGTTGAAGGGTGAAATTGCTACCACTGGAACATAGATCTTGGGGACCTGGTCCTCATACTGTATTTCTGGATCTTGAGGTAGTTCTGTTTCTTTAAAGCTGTCTCCCTCATACCTGAGCTAAGCTCCAGCTTGTAAATCTTTTGTATAAATCCTGTATGCTTCTTGCTATCAGCCTGGTGTCCTCCACACTGTCCTCTTAAACCCAATGCTCAGATGTACTTAGAGTAATTGCTGCAGACTCAGCACCAGGAGCCCCCATTGACATAGATATGCTACCCTGCAGCAGGGACTGTCTGATTGCAATTTCTGGTACACAGCATAGAGAATTAAGTTGGGGACTTTCATCTTCTCTCACCTTTTAATGGGAGCTAGATGATTGAGGATGGTCTTGTTAGCATTATTAACTTCTGGGATGCTGAGCTTGGTAAAGAGGAGTTTGCAAGCTCTAGAAAGGCAACCTCACTCTTCAGAAGGCTTGCAAAAGCCCACTGCAGTCACAGGAGCCATGAAGAATATGTGAACATCAAATGGTAGCCACAGGAGCTTCTGTTGGAAAATGAACCATTATGGAAGACCTGAAGGCAAGAGTCTTCTTCCATTAGGCAATTACATTTGGCAGGACATAAAACAGCCAGGTAAGCTGCAGACGATGCAGTACACTTGATCGTTGCAAATTCATTTGCTTGCTGGTAGCTGGATTTTTTTTTTTAAAAGAGAAAACCATTTGAAATGAGATCAGAGGGCTCTGTTTGGGCATCCCATGTATGCTTTGGACCTACAGTATTGCAGAAGTGGTGGTCTGCTCCTTGGCTTGCTGTAATATTCTGTTAGAGTGTGAGTTCTCCACAGGAAGGGAGTTCATTTATCTTCAGATCATTTACTGAGTGCTGGCAATGGGCCAGGGGTTTGGCATGGAAGAAGCTAGAGTCTTGCCTTCCAGAAAGTCCCAGCCCAAGACTTCCCTATGCGATACTGACAAACACTAAAGGTGTGCAAATCACATCGAAGACTTCCATGTTATAAGACTACGTGTGTATGAGTGTATTATGTGTATTTGTATACTTAAAGGCCACTCCCTGAAAAATGACAAACATGTAAACATCTTTAGTTACTGCTTGCTTATTTTTTTGTTTTTCTCCCCTTTTTATTCTTTAAGTGCACAGACCATAGATTGCACCCATTGTAAGTGTGGATAGTAGGCCTTCCGTATTTGTGGATGTAACCAACCATGAATTGAAAATAGATGAGGAAAAGACCTGCTCCTGCTTTGAACATGTCCAGACTTTTTTCCTTGCCATTATTCTCGAAACAATACAGCATAACATTTATTTACATAACATTTACGTTGTATTAGTTACTTATAAGAAATTGAGAGGTGACTCAAAGTGTACAGAGGGATGTGTGCAGGTTGTATGCAAATACCATCCTATTTTAAATGAGAGACTTGAACATCCATGGCTTTTGGTACCTGGGTGGGGTCCTGGAGCTGAACTCCATGGATGCCTAGAGATAACTTTAATTCAGTGACAGGAAGGTTTGCACAGTTGTTTGCAGCCATTGTCACAGTTCTCCGCCCCACCCAAGAAAGAAACCTTGAACCCATTTCCAGTCACTACCTAACCCCAGCTCGGGGCAACCACTGACGTACTTTCCATCTCCACAGATCTTTCTCTCCTGAACATATTACACAGTGAATTTGTGGAACATGGGATCTCTCGTGTCTGCTTTCTTCCACGTAGCAGAATTGTTTGGGTGGTTCATCCATTGTACACACTTGGGAGCAATTTTTTTCCAGCATCAATAGATATTTTAACTTTGTCTTCTTCCTTCTCCATGGAAGACACCATTAATGGCCTGAAGATGATGAAGTTAAGCACTCGCCTTGCATGGCATGCCTGCTCCTTTCAATATCAGCTGAGAAATTTGGATCTCTCATCATTAACACTAGCACACTTCCTTTTCTGTTTTCTGTCACCTTTTATAAAATAATGAGTTAAATGCAATGAACTAGCTAAATAAGTTATAGCATCAAAGACTATAATGGTATTGGAGCTGCTTTCTGGCAAGCAGGGCTTTCATAAGACGGGAACTTGTTAGATATATGCAGAAGCTATCATTTGGCATACACTTTGGTTTGGGGATGGCAATACACGAAGTGTGAAAGCGCAGCCTGTTCCGAACTTGAATGTGTGAATATCAGAAATGACCTGGGAATGTTCTCTTCCACCTCCTCCTCCTTCACCACCGCCACCTCCTTCTCCTCCTCCTCACCTCATTGTTCTTGAAACAACAGTACAACACCCTTTCACCAAGTACATGCTGTATGTTAGGCACTGTGCTACTCGGGTTTCTATACGTTTTCTCTACTTATTTTCATAACCGCTATTAGAGAACATCAGAGCTCAGAAAAAGAGGCCGCGGGGAGGTTGGAGCAAGTTATAAAGGTGGTCAGACGCAGCTGGGGTTTCCTTCATCGTGCGGGAAGTAGGAAGACATTGAGGGATTTAGAGTGCAGGTGAGCTACAAACGGATTCCAGTCTGACAGTATGAGTGGGGAGGATGGTGCTCTGGGTCAGGACTCCCAAGTCCAAGGAGCAGGCATGGGTCTCAGAGTAGTTTCAGACCCTGTAACCAAAGTCACCCCCTCTCCCTTATCCCACAGTGCGTTGTGGGTTGCTCAGACCCACCAGGGAGACTTTCAGGCTTCTCCAGCCTTAGGCTAATGCCAGAAAGAATCTCAGAGTGGAACTTGACAGGATGTAATTGCACAGCCAGATTGATAATGAATTCTCATGTCCTTAGCTCGTGAAGCCTTCTCAGTACCAAAATGTATTTATGGGTTCCTTTATTAGAAGGGCACTTAAAGCCCCCTGAGTTGAGGAGGCTGGGATGTGATGCTTCTTTTCTCGTAACAGTTAGGGGCTTTCCTCCCAGTCACTTTATAGTTGGCTTTATTGATGAAGAAGGAAAAAGTTATAAAGTATTCTTGCCTTCTAGGATCTCTGTCCATCACCAAGAAGGGTACGTATTTCCGCAAAAGTAGCTATGAAAGAATGCTGGAGTTCAGCATCCTGCTGTGTGCGCTAGCAGGGTGCATCCCAGGCACTACGGAGAGTGTCTTCATCTGTGAAACGGGAATAGAAGCAGGAAGAAAAGCAGTGCCGTCTTATAGAGTCATCAGGATTAGAGGAGTTCGTATTTGTTGAGCTTTTAGAATAGTGCCTGCGATATAGTAAGTCTGGAAGTGTTTGTTCACTCGATGGAAATAGATTTTGAACCACAGCTGGGTTGTGGAGAGCGAATTTAATGCCCAGCCGAGTGACCTTGGACCAATTGCTCATTCTCTCTGCGAGTCTGGGTTCTGTCACCTGTGAAATGAGGGGCTGCGCTGGCTGAGCTCCATGAGTTCTTTTGCTCTCTCAGCTTGGTACTTTTTTTTTTCTCCCACTGTCTGGGGAAAGAGAGAAGGCTGCTTTAGATGCCACAGAAGCAGAAGTTGAGGTAGATGTAGGTGGCTCATTCTGAGAAAACTGGAGGCAGGGCTGGCCCAACACAAGTGGCCCTAACCCTTTTCTGTCCCCGAGACATATCTGGAGACTTCAAAGACACCAAAGCCCACATCTTGGCCCAGAATAATAACAGATAGAGAACCCGGGCATGGGATCAACAGCAGAACTTGTAAACGTCTCCTGAGGTGGTTCTAATAGCTGCCAGAGTTGCGTACTCTCAGCCTGGATTTAAATGGAGCCAAGCTGCTACCTTTCAGCTGTAGATTTATGAGGATGGATGATGCTGACCCTCAGCATTCTGGCTGGTGCAACTCAAGAGCTGAATTCTCCTGTGTGTGACAGGCACACGTTGCACGTCTGCTTTGTCACAATGCAGGTTTCAGTTCACTTCATCTTTTCCTGAAATGTGAGCAGTAGATATTAATTTTGCAAACAGATATTAATTTTGCAGGAAGGAGTAGGGGGCACATTCCAGGGCCCAAGGGCAGTTAAGTGGTAGGAACAGGTCCCCCAGCCCTAAATTATGCGGCTTCCCCTTACCTGTGTCCACCATGGCAAGGAAGCACGGTGAGTCCCTTGGGAAAGTCTCTCCCCTGACTTGCAGACTCTTCAGGGCTCATTGGACTTTTGCTTCTCAATCCTCTGAGCATTAGAACTTGGAGAGTAAATTGCTCCTGCTTTGGGTTAATTTAGTCCCCAGGTCAGCATAAAGTAACTCAGAGGTTCTTAAAGTTCAGTCCCTGCACCACCAGCATCAGCACCAACTGAGGATTTGTTAGAAGTACAGGTTCTCATTCCCTCTCAAGACTTAACTGGCTCAGAAATTTTGGGGGTGGAACCCTGAAAATTGGGCTTTAATGTTTGAAGACCGCTGCTTTAGGCCTAGACCAGTGCTTTGCAACACTTGGTGCAAGTAACGGTCATCTGAGGAGCTTTCAAAAGTACTATAACCATACCAATTAGGATTCTTGAGAAAGGGTAGAGCTCAGACATCAGTGTTAACAAGAAAGAAGCTTCCTCAGGGGACTTAATTGTGTACCAATGTTTCTTCATTTAGCAAAACATCAACAATAACAAATTAAATTTAAAATGAGGTAGACAATATTTTTGTATAAGTATGTTCCATGCAATATTGGAACTAAAATTTTCTGTGTGTCAAGTCTACGTGCAACCAGTGGTGAGAACCGCTGATCTCAGTGCACAGTACTTAGAATGAAACCTCAGAGAGACCGAGGTAACGTAAAAATAGCTAAGTACATGAACTTTACGTGTGTAGCGTCATGAATTTTCACATGTGCAAACACCCAGGTCACTATGGCACAGGTATTTGCTACTCAGATTATGATCCATGACGGACATCACTGGGGAGGGTGTTAGAAATGCAGAACCCCAGGTGCCATCCCAGAGCTGATGCCTGGAATCTGTATATTAACAAGATTCCCCCTATGATATACATGGACACAAAGTTCAAGGGGCCCTGATTTACTCCCTTTTTAGAACTGTGCTGTCCACTATGGTAGATGCTAGCTGCATACGGCTTACGTTCCTGCTCACTGCTCACTGTTCATTTAATTTTCAGCAACCAAGAATTACTATATTTTGTAAATGGAAATATGGTTACTAACAGTAAAATGCTAAAAATAGAATGGCTTCTTTTTTCTTCTGAATACTATGATAGAGTGAAGCAAAAATAATAATAAAATCAAGTGATATTGGGGGCAAGCCGTAGGGGTACATGTGGGCCCTTGGAGTTATCTTGGTAAATAGTGGAGCTGTAATTGCCACCAGTGAGTATTCTTGGGACAAGCAGGAATGGGTTAATGAAAATAAAATAAAATATAGAAGTTAATTTCTTAGTCCCTGTGCCCATATTTAAGTTTTCAGCAACTGCTCATGGCTGTAATTCTGCACAGCTCAGTTGCAGGGTTTCTCCATCACGGCCCCACGTTCTCTTGGATGCTGCTGCTTTAGAGGAAGACGCCACGGGTGCATTGTGCAAAGGCAAAAATGGGGTTATGGGTCAGCGAGGCAAAAGAAGGAGCTGCTAAGCAGAAACGCCTGCACCATCTGAAAAAAGTGGCGGGGGTGAAATCATTTTAAAGTTGGCACGGTTCCTGGGGGAACGTGTCACAGCTCTGCTGGCAGGAATGCTGCGGCAATGCGGAGTGTAAGTGCTTATGACATCCACATTATTACCAGATAAATTCATTAGGACGGATGAGATCACGGTGAAGAGCAAATGAAGCGGCAGTGGCAGGACAATAAATTAATATGTTATACAAGCAGCACTCACCCCAGCAGGATGCCTCCTCTGGATCCCTTTGCCTGGCTGCAGGTGGTGTGGAGGCAAGAGTTCATCAGAGGGGTGACTGTTAGAATGTCAAAGCTCCTTGTTACAAGTGGGTTACTGTAGTGGAGAGCATGATGAGCCCTTAAAGACATTTAGAAATGAGGAAAAAGGGCCTGGGAATTTGGATTCCAGCCGTGGAACTGTAGTGAGAAAGCTAGACTACTAAGGGCAAAGGTCACTTTTTGCATTTGCAGTGTATTTTGCATACATTTCACTCACTGGATTGCCAGCTATCACAACGATGTGGAGGGAGACAAATAAAAGAAAAACCCAGAAAGTGCTCTGAAGATTTTCATTCTGTTCCACTGTTTTCTATTCTGGAGGCATCACTAGGCAGATCTGAGTTCTTGGACCGAGCAACAGACTCTCTGAGCTTAAGGTCCCTTATATGTAAAGTTCTTAACTCCAAGAGTTGGTGTAGAAGAGACATTGCGTGCTGGTACACAAAAGGTGCTGAGGCAGTGGTAACATCTTTGGCCTCCATACATTTCTGAGAAAACACTTGGCTGGGCATAAGGAGAAATGTGAAGAGATGCCTGAAATGTCCTTCTTTTCACATGCAGGAAGTAGTAATGTGCAATTTTAGCACAGTACTCAATGTCAGGGAGTTGACAGAGATGTCTAAAGGGAGCGCAGAGATGTACATTTATCCTACAGGAGGCCCCATGGGGAGGAGTTATTTGTGTTGGGTTGTGAAGGAAATGTTGGAGTTTACTAGAAAGGCTTAGGGGAGGGCATTGCAGGGAGGAAAGGTAAAGAGATGAAGTTTGGTGGGTCAGAACCAGGGGATACATGCAGTTGGGGGTGGGGGGTAGGGTAGGAGGCCAGAGAAGAAGGCAGGGGTCATGAGCAAGGGTGAAGCTTCTGCATCAGGCTTCAAAGTGGGTCTTCAGCTCTTATTGATCATCTTAGTTCCAGTGTCATGTGACAAATGATTGCAAAACTCAACAACTTAAAATATCAATAAACTGTTTTTAGCTCATGATTTCTGAGGACCAGGAATTTTGGAGCAACTCCTTTGGACGGTTCTGGCTCAGAGTCTCTCGTGAGGTTGCAGTCAAGTTGTGGGCAAAGACTATTATTCTTGAAAGTCTGAACTGGACCTGGAGGAGCCACTTCCAAGATGCTGTCCCCACCCATTGTGCTCGTTGGTGGTGGCTGGTGACTGGAGATTCCTTACCACATGGACCTTCCCAGAGTTCTGCTTTGGTGTACTCATGCCAAAGTGCTTGACTTAATGAGACACCATGACTGTGTAAATAAGTAAGAGCGCAAGGGTACAGTATCTTTTATGCCCTAACCCTGCAAGTCACTTGCAGCATTTCTGCAACATCCTGTTGGTTACGATGTAGCCTGTTCATTGTGGAGAGGTCTATTCACAAGTGGAACTATCAGGAGATGAGGACCACTGGGGCCTACTGGAGACTGGCTACCTTCCCAGGAAAATGAACAGTTGCTTCATTGGTCTCTTTCTACTAATGAGAAAACTGAAGCAGCCCGAGATTGAGTGATACATGTCCAGATTCTGCCATGAGATGTTGGCATTGCTCATACACTGTTGCTTTCTTAGGAGCTCTTTATCCTACTTCAACACATTTTTTTAGGATTTCTGAAGACGTCCCTTATGTATGAGAGAACTCTGAATTCCCAGTAGTAGATTCCAGGGAAATTCACATTCAGAGCGGGGACTAAATCTAGGAGAAACCATCATCTCTTCCTCCTAGAATCCACTGCTGGAGCAAACACTTGGTGTTTATGTTAGGGGGAGGCTCCTCTGTTGACTAATGTTGGTTTATTGAAGGTTAGTTTATTCATGTTTGTTTTCAGGAAGTTTATGATTAAAATAGAGAATAAGGGCTCTGTTATATAGTTAGATAAAAGGGTGATAAATCATTAGGGGGCAGATGAATGGATGGGTGCTAGCATAAGGCTACCAGTATCCTTTGGGGAAGGGCTATACTTTATTTTGAGGATATACTCTTCTTGGACAACGACACTTAAAAAAAAAAAACCCAAACAGGTCCAAACAGCTACTTCTCACCACCTCTACTGCCACTGCTCAGCTCCTGTCCACCACTTCTCCTGCTTGCACGATGCCAGTGGCTCATACCTTGGTTCCCCCTTTGCATTTCTCCAGCCCTTACTCCACAAGCTCTGGCAGATCATGCTGTGCCTGTGCTCAGCCTTCTAAGGGCTCCCAACTCAGGGCGAGACTTGAAGTTCTCACAGTGGTCCAGCTGGCCTTACAAACTCCAGACACCGGGCATCTCTCTGAGCTTGTCTCCTTCTGTCTTGTTGTTATTTACTCTTTCTGAGAACTCTGGCCTCTTGGCTGCTCCTCACACTCTCTAGGTCACTCCCTGTCCAGCTTTTTGCTGTTCCCCCCACTTGACAGCTCCTTCCCTAGATATCTGCACGGCCTGCTCACTCACCTCAAGAAAAGCCTTCTCAGGGTAAACCAGAGGCATCCTTCACCCCTCAGCTGAGCTTTGTTTACAGCAGCAAGGCTCAGCATCTGGAAGAGTGATGAGTTGTAGACTAAGCCCAATAATTATTTGTTAAATAAATGAACAATCAATAATAGTGAAACCGTCACATTTATCATTTTATTTAATCCAGATATGTACCTACTTTGGTTTGTTACCATGCCCACTTACAAATAGGGAAACTGAGCCTAGAAAGTTCAACTGGTGAGGGGACTTCTGGGTAAGATGGTGGAGTAGAAGTACCCTTCTTGTGACTCTGTTAGTCAGAAGTTAGAGAGGAAAGGGAAAACTATACGCTGAGGTAAGAAATGAATTCCGAGCTCTGGAAATCAAAGAAGAGGTGACAGGAAAGGCAAAAAGCACAGAGAAAGACAACATAGAAAAGTATGAACCAGTCCACAGCGCCAACCACAGTTCCCTGGGGGGAGAGGAACCTGATTGTGTAGGCCCAAGGTAAGCTGAGAGAGGCTGGTAGAAGCAGAGAGGGCTGGCAGGCCCAATGGTATAAAACAGACCAGCAACCCTAGCCACAGGAGAAACCTATGATTATTGCAAGCTGCAAATCAGCTTGGAAATTAGTCTGAAAGTGTCTTCTGTGTTCCAGGCTGGCATTGGAGAAGAAATCCACTGCAGGACTTGCCATGTCTTGGAATCTCAGAAAGGGGGCTTATTGTTTGAGACTGAGCTACTCTGACTATCAGAAGTCACAGCCACCATAGTCCAGGGACCCAGGGACACCATGCCACAGAGACAGTCACAGAGAGAGTGGGCATTAGTTACAGGACCCTCTGAGAAGGTTAAGCAGGGTTTAGCCTTGGGCTGTGGAGGGCACAATGGTCAGCAGTACCTTCCTCTGTGGCGAGGAACCGGGCCTGTGATATGTGGTTTTCTGAGGGGTCTGGTCTGAAAGTGCACATGGTGGGTGGTTCGGCTCTCCTCACTGCCTCCCTCTGACGTGGAACTCAGCAGCCTGTTTGCTTCCTTCACTGTCTGGTGCTTTCAGGCAATTTGCACACTCCTGGGAACAGGAACTCCGAGCAAGGGGGCACCCAACCAACCCTCCTGCCACAAAGCTTGTTGGGGCTAGCAGTGGAGCTGGGTGCTCAGAAGGAAACAGATAATAAAACCTTTGCAGTGAATACAGAGACTTATTTTATTCAATTATTTATTCTTTTATGTAATTTAATTAATTAATTAATTTTGGCACTGAGGATCGAACTCAGGACCTTGTGCTTGTGAGGAAGGTGGCAGCACCACCGAGCTAAATCCCCGGCCCATAATTTTATTTTATTTACCTGTATCTGTTCTTTAATAGGATTTTTTATCTGTTGCTCTTTTCTCTTCTTTCTCATCTTGTCTTCCTTTAAAAAGTCTTCCATCGTCCCCTTTCCCACACTTTTCTATTGCTATTGTTATTTTTTATGTTTATACATTTTTAGCCTTTTAGTTTATAGTATGTCTGCCTCTTTCTATCGCTATTGGTGTTGTCATTTTTTTTTTTTTTTTTTTTTTTTTTTTTTTTTTTTACTGTATTACAACATCTGGTTTGTCTTTGTGTCGTTATTGTTGCTATGGTTTGTTTTCCCCTCTGTGAGTGATACTGAGGACTGAGTCCTTAAAAAAAAAAAGCTGCTAATTCAGAAGACCCTCATATAAAGGTGCTCATTTTTGGGGGGGGTACCGGGGATCGAACTTGGGCCCTTGCACTTACGAGGCAGGCGCTGGAAGCACCCTTATGTAAAAGTGGAAGAGATACAATTGATGCACAAACCTCAACATAGAAACACAAGACATAAGTCATATAAAACACAAGGCAGCACCACTCGTCTAAATGTTTATAACTGTCAGTAGCTCAATCCAAAGATCTAAATAGAGAAAATGCCAAAGAATTTAAAAGATTAATTAAAAAATGATCAATAGCTTCAGAAGTAGCACAAACAGCTGAATGAATTAAGGAAGACAATACAGGATATAAAAGAGCATTTCAACAAAGACATAGAGATTCTGAAAAAAGAACCAAGCAGAAATCTTGGAAATGAAAAGCACAATAGGGCCAGGGACTTATCTCAGTGGTTCCAGCATCTGCTTTGAAAGCACAAGGACCAGAGTTCGAGTCCCATTACCAAAAAAAAAAAAAAAAAAAAAAAAAAAAAAAAAAAAAAACAAACACAATGATTCAAATAAAAAATTGCAGTGAAATCCCCACCACTAGACTGGATCATGCAGAAGATAGAATTTCAGGGCTACCAGGCAAGGCTGATGAATTATCACATTCACACAGTAATAAAGAAAACAATAAGAAATTGTGAACAAAATATTTAAGAATTCTGGACATGTTTAAAAGGTCAAAGTTATGAATTTCAGTAAGAAGACAGCAGCAGGGTACAGAATAAAGGCATAGAAAATTCTCTTCAGTTAAAAAATAGAACAATAGCAGTCAAACTGCCAAGTCTTGGGAAAGACGTGGAAATTCAGGTATAGAAGGCAACCTCAAACACACATGACTGGAAAGGAACATTCCGTGTCATCATTCTTACAATGCCAAGAGTATGGATCAAGGAAAGAACATTGAAAGTTGCAAGAGAGAAACACTAAGTCATTTATAAAGGCAAATCCATCAGAAGGACTGCAAATTTTTCAAAAGAAATTCTAAAGGTCAGGAAGGCATGAAAGTGTGTATTTTAAATTCTGAAAGAAAATAACTGCCAATGTAGGTTACTATCTTCAGCAAAGCTGTCCTTTGTAATCAAAGAAATAAGCATATATAAGAATAGACTATAGGAATTCATGACCACCAAGGTAGCCTTGCAAAAGATAAGGAAGAGGAAGAGTAGATAGATAAATTAAAATTAGGAAAGAATAAAATTTAGAAAAATAACAAAAAGGACAGATTAATACATACCTTTCAATAACAACTCTGGATGTAAATAGTAGTAATTCTCCATTAGAAGACACACATGGAAAAACTGAATTAAAAAACAAGACACAACTCTTTGCTGCCTGCAGGGAGTACACCTCACTGATAAAGTCATGCACAGACTGAAAGTAAAAGGATGGAAAAAAATATCCCATGCAAGTGGAATCTGAAAACAAGCAGGAGTAGCTATACTCATATCTGACAAAACAGACTTTAAGTCAAAATCAGTCAGCAGAAACAAAGAAAGCCACTACATGTTAGTAAAAGGAACAATCTACCAAGAAGCTACAACAATTATAAATATATGTGTACCAAACATCAGTGCGTCCAATTCCACAAAATGCCATTGGACAGAAAGGTGGAGAATGACCCCAATGCAGTGATGTGATAGTGGACAATTTCTTTTTCTTTTCCATTGAGTTTATTGGTACATTTTAGGTATACAGCACAATTACAGTCATCATTGGGATCTTGTACCTTTACATCACGTATCTTGGTTCTTACTTTTCACCAATTCCCCTGTCCTCCCTTCACCTCCTCTACCCTTCCCTATTTACAATGATTTCATTTCCAGTTTTACCTTTTGTTATGTTTTTTCTTTTCCCTTCTTTCCTTTCCCCTACCCCTGATAGTGGGCAATTTCAGTACTCTGTTCTTAGCAGTAGATAGGTCGGCCAGACTGACCAACCAAACAGACAAATAAAAAAAATCATATAAAACCACAAATGTAAAGAACCCCATCACTACCACCACAAACAAACCAACAAATCAACCAAGTAACCAAACAGGAAACATCAGAGTTAAACTGCACTGTAGATCAACTGGACCCAACATAAATCTATTCCATCCAACAACTCCATAATAATAGATGTTCTTCCAATAGCTGATGGGCACTCTTTCCGAAATAGATCATATTTTAGACAATACAAACACCAAAAAATTGAAATAACTTATTGCATCTTATTAGATCATAGTGGAATAAAACTAGAAATCAATAGCAAGAGAAATTATAGAAACTATACAAACACATGAGGGTTTAACAATTTACTTTTGACTGGACAGTGGGTCATTAAATCAAAGAAATTTTAAAAATTCCTAGAATCAAATGAAAATGGAAGCACATTCAGCAAAGGCCATTCAAGATTGAAATTCATAGCTGGGAGTGGGGAGCTACATAAAAATCAGAGAGATCTTAAATGCATCTCAAGACCTTAGAAAAACAAGAAAAAAAACCGCAATAGAAGTAAAGAAATAATAAAGATCAGAGCTGAAATCAGTTAAACTGAAACTTAAAGAACAATACAAAGGATGCAGGAAAAGAGTTCTTTGAAAAGATAAGCAGTATTGGTAAGCTCTTAGAGAGGTTAACTGGTTGGTTCACACCTGGCAGAGCAGAGATCTGAGCCCATATCATCTGTCTCCAAGGCTGATGTGCGTGCCCCGGGGCCCTCACCACCCAAGAAATCTTTAGCATGTGGCTCCTTCTGCTGTTACACTGCAATGATGCAAGGGTGGCAACTTCAAGTGCTGTGTGTGTGTGTGTGTGTTTTTTTTTTTAACCATATGAATGACTCTTCAGAGAGGAGACTTTTTGAGGGAGTGGAAAATTCAGAAAGACTGATTATTAATTTTAGGTTCCCTCTTTTCATTTTCTAATATTATCTTTCTTATTTGGAAGTCTTTGCATGAGGGCTCTAAGGATGGCATTCACCCCCAATTGTGCTACTGCACTCACACTTGTAGAAACCTTAGGGGAAGAGTTGTCACCGCCAGCTACCATGGGATGCTTGGAGAAGGGCTGGTTTCTCTTAATTCTGCTTGGGAGGTAAGAAGACCATTCAGGGTCTCTCTCAAAAGTAATATGACTAAAAATGACTGAACTGACATTTTCTTCAGTTTTCACTTTAAAGTCGACACGATCTCATCTCAGAAAATGTAAACGGAAGGGAAAAGGCGTTCCTAATTCTGCCGTGTGTCCCAGCAGCTACACGAAATCATGAAAAGTCTGAATTATGGAAGCCTATCCCCACGACAGGACTTGACATTTTGGCTGAGGAATGTCAGAGAAAGAGTTAAGAATAATACACACACACACACACACACACACACACACACACTCATTGACATACACTCACAGAACTTGGATTAAATGTTTTTTTAATTTTAATTTTTTGGTATCGGGCATGGAATTCAGGTCCTTGCACTTGCCAGGCAGGTGGCGGCACCACTGAGCTAAATCCCCAGCCCTTCGGAATTCACACCCAAACTTCTTGGAACTTCACTGGGAAAGAAGAGTAACAAGCCATCAATGAACAATTTTAATAGCTTTCATCATGAGTTGAGGATTTAAATTCATCATTTAATTTAATTCAGCAAGGCAGTTATAATTTATTACTTTCCCTATTCTGCAGATTGGAAAAGTAAGTGTAGAGAGGTTAATTGGCTGGTTTGGCCTGAGGTGGAGCTGAGTGCCCATGGCTTCTCTCAGTGAGGGGAAACTCCCAATCCACAACCTTTTTATCCCTGCATGAACGGCAGCCCCGTTTGAGGTTAATCTCTGAGGTTTACAGTCTCATTCTCAACCCGGGGAGCTTTTACATAGTGTTGATTCTCAGGTTCCACATTCAGGGTGGATGAGACACTGGTCACAGATTTAAAAGGTATGGGTGGGGCACTGGTCACGGATCCCATTGTACAGTCAAGGTTGAAATCCATTGGTTAAGATTTTGCTAACTCTGAGAAGCCCACAGAAAGAATCAAATACTCCCTCAGCTTCACTCCACTAAACAGTGAGCACATGGCAGGTGTTACTCCCCCTCCTGAGCTGTAGCCACGTGGTGTATAGGGTACCTCATGCTGTGTCTTTGCGCAGGTCTTCCTGCTGGGAGACCTTCTAAGAACAGTGGTTGCTTCTGTGGCTTTCCCAGGAGAGAAGCTTTATGGTTCTTCTGTCTAAACTTTCTTTTTATGCCTCCCCAAGCTAGGACGTGGAGCACAGAAAAGTGGACCAGGTTGTCAGATCAGTGAAATGATTTTGGAATGGCAAGAATGGGACTGGAAGAAGGACCCAGAATGTTCAAGAGTTGAACCATATCGTGACTAAAACTGTGGAGCAGAATGTTGACCCAAGGGTACCTCAAAGACACAGAGAAGAAGGAAAATGCTCTGAAGGTAGGGGCTGTCTGTCTTTTTTTTTTTTTTGTATCATTAGTTTCTGGGACAGTAGGCATCACATAAATATTTATTGAATGATGAACGTATTTTCTTTAAAAAACTTTATTGTTTTTCAAGAGCCTGTCATCATTGGCTTCCAGGGATTTGTGTCTTGATCCTTCTAAATATCAGGACAAGGATGACCTAGGACTGGAAGATTTACATCTATGATTGGAAGATACTAGAAAGAGTAGAAACTTCATTGCAGAGCAAGGGCTCAGGAACACGATGGGGTATCTCAGATCCAAGGAGAGCCTGTTGAAAAGCCTTCTGGATTCGATAAAAATGTTTCCTCAGGCCCAAAACTCTAGGACCATGTGGGACATTTGGCCTACAGATACTTCATTTGGATAATCATTATATGAGTTAAACAATAACAAATACCTCATTGAGATAAAGATGATAATAAAGACAAAATGTTAATTTAGACTCACAGTTTTAGAGGCTTCAGTCCATGATTGATTGGACCCATTACTTTGGGTTTGTGGTAGGATATCATGATGAGAGTATGTGGTGAAACAAAACCCCTCATGTCATGGCTGAAGAGAGCGGGAGAGGAGAAAAGACAGGGTGTTGACCTTTGCCTGGGTGGCTTTGCCAGTTTTGTTACCAGCTTAGCCTTATGGACATTTGAGTTGGAGAGGTAAAAGAAGAGGGAGAGGGACAGAGAAAGGAAGAGGAAGTGGTATGGGGAGAGGGAGGAAGTGGTATGGGGAGAGGGAGGAAGGGAAGAAAAGGAGGAGAAGAGGGAAAGAGAAGTGAAGGAGGAGGAGGAAGATGGGAGGAAAGGAAGGGCTAGGGTCCCATTACCCGCTTTGTCTTACTTTCTCATGGCTAGAAAAAAATAGCTGACATCCACAAGTTAAAGGAGGAAAGGTTTATTTTAACTCACAGTTTGTAGAGGGTTCAGTTCTCAGTTGGCTGGTTCCAAGGCAGGGTGGCATGGCAGAGGGGAAACAGTCCATGGCAGGGCAGACAGGAAGCAGTGAAGGGTCAAGGGAGGAGGGATACATATATAACTCTTCCAGGACATGCCCACAGCGATCCACCTATGAGTATATCTAAATATAAACAATAACACCTTTCAAGGGCACACTCATCCCCAGTGACCTAAAAACCTCTCTCTCACTGGGCCCACCTCTTAAATGTTCTACCTCTTCCCAGTAGTGCCACAGTCTGGGGACCAAGCCTTTGCCATTTGGAGGACGCTGAAGATCCCAGCTATAGCAACAGATACTTAAGAATTGAAACCTAGATTTTTAACTTCCCTTGAAAATTCAAAGCCTTAGCAATCATGGGCCAGAATCCTTATTGTATGGCTGTCTGGAGAGCTGTGCTGCTGAGATAGATAGGGTGTGTCCCTTCCCATTTGTCCTCATCTTTGGCCAGGTGGTTTTGCCAATTTTTATTCCCTCTGTGGACGTCTGAGTCCGAGACTCCTTCTGTTATTCCTTTGCGCCTGTCTGGATACTTAAGTTCCTTTGATGGGTACATATTCTTGGCTTCTTTCCTCACTGGGTGTCTGGAGTCTTAGCTAGCTTGTTTCTTCTAGCATCTCCTGGCCATCTTTGCCTACCCGAATCAGGGATCCTCCCACAACCGTGGAGCTTATATTCCCGACTGCATCTGTTGTCTTTCCCTTGCCCAGTGTGAGAGAGACACTGTTGGTCACTCACCTATATCCACAACTAAGAAAAAATGGGGCTTGTATTGAGACCTAGGCAGTTCAAGTCCAAAGTCTGTACTCTGTGGACTTGATTTATGCACCGATCTCTATTGTTTGCCATCCTCAAGGGAAGGCATAAAACTCACAGGAAATGAGAGAGCTCCTGCAGGTTTAGCTTTGCAAAACACAACAGATGACAGAACTATCCAGCAGAATTTGGTTCCCACGAGCCCTGATTCACCAGATGCTATTTTTGTGCCATTTATGAGTAGAGTTACAAAAATTGGCATCATGAAACCTGACAGTTCAAAGGAAACTTTGGCGCTTATCCTTTTCAGCTGCCAGCTTCTGAGTCCATTCTGTGGAAGCTGGAATGTGGACCTTGGAGTCTGACTGGCTAGATTGAAAATTCCAGTTCTGCCACTCATGAGTAATATAACCTTGAGCTTGTAACTTTGGCCCTGAGTATTTGTTTTATCCTGTACAAAGGCAGGTGGTTTTAATGAGGTAAAACTAGAAAGTGCTTTGTATATGCAGCACATACAAGGCACTCAACAAATACTAATTTCTGTCTGTTCTGTTCTTTGTCTCAGTTCTGAGGTTGGCTATTAGTAAATTTTTCTAAGAATTATGTCATATTACACATGAGGAAGATGTTGAAGGCATGTGGAAAATTCCGTTGAAGATTTCATAACCTTTTTTTCTGGGTTCTGTGCCAGAGAAGTAGGCCTCAGTTCACGTCGTTATAAAAGAGAAAGAACCACCTTCCACCCAATGCACAGTAAAGCTGAGATATCCTATGACTTAATTAAAAGCTGCAGAATATCATCCTATCTGCAGACAAATGACAAATAGAAGTCTGTGTTCAGCTATTTCATTGCCTGGTTAGGTAATATGCCCCCAAACAGCAAGCCTTACTCATTACTGTGCACTTTTCTTAAATACCCTGTTTACTGATTGTCTTATAACTGGATGATACACATATATAATTTTATATTTATGGATAAGTGCTCTTTGCTGACAACTCGAACATCTAAATTATGCAATGCAAAATCAGATAATTGCAGAGACGCATTTGTCGTCTGGCATGTGAGATCTTCAGGTAAACAGCATAATTGTAAGGTAGCTGTTTGGAATCAAAAGAAGGTGGGTGCCTGCTGTTTATCAGGTACCCTTCCATCACTTTCTTGTTTTAAAAGTGAAATTCAAACTTAAAGAATGGCTTCTGATTTTAACTGCTATCGGTAAATGTCCGTGCCCTTAAGATCATCAGTTTATGCATCTTCCTTCTGATAAAAGATCTAGCCAAGGAGTTTTGTATAGGACTTGAGTCTGGGCATTCACTGAACTATGTTCCTTAGCCATCAGCCATTGGCTCAATAGGTGGTCATGTGGCTTTACTGGAGCCAATGAACATTCTTCTCTGGAATTGATACATAGGTGCTATCGTAATGATACTCTTGCTTTTCAATAGAAAAATAAAGGAAGATGTAAAGTTGAAGATGCTGGCTGTTACCTTTTTTCCTGTCATGTAGAAAATAGGAAGGAGTGCCTACTGTAGTTGAATGCCTACTATGTGCTTGATATTATGCAAAACACTTTCCTGTTTCTAATGAAAAGTTGAAGGTATGAAACCAAAGAGAAAAAAAAGGGGGGGTTGTGAGAAACTGGTGGAGAAAGATTGAGAGACATAGGAGAGAAAGAGAAATAGAGGGAGAAGGAGAAGAGAAGGAGAGAGGAAGGGAGGGAAAGGTAGGTCAAAAGAGAAAGGGGAAGACAGAAAGAGAGGTTTTGGTGTAATCAAGACTCAGTTTCACTGCTTGGGAACATCATCCTGTAGCTCTTCTTCCTTTTTAAAATTCTGTGTACTTTCTCCCCATCTTTCTGGACCACATAAGCCAGTAAGCACCATTCCCTTTGGTATGGTTTTGAGTTCAGCTTTTATTCTTTTTCCTTCAACACAAAAGCCTAATTACTCACACAGTTTCTCTCCCCTTTTGGAGAAAAAAAAAAACCCACCAAAAAAAAAACCCCAACAACAAAAAAACAAACAAACAAACAAAAACCTCCTGCCCACAGTGGTCTCTAAGAGGGCTGTATTTTCCGGCCAGCACATTGGGAGATCTTTCCATGGCTTGAAAGAGCAGAACCAGTGGCTTCCTGCTCATTTTCTGTGTGTTCAGCTCCTGTCTCTTGGAGATAAGGACTACAGGAGACAGTGTAACAACTGGACAAAGCTTGAGGAGAGCATTTTATTTTCTTCCCAGACAAGTCTTGCTGGATGTATCAAGGGCCCCAGGTATATTCTTACTCTTTGGCTCCATAACTCTAATTCTTGGTCTTTCTGCAAGAGTATTCAAATGAGCAGCTATTGCATAAGATGGGGCAAATGTTTACTCATGAAGATACAGATCAAGGATCTACCAAAATGGTCAGTGGAAGGCACTCAGGGACCCAAAATCTGGACAAAATTAAATTAATTATGGCTTTTAAGCATATAGCATTTAACTTGTCCCATGGAGACTTCAAGCAATACTGTAAATATTTATGACACAACGTTGAATGAAAAAAGTAGGGCACAGAACTTGTAAAAATACTTTGCCAATTACGTAAAGAGCCCTATGCACAAAGACTGAAAGAAAATATGCCGTCGTTTGACTGTAACTGGTAAGACTGTAGGCATAGTTTCTCATTTCCCTTAAGTTTTCTCTGTCTTTTAAATTTCCTATAATGATGACATATTACTTTTATAATCAGAAAAATGAAACAAAACAAAATACAGTAAAATGGATCTTGGCTCAACTACACTCTACCCACTTCTAGTGGAGCAAGGACATCTGATTGCTTATACTTTTATCTTGAATATAGACTCTAGGAAACCAAATACCCTCTGTGACCTTTTAGGAAGCTTCGTAGGAATTTCACTTGAATATGGGGCTGTTGACTGCTGTCTGAGTACCATTCAAAAACATAAGGAAGCTCAGAAGGGACATACATAGGGAAGCTCAGAAGGGACAGACATAATATTGAGTTTGAAGTGAGTAAACAGTAATTTCAGGAGCTACTTTGATGGAGAAGGGTGAGGATGACATTAGTGCCCCACAGCAAGTTTCTTTGAGCAGTAAGGGACTGGCTTCCAAGAGAGACTCTATGGCAGACATGAATGCATTAGAATACCCCTTCATCTGCTATTGATCCCTCTTCTCTATCCGGTACATGTGAGAAGGGCTGAAGGGGCCAAACAGCAGTGACTCCCTAACTCTCTCAGTGACCCTCTGGCCATCAGGTTATCCAGACAGAAGCTTGGTTGCTAAGACAATAATATCAAAATCACATTCAAAAGAACGCTTCACAGCCCTCAGCAAAAGTCACCCCCAATTTTTAAAAATCAAACTAGTCAGACTCTGAGTACCTTTTCACCAAAGTTTTTTTTTTTTTTTTTTTTTTTTTTT
>NW_022900946.1:14872764-14899401 GCF_012274545.1 Fukomys damarensis | reverse complement strand
GCTGTGTGGTCCATCTGCGCTGTGCGGGCAGGGAGGGAGGCGGGAGGAGGAGATGCACGCGATTCTCCATACTCCTCAGTGCCTGGGAAGTGGTAGCGAGGTGTGGACGTAGCCCTAGACAACCAAGGGTTTTAGGGTTGACACTGCTCTTTCAGCTTGCTGATGCTACTTTGAACCCAGTTCTCTGCCATTTCTGGTGATGAAATAACCAGAGGTCCTCTCTCAACTGACCACAAGTCCATCTGCAGAGATTACCACCTCTTCTTTAAATGTACACTATGCTCACACACCACAGGCACCAGAGAGCAGTGCCTTTTTCCACCACCTATGGAATTTCCCCGTCCACCTGTCCTCCAGCTCAGCCAGAGAACACATTCTGCTCCCAACCACTGAAGCCTCTTCTGGCTCTTCCAATTCTGCAGGTTGTCTTCCTTTTTGAAAACCCATCACTGTCACCTCAAAAGGAGGAGTTAGGGTTAGAAAGTAAAGCCTTCCCAATTCTTCCCAAGAGCAAAGAAGTCCCATGACTCCAATGCGAGATAACTCTTCACTGCTGTGGCAAAATACATAAGCTTAAAAGGAGGAAAGATCTCTTTGTTTCAGAGATTTCATTCTATGACCAGTGTGCTTCGTTGTTTTTGGGACTGTGGCAAGGCAGAGCATCATGGAAGGGAGCAGTTGGTGGAGAAAAGCTGCTCAGCTTATGGCAGCCAGGAATCAAAGACAGATTGAAGAATGGGCCCGCTTCCCAGCACCCCTGCCAGGGCATGCCCTCCAGTGTCCTAACTTCCTTCCTCCTGGTCCCACCTCCTAAAGGTTCCAATAGCACCATCTGCTGGGGGCAAAACCCTTGACATCTGAGCACTTGTGGAACATTTAAAATCCAAATTATAACACTTCTGTTCTACAAAGATTCAGTTACTGTTTTGGTTTTCTACTGCTTTTAATAAATTACTGCAAATATAGTGGCTTAAATAACATAAACATATTGCCTTATAGTTCTAGAGGTCAGCAATCTGAAATGGATTTCACTAGGATAAAATAAAAATAAAATAAAATAAAACTATGCGCACCTGGAGACTCTATGAGGAAAATCTTTTTCCTGTTTTTTCCACTTCTAGAGCCCACCTGCACTCCTTGCCTTCTAGTTTCTTCCCAACATCATACCACCTTCAAGTCTCTCTGTCTCTCTTTTCCCCTCTTTTCTTTCCCTCAATATATCTCCTTCTCTAACTTGACTCTCCTTACATCCACCTTGTAAGATTGCTTAAAATTATGTTAAGCCCATCCAATAGCCCAAATGATTTCCCCACTTCAAGATCCTTAACTTAATTATATCTGCAGGCAGTCAGTAAACTCACAGGTTTCAGGGATTTCAATGTGCACGTTTTTAAGGAGCTATTATTCTCGCTACTGCAATGGGAGGGATGCAACACCACCTTCCTAACTTCCTACAACTAAAAGACCAATTCCAAATCATTAAATCAGAAGATTACTCTGTAATATTAACCATGTTTATCCAGTGGGAGCTGAAATCCCTTTCACTCCAGATCCTTACATTAGGAGTTCGTTGGTATATCTAGTGAGATAAAGCTTCTTGGCTTAGTCTTACTACTGATATTTGTTCCCTTACCCACATACTCAACATTTCCAACCAGTAGGATCCATGAGCAAATTTCCCACCTTCAGAGCTTTATGAGCTAAACTCCCTTGCCTGTGTCTCTCAGCAACTCCACGGTGACACCCGGTTTGTGCACTTAGTTCTGAGCTCAAAGTTCTCTCAGTGCAAAGACTTACGGGTGACAGTGGAGACTGTTGAGCAGCTCCCACAACTGTGCACTACAGCAACCACCACCACGCTTTCAAAATGTGCTTTTCCAGAACGAGATGGCTTGCAAGTGTGAAACACACACCATGTGTCAAGTAGTACAATAAGAATGAGAAATAATTTAAAGACCTGAGAAGAACTTAAGTGCAACTTAAGAAAGCAAACTGAAAAGGCCGTGGGCCATATTATTACAAGTGCTGGACATTCTGGAAAAGGTAAAATGACAGTGAGTTTTAAAAGATCCGTGGTTGACAGGGGTTGGAGGTAGGAAAGGGTGAAGTGGAACACAGGAAATTTTTAAGGTGAAATTATTCTGTATGATACTACAAAGATGAATAAACATCATTATACATTTCTACAGGTTTGATAGGCTATTCAACACCATGAGTGACCCCTAAGGCAAACTACAGACTTTGGGCAGTAATGTTAAGTCATGCAGATTCATTTAATGTAACAAATCTCCCACTCTTGTAGGGGAGTTAGCCGGGGAGGCTGTAAGGGGCAGGGCATGTTTGAGAACTCTGTACCTTCTATAATTTTTCTATGTACATAAAACTACTCTAAAAATGATGTATGTTTTTAAATAAAAAATGAAAGATACCTCATTGATGTTTTTGTCAGTTATGTGCATAAATGATAATATCATGTATATATTAGCTTAGATGAAATGTTAAATATTATCTAAGTTAATCTCACGTTCCTTTTTACTTTTTAATGTGACTATGATGAAAAATAAATGATATAAAATTATTCTATAAATTCCATAAAATTATATGATTCTACAAATTGTGCAATTGTATGAAATTATATTTGTGACTTTCATTTGTTATTTTCTTCATATTTCAATCAGTCAGCGCTGGTCTGATCCCTTGGTTTGGACAAAGGCTTCTTTCTTCCATAGGCCCTGCAGAGTACCAGCTGTTTTATTCATCTGTAACCCCATGGCAAGCACAGTACCTGGTAGATTATGAATGTTTTAGCCAACGTTTGCTGAATGAATGAGAGACCACATGGATAAGCACTTAAGCAGGTAGGGTATGGTTCTCTGACACTGCAATTTTCTCTCTACTTGCTCTCTCTCTCTTTCCTCAGAACCACCCACATCCCGAACCCTCTATTCTTTCTGTGAAAGGAACTCATGGGAATTTCAAACAAGATTTATTGGGATGTAGAAGGAAAGGAAGGTGTCCAGCAAGAGATGGGACTCTTGAAGTAGTTTTGAATTGGCATACAATACCCAAGTCCTTTCTCTGGCCTGGGGTAAATCACATCACCTCTTTGAGCTTCTGTTTTCTTTCATGCAGAACAGATATAATAACACTGCAGTAGGTCTTCTTCCCTGAGAAACAGGATTTGTTATAGGGCTTAACATCTATGGAGAGGTTGAGGGGTGGGGATCCAGTGATGAGAGGAGTCGAACTACTTAGCAATTACAACCGAACACCTCAGCCAGTGGCAAGATCCTCAGCTGTCTGGAGTTGAGGTGACCCCACAGAACCCTCTTACTTGGAAGGATGAAGCCTGGGGCCAGTTACTGGATGCAAGCTGATTGCAGGGTGACCTGGGGCGAGGCAGTCCCCTTCTATCTCCTGGGTGTAATCCCTGGGGAGGGACTTGGTCGGAACTGTGAGCCAACAGTACTCCTAGAAGCCTGAGGAACGAGTGCTTCAGTCCCGAAGAGGAGAGCTGGGCAGCACAAATGCCAAGCTTTAGGGTAACCGAGAGTATAAGATTTGACAAAGTGCACAAGGTGCGTGACACTCACTAGCCTCTCAGTAAGTGGTTGTCAGCGATATTGTTATTATTGTCATAATTATTCTGGTATAAAGAGCGGTTTTGAAGAAGCTAATAGATAAAAGGGTCAGCAAGTAAAATCGAAGCAGCCTGAAGATCTAGGAAATTTAGAGGGAATAATAATCCTTGGACAGTTCGGAGGATTTAGAAAAGCCTCTAATCTGACAGGCACTGACAGTAGATTAGGCCCTGAGAAAGCTGCCAAGGCTGCAAACAAAGGGACCCGTGCTTTGAAGGGAAAAGCCAGAAGGAAGCAGAGGTTTCAACAAAGCCACTTTGCATTTGAACTGTGCCTGGTTTATGGTTCTCTAGAGCCAAGGACATGGCAGCAAACATGGGAGCACCACTGCTCTGTTTTCCTGTGGCTGTTTCGATCTGCTGTCTGTGTTCTTGCTAGGGTCGATGCTGCCCGTGACTTGACCAATTGTTGGCAGCACGAACTCTGGGGCACAGGCATCTGCTGCACACTTCAAATTTAAACATCAGAGATTGAGGTTCCTTGACCCTCATGCTTGGCCCCACTGGGGCAGCCTCTGATCTGTCTCTGAGAAAGTGGGGGCTCAGCAGAATGTGCTGCCGGATGCATCAAGAAGTCTACAAAATCCAACAGGAGCTTGTCCCCAAGCCGTGGCCTTTCTGTCTCTCCCAGCAACTCTAAGAGGTCTGGCTCACTGGATGCACTTGTCATTGGTGAGGATGTGAGGGACAATTGTGAGCTCTTTGGGGCCACAGCTTGTTGGTTTCATTTGTCATTGTATCGTCAGAATTTAACGTGGTGCCTGTTACATAGTAGAAGCTCAATGAATGAATGAATTCATCCCCAGAGCATACGGAGAGGTTAAACGCACCCTCCTGTTTTTTTGGTTTGCAGGAAAACAAGCGTGCAGCCATGCTACTTCCATGGGTTGTTTTAAGGGCAGCTGTGTCCACTAGGTGGCCTGGTAAAGATGTGTCACTCCAGTGATGGAGAGGTAGTGTGCAGTGCTCTTTTCTGTACCAGGGCCTTCTCACACATACCAGTCCCTCTGCCTGGTCTACAACTACTCCTCCTACAAAACTGTTATTATTCCCATAAGAAAGGCAGGTAAACTGACCCCAAAGGAGGTTTGAGGACAAGCTCAGGGTCTAGAACTTGCTCATGTCCAGGCGCAAACTTTTGACCATGATACCTCAATGGCGAGATAAGGAGCTGGGCTCCTGGTGCTACCAGGGGCGCCAGTGTGCAGTTCTGTGCGACACCTTGAGCCCTTGCCGTATGTCCATGCTTCTCTCTGTTACCTCCTCTGTGCTCACCATGATACTGTGAGGGCCAGGCACTGATATTATTACCACTTAGACCCGATCCCTCATCCCTCCACGGGCTGGCCTTGGGTTCTGAAATCATCTCTTTTCCATTCTTGACAAAGGCGTGCTACCAGGGTTCCACACCAAGCTGGCCAGTCGGCTGTGAGTCTGGAGGACAGAAGTCCTAGAAATCCCAAAGATCTGTTCCTTATAGGAAGCACAAATGGATTCAATTGTGTCTATATTATACTCAGCCACTGGGAGCCCTTAAATTATGAATGTATAAGTTATGCCCCTTTATTTTTCAAGGCTGTAAAACTATTTGTTGAAAGTGCCTTCTGCTCAGGCCATCTTCACAGATAATAATCAAGTCACACCACTTTCCCATGAATTATGTATTAAATACACATCTGTAAAATTTTCCCATAAACGCTAGAACTTTGAACATATGGGGCTTTAATTGGACACTAAATCAATTTTCCTATGTCTGTTAATGGAATTAAAAAAATTCTTAGCTTTATTTAAAATGTCTGTCCTTGTTAAATGATAAAAAAAGAAACCCTCAGACTCCTACAGTTGTGACCTCTGTTGCCTGCTGGTCATGCTCATTTTGTACAGTTCAAATCTCAGCCCAGGTCCTGTGATAGAGAGATTAAAATGCTTCTTGGTGAATAGAACGGCAGAGAGCTCAGACAGCTTTGGAAAGTAAAAGGTGAAAAAGTGCTCAATTTACTGGGGAGATTTGCACGTGTGGTGCTGAACAGAGGGTTCAGAGACAGCTGTGGGGAGCATGGGATGGAGAGATGGAAAGGAAAGGGGAGGAAGAGCAGAGGGAGAGACAGTCGTGACCGTGAGAATTATCTGCTCTCTGTCAAAGTTTTCACCTCCTTGGCTCATTTAATCTTTGTTCCTAGCCTATGAGATATTGGATCCACGGTACAGATGAGGAAACTGCGGTTTAGGGAAGTTGTGGGGTTTTCCTAGCATCATCTACAGTTGCAAACCAAGACTCAGCTCTGAATGGTTCTGGCCTCCTGCACTTTTCTCTTTCCCACCTGAGGAGGTCTCAATAGCCAATTTGTAGAATTTTGTTGGGGCCACACTTTCCTGATAGATAGCAAGGCACTTAATGCGATGCTAATATGAATGGGGTTTCTAGATAAATGCTATAATTTCTTAGTGGGCTCTGGGATAAGATAGAAGACCTCATATCTTGTGAAGAGATGAACTCTGTGTCAGTGGAGGTAATCAAGGGCAACTCTGATAACTCCTCTGGGATACTACAAGTGAACTTGGACATCCCTACAAGTGGATGAAGGGAAGGGTCTTAAGCTCTTTCAGAGGAAAGACCATGTGAGGACACAGGGAGGAAGGCAGTTGGTCATCTTCAAGGGAAGGAGAGGGCCTCAGAGCAGAAGCAATGCTTCTGAGTCCTTGAGCTCGGCCCTCTAGCATCTAGAACAGAAACAAATTTCTCCTGCTAAGCCACCAGTCAGCAGTGTGTTGTTATAGCAGCCCTAGAAAAATAATGCACCGTTTCCACAGGAATCCAGTGGGTCACACATTCAGGGCATAGCTGATCACAGAGTCAAGCATCGAGAGATGTGGAGCACGCACATGGTCCCGCTTGCTCCTGTAAGCTCTGAGAACACCTTGGCGATTCCTTGTTTATGCCTCAGATTCCCCAACCACAGCCAGCCATCACGTTTGCTGTCCTGAGTCACAGACACAGCACGCAGTCTTTCACCTCCTTAAACACAGGGGCTGCAGCCCTGTCCTGTCCTGTCCTAGCCATCATCCCTTTGAGCTCTAGGACAGGACCACTCAACTTTCCTCTCTCTATGGGGCCTCACTTGGGAAGACTGAGTTGCCTGAGGCAAATCTTCCTTCAACAGCCACCCTACAGTGAGCACTGCTGGTGGCCAGACCCTGGGCTTTGCAGAAGTCATCTCCTGGGAATCCTGCAGCAGCAACCTCACAAGGTAGTGATGTCATCTCCCATCTTCTGTAGATGAGAAAAGTCAGGGCCCCAGAGTTCCACGCTATGCACTCAACTAGGGCCAAACCGGTGCAGCTCTGACCTCAAAATCAGTTTTCAAACAAGTTAGCCACTTATCAAAAGCATAGATATTCCTTGACTTATGTACGATAGGGTTATATCCCTGTACATCCACGGTGATATGAAAATACTGTAAGTTGTAAACGCATTTAATACGCCTAATCTTTTAAACACCACATAGAGGATTATACTGTGTATCCCTATCTGAGAACAAGATCAAAATTCAAAATCTGAAGTATCATTTCTAAGGAATGTGTATCGATTTCACACCATCGTAAAGTTGAAAAATTGTAAGTAGAAGCATCAAAAGTTGGGAACCATCTGTACTTGAAATCTGGGCTCAGTGATGAGTATGACGGCAGTAACAGATCTGACTACAGTGTGTTCTCACTGGATCCTCTCCACAGCCCCATTGAGAGGTGCCCTCACTCCCTCTTCCACACGAGGTGGCTGCGCACTGGTCGCATGGTTAACGGGGCGGGGCGGAAGCCAGGATGTGGAGCCGAGTTCCTCTGCTCTTAATCACCGTGCTAATAATTACTGAGTACGGGCTCCTGCTGGGCTGGGCTCAGCAACCCTTCTGTGATAACCCTGCCGTGAGGTGTCTGAGAGGCCCAGAGGTAGGAGGCTGGGCTCGACTTCCAGCCTCCTTGCACCTCAGGTCTCTTTGCTCTGCCCCTGTGTTTTTCTGTCACTCCAGTTCAGCCTTTTCCTACCTCGGGGCTGCCCCCAGGTGCCCCCGGAGGACTTCTCTACCCTGATAGGTGGAGCCTTCCTGGTGAGTGACGGACAGTCAGGCATTCACTGGGGAATTAGCCCTGGTATGGCCTCAGTGCTTATTTTTTCATTATTTTGATTCCGAGCTTCTGCAAATTGAGGACTCAGCAGCACCAGGATTAGGCAATTTTCTTGCCTCCTGTAATGTACTTTCTCTGCGTTGGTTCTATTGAGACGATTATCTGGAGCTTCTGGATTGCTCCTGCAGGCAAGCTGAAGACATTAAGACCGCACATCTTCATACGAGACAGGTCGTAGGGCTTCTTTCATCTCTCGCTTGGGCTCACATCATAGTAAACGAAAGGCAGGCTGAAAAGCAAAACCGCTCCTCAGACTACAGTGAGGGTCTCCCGAGGCAAATCCTCTATGTAAAACGTGTATTAGGCCCTCTCTGATTTCCTTTGGTGTCTTTTTAAGTCCTTACGCTGGCCCTTGAGAATGGGTGCTCTCCTTTCCATTCTCAGTTGAGGAAACCGAGGCTCGTAGAGGTGAGATAAAACTTCCCAGTTTAGAGTTGGGGAAACCAAGCCTCTGAAAGGGGACTTGTATCCAAGGACATAGTTGAAAAATAGCTTAAGTAGGGTTTAAGGCAGCTATCTGATTCCAGATTGGCTATGCTAATCTCAACTCTTTAGAGCAAGAAGAGCTGGTGCACTTTCCTCTTCCTCCCTTCCTTTTTCCTCCCTCTCTCCCTCCCTTTCCTTCTCTGTCTCAGCTGTTGCTTCAGCATCTTTTACGCCATTAATGTGCTTTGGTGTTTTTAAAAAAGGTACTTTATTCATTATCAGGTAAATAGACTTTATTCATCATTTGTTGGACATGCGGGCACGGAGGAGCATCTTTCTACCCCCGCTGTCCAAAATGTATAGTGCCATCTGCGCCCAACAAATCCCCTGTTCAGCGAGAACGGCATAATTTAATATCCCCATTTACCAGAGGTTTAAGTAAGTCTTCATGGGGAGACATTTGGAAATCATAATTCAGTGTGAACTACAGTTCCGCTATGAAATCTTTTAGAAGTTCCTAAAATGCTGAAGTTGAGAGCTTTGGCTCTGGGCTCACAAGACCTGGGCCGAATCTCTGCTTTTCCACCCATCAGCCACGCACCTTCGGACCAAATACTCAGTGACTGATTACATAAAATGGGTATAAGATACTGACATCCTATGACAATGTGGAAAAGTGAGATAAGGCATGTTAAATGCTTACCTTAGCACGTGCCATATGGTGAAGTAATCACAAAATGTCAGCTGTCATTATTTTTTACACTTGTAAGGGCTCATGTTTTGGAATGAACACAGATTTGTTTTCCAGAAAGGCTTTGTCATCTGCTCGGTAATGGAAAGACAAGTTAATTAACCACTCCAAACCAAAGTCTCCCTACTTGTAAAATGATAACAACCACAACTGCATAACTTGTGACTTCTTACAAATTTAAAAAAAAAGCGGGTCAGTGGCTTAGAAGACTAACTGAAACTTGATAAGCATTCAATGCATGATTAGTATTATTTTCCTTCTTCTCTTGGTCTTGCTGGAGGAGGGGTACTGTCTTTTTCTGTGGTTTGAGAAAATGCCGAGAGGTTGGTAAATCCACAGAAGCTATGTAAACTTTACTGGTCTTTGCACCCAGTATTTTCTAAAGAATCCAAGAGACCTGGGCCATAGAGGCATCCAGTGGCAAACATCTGTAAAACACAGAGCATGCCCCATTCGAAGCAGGCATGGCCATGGAGGCCTGGGAACCTGGGGCAGGATCATAGGTCTGAGTGCACAGAAGGAGACATGGTTTGGAGAAATCTTGCCAATCTTCCTGCTGTTCCCGAGGTATTCCGAACCCAAGGACCACTTTGCAGAGAAAAAAAAGTCCCTCAGGGGAATAGAGAGTCAACGCATCGGCATAAATATAGACTGAATTTCCAGTGAGTTGGCTGACAGCTATTCATGAATGAGGGCATGTGGTCAGGCAAGGTTTATTTTATCTTCGAGGGGCATAGACCCAGCAGGCTTGTCCAATGTAATTATTTCTGAAATTCTTTGGAGAGTATGGTCTTTGCAGCTCAATGTCTGAATTGTTCTAAGGGTATTGGTAAGACTGTGTGTGTGTGTGTGTTTGTGTGTTGTGTTGTGTAAATTCAGTTATTTTCAATTCCTGCTCCCTTGAGCCTCTCTTTTCCTGGCTGAACCCCCCAGAGACTACTTGGCAGATGGATGCTGGTGCTTATCTGTAAAGAGCTGTCAATCATGAAGTACCTCAGGGCCAGCGATGTTTCACAAGGGCTCTCCTACCATCGCAGGGCAATCAGGTTGAGAAAGCTCCTGAGAAAAATTTAAAAACAAGAAACAGACTCAGATACAGTCTTGGTTCCTTTATCTGACATGTGCTCAGAAACTGTTTAAGTGGCTTCTGCCTTTGAAAATGGTAGTAATAGCACCAGCACAGTGACTTTCCTTTTTCATAACAGAGCCACCTCAGTGCTCAAGTGCCTTGGAATTGAGTTAAGGCATTCATTTAGATCTGTCCCACATGAGTTTGGAGATAGTGGAAGGGAAGCCAAATTTAAACTAGCTAGATTTGAGGAAGTAGAGCAGAGATTTTAATAATCTCACAGAATGGGTTGCTGAAATTGGGAATCTAAAATATCCAGAGGACAAATGACTTTATAGCAATAACGGTGATGATTCACTTGGATGCTCACTCAACACATCTTCCTTGAATTCCTGCTTTGTGCCAGCTCTTATTCTTGGCTCTGGGAATATGTGCATGTCCTGACCTTCAAGGTCTAGCTGGGGAGACAGTCTCTTAACAAACAATCTCACTACTAAACGTAGTTACAAGGGAAAGATCATAGTGCTCCGAGATTGCATAAAGAGGAGATAAGTCTAGGTCAGAGGTTTAAGGAAGCGATATTCCAGATGAAATTTGCAAGATGAGTGCGAGCCAGGTGCATAGGTGAGGGACTGAGGATAAAGGAAGAGGACCTGAGGCAGAAGGAATAGCAGGTGGAAGACCTTGCGATGAGCAGAACCTGAATCAGCAAGGAGGGAAGTCTCACTGTATGTGACTGAAGCAAGAGGGAAAGGCAAACATCCTGGAGGAAGTTGGAAAGGCAAAGGGGTGTTGTGAACCATGATTTGGAACTGTCTTTTCAGAGCAAAGAAAATACATGAAAGATCTTTTTAAAATGGAGAGTTAACTAAGCAAAGGGGTTTAGAAAGCTGCGAGAGTGGCCCTTGTGAAATGAGGAGCGACTCAGTTACCAAGCGGGATGATAGAAAGAATGAGTATGTTCAGTGAGTGGTTATAAAGAAAACTCCATGAGAACTGATGCATGAATGTGAGGGAGAGAAAGAGAGCATCAAAGGTAACTGCTAGGCTTCATGGAGGATGACGGTGGATGTCAGGATACTGTGCCCTGAGAACGGAAGCTATAAGGTGGCCCCATGGCAGATTTGGAAAGGGAGACCAGAAGTCTAGCTTTTGTCACAATGAAAGATATTCAAATTGAGATTAAGGAAAGGAGACTTTTCTCCAAAACATAGAGATTGTGTCCAAAATGTTCCAACTGGTAATACCAATAGGGACTCATCAAAATATAATATTTAATGCCATGGGAGGTTTGTTTTTTTACGTCATCTGCAAGAGAGCACAGAATGCTAGGAGAAAGTTTCTACACTGGGGTGGAAATTAAATGTGGTGAAGGAAGAGAAGAAAGAAAAACTAAGGATTGAGTGTCATGGAAGCCAAGAGTAAAGTGTGCTAAAATGGTAAAAGCACTTGTGGTCATTATAGTAGTTGTGTTAATATTTGTAGTACAGTAGTAATAGTAATAGCAGCAGCAATATTAGAAGAAGAAGAAGAGGAGAAGGAGAAGGAGAAAAGAGCTAGGAGAACTAGAAGAGGAAGGAGTAGTTGGAAGAGAAGGAGAAAGGATGGTTGTTGTAGCCACAGCACAAATGGTAACAGTAGCAGGAGCGCCAGTGGCCACAGTGGCAGCTGTGGCAGTCATAACAGCTGTGGCTACAGTGGCAGCCAGATAGTAGCAAGGGTGAATGAAATAGTAGAGCTCTTGCCCATCTTGGCACTGTGGAGTACAGCAGCCTCTGTTCTCCAAGTGGATCGAGTCCTTGAGCTCAGTGCAATAAGAGGGAATGCTCTCATGTGCCACTTTACAGATGAGGGAATGGAGAGATAGCAATTTAGGCAGTCTCACCACGAGAGAGGAGCTGGTCGACAAGAAGACGAGCAATGAAATTCTGGACCTTTGAATCCTCATTACGTTCCTTTCTACTATTTTTGCTCAAAGCGTAGCATGCCAGAAATTCCACGATGATTCCCATGGAAATATAAATTCTGGGGGTCAGGGCCTTTGTCATCCTCAGTGCTGAGTGGTACCTGGTGGACAAAGGACTCATACGTCACAGGATTCAGCGAATTAACATTGAAGAGTGAAAGGATGAGTGGATCTTCCTTACTAAGTTGGTTATAATGTCAAGAATGCTTTATTATTTTAGTGGGTTCCATGCACTGTACAACTTTTTCTCCATCTACAGACTATATGTTGCAAACTTGTTTAGTAACATTTCAAGAAAAATCAGTCCATTAAAGTGCAAAATATTTTGGAATTTTGCACGCACTCATATGATTATAAATCCATGCCATAAGCTCATACTCTCAGATTCAAGGTTCAAGAATTGATCTGAAACTGGCTTTCTTCCCACCTGCCTATCTATGTGCTGACAATTCACATTCAGTGGTATTAAAGACCAGTGTGGAAGTAAGGCTTTTTTTCTAGACCAGCCTGCCCAAAGAGAAGAGCTTTGAAATCAAGCTGGGCTGAAGATGGGTCATCTGTAATTCCATAAATGGCTCACTAGGCTCTTTAGGAATGTAAGAATTTGCTTCCCCTACTGTACTTAAGAACATTTAAGCACAGGAAAAAGATAGGATCATGTGGCAAAAAGGGAACAAAATTGGGAGTCAGATGAACTAGGTTAAATTCTATGTTCAAAACTTGGCCCATTTCTTTAGTTCTCAGTTTTTCTAATTTTTAAGCAAAGACATCAGTACCTACATCTCAAGCATGTAGTGGGATTATATAGGACGTTAAAAAAACTCAAACCCCAATACCAGTGATATATTAGGTAATTCAACACATCTCAGTTTCCATTCTCAAAATGTTGGGAAACCATTTACGTAATGGAGGGGAAGGACCTTTGCAAATTGTGAAGTATTGTACCCTGTGGGGACCCACTTCGGTCCATTCTCATTTCCTGCTATTTCCAAACTCAACAAAAGAAAGCAATACAGGGACAGCTTGAATGCAACTGTGACATCCATTGGACAAAAGGCCAGTCCTCAACCATGTCTCTCGTTTTGTCTTCTTTTTTCACTACTTGTTCCCTCTGTAGACACTCAGTATTCGTGTATCTGGACCTTCTGGTTAACAAGGTAGTCACTGTTACTGTTCGGAATTGAAATGTTCCCCAGAACTCATGTGCTAAAGGCTGGGTTGCCAACTGATAGGCTTTTTGGAAGCGATTGGATCATGAGGCTCTAACTCCATCAAGTAGATGAATCCATTGATGAAATCATAATTTGGTGGTATCCTGGGAGGTGATGGAAGCAGAAAGTGGGGCCTAGTTGGGAGGAGTGGATCATGGATGCATGGCCTGGGGACTCTATCCCCCGGGCCCTTCCTACTGGTCTGTTTTGCTTTTTCTTTGTTTTCCAGTTACCATGAGCTGAACAGCTTTCCTTCACCTTGCCTTTCCACCATGATTTTTCTGCTTCACCATAGGTTTAAAGCAATGGAGCCAGCCAGCCATGGCCTAAGCCTCTGAAGTCATGAGCTAAAACAAGTCTTTCCTTTTCTAAGTTGTTTTTCTCAGGCATTTCACCACAATAAGAACTGACACCATCTCACACAGGAAAAAGAACATAGTCGACAGTTGCCTATGAAACCCAATCAGGTGGACGACTGCATAGCAGAGCTTCATGCCCAGTGTTGGCAGAGTGATTTCATCACGCCTCCTTGGCCTAGCACAGCCCGACTTCCATGGTCCTCATTACAGCAGCCAAGCTCAGGCAAGCCACCAACACCGTCCCTGTCGAAAGGACATTGTCATTGCCAGCGCGCATTCTGCTTCTCCTTTCTCCAGCGTTTTCCACGTTGGGACTCTCCCTCCTTCTGCACGGCATTTCGTGGTCTGGATCTCTCTGCAGTAGTCATTCAGAGTGTTAAGAGTATTGCGCATGGAGGCCGAGAGTCCGAGAGCAGCTCCTCTCTCATGGAGTGCACCGTCCTGGGAAAGTGGCTTCACCAATCTAGGCCTTATTTTTTTAGTTATGAGGGGAAAGTGAGAGTTGTACCTACTTCAAAGGATGTAAAAATAAATCCTTGCGATGCTCATAGTACAGTGAGCCTTTAATAAAAGCTACATTTTCACTTTTTCCTGGTATCTGGTTAGCATGTCTGGCTTCTGTTTCTTAGCAGCTTCTCTGGCTTCTATTCTGCTACTCTTTCCTCATAATAATAATAAAAAAAGGATTTCCCAGGATTCTTTCCTGATTAACCATTCACTCTCCCTAGGGGCATTTATCTGCCCCCATAGTCATAGGTTTCATGTTTATGCTCCCCTCCTTTTATGTCCCTAGCCTGGATATCTCTCCCCAGTGTCACACTCAAACGCTGTGACATCTGGGCATTTCCTAGGGACCTCAGCCTCACTCTGCCTGGAAGGAATGATTACATAGCTTTCTCCGGAGACCTGGCCTTTCTCCAGCATCTGCTATTTCATCATCCACCCAGGAGTTTAAGCTAGAGTCCCTCTCGTTCTCCCAGCCATCCATCCATTGTACCCTGCCGTTTGAAACCATCCACCCCATCCATTCCCACTGTTTCGCCCTCCTTCTGGCCGGGATGTCTCTAGAAGTCTCCTAATTGGTCTCCCTGCTGCCATCCCTGCCTCTCTTCACTCCATCACCCAGCTGGAGTGCGTGTATCGCAGTGCGCGTCAGATCATTCCATTCTCCTGCAGTGCAATGACTTTCCTTCATTCTGAGAATGAAATCTCATCTCCTTCCTGTGATGCAGGGCATGCTGGGTGCGCTGCCTGAACTCCCTGCAAGGCCCAGGCACTCATTCTCCAAGCTCCCAAGGATGTTGACTTCTGAAGGCTCCTAGCTGATCCCTGCCCTAGGGAGGGTGCTGGTGCTCAAGGTCATGCCCCCTCTTCAGGAGAAGATCTCAAGTAAGAGCTGGTCGGTGTGGAGGTGCCCAGGCCTGCATTCTTTGCATCACCCTGGGACATCTTTGAAAGGCCACCCAGTTCCAGTTCACCTTTGGGATCACAGATGTTTTTGTTGTCCCTCTTTTCAGCTTCTCCCTCTGCCAAATTTGGTTTTCCTTTCCACTTAGTGCATCTTCAGTAAGGTACGCAGAGCTCCCCTCGGAGCCCATTTCCTGGGAGCCTGACCTACAACATCACTCTTCTAAGGTTCTCCGTGGTCTGGACGCAGCACCCTGCCCAGCCTGGTGGAGATACTCAGTGCATACCGTGGATTGGTTGGTTGGTTGGTCGGTCACCTGGTTGGTTAGGGCAGCATGCAGGAAACATGAGAAGTGGGAAGACAGTCTCTTTCCTGTGGTCTGCTGCCACTTGGCATTCCAGGGACTCTGGGTGTTCACAGTTTGTCCAAGGTAGTAAATGAGCCCTGGGGACCCCAGGTGGCTGTTTACTTCAGCAATGGCGGGAATCTGCCATCAAGGTGGTGGCGGGAATCTGCCATCAAGGTGGTGGAGGGAAGAGCAAAAAGGGTCTGGCAGTGGCTTTCTTTTGCTAATACTTCTTTATTTGTGCAGCATTTACCTCTGAATTGATTTTCTTGTCTTCACTGCTCTACCAAGCCAGGAACAGAAAGAAAAGGCAAGGTTTCGAATGTGCTTTTCCACCCCCCTGCAACCAATGTAGCTCTTGCTGAATTTCACCATTTAAAATGACTTGCCCTGGTGGAAGCAGTCAGGGCAGACTGCTGGCAGGGCTCCTTCTGTAATTTGGTATTAGCCTGATCCCATCAGGCAAAGAGAAGGGGCAGAAGCAACTGCATCTGAGCTTTGTTCACAAGCTGGGAGTTCTGTCCCTTCCCTGTCTCCAGGTTTTTGAACTCCCTTCCTCCTTCCTCCCTCTCCCTCCCTCTTTCTCTCTCTCTCCCTGCCTCCCTCCCCCTTCTCTCTGTCTTTTGTTTTGTGTTTTGTTTCTGGTACTAGATATCAAACTCAGGACTTTGTGTTTGCTTGAGGCAGGTGTGGCACCACTGATCCACATCCCTGGCCCTTCGTCTCTATCTTTGTACTTTGCTATTCATCTCAGATTCGCTTCCTCCCTCTCCCTCCCTCTTTCTCTCTCTCTCCCTGCCTCCCTCCCCCTTCTCTCTGTCTTTTGTTTTGTGTTTTGTTTCTGGTACTAGATATCAAACTCAGGACTTTGTGTTTGCTTGAGGCAGGTGTGGCACCACTGATCCACATCCCTGGCCCTTCGTCTCTATCTTTGTACTTTGCTATTCATCTCAGATTCGACCTCCTATAAGATGTCTCTGTAGGATACCATACCTCTCTTCATCTGACCATAAATTATTTTATAACATTTCTTTCTTTGCCTTGAGTACTAGGAAGCTCAGTGATCAATTTGCCATTTATTAGTAGCCTGTGAAACGTGTGTTGTGGTCACTAACCTTACTTCTGACTTCCTCTTATTTTGTTTGCATTTACTTTCCTTTCTCTTAATTTTCTGTTTAGCATGAATTTGTAATCTTATGCTGATTCTGATCATTTTTTAAGTGAAGAAGAGAAGCATTACAAAATTTAGCATTTTAAATGAATCAGAGTGTTGTAATTGACCATCTACTTATCTGTTTCTCCCGCTGGCTTGTGAATTTATGAAGAGAAGACAGTAATATCTTTTCATGCACTACTTCAAGTACCTCACATATAGTAGGACCTCAAAAATAAAAGAACAGGTTTAAGGTGAGACACAGTGTGACTGGTGCTTTGGAGACTTTTAAAAAAATTTTGCATCTAGAGCTGGGTGCGGTGGCACACACCTGTAATCCCAGCACTCTGGAGGCTGAAGCGGGAGGATCACTGTAAGTTTGAGACCAGCCTGGGCTACATAGTGAGTTCCAGGTCAGTCTCAACTACATAGTGAGATCCTGTCTCAAAAAACCAAAACCAAAACAACAACAAGAAAAATTTTGCATCTAGTACATAACAAAAAGAAAAAGGAAAAACGCAGATTTTAAAAATATTTTATGCTAATAATTTCATAAGTGATTTCTTGGCCAGAAGGTATAGAGCAAGAAGGAAGGAATGAGGTTCCAAGAAGGAAAATTTCCCTTTTGAGAGTCAGGACCTCAATTTAGCTGTGAATGAATCATTTGTTGAACTGACAGAACCATGTCTAAATCTCTAATTCAGATAAAATGCAGAACAACAACCGGTAACTTCTTTTTTAAAGATTAAAGTGCATTTCATCTTCCCTGTGAAAAGATAACTACTTTTGTTTGTTTGGCAAAGCTGTGCAGCACCTTACTCCTCAGATTCCTGGTATCACACTCTGTGTGGGTGTAGCCCCCGGAGGAGCGCACCCTAATCTTCACGTCACGTCGTGACGAAACACTGGGAACTCAGGAAGGTGAGCAATGTACCTCAGGTACCTACACACGAGGATGAACTAGAATTTGAGTCCCATCATATGACACCCAGACTCACTCCACATTCTTTTCTCCCCCCTTAAAGCGTTCTTTTGATTCTTCATTTCCTGGTCCTTGTTTCCTAATTTTATTGTGGGGAGATTTTCAGGATTAGTGGCTGACTTCCCTAGGAACAGCAGGGAGCCATCGTAGTCATGGCTCTTCATTGGGGTAGTTTGCTTCCTAGGGGAGTTTGGTTAAATGCCCTGGAGATGCTTTTGACTGTTGTGGCTGACTCTGTGTGTGTGTGTGTGTGTGTGTGCGTGTGCGCGCGTGTGTGCACGCCTGCGCAGACTCACGAGACTGAATTCTGGTCCTTGTTTCCTAATTTTATTGTGGGGAGATTTTCAGGATTAGTGGCTGACTTCCCTAGGAACAGCAGGGAGCCATCGTAGTCATGGCTCTTCATTGGGGTAGTTTGCTTCCTAGGGGAGTTTGGTTAAATGCCCTGGAGATGCTTTTGACTGTTGTGGCTGACTCTGTGTGTGTGTGTGTGTGTGTGTGTGCGTGTGCGCGCGTGTGTGCACGCCTGCGCAGACTCACCTGAGACTGAATGTGCACCAATACCAGTGGCATCTGGTACATGAAGGTCTCTGCCGAGCACCTACAATGCCCAGGACAGTCCCTCACCAGGAGTTACAGATGCTGGCAGAACTGCAGTCCAGGAACTCCAACCTGCAAATAGTTCTCATCTTTCCTGACCTCTCCCTGGCTGTGCCTAGACCATTTGCAGAGGAAATGGACCACACCGAGGGGACTCTCTTTGTGTTCCAGCCCTAGCCCGCTGTCTCCCGAGAGAAGCCAGGGGAGATGATGACAAAGATAAAGGACAACATGGACAAAGACGGTTCCCTGAAGAAATCCAGGACTCACCATGGGCCTCTTCAAAATGACTCATATTTCTCTTGTCTCAAAATAGAGGAGCAGACACAAGCCACATTTATTGGTATGGACCTGGGCTGGATTTGAACAGGAAAGAGACCATTTGTCATGGGTAGCTCTCGGGGACAAGGCTGGCTCAGAATTTGTCAACTTGGAGACATATCGGTAAAATTTCCGAGAAATTAAACTGGATGCTATATAATTAATCATTGTGTAACGTCTGGGCAGCTTAACTTTTTATAATGTTCTTGGATTTTTTTGCCACCTTTTGATGCACTGATGATTTATTAAGCTAGTATTAATTCAACTGCCTATGGCTCTCAGCTAATCTGAACCTTGACCCATGAAGTAGCTACCAGCATTGTCTTCATCCAGGGTCACCAAAAAAACCAAAACCAAAACCAAAACAAAACAGAGAGAGAGAGAGAGAGAGAGAGAGGGAGGGAGAGAGCTGACCTTTGATTCCTGCCCTGATTAAATACAGTGTCTTAGCTCTAAACTGGCTATTGAGCTGAACAGTTATTTTCTTAAAAAAAAAAATGATTTGCCAATGATTAAAAAAACCAAAGACTTTACAAAAATCTTATCTTCTAACTCAACCTGAAAAACAAGAATGGCTGGTAACACTGCGCCTTTAACTGATACCTGGCACAAGCTGTGGCTTTTAGACATTACCGTTCGTTCATTCATGTACCTGGGTTGGCCACACAGGTACCTGAGATCTTCACCTTTGGTGAAAACCGCCCTGGCATGTGAGTGGCACGGAGGAGAAAGAACAATAACTGCATGTTTTATAAATATCACCCCATTTGGGTCCTGTACTTCCTGGACGAGTGTCTCAAGCCATATCCTGGACTCTGACCAACTCCTGAGCAAGAAGGTTTGGAAACTTTACTGCCTCTCCGTGTGACTCTAGCTAGGTCCTTAGAAAAGGTAAGAGTGAAGACCTCCTTAGAAGCCAGTGTAGAGGCTCAGACATTTTCTACAAATCCTTCCTCAGTTTTTAAAGGGCTCAGAGTTTTAGAATTCCTACAGGTATTGTTAAATTAGATGTCAGTTCTGGGTCAATCCTCCTGCCTATTACAGCCATAACTCTCATATCCAGAGGAAGCAAAATCAGGCAAAGAACCCCTTCTCCTGCAGGAAATCTGACTTAACAAGGCTTATTTATACATCTGCGTGCCACAGGTTAAAATAACATAGTCTTCCCCATACATAAATAATGTATAAATGTGTATTAAAGTGCTGTGCGTGCTTTTAAGTCCTGGGGAATGCAGAAGATCGAATGACTCAGCTTTACACAGAGACTTAGAAGATGTATCTTTACCTGTCTTGAATTAAACATAGAGTTTGGTGTGCTCTCGGAGAGAAGCCTCAAGGGGGTGTTTTTCCATACTGTCGCTGAGTCAATATGCTTGCTGGTTAAAGGTCACAAGCTCTCGGCTTGACGATGATGACGAGGATGAGGATGATAAGCTGGCTACCCTAAGAGAGCACCTGTCCTGTGCTATTTGGGATGCTTTATCAGTATTATCTCTAATCTTCACAACAAGTCTTTGTAGTTGTTAGTATTTACATTTTACAGATGAGGAAACCGAGCTTCAAAGAAGGTCCATGCTGGAGATGACAGGTTACAAAAGTCTGTAGTTGGTATTCAAATTTGTTTCCCAAGCTTTCCATCTGCCACATATGTAGACTCTCCAGCAATTTGAATTAAACTACGTGGCCTCCCAGGACTACAGTTTGGAAGAAATCCATCGATTCCGTTGTGTAATTATCCAGTGAAAATCTATGAGTCCAGGAGACTTCAGGCATTTGTCAATGGATTAGGCTTGGACAGGTTTAAGAATTCGTTTAGGATGACACAGAGCAGAGAGAGGTTAAGAAGTGGGAAGGGCAGCTTCCTTCCCCTAAGACCGTGCCTAACAACATGTAAACCCTCTCTCTAAGGTTCATTTAATTAGGAAAACACAGAGAACTGATTATACAAGTTGCTAAGTGGTTTAGTGCCTGCCATGTGTTAAGAAATGTTAACCTTTTATCCAGAGCAGCTCAATTAGCACAAGTCAACCAGTGCTTAATAACAGTCAAGTGGAGTGATTACTAAATACTTACTTTTTATTTCACAGGAACATTTGTTAATGGAAGAGACTTTTCTTTATCTTTAATTGAAGAGAGAAGGGACACCTTGAATGCATCTCTAAAGAAAGGCATTTTGGGGCATTTTTTTCGGAAATCTTTTCCTTGGAGCTTGGATGGAAACAGGTGTTAAATGGATTGTCCTTTGCCTCTTTTTTTTTTTTTTTAATTCCTGTCCTCATCTATTTCCCCCCCCCACCACACATTGCAGGCTTTCCCTAGGGCTCGTGGCCTGATCACAACAAACCTTAGCTAAGGAATGCTTAAAGGAATGTTGGAGGCCTGAGTTGCAAGACTAACAAAAGACTCCTGTGCTTCTCTCCTTTGGGAGTGGGGAGGGAGGTGCTGACCTGTGGCTTGGAATGCACTTCTGACCTGGAATGTAGGGGATGAAAGGGACTCTCATTGCCCAACACCTTGCCTTTCTAAGGCCCTGAGCTTGGTGATGTGGCCCATCCATCCAGCAATCCCACCAGGAAAAGTGTCCTTATCTGCAATTGACAGACAAGAAAGCAAAGGCTCATTTGTCCCTACCGTTACTGTGGCGCTGGATACAAATCTAGATCTCTTCCTATGACATGCTTTTCTAGTCGTCTTCGAAGGATGCCTTTACCTACTAGATGTGTCCTTTTCTAACCAAAGATTCTGTTGTTCTATAGCGGCATCAGGAAGGAGGAAAAGGAGGCAAAAAAGAATCAAGGGGAAAGTTGAATGGAATAAAAGAACAAGACCTTGGAAAATGTAAAAGGAGATAGTGTATCTGGTCCACCTCACAAAGAATGAATCATGAACTTTGCTGTGGGAAGGCTTGGTGCTGAGCATTATTAAATGCATTTCCTCATTTGGTCCTCTGGCAACGTGTGATACTGACACTCAGAGTGAGTGGCTTGCCCACGTGACACGGTTGTTACATGGCAGCTAGGATTGGACCCACATGGACTAACTCCAAAACCTGGGCTCTTCTCACTGATCCCTGAACTATGCTCTGTAGGAAAGAAATCTGGCTCTTTGATTTGAGGTTTCCCAAAAGGAGCTCTACACATCATCACCTCAAGACTCAGGAACAATCCACATCTTTACCCACTCACCCAGTAGTTCCCACAGCCACACCCAATGTTGGTGATTATGTGGAGCTTTCTCATGTTATCAGTAAGGGTATAAAATGGCCCAACGATTTTGGAAAAAGCCCAGAACATTTCTTACAAAACCAACCACACACTTAACACGTGACTCAGTCATTTCATTCCTAGATATTTACTCAAGATAGATAGCAACAGTTGTGTCCATAATATTAAGAAGTTAGAAAGAGCCTTGGCACTATAAATAGGACAATGTATAAATGGCTGTATGTTTTTACAGTGAAATACTACTTACCAATAAAAAGGAATAAACTATGGACACATGGCAAAACATGAATGCCTCCAAAACGTGCTTTGTGAAAGTGTTCTTCCATAAAAGAATACATGGTACACAATGTCATTTTTATGAACTTCATGAATGGATAAAACTAACCCAGAGTATAAATTTTTATTGATCTAAGTTGAGGATGACTGGAAAGGGGCAGGTGTGAATTGTTCTGTGGGACCATAATGTTTTATATCTTGATAAGTGTCTGAGTTACATGTGAATTCACTCGTCAAAGCCTCGTGTCTTAGCCTGCTAGGGTTGCCATAACAAAACACCACAGACTGAGTACCTTAAAAAGCAGAAATTTGTTTCCTTCCAATTCTAGAGGCTAGAAGTCAGTGAACAAAGTGTGGACGTAGTTGGTTCCTCCTGAGAACTGTGAGGGAAGGGCGTGCTTCTGGCCTCCCTTCTCAGCTGGTAAGTGACCATCTTTCCTCGTGTCTTAGATGGTGTTCCCTCCACTTGTGCCTGTGTCCTAACCTTCCCTTCTGTTAAAAACACCCATCTTATTAAATTAGGGGCCACCCCAATGAGCTTGTTTAACTTTAATTATCTTTTTTAAAGACCCTGTCTCCAAATATAGTCATATTCTGATGTGCTGCAAGTTAAGAGTTTAACAGGAATTTTGGGAGGGTCAAACTTCAGGCCAGAACACCCAGCCAGTGTTCTCTTACAATGTGCATGTTGTGCTGTGTGTAAATTTTCATCAAAAGAGAATTCAAGTTAATGATATCCATGCTGGGGCACTTAGGGAGAAGCATGTGGATGGTGTGAATGTTTGCATTTCGCTTTGACGTGCTTCAGAAAATAAGATGATAAATAGATGGAAAGATACGTGATAGAACAAACATAATAACATTTTAATGCTAGAATAGAAGTGGCGAGTATGTGAATGTTCACTGTAGCAGCCTTGCAACGTTGCTATAATAAATTGTTGGAAGACGTTAATGGAACATGTGCTAGGCCTGGAGTGGAGGGTGTGGTCTAGATGATACACAGCACAGATGATTTCCTTACCCTCGTGAAGCTTGCACTTTGTGATAACTGATTCAGCAAGCTGTGGCTTTCAGGTGTGCGTCCAGGGGTGCCTTCACTTAGGAGTTAATCCCGCCTAACCTGACCTCCACGCCAACCACACATTTCATATTTAGCTGCTCGGTGCACACAGGCCCACTGGCTCTCTGCCTCCACTCAGATGATGAATTTATCTGTGGCCTCCACTTATGCAAAGATAAATCGCTTTAGGTCGGAGTGGTAAACCACAGAAATAGCAGCAATTTAATATGCACCCCGGGAGTCCCTTGTGAGAACTCCTACACTATTTATGATCTTTAGTGAGGACAGATAAGAGCAAGGACAGGAGTGGCTGCTTTACTTTTATTACCATCTCCATATCACAAAAGCAGCCCAAGCAGAGATGCTCACTGGGAGGGGAGTTAGGAAACCATCAGGACACAATATTTATCACGGGAAAAAATGAGCAATCCTCACAACGCTGCAGTAATATTTTTAATACTGGCTGAATGTTTCTGAATTGGAAGAAAGGGATTTTTCAATCTTCTCCAGTAATGTGTAGGTTTACGGTACAAGTCTCCTAGGGTGAAATGTTGCACTGATTCCAGTTACAATAATAGAAAATAAGTAACACCTCTGTCAGAGTTTATATTCAGGGAGTTTGGGAAACCTAGACTGGTATAAAAATATTTACATCATGAAATATGAGTTTTTCTATAGTTTGTGGGTTTGAATTCTGATATTTTTTATTAGATGAACTTAAGAAAGTTGCTTTTCTTTTTTAGAGTTTCTGTATGTGTAAAAGAAGTCCCAACAATTTTAAATAAAAGATGGGAAATTCTTGTTATTAATATAGCTTTGCAATACATAATAAATACATTCATTATGGAGGATTGATACACATATTTTATTTCCTTTCCCCTCCACTCCCTCCTGTCTTTTCCCTCTCCAGATTCCATCCCCATTTCCACAAAGTCTATCTCCCTGTTTCCTATCATCTACCTTTTACTTTACTCTTTAAATTATTGTTATTTTATGTTTCTCATATGAGAGAAAGCATGCAATGTTTGACTTCTTGTATCTGATTTATTTCACTCAGCATTACAGTCTCAAGATGCATCTAGATTTTCCTACAAAGGACACAAATATATCACTCTTTGTGTCTGAGTAGCACTCTCATGTACACATGCTGTATTTTCTTTACCCATTCATTTGTGAATGGGAAATTCCTTTTTTTTTTTGGTACCGGGGATCGAACTCGGGTCCTTGTGCTTGCAGGGCAGGCCACCGAACCGCTGAGCTAAATCTCCGGCCCAGAAATTCTTAATATATTCTTAATACCTAGTCTTGGCTTTAGTACTTGGTCTGATTCATAACAATCACACTTGATCTTAGCCAAAAGGCCAAGAAGCAATGGTTCATAATGATCAGAAAATGGTACCAGTGGGGATGATGATGATAATAATGATGATGGTGTTGATGATGGCAATGAAGATGATCACTGGGTGAGAAGAAAGGTGGACGTGTAGTGGGCAATTGTTGTTGCCAACAGCAGACAGGCAGCTGTTCTCTCTGTTGAAGAATGAAATGGTGTGAAATCAACCAAGATAACTCGAACATGAGAACTGTTTGACTAGCTAAGTTTGTATAAAGTCAATAGCGGGCAATCTGAATTTTAGTTTTTAGCAAAAAGTTCTTTCTTAATTAGTTGCCAGTCTGTCGGTCTGTACGGTGTCATGATCAGGTAGAGACTCCTGACATGGGTTTGGACTACAGCATAATGATCTAGCTGTTGTGCATTCCACACCTAGGTCATGAAGACAGGTTCTGGTGCAGGCAGAGTTTGATATTTTAACACTTATGGATTCTCTCGAGGTTTGTTATTATTTAAGCAAGTGCATTTGTTTTGAAAACAAAACCCACATATGTCCCTTTTATATTTCTTGTTCCTCTAGCACACAAATTCTTTGATGCTCAATGGAGATTTGATAAATCAAATTAAAAATATCTTTTGATAGTGATTAATTAATTCCTAATACTGTGTTCTGTTTGGGGTGCCATATCTTAAGAAGAACACTGGAAATCACCTTTATCCATATACTTCTCTTCCAAGGGTACAGGAGGGAAAGTAAACAGTATCCACCATTTGAAAAATTACCTGGAGCTTATCACTTTCTCTATAGACATGGATTTTTATGACGTCTTGTAAAAGTTGTTTCAGATATAACATATTAACTGAGTTTGTAATTTGCCTTCCAAAGCTGTTTATTTGCTTCTCAAAAAGCCGCTTTCACCTAGGCCAACTCCACGAAAGTCTATTTAAGAGATGGAAGGAGGGGGAGGAGGCAAGGTAAGGGGAATTAAGAGAATTAAGGACATAAAGAGAATTAAGATGTGTCCTGTACATATACCAACTACACACAATGACTGTATTCACTACATACTACAAATGTGTGCTAGTACGAAAGATAAATTGTTCTCAAAAATTTCATATGCAACAAGGTTACAGTCTTCCCCAACTTTTTTCCTGATTATTGTGGCAATTTGTATGACAAAAGGAGAAATGTTTACGAAGCTCCTTCATCTAAGGGCCTTGCCTATGTCCCTTACTGTTCTAAGATTTACAATGTCAGGCAATACTAAGGCAGGACCCTTTGGAAGAACTCTACCTGGTACCTTGCGGTTCGTGAGGTTTTCTAGCCTGCCTGATCAGAACAGGTCCTATTCCCAGTCCTGTGTGAGTTTCAGGCTCTTTCCTCTAACCTTTCTGAGAGGTTCTTTCTCTAGACTTAGGTGGTTATAGTCTGCTAAAAGCTCAAGGGGACTCGTGGCAGATCTCTCTTCTCTCTGGGACTCTCACCTGCAAACTCTGGCTCCTTTGGATTGTATAGCCCCTCAGCTCAATCTCCTTAATTCTGGGAGTCTGGGGGGCTCTTGTTGGCTCACTCCTTCTTCAGAAGCTTCCTGGGGAATTCTGTCAATGCACACGATTTGTAGATCTGAATGATTTGTTTCCCAGCTCATGGGGATGTTCCACACCTCAACGCCTGCTCCCCACTATCTCTGAAGCCATCTCTTCTTACGTCTTATTGGATTTTTATAGATGTTTCAGGTGCAAAGGTCAATCCTACCCTTTGTACTCCATCTTAGCCAGAAGAGGACTTAGGAATGAAAACATATGCATCTTTTCCGAATCATAGATCCTGTGTTTATTTGGTTCAGTTTTTAGTTTTATTTAAACAACCTGACTTGTAGGACATTTTTACAAACTGTCACAGAATCTTTGAATTTAAAAGTAGAAGGGAGCTTCAAGGTCAACTTCTCCTGCCCTCTTTTGAGCTTCAGATATACTGTGATGCAAGATTTTACCTTCTATGACTATTTTTTTTTAAAAAGAACACAGAGCCATTGGTATAAAAGAATTTCTCCTGCATTCTTGCCTCCACTGTGTTTTTCTATAGAACTAAAAAAGAGAAATGTAAAATGTGATGCATTACTAAACAGTAGGTTTAAATCCTAGTTCTGCTGCTGAGTAGCCGTGTGACCTCAGGTAACTTACTTAGCATCTCTGAGTCTGTAAAATAGAGCGAACAATGCCTCCCTGAAAGAGAGGTTGAAGACTTGAAAGAGACCATGTCATTACCATGCCCAGAGCATAGTAGGTGCTCTACAAATGGCAACCTATTTCTGGTATTATAATTAGAT
>NW_022900946.1:14870425-14872264 GCF_012274545.1 Fukomys damarensis | reverse complement strand
TATTGGATTTTTATAGATGTTTCAGGTGCAAAGGTCAATCCTACCCTTTGTACTCCATCTTAGTGAGAACAGGACTTAGGAATGAAAACATATGCATCTTTTCCGAATCATAGATCTTGTGTTTATTTGGTTCAGTTTTTAGTTTTATTTAGACAACCTGACTTGTAGGACATTTTTACAAACTGTAACAGAATCTTTGAATTTAAAAGTAGAAGGGAGCTTCAAGGTCAACTTCTCCTGCCCTCTTTTGAGCTTCAGATATACTGTGATGCAAGATTTTACCTTCTATGACTATTTTTTTTTAAAAAGAACACAGAGCCATTGGTATAAAAGAATTTCTCCTGCATTCTTGCCTCCACTGTGTTTTTCTATAGAACTAAAAAAGAGAAATGTAAAATGTGATGCATTACTAAACAGTAGGTTTAAATCCTAGTTCTGCTGCTGAGTAGCCGTGTGACCTCAGGTAACTTACTTAGCATCTCTGAGTCTGTAAAATGGAGCGAACAATGCCTCCCTGAAAGAGAGGTTGAAGACTTGAAAGAGACCATGTCATTGCCATGCCCAGAGCATAGTAGGTGCTCTACAAATGGCAACCTATTTCTGGTATTATAATTAGATGAGGAGAAAAGCTCTCCTATGCTGGCTCTGAGGATTCTGTGACTCAGGGAGTGGGTGGGTTGCTTCCAGTTGCCCTGCCCTCATGAGTAGCTTCTTGCTGTGCTTGTCTCAGCAATAAAAACAGCCAAGTGAGCACAGGGAGGGAAACATTAGGCCCTCCTCCTATGGAGGGTAGGAATCCAGGCATGGCCCCAGCAGCAGGTAATGCACTAAAGCCCGATACAGATGCTCACTCATCACTAATCTCCATAACCACATCAGCAAAGCCAGAAGCTTTAATAAGTGCAGTCTGATCGGATCACAGGCTTTTGAGTCAGCTGTCCCAGGCCCAGGGGTGTGTGTGTGTGGGGGGGTTGGGATGTTGGGTGTCAGTGGCCTGGCTGGAACTTTCCTCTGGCTTCAGGAATGTGAGGTCTTTGAGCAGTGACTGACTCGTGCGCATGCCAGGGTCAGACAGACACAACTCCCAGAGCAGCATTCTGTGCATTCCCACCTCCAGCTATTTCTGGTTCCTTCAATGGGCTATATGAAGCCGAGTCCCTCATGGCTGCTCTGGGATAAGTCAAATTATATCACTTCCTCTCTTAAAGTCCTCTAAATCCCCGATTAAGCTGTTATTTCTACTTGGAATAAAACTTACATTCCCTACCACATCCTAAAGTTCTACATAATCAAACACTGCCTTAAACTAATTTTCTCTCCTTTCTCTCCCACATTTTATGCTCTTGGACATACAAGCCCTTTCCTGTCCCGAGGTCTTTGCAGTTGACATTCCTGTCCCCTGCCTGGCATATTCTTCTAAGTGATACATGTATATCTTCTTGGCCTCGGCCTTCAGGTCTTGCATGACTGTCACTTGCTTTAAACGCTCTCCCCTGAACACTGAAGCAGCTGATTTGACAGGAGCCATTATCATTTCCATTTTACAGGTGACAAAACTGAGCCTCGGAAAAGATGTAACCTGCTTAAGGTTCCACAGCTGGTGAGTGATGGAATCACACTGGAATCCGAGGGCAGGTGACAGATCCCTTGCTTTACACGAAGCCGTCTTATTTCCCAGAGGATTCTCCTTATACAGGTGACAACTGAGCCTCGGAAAAGATGTAACCTGCTTAAGGTTCCACAGCTGGTGAGTGATGGAATCACACTGGAATCCGAGGGCAGGTGACAGATCCCTTGCTTTACACGAAGCCGTCTTATTTCCCAGAGGATTTTCCTTTT
>NW_022900946.1:14844989-14869717 GCF_012274545.1 Fukomys damarensis | reverse complement strand
CAAGGAAAATCCTTTGAACAATGGGTGGGATATAGTAAGTGTTCAACCATTATTATTGTTGGTATTATAGTTGAGGTAAAACTTTCTACCGAATGTCAGTAAACAGTACTTTTGATCCTTGCTTACTCTTTGATTGTGGATCTCAAGTCTTTCCACATTGCTGGGATGAAAAGAGGGTTATATGACAGAGACTCACTCTTTCTCACAAACCCCGGGTCTATTCTATTAGGAGTTCTCTTCTCTTGGAATGAGTTGTTCCCCAAGGATGCTTGCTCCCCGCTGCATCAGAATGACCCCCCCACACATTCTCTAGACTTTTCCTAACATAAACAGAACCCAGATATTGTTACTTGCTGGAAATATGTGAATGAGAACCACTAGAATGTTTAAAATTAAAACACTAAACTATCAAACGTTGGCAAGGGTATGAAACAACTGGAGTTTTCCAGGGAGAGTAAAAAATGCTACAACCATTGTGGAAAAGAGTTTTAAATGAGTTAAAAGTTCAAAGGTACACTCTTATAAGACAAAGAAGTTCTGCTGAATTAGCTATCCATCCAAGATGAAAAGAAGCTGTAAGTTTACAGACTTGTACCTGAATGTTCATAGTGGCTTTATTTATAACGTTGCCAAATTGACCTAGATCAGGAGATCATCACTGGGTGAATGAAAGATAACTTCAGAAAAGCAATCCGCAGTCACAGTGAACAGATGTGGGTGAATCTCGAAAACATCCTGGGTGAAGGAAGGCCTACAATGAAGACCAGAGACTGCATGAGTCTATTTTTAAAAAGCTCTAAAAGAAGCAAAACTTGTCTATGTCAATAGAAATGACATTAATGGCTGCTTGGGGTAGAGAGTTGGATATTTATTTATTTCAGCTGGATATTTATGGCAACTGTTAGCAATAGAATCTTCTATGTCTTGATGAAGGTAGTGGTGGCTGAACAGAAATATAGTCAAAAACAAAATGTCCTCTCAACTCAGAATGATAGAAGGAAAAGAAAAGTGGACCCGAAGGTAAAGAAGCACAGAGAGAAAAACCCCATTTCATTGTTGAATAAGCATTGAATCAGATGATGAGGTTCATCACAGGTAGTCTTCTGGAAGACTGCAGAGAAGGAAGAAAAGAAAATCACACCCATTTGTGTAGCTCAGCGGGTGGATCCATCTTGTACATATTCTTAAGATAAATAATAAGTAGCCCTGAAGTAAGTGGACTTACCAGCAACACTCGTTCCTCTTAGTCCATCCTAGATTCCCTTCATAATTGGGGTGGGCATCTGTGCTCTTTAATCATCTGTATCCAAAGGGAAAATAAACTCCTCACATCTTTAAGACATGAGGTAGTTTGTAACTTTGAGCAAGGTGAAGGGGTTAGACTCCTCCCTTCCTGCAGTGGTGGTGATTACCCTTCAAAGAGACGATTTCCGGGACTATGAGAGAGACCTTTCTGGTCCTGACATTGGAAAGAGGCTAATTACATTTCAAATAGAATATGCAAAGTCAACCCTCCATATCTGTGGATTCCCATCTTTTTCTTATCATTATTCCCTAAAGAATATAGTACAACAACCACTTACATAGAATTTGCACTGTATTAGATATCATAAATAATCTAGAGATGATTTAAGGTATATAGGGGAATGTATGTAGGTTATATGCAAATACTACTATACTTTATAAGTAGTACTTGAGCATCCATAGATTTTGTTATTTGTAGAAGGTCCTGGAACTGGTCTTCCATGGATACCAAGGAATGATTGTACATGTTTCTATTCTTTCTTTCTTTTTTTTTTTTTGGTACCGGGGATTGAACTCGGGACCTTGCCCTTATGAGGCAGGCAGCAGAACCACTGAGCTAAATCCCCAGTCCTTGTATATATTTTCTAAAGTAAATACTTTAAGAGAAGATAGCAGAAAAATGCCTCCTTATTTTCAAAAGGGAAAGTAAGCCTCTTATTTTGGTTTATGTTTGTCCTTATATAAGTGTAGGTTTGTACAAGTTATCAAACCATATACTTAAAATATATGAACTTTAGTATGTGAAACTTATAGTTAAAAAGGTAATTTTTAAAACATGTCGCAATCACCTGGAACACTTCTTTCTCTTACAAAGGACACTTCAAAAGCTCTTCTGTTTTCTTTGAAATTTCCACAAATTTCTTTGGATTATTTTCACTCCTACAGTGTAAGAAAAGTTGTAGCTGGGTTATACCCAGGTTACTATAACTCATATTAAGGAAATCCTCTTAAGTTTTTATAGTAAGGGAGCCTAATTCCTTCAAATAACAGAAAAATGCAATTCAAAGAAAATTCAGTAAAGAACATTAAAATAATTTAATACCTACCATCCCATGAAGTTTTCTTTCTCTCATGGGGTGTATGGTCAGGCTTGGAATATACTAAGGCATGAAGGTGGGGCTTTGGCAGTGGCTGGCTATGATTTCAGAGTATGGCCTCAGGTTCTCACTCCGTGGGTTCTGTGGGCATCCGCTCTGCCAATTTCCCATTAGGGAAAAGTAATCATGACTGACTCGTATGTTCTGAGTATTCCCTTTGTGTCAAATGCTGTGCTGGGACATTTCTTTGTACTATCTCCTTTAATTCTTAGACCATCTTCCACAGGCAGAGGAGAAGCTCAAGGCTTAGAGAGTTTTGAGGGTTTACCTAGCATGTCATGGTAAGGAAGTGGCTGATTCCTGATCTGCCTGATACCAGAACCTTCCTCTTTTGACTATAATCATTTGAAGCTACCCTTCAAAAATGTCCGTTCTCTTAACAGTCAAATTGATATCTGTTTTTATCTTCTGAGAAACAAAGGACAATATCTGAAAAATGCACCTGTAATTTATTGAACATCTCACATCTATGTTCTCTGTCATTATCATCAGGAAATAAGATCAAAATTCCCATTGAGATCTCAGCTAGAGGCTTCCTAAGCCATTTAACCTGTCCAGTCTCAGATTCTTCATCTGTGAAATGGGATTGCCATTGATAGATTGCAAGATGGGCAAATATTAAATGAAAATGCAGGTCAATCATTAGGCCAGAGGGGTTCTTAAGTAACAGTAAGATTAATAGTTGTTGCTGGATATAATTAATCTAGAGTTAGTGGTGAAACCCCTTAAGTAATCCCCTGGGCTGGCCAGGACTCCTGAGTGTATCAGTGAGGACTGAGTTAGTCACAGTCAATCACCCTTGTATCTCACCATCCAATCCTGAGTTGTAGGATGTCCCAGTTCTTATTTTTTCCTGGTTACCAGATGACAATTTGGGTGGATCAGGCAGCCATAGACATGCATTGTGATGTTCTCATTTTACTTTTGTAAGACTCGGGTCATTTCTGGCCCTGTAGACGTTCTTGCAATCTTTCTAACTGAAAACAGAAGGGTGATTTGTTCTCACCCTGGCCATCTGACTCAGAAGCACCTGTGAGCTAACGTGGCACTGCCTCAGGAGAAGCGGAGATGATTTATAAAGACAGTGACAACATAACCATCTCCATGACCTGACACGTCTCTCGCTTCTTTTCATTTGTCAAATTAATCTGGATGTGTCATTTAAACACAACAGCTTCGCTTGTTCACAGAGCTAGGATTGAGTGAGATGGAACAAGTGCTTGCTCTCTGGCTGGGTGTGGGGAGCCTTGCACCTCTTTCCATAACTTGTTCCAGTGTTTATTGTCTCGTGATTGTTAACGAATGTCACTGTCTTGTGACCCCTCAAAATTTGGAGAGATGGTGATATTCATTCCTGAAAAATGCCGGGCATGTATCGAAACAAGAAAAATTTTGTATTTCCCTCTCAGTTGTCCATCAGTTCCTGCTAAGTCTGCTCAAACAGGTGACAGAGAATCTTTGTGATGTGGTGTGGTTGTAAACTGGAGATGGCCCCTTAATGTTGTACTGGGTCTGCTTAGCAGGATTTAAATTGTCACTTTTCTTATTTAAAAAGTAGGGAAAAGTAATGATGCTCCTGTGTGTATCAATCAGAATGAACCGATTCCTATTTTTTAAATCATATTTGTGTTTTAAAAAATGGAATTTAAATGTTAGCTGTTTTCTAATATTAAGAAATATAAGGTTTACGCAGAAAAGTATGTGTTTTGGGATTGAAAAACAGGAAAGCCCGGGGAAAAACTGAGCCTGCGTTCCTGCTGTTATCATTTATCTGGAACTGACATAATTGCTTCCAATCAACAGGGAATGAGCTCTACAGTTTGCAACATTCCGCATTGTACCCAGGGCTTCTTATACACAGCATGGTTATCTGTTTGAATCTTGCTGGTGGGCGAGGTTTGGCTTATTTTTTCTCTGTGGTCCTCTTTTCTCCCTCTTCTCAGTTTATCCGACCTTATCCCCACTACCCTACTCTTCCTCTCAAGACAGGATTTCAGTTTTTCTTTTAAGTTTTACCCAACTTCCTCTCATAAGACCTTGGGAAGGTTGAACATCTGGGATCCTCAGGTGGGGACCAGGGAGATCTTTCCAGTCAATTCCTGGGAACCATCTTTAAGAGAAAGCTTTCTCATGGCCATCACTGAGCATCTCTGCATAATCCCGGTTTGTCATAACTCTACATGAGCACAGGTCCTTCGTTCTCCTTTCCCAGTCCCACCCTCTGTGCCACCACAGCACTGATTAGTGAGGCCTGAGTCCCGGGAGAACTGTGGATGGAGGTTTACTTACTGGGAATGAGATGAGGTGTGTGCATGCGGGTGGAGGAAGCCCCATCAGACCGCTCTGGAAACATTTTTAAAAACTACAAAACGGTAAAAAATTCTTTTTTAAAATATTAATTTTATTGGTACCTTTTAGATATGCATAATGATCACTTTCATCATAGGAAATTTGTACCTGTATATGATACATCTTGATTCTTTTTTCCCATTGCCCTCCTGTCCCTTCAACTCCTCTTCCCCTCCTTATTTACAAAAGCTGTGTTTCCATCTCCCCTTCTCTTCTTTTTTTTTTCCTTTTCTCTTGTCTTCCTCTATCCCCTTTCCTATTCCCCTTCCCACTTGAACACTTTCTTCCTATTTCACAATATCTCATATAGGCTTTGGTCCTTGTTCATACTTTCAGTTTCTCACACCAGAGAAAGAATGCGATATTTGAACATGTGTGTCCAGTTGATTTCACTTAAGAATATGGCTTCAAGGTGCATCCATTTACCTAGAAATGTCTCAAGTTTATCCTTTTTTATGACAGAGTAGTATCCTAGTATAAAAAAATACATCTTCTTTATCTATTCATTGGTTGATGGGCATTTGGGCTCTTTCTAATATTTAGCTATTACAAAATCTGATGTTATAAATATGAATGTGCATGTATCACTGTGGTATGATGCTTTTAATTATTTTAGAAAGATACCAAGAAGGGGAAGAGCTGAATTTAATGGACTCTCTAGTTTTTGTTTTTTTGAAGAATGTCCGCACTGATTCCCACAGTGGTTACACCAGCCTACACTCCCACCACCAGTGGGGAAGGGCTTCTTTCTCCCCACAGCCCTGCCAGCATTTGTAGGGCTGGGGATTTAGCTCAGCGGCTCAGTGGCCTGCCTTGCAAGTGCAAGGACCCGAGTTCGATCCCCAGTACCAAAAAAAAAAAAAAAAAAAAGCTGCCATCATTTGTTATTGGCTGATTTCTTGATAGCAGCAATTTTTCTGGAGTGAGGTGGACTCTCAAGGTTATTTTAATTTGCATCTCTAGAATGACCAGTGATATTGAATATCTTTACATATATTTTTGCTGTTTCTACTTCTTCATCTGAGAGGTGTCTTCATTTCAGATGCCCTTTTTTGGATTGGGTCTTTAAATTAGGGGAGTCTAATTTTTTGGGTTCTTTATATATTCTAGATATTAGTCCTTTGTCTAAGGAACAGCCAGTGCAATATTTTTTCCTGCTCTGTGGGTTGTCTCTTCACTCTGTTGGTGGTTTCTCTTGTTGTACAAAAGTTTTTTTTTTCTTTTTAGTACTGGGGATCGAATTCAGGCCCTTGTGCTTGTGAGGCAGGTGGCAGAACCACTGAGCTAAATCTGGCCACAAAAGATTTTTAATAAGATGAAATCCAAATTGTTGATTCTTTGTGATACTTTGTATGCCATCAGGGTTTTGTTCATAAAGTCTTTGTCTAAGTGGGTGAAGGGAGGGAGTGAGGCAGGTGGCAGAACCACTGAACTAAATCTGGCCAAAAAGATTTTTAATAAGATGAAATCCAAATTGTTGATACTTTGTATGCCATCAGGGTTTTGTTCATAAAGTCTTTGTCTAAGTGGGTGAAGGGAGGGCAGGGGTATGGGGAAAAATAGGAACCAAGATACATCATGTAAAGGTACCAGGCGTGGGGTATAATGTGATGCTTTGATGCTCGTATTACATATTTATGGAATGAGCAAATCCAAATATATATATATTACTCACATGCACATTTCTTCATGGTGGAATCACTTAGAATCCACTTGTTTGGCAATTTTGACACCTATACCTTGTTATTGACTATGACTATAGTCACCTTGCTGTGCCATAGATCAGCAGACCTTAGTTCTCCTGTGTCACTGAGAAGAAGTGACTCTTGACCAACATCTCTCCTCTCCCCATTTCCTCACCTCCAGCTGCTGATAGCCACCATTCCACTATTTTCCTTGTGTAAATTCCAAGTTACATAAGTGAGATCATTTATCTGTATTTCTGTGCCTGGCTCATTTCACTCAGCATGACCTCTTCCTGGATTCATCCATATCGTCTCAAGTGACAGAATTTTATTCTTTCAAGTGATAGTATTTCATTATGTGCATACCACATTAAAATTTTTTAAAAAATCTGTCTCCCTTTTTTCTAAGATAAGGTCTCACTACATAGTCCAGGCTGGCCTTGAAATTACCATGTAGCCTGGGCTGGCTTCAAACTCATGGCAATTCTCTTGTCTCGGCCTCCTGAGTGCTGGGACTATAGGCGTGCACCACGATGCCAAGAAAAATTTATTTATCTCTTAATAGGTGCTTTCAAGTCTTGGCTATTGTGAATAATACTGCAGCGACCGAGGGAATGCAGTTATCTCTTTGGCATAACAGTTGCAGTCCTTTTGAATATCACCCAGAAATCAAGGTATTGACATAGTTATTCCTTCCTTCTCTCTCAGTCATTCTTCTCTCCCTCCCTTATTCCTTTATTTGTATATTTATTTCCAGTAAGTACCACAAACTGAATGCCTCAAATGGACGAGGCATTGTATATGGCTCTTCGGGGCATCATTCACTCAGTCCCTTGTTTCAGTAGCACCAGTGCTTGTAACCACCCTAATGTACGTGGCAGGCAGCTGAAGTTTCCTGGAGCCATCCAGGGTGTGCTTGACGCATACGCAGCAAGAGAGCTAGAGCAGGATCTGACTTGTGACTCAAGCCCATGTCATTGCATCAAGTCTATGAACAGGGCAAATCACTGGTCAGATCGCACTGGTTTAGTTTAGCGAGGACTCCTCCTTCTCCCTTGTCCTGGTGACCTTGTACTCCCTATGGTAGGCTGGAAGGGCTCTAGTCTGGTCTTCTGGAGAACAGAGGTCAGATGTTACCACGTCTGTATCCTCAGCACCCAGCATGGCATAATTATATGTGAAATGAATCCTACTGAGATCTCCTGGGGATCCCTCACCTTGCCTTTCAAAACATGGCTGTTTGTGCATAAAATCTAAAGCTTCCAATTCACCATGCTGCATGGCAGCTTCTCAGAGTTTTTAAACTTTGCATCCATTACCAAAAATACCGAGGAGAGGTAAAGGCCTGTCATTAGTGTGATTGTAGAAACACGGTAATGACAACCACATTTCCATTCTCATGAATTACCATACTTTCCCTAAAACAAAAAGACTCTGGAGTTGAATTAGCATTGGTGCACACATACAAAATCTTTCTGCTTAGGGAGTCTGTAGCACTTAGTTAGCACAATTTTACAGTGCTTTTAATTACTCTCTTCTTTTCTTCACAGGGGAGACACAAAGCTAATGACTTGAGATAGATCCCACATGTACCTGATAGAAAGGGGCTGAAATGAGGCGAGTCCTGGCTCAGGTTCAGGCTTGGTCAGTTGCCAGTGAGCCACGAAAAGCTACCTGATCTTTCCAAGTTTCCCCCTGTATAACACAGGACAATAATTCACACCTGAAATTATTTCTTTAGGGATCTGACATAATACATGTGATTTAGACAGAGGCTCTGCTGCTGACTATTGCTACCATTATGTATTCATGAGATAGATATCTGTGTGTTTCTGCTTATAACATCCTTTTGGTTGGAAATTTTTGCAGAGGGAGAGCTTGTGTCTGTCCATAGGCACAGAAGAAAGAGGTTTTCTTTCCTAACCCCATCCGTCCTGCTGGTAGTAAACCAGGTTTTCCTTTCTTCTCTTCGTTCCTCTTGCTGGTAAATTCTTAGACAAAATGGAGGGAGGTGGAGAAATATCTAGATTATGCAATGTTGTAAGCTGTTCATGCTATGCATGGAAGAAAACAAAATCAAGATAAAGGGAAGAAGATGACAGAGGGCTGTGTTTTGTTAGAAGGATGGTGCTAGGGTTGTTTCTCAGAAGAGGGTGGCATTTGGCCAGGCATTTGACTGGAGTGAAGCTTGTAAGCCAGCTGCAGGGGCAGCAAGCTCAGAGCCACTGGGGCGCAAGTAGGGTTGGTGGGTTGTACAACTTCCCAGGGGCTGAGGTGGATGGGTGGAGTGAGTAATGCAAGGCGATTTCAGAAAGTCAGGAGGGTACTGAGATAGGGTCTTGGAAGATAAGGTAGGAATTTGACCATGAGAGGGGAGGAGTGGGTGGAGCACTCTGGGGCAGGGAGGGATGGGATGGAGCTTTTCCTCTGTGAGCAGCATGTTAGCTGCTGAATAGGGAGCAGAGCAGGAGCCTGGAGCCCTTCCGAAAGCTCACACTGGGTCCAAGCAAAAGATGTCAACTGACTCACACGGGAATGTCGAGGGGGCAATGGTGAGAAGCTGGTCAGGACAGGTGTGGTCTGTGTTGCCTTTGATGGATGTGTGTCCATGCGTGGTGTGTGTGTGTGTGTATGTGTGTGTGTCTGTGTGTGTGTTATGTGGAGCGTTTCTGTACCTGCCATTAACAGTGAGGAGGTTTGCTCATGTGTTTATGTGAAAGAGAGGGAGAGATGTGGCAATGGGGCTGCACTGGGAATCGTGTCACAGGAGAAGGCAGGAGCAAGACAGAGGGGCTGAGTTCGGCCCAGGCAGATTTCATAGTCATGAATCCTGATAAATGAAAGAACTCATCAAAGGGAGTCTTCCTCAAACTGCAATATAAATTCAGCAAATGGATAAGTGGATGCTACTATTATTTCTACCAAACGCAAAGACAATTACAGCTAAACACCTTGGAGAAAGTTATCCCGTCTCCAAGTTTGCTAATTCCATTTCTAAAATAGCTCTCAAGTCTTCTCGCTTGCTCATAGCAGGGATAATTAAAACTAATGAAGTGAATTTCGGGGAGTGCATCAGAGACTGTGTGAGGGAATCTGATGGTGATTACAGATGCACTATGGCTTCTTTGAAGGTAATTGTTGAGCGACCCTTCCTCATTTGTATTCATGGAGGTAAGGAGCCTCTTCCCTGAGGCTGGTAAACATTTCAGAGGAGCCATTCACATGCTATGTTTCAGTGTTTGGAATTCTTTATTATACCTTAAGAATGCCTATTGGCTACAGATAGTGAAGCGCTGGACATTGCACTTACATCCTTACTTTGCAAATACTTAATTTAAGAGATGAGAATTTAGATGCAGAAAGGGAGGAGGGAGGGAAAAAGAATCTCACTTGCACATAACACAAATATTTATTGAGAACCTATTATATGCCAGATTGTGTTCAAGATACTGAAGATACATGAACAGTCTACAGAAGATCTTGCTTTCCCTGGCATTGACAGTTTAGCTGGGGAAAAGAAACACAGGAAAAATACCAGGTGGTGATAAATACTGTGCGAAAGCAAAAATAGAATCAGTGGGAGATTGGGTGATCAAGGGAGGACTCTCAAATGCTGTGAGTTTGGCCGTCTCTTTCTAACTGGTGTCTCAATATCAGCAGAAATGGTGAAAGGAAATGCCGACCATGCAGAAAAATAGAGAGGAATGGAGCGGAGAGGAAGAAGGTACCAGGGTGGTGATGCTCAGCTACACCAGTCTCTTCTTTTGGCCTCAGGGACTTTTCTTTTTATCACACCCTAGAACCCAGGATAGAAACCCAAGATGTGCCCTCAAGTATCCTGTCCCATTGGCCTCAAGAAACTGTAGCTTCTTCCTGCTAAACTGTAGTCCCACGCATGGCTATGTCACCAGACATCATTCAGAGTTCAGATGGTGGAATTGCCACTTACTGCATGGTAGGACTTTGGTCAAGGAACATAACCTTTCAGAGACTTAGTTTCTTCCTCTTTAAAGTGAGAATAGTAAGTATTCCTGCCTCAAGGTGTTACTGAGATAATACTAATTAGCTGCCTGCCTGCCTACCTACCCACCTACCTATGTGTCATGGGCTTTTCATCTTCAACGCAGCCCTTCACAGTATATATGTTTCTATACTACAGAGGAGGAAATCGAGGCTCAGAGAGATTCCTCAAGTAGTCCAAAACTCCATGTCTAGAGATAATGAGAGAAAAAGACTGTCCAAGAACAAATCCCCATTGACTGCCTGAGGAGCTATTCATTCTGGGCAGAACCTCAAGTCTACTCTTTCTTTTTAGCAATATATACATATAGATTTGAGACAATCTTGCCTATGCAATTTAGGCTCTCCCTGAACTCTCTATGTAGCTGAGGCTGGACTCAAACTACTGCCCCAACCTCCAAGTGCTATGACTACAGGCAGGGACCACCGTGCTTGTGTAAGCACTGTATTTTACACGTAATAAGGGGCCAAAAAATGAGAGCTACTATTGTCCTTATTACCATATCCTATCAGAATACCAATTTCCCAGTTTTCTTCTACATCAGGCCTACCACTTCCTCTAGGGCAGGGTCAATGACCCAGTCACACTCTACCACGCCCCCAATCATGGAGCGCTGCTCCTAGTGGGTATGCAGTGGATGTGGGCTTCATGGGTGCAGACCTGCAGAAGAATCAGCCGCAATTCCTCTGTCTGTGTGGTCCTCCCAATGCAGCACATTTCCTCTGTGTTTGATCCCCTCTTCTCTCAAGTGGAAAAGCTGTCCCTGCCCACAGGAGGCAACAGACAATAGAATCAATAGTCCATCAAGTTCTTCAGCCCCTGAGCACTGCCCCCAGTGAAGAAAGCATCTCAGCAAAATAGGAATTAAAGCAATGAGTTGTATCAGGCGCCAGCCAGGTGCCCACACAGGCACTAAACATAGTGCAGGGAGAAGAAAGACTCTGAGGCAAAACAGGAAGCTGCTCTTAATTCACTGTGCTTCTAGCATGTGAGGGAGGGAGTGTGTCGTGGGCAGGACAATTAAATTGAAATACAGTCCATCTAAGCCTAAGAGTTACTCTAACTAGAAGATCAAGAAATCCAAAAGCAAACTTTTCAGGGAGGTAGGTGAATTGAGGTCCATGAAGCAAGGTCAGTTATCTTGGCCACATCCATTTCACAGCTGGGGACTGGCCTAAGAACCCCCCGCAACCGAATCCTCCGGCCCTAGTGAGATTAGGTATTTAATAACAAGAGGAACAGGAGGGAGCCATTTGTAATAGCTCTGTAATCAGCACATGCCCTGAGACTGCACATCATTTTGTAGGAAAATGATGGAGTGTGTCTGCTGGTGCCTCTTAGAATGCAAACACCCACGAGGATTGTGCTGGCTGTGGAAGAGGAAGGAAGGGTGATGCTGTGGCGGTCTCCTACCTTTTCTGAGATCCCTCAGGCACTTCAGTGAGGAGGATGCTGCTCCCAAATCAGGAAGGATTAGCATGGTGAAGGACTCCTGGTTCTTAGGGCGTGGGAGCGCAGAGCTGCCTGGGAGGGGGCTTAAAGCTTACTGACGTTCCTACTCTTATTTAGGATGAAAGGGCGGGTTGTCTCAAGGGCCATTTGAGGAGACCCAGCCACCATGGATGTGGCACACTCTGGAATTATTGACCCTTAGTAGGAATCTTAAACTCTAGGTCAGCTCTCTTCTCTTTCTCCATCCCCCTGTATTCCTCCTATGGCCAAATGCAGGTGGGAAGGGGGAAAGTGAGAACAACCTCAGAATATGCCTTAGGAGACCCTAAATTCACTGGACCTGGATTCTAACCCCTGTTTCTGGTTTATTTATCACCTTTTCACCTTATCACCTATTTCACCTACCAACATCCTGGCTTAAAAACCATTCTGTGCCATTGCTAAATTTTAGAGGGTCTAAGGACTCTAGAGTCTGGTGCAAGTTTCCACCAAGCTTAGGAGCCTTCTTCCCATCATACTCTGGGGTGGGTGTTTTTACTCTTCTTGGATAATTTTAAGGCAGGGATTCTCAATAAGGGAAGTTTTTCCCCGTACCCCTTGGGGCATGTGGTAACATGGGGACATGGTTTTCATGACCTGGGGAAAGTTGCTAAGGCAGCCCTATCCTGCCAATAATCATCTAGCCCAAGCGTCAATAAGAAATGCTGCATTAGGGTTGGGAACTCCTCATCCACCCCAGAACCACAAGCATTATTGACAATGACATTGAAGGAATCTCTACGAGTGACACCAATATTTTGGAATAAGACTGGCTGAAGTTATTTCCCACGCACATATCCAAATTTTGTGGGATCTCTGGGACCACAGCTGGTCCCAAAAGTTGGAAATTAATATTTAAAATAAGAAAGGCAGTGGACATCAGAATTTAAAAAAATAGACATGGAGAAATACAGATGAGAGTGCACAATGAAAGACACAATTAAATACCACATAAATCACCAAAAACCATGGTTTTGGGGTGGAGGCTAATGATTAAGTGCTGGGGAACGGAAATGAGTTGCACTGCAGCCAGAGTCTTGATTTATTATGTGTCGAATGCCTCTGGCAATCCTTCATTCTCTCTCTCAGTTGCTGTCTTTATTGTTGTGTTTAGGTGAGTGTAAACTTTTATTAGCAGCAGAATGAGGCTCTCCTCCACTCTTGATAGGGAATGGAGACTGTCTAGTAAGACAGAATCAGGAGATGGGGTGACCCTAGCATGATCACGACAGCTGTACTGTGCTCAGAGAAAAAGTCAGCATTATATGAAAAGGATGTATTCTGGAAAAGATTGCTGTGAATTACTTCTTAAAAGGAAAGCATCATTTGCCTATAGATAGTGGCTTCCAAAGTCTTCTGGTTGTATCGCCCATTAGAACTTTTTGAGCATTCCTCCACATTACATAGGTTTAAAAAAATAAATTTGCAACCATGTACTATTGTGTTTATATTATATATAATAAAATAGATATGAGATAAAAGTAAAAAGGCAAAGATAGCATGCATTTTTATGCACTGCAGTGGATTGTCCTGGTTAACCTAGGACACCAGTGTGATCGCTCGTCTCTTAGTAAAAACAGTTAATACCTGTACCTACCACATGCCTGTTCTCAAAATCTGCACATGTGGGTTCATGTCACCACCGTAACAGTTCCAAGAGATGGGAACAATTGTAACTCCCACTTCACAGATAAAGAGGTGTAAGCACGGGGAAGCTAAGTAACTACCTCAAGGTCACATAGCTAAGCAGTAGAAGTGAGGGTTTCAAACATAAACAGGCTGGCTCCTGGATGTCTCTTCTAACTACTGCACTGCATTGTTTCTCATCTGTGGAAAATGAAAAGCTCGACGCCTCGACTGTAATAGAAGAATGAATTAGGTATGCTATTCCCAAGCCAAAGTTCCACGTGGGTGGAATTCACTCACTGATAGAGCCAGACCCTTGCAGAGGAAGAGAAGAGATCAAAGGAATGAGGTTAAGAGGAGAAAGAGGCTGGGGGATGAGGCTCCCAGAGCTGGACCCCGATTTGATTGCAAGGTGTGTTGATGGCAAAGACAAAGGGAATCTTCACACCCTCTGCCACCCTTCTTGTGTGGTCAGGACTGCAGAGTGTTTCCTTTCTCTACCAGCTGCACCACTTTTTGGATGTTGAGAAAGATGGAGGACCTGGCATTACAATGTGCTTCATGAGTTTGTACACAACCTTAATTCCCTGACCTTTTTAAATTTGTCACAAAGGTTTAATGTCTTCTACCATAAGACCGCTATCATGGAGAATTCCAAACGCCAAACCCTCAATCTAGGAGTGGGATCACTCTTACCTTGTATATATTTCATAAAGGAGACTTTCCAATATTTTCAGTGTCTTGAGCAATCATACAGGAAGTATTATAGTAGCAGAATATTAGTCCAACCCATTCCTTCTAACCGAAGATCAGGAAGGGCAAGAGGCAACAATGATGCCTTGATCTCTGGCTCTTTACATGCTAAAAGATTAGGCTGGAAAAATATCTTTTAGGTCAAACAATTTGAAGGAATAAATTTGGCTCACAGCTAGTGGGAGGATACATTTTCATTTTCTTGTAAATTATTGGGAAGCTTGATTAAACTGCTATGAATATCCTGGGAGCTTCATTATATCCCTCCAACATTCATGTGTTGAATCTGTAACCTTCAGTCCCTTACTGCATAATGTTTGGAGACAGGATCTTTAAAGAGGTGACTAAGTCAAAGTGAAAGCTGTGAGGGCAGGCCCTAATCCAGTCTGGCTGGTGTCCCTGTGAGAAGAGCAAATTTGGGCACACAGACACCAGAAGTGCATGCACAAAGAGGAAAGATCAAGTGAGGATGCAGTGAAAAAGCAGCCATCTGCAAGCCACGGAGAGAGGATTCAAAATGAAATGAACCTCGCTGACATCTTGATCTCGGACTTCCAGCATCCAAAGCTATGATAAAACACATTTATGCTGCTTAAGCCGCTCAGTCTGTGATATTTTATTATGGCAACTGTAGCAAACTAAAACAATCCCTTTCTTTTCTTTTAGTAATAGTATCTGTGAGTAGCTAATCATGATCTTTGTCTAAATTTCTCACTTAGTTTCCGTAAAAATGTATGATGCAGTTACAATCATTTGCTTCATTATACACATGAAGCAACAGAAGCTAATAGAAGTTGGGATTAAGATGAGCCTGTTGTAGTTCCAGAGCTGTGCCCTTAATTACTACTGTGGCTGCTAAAGTAAAAACTGAGTTGGGTGTCTAAGATGCACAGAATAGGCAGATGCTGCCATGTCACTTCCTGTTTTACAGGAAGTGGAGGAGAACTGTAGAGGGAAGCCAGATATGCTGCCGGAAGTGGGGGTGATCAGTCTCATACCTGCCAACTGTCTCCTTTTGAATCATTAGGAAATTCAAGAAATATGTTTAGCTCCTACTCTGTACTAGGCACCATGCCGTGGACTTGGCTCCTGAGGCAGACATAACAGACACGGCTGCCCTTACACTCGGAGAGCTCGTGGTCTAAGAGCACTGTCAGTTTCTGACTCCCCCAAGTCTCAAACTATCTCCTTTTCTCAAAGGAAAGGAAAGGAAATGAGACAGCAAGCTGCTTCTTTGAGTGTTTTCCTTTGTTTCCATCTTCTGACAGCCATGCTTCAAGTCTGACAGGGGAAATGTGTCTTCACGACAGTGATAAATTTATGAGTTGTGACTGTTTGTGAAGTTCCCTAATTAATTCTTTATAGATTTCTATTGGCAACTAAATTTGTGTTTTGAGTTAAAATGGGTGTTCAGATGAATTACCATTAAACATTCTGCTCCCTTTGGATCGCTCACACTCCGTGCTCTTCTTGCTAATCTCCCTGCTTACCAAGCAAGCAACGTGGCATTTGTCTTGCAGTGACGCACGGCAGGTGGTTACCATGGCATAAGACAGCGGCACCAGCACTGGCCCTGGCGTCACAGAGTCCCCGGGCCATCTCCTGAGCAACCTGGCAGGGATTCAAAAACTACTTATACCTCTCTGCACATAGGAGTTAGTTTTTAATTTCTTTTTGTGGGTGGCTTGACATTTATACTTGATCAAAAGCTTGATGTGGCTAAACAAATTTAAGAAAGAAACCCAGCATATCTCTGTCCAGAGTGGGAGAGGGAGAGAGAGGCCAAAGGGAGAAGAAGAGGGAGAGGGAGAGGGGCAGGGGGAGGGAGGGGGAGCGAGTGAGAGATACAGAGATACAGGGATCAAAAGTGACAGGTACAATAGATAATAGTAACAGTCATATTTATCACGTCCATTTGTTCTGTGCCAAATGTCACGCTGGGAGTTCCAGCTGCAGCATCTCATCTGTTTCTTGTGATGACCCTATGGGATAAAGACTGGTATTTTCCTTACTTTTCAAGTGCAAAAATGAGCTCAGAGATACTAAATAAAGGTCCAAGTCCACAGTTCTTAGGGTGTGGAGACAGTCTGTATATTCCGACAGACGGGCCCAAAGGATGCACTTTTCCTTACTATGCTTAAGAGATAGGGTATAAGAAATATAAAGGAACCTGGAGAGGATTGACATAAACACAGGGTGGGAGATGAGGCGAGGTACGACGTAAGAGACAGAATGTGAGACATAAGAAAGTCTGAAAAATTCAGAGAGATATAAAGAAATGCACATAGAGACAGATAATTGACACACATTGAGAAAAAATAGAGGCAGAGGGAGAGAGGAAGGGAAAGAGAGGGAGGGACAGAGAGAGACACTTTTGCAAAGAGCACACTGTCTCATGTAAGACTAAAATGCTAAAATACCTGGAAAAATAACAGCATAGCCTATGTCATTATCGTGTACAGTCATTTTTAAAGACTTAGTCACATTGCCATTGACATAGCAGAAATGATGAAGCAGGCTACACACCTTACAGTGGGATGCACAGTCAGACTTTGCAGCTGCAAGATTCCAGATTCAGACACTATAGCAAGTGCTCTTCCTTGGTAGGGGGAGGGAGGAGCACCACCTCATAAGGGTGTGAGATGGGTGCAGGAGAGAAGGAGAAATGGATGGTTGAGGTCATCTGAATTCCTTTTCCCCATATAGAGGCGAACCCTAGCCGTACATTTTTCTTGGACCTTCCCAGTGACTGGTAACTAGAGAGCCCAGGGGAGCAATGCAGTCGTGGGAGTCAAGGTTCTTACCTGTTGTATTAGCCACTTTCCGGTCACTGAAACAAAATACCCCAAATGGGCACCTTATTTTGGCTCATAGTTTCAGTGGGTTCAGTCCATGGTTGGTGAGCTCCAAGGCAGAAATAGCATGGCCAATGGTATTGTAGAGAAAAGCTGCTTGCTGCACAATGGCCAGGAAACAGAGCGAAGGGAAGCCCCAGGGTTGAGAATACACTCTTCTTTTGATCAGGACCCATCTCTGTGAGATGTTAGAAGACATTTTAGATCTAAGCCATAATACCTGTCTTACAGATGGCATTTCCTTTACTTCTTACAGCTGGCCCATGGACTTGGGACAATAACCTTATTTATTTATTTTTTCTCATAGAGTTTATTGGTACTTTTTAAGTATATAGTACAGTTACATTTATCATTTGGATCTTGTACCTTTACATGACAGATCTTAGTTGCCCATCAGTTGGAGACTGGATAAAGAAGATGTGGTTTTTCTATAAAATATCCTTATTATGTTGATAGGTGTCTGGGACACAGGGGGATAACCTAACCATGTAAGTGCATTTAGCATAGTATGGTGGAACTGGGCCTGGAAACTGAGTAGCACATATCAATAGCCCTTGTTCCTAATCTCAGTCTCAGGTCAAAGAGGAGCCAGCACTGAACATGGATGGACCCTGCAGCCGGAGAGGGAATTTCCCTTTCAAGGGACTTCCATGACCCCAAACACTATGCAGGCAGCATGGGACATCAATCATGCTAGCAGGCAAAATGCCCAATAGGTGTAGTAAAGAAAATGACTTGAAATTAACTGAGGCACAAATACCTGGAGCCTTATACCTCCTCCTCACATGTGACTAGACAATGCCATTTCCACCATGGCCTTTGTTTGTCCTCATCCCATGCGTATCATCACTATCTGCAACTGATCCGGCCTCACTGGGAAGATTGTCTTAATTCTACAGCACTGAAACCACAGTGCTGCAGCTGGCGTGAATCTATGTACTTGACTGGAGTCAGACTCAATCGAAAGACCCTTTTAGAGATTTTTAGGGGTTTGGAAGCAAGAATAATGAGTGGGTTTGAAGAGCAGAACATGAAGCTTTGTAAATAGATGAGAACGCCGGGGAGGGGGGGTGGGTTGTAGTCAGAAAGACTTGTTTTTTCAGACTTATATTGAACTCTGCCATATATTAGCTGTGCGAGCTTGGGCAGATGGCAGTGCTTCTCTGACAGGCCATTTAACTTCAAATATTGTGCTTTTCCCATCGCATGAAATAGAGAAGCAAAACATAGTCTCTCCTGTGGAGCAAACAATGGTTCTCTGTGTTGATGAGGACAACATCACAACTGGCCCCAGAGCTTGGGAAAAGTGGCTGGGGAGAGCATGGTCAGGAAGGGCTTTCGGAAGGTGGCAGGATTTGAGCTGTGATCGGCACTTATCATCGCTAGTGACATTAGCTACCACCTCGGGAGCGTTAATTATGTAGCAGCAAAAGAGTCACACGTTGTACTTTTATTTCTCCCAGGCACCTTAATTATTTATCTTATCTCATACAAGTGCAGCCTGAAGCTGACTCCAGGATGCAAGGTAACTTGGTAAAAGTCAGAGAGCTGGAAAAGGACTGAGATTCAAGTTTACATCCCCTGGACTGCAAAGTAAAATTAGACCCCTGGAAAGGCACACTTTTATTGCTTTATGCTACAGCTGAATTTCTAAGAGACTTGTAGGATTTTCCCTTTAAAATAGACCTGCATGTTGTTACTGGCTTCCATCACACTTTCAGAAATAATTCATCTCCATCACTGATAGATCTTCACTGACACCGACTTTCACTACCTCCCTTCAGTTATTTGTAGTTACAGCATGCTCTGGGTGGCTCTGTCAAATAGTCAATGGTGTATAAACATGCTTAAGTGCACCTCGGGGTCTTCATGCTTAGATTTCCTCTGGTAGAGTGACAGTCTCCATTGTTCTGGGAGTACAGGTCCTTGAATTATCAGAAGAGTACGCCCATCCATTGAAAATGCATTTACTTGACATCAGCACTTCTAGGTCTCCACTGAAGAACATCGTCCTGGTTCCTGGAACAAAAGACTTGAGTGGAGAGATCCTTTTGTGTTCATTAATGAGGTGCGCTTTGTTTTGTTTTGTTTTGAATAGCAAAGCTCCGTTTGAGTTAGCCTGAGCAAGAAGAAATTTGTTGCAAGGGAATAGAGGCACCTCAGAGAATCCAGGGACATGCGGAACAACCAGGGCCAAACAAATAACAAACAAACACCCCCAAGTTAAATAAAAATGGGCTGCTGCAAGTAACTAAGTGGAAAGAGTTTATGGAGCATTCATTGCGAGTTCTGCAATACATCTAAAACTTGGTCAGGCTGGATTCTCCTCCATACCCACGTTCACGGTCCTGTCCTACTTAGCTTCACTCATATGCTGGAGATTTTGAAGATATTACTGCTCCACTGGTGACTTAAACTGAACCACATTAGGAGTTATTACCCCAAGGGAATTAGCAAGAGCTGCAAAGTGGAGCTGTATTTTTAATTAAAGAGGTGACTTACGAGCACAGCCCTACTATAGACCGTACATACATTCATTGACTAATCATAACTAAAAAAATACAAATTTTGATGGGTTGATGTCTCACTACTGCTTTCTTGCTTTGTGATCTTGCAAGTATTTTAGCCTATCTGAACATCAGCTTTCTTACATGTGAGATAAAGATAGTCATTCCACAACAAGTGTTTGGTACGAAGATTAATTGAGTTGCCCTATGGTGTTTGGTTCACGGAAAGCACTAGATGCATGTTAGCTGTTTTCAATACTGCTGGAATTGCTCACTATTTATTTATAATAGGGCCACACATGAGCTCCAGCGAAGCCCTTGGCAATAGTTAGGTGCTTAGATTCTTGGTGACGGAGGGAGGGGCTTGAGGAAGGAAGGCAGAGGCAGAGAAGAGTGGGGTCATAGGAAATATGTCCACTTTAGTTCAACAGTGTGTCTGTCCTCAGCCTCGAGACCTCTGTCTGACACATAGCTGGTACCCAGTGAATAGTTTTTTAAAGTGATATGTAAATGCTAAATACTATTCTTACACCATGTAAGTATATTTTCTTCTTTCTAATATCATGCTGACATCTTCCTCTGATGTAAATTCATCTCAGTATTCATGTTTCTACTCTTTAAGTGATGTGGATCAGGTACTCTCCCACCTTTATGTGATAATCTTTTAGATACTAGAAATAACATTTCTCCATGGTTTTATCTCTCTGGAATGTGAGTTCTGAAGGGTTAATTCAAAGGGGATGTGTCAACCAGTAAGAGGGGCCCAGAGAGTGGTAACACGCTATTTCTGGGTGTGTCTGTGATGGTGCTGCTGGAAGACAGTTAGCATTGAATCAGTGGACTGAGCAAAGAAGACCTGCCCTCACCAACATCTTGGGCATCTCTCATCCCACTGAGGGCTTAGATAGAGCACAAAGGGAGAGAAAGGGCAAATTCTCTTTCTCTTCTAGAGTGGGGACATCCATCTTCTCCCATACTCTTGACTGCACAGTTCCTAGGTCTTGAGCCTCTGCACTCTAAGACTTTCACCAGTGCTCCCCTGCTTCTCAGGCCATTGGACTTAGACCAATTTCTCCAGCTTGCAGATGAGCGATGGTGGGACATCTTGGTCTCCATAATTGTGTGAGGCAACTCCCATAATAAACACCCCACCCTGGGCATTGATTTTTCTTCTCTTGTGAACCTGAATTATACAGGGGTGAGAAGAAATGTCTTTTGTGATGGTGTCCTCACTGGCCTTCCAATGTTACATCTCTAGATCCTTGGTCCTTTGATTTTCCCACATGCATCACTTTCCCCAAGGACACTCAAGGGGTCAAGGTGGAGGAATCTGTAGAGATTTCTGACCTCAGCCACCCTCTGCTCTTGGAATTGGGCACGCAGCTGCCACACCCTTTGTGATCCAGCAGGAAGAGCTGAGCAGTGGCTCTACAAAGCTATGCAGGAGAGATTTTTCAGAAATGATAAGCCAGAAACAATGGGGTAAGACAAGATAATTGCTAGTGGGGAGAAAGTTTGTGAACTCCCAGACTATGATAAGCCAGTACATTTCTTCTCTTTGAGTGACCTCTCAAGGGTTGCTAGAAACTGAACAGACCAGGACAAAGCTGGTTCACACATCTTGAGGAACTTCAATGTCCTCTTTAAGTCACTGGAGATAGCCATGTGGTGTCCTAAAGGAGGATACTTAGAATCAGACTTCCATGGGTGTGGAAACCATTCAAGCACAACACTGGGAATTTGGAGGCCACCTCAGCACTTAGATTTCCTTTGTGTCACCCATGGTATATACATATTTCCTGGTGGTTTCTATGCTTATGGCGTCAGGAAAGGCCTTCCGCATTGGAAGGTCATAAAATAAAATCCTGGTCTCTAGAAAAATCTTTTATGGAACAAGAAGCAAGCTAGGTCTTTATTAGGACCATAAAATGCTATAAGCAGAATATATTTGGAAGATTATTAGGGATATCCTAAAACCATTAGGAGGGAACAAAAGGAATTCAGTTACAGATTTTTGGATCTTCAAGCCAGAATCTCCTCTTAATTTAAAAGACTTCTTAACTAAAATATTAGGTGATTTTTCTAATCCCCAGTGAAGAATAGTCCCCATGTGGCTCAAGCTGGACTAGGGATCTCTCACTTATTTCTTGCTGTCTAATGACACATGATCCTTTGTTGGTTAATATTGCTATTTTCACCCTACATATCAGGAAACTGAGGTACAGGTAGTTTAAATAACCTTTCAAGGATACATAGCCACCATGTGACTGAGCCAGAATTTGAACTGAAACTTGTCTGTCTAATGGCAATTTGTAAGTTCTGAGTTCCTTCACTTCTTGACTTCACTTCTTGGCTGCTTCTCTGTAATTTATACACAATCCATGTTCCAGAGACTTGCTTGAATTCTTCAGTGAATACCTAATGGGATAATCGATAGGAGAAAAGAATTATTTAACTTCAGAATTCAGTTTTATGCTCCAGGGAGACCAGTGTTTGTGGCTGAGTCCTTTTCTTGTGTGTGTGTGTGTGTGTGTGTGTGTGTGTGTGTGTGTGTAGGGGATTTCTCGAGAGAACTGAGAGACAAAGATTTGTGGGCATTGTACAATGCCAAACATATCACGTCAGTCTTGTGGGGAACGCTGTATTTAGGTGGTATGCCCCATATTTTTAGAAGCATCTTTAAAAGAATCCCCTCCATTTCTGGAATGAAACCTGGAAGAAATGGAAATAAAACCACTGGAGATCTGTCTTCTCATAGCATTTGGGCACAGCAGAGATGCAGTGCATGCTCACTCGAGTGTCTGATGGGAGTTTGGGGTTCACCAGGGTGGAAGAGAAAGTGCCTGGCAGGGACAAGGTGGAATAATTCATCTTTGCCTCTGGGTAGGGGATTGTAATGAAGAGATGAGAGTAGGGAGGCCTCTGCTCACTCAAGAGCAGGGTGAGCACATGGTTAATTCTCATTAAGTTAACGAAGCATAGAGCTTCATGCTAATTACGTAAGAGCTGTGGGTCTCACACAGTGGACCCCAGTGTGCCTTTGCTGGCCTGGAGCTATGGTGACTAATTTGATGCACATCTTGCACAGTGTGTTTGGAGGAGAGATCATCTGCAAGCTCTGCACTGGCCCAGACATACCATCCTGCTGCTAATATTTGCTTTTGAGTTATTTGCTAGAAACCATCAGCCCACGGAAGGGAGGATATTATTTTTTTCCCCCAAAAAGAACTTGTGGGCAGTTAGGGAGGCTACAAAGCTAACGTCAGCCTGAGCTAATTTTCTGGATATTGCATCTAGAGTTTACTGTGTCAGGTTATGTAATCAGAGCTGTGCAGTTCAAGCCAGAATACAGATCGATGGTTGGATATCAAACCTCAGGGATGAACAGTAACACACTCTCCATCTTAACTCATTCTGCTGTTGCTTTTCAGTGACTCAAGGTTTCATGGGGTTTACTCATTTGCTGATTCTCTATCTTGTTTTGAAACGGACCAGGAGGCACCTCTGTGTGCTGTTAGAATCTGCTTGCGCCAGCTTAGAAACACCAGCTGTTATAGATCAGGAATTTTGTGTCAGCCGTTGAACCCTTTCTAGTTTCAAATTTGCCACCCACTGTGAGACATAGTCCCATGTTTACACCGTGAGAATTTGTAAATGTTACAAATTAAAGCTTTTAAATTTTTCTTAGAAGGGTGGCTTACCAGCACACCCCACTGGAACATACCTTATGCATACCCTGTCCACAGTCATATTAAAAACATGAGTTCTGAGGTAAATGTGGTGGCACATGCCTCTTAGCACTGATGGAGGCTGAGGCAGGAGGATTTCAAGTTTGAGTTCTTCCTGGGTAATATAATAATATCATATCTAAAAAAATTAAAAAGGCTTGGAATGTAGCTCAGTGTGAAGGCTCAGGTTACCTTGTTCCCCCCCCCCACAAAGAATATGAACTCTGGAATCAGAACTTTGTGTCCTGGGTACCTAGCTTTAGTAATTTGAGAAGCACATGAACTTAGGAAAAACAATTACTCTTCAGATTTTAGTGTCCTTAACTGTAAAGAGGACATAGAGACTGCCCAGGTCTGGGAGAGGCGGGAAGGAGATAACTGCCCAGAGGTTTTCTGTGTGTCAGGTCCAGTTCCTGGTTCTTGAAGAATGCTCCAAAATATCTGGGTCTTGGGAGATGGCTGCTATGCTGAGAAGGATTTAAATCACGTACCCATTGGCTTTAGGAACAGAGCTACAGTTGATTAGTGATGTCTGGCATGCATGTGGGTGCAGGTCGTGTGAAGGAAGTTAGAATGGTGGTTCAAGCAGCAGGAACAGCATGGACGAAGGCATGACAATAATAACACATATTTAGCAGGGCTTCAACACCCGTAAGGTGTCAGGCACTCTTCTAAGTCTTTTATACTATGCAATACTAACTTGGTTAATTTTTGTAAGAATCCAAATTAGGTAGTGGTTCTCAACTAAGCATGATTATGTCTTCTAAAATTTTTGGCAAACTCTGGAGACATTTTTAGTTGTTGTGATGAGGTGGATGGCTGCTACTGGTGTATGGGGGCGGGCACCAAGGATGCTGCTAAATAAATATTTTTGCAATGCAGAGGAGAGCCCCTGCCAAGAATTACCTGGCTCTAAGTGTCAGTAGTTCCCAGGCTGAGATAATCTGCACGAGAGAACGACATACCATCCTTCCCATTACACTGAGGGGGAAAGTGAGGCACGGACAAACAGAAACACTTCCTCTAGGTTATCCAGGGAGCATATCACTGGAGTGGGATTCAGGCCCGAAGCTCATACTTTTACCTTCTGCAGCTACACAGCTTTTTGTGCTTAAAAAAGCTGTGACAAGCAGAATGGGGAGGAATTATAGGAGTTCAGTGTAGTAGCTGTAGCTACAGGAAGTTATTGTATTTTATTTTATTTTGCTTTGCTAGCCCTGAAAATGTGATTTCCCTCCCTTTCTCCTGTCTGGGCTGCTCCTCTGAGCCCCCGCTGTGCAAGTTTACTTTCCTCTCAGCTTTTCTCCGGCG
>NW_022900946.1:14790773-14844896 GCF_012274545.1 Fukomys damarensis | reverse complement strand
CGGCGGCGTCAGCAGTCTCTCTCCAGCTGCTCCCTGGTCTCTGCTCTGCTCCAGTGCTGGCAGGTGAGTGTGGTTTCCTGTGACATGCTACTGCCGCCCACGTTACCTGGGAAAGGGAAGCTGGGAGTTTCCACAACTTTCTGTGTACAAACGACTATCTTTGAGCTGCCCCCTGAGGAGGGCAAGGCTGGTACCACCTCTGGTACAGTTTGTGAACTAGCAGGGCCCGGAAGTCGCTCCTGTGGCCTCCACTGCTTTGTGGGCTGGCTAGCTTTCCGGTACCTAGTGCATGGCTGATCTTGAGCTTTGGGAGCAGAAAGCAATACTAAGCCATCCCTTGGGGCTGCCGTGAAGGTCTGAGCCCGTTTATTTCACTCACGCTGGTAGATGTACAGAAAGAAGAGGACGAGGAGGAGCAGGAGGAGCAACGACAGGAAGAATGGTATGAACTTGGACTGTGGAATCATCTTTGGTAGCTGAGCAGCCTGAGCACGCTGTTGTACTTCTCTGAGCTTCGCTGGTCACCCGTAAAGTGGGGCCACCGCAGAAGGAGCTGTTAGTGTTACAAGTTCTTAGATACAGACATGAACACAAATATTGCCAAGACCCAAGACAGCAAAGGTTTGCCTTTCTTAGGAATGAAGCCAATGCCATTGTTTCCCGGACAGCTGCTGCGTAAGTAGAATCCAGAGATCAGGCCCAGGTTCATTAGGAAAGAGTGCCTGACTGATTAGTGATGTCTGTCCTGGACACAGGCATGTGGGGGGAAGGTCTGCGCACCTACTCTCTATTTCTGAGCTGAGCTGCAGAGTAAGTAGCCTGTGAAAACTGTATTACTGCTGTTGTTGATTGTTTAAGCAACTGTGAAGACAAAATGAGGAATATTTCATTGTTTGAGAAAGGCTAGAAAAATCAATGTAGGGAAGAATTGATTTCCTATAAATTGGTGGCTCTGTGGCCGTGTGCTGAAAGTGTTGTGTCTGGAAGCCGAGTGATTAGCTGCCCTTATCACCTTTGCTCAACAGCTGCTGTTTCTGTGCAGCATGGGATAAATGTAGATGCAGGGGGATGGAGGCCAGGTGTCCTCCAGAGTGGAGGCAAAGGTGGGATGAGGAACGGGCAAGGCCAGGAAGAAGCATGAACTGAGCAGCGGGTCCATGTGAGGCTGTGTCTGCAGCTGTCTTACAAGGGAAGGAGTTGCTATTAAGGGGAAGTGAAAGATAACTAGTTAGTGGTCATGGATTAGTTCTGCTGCATCACCAGGCTCTCTTCTTCAGGTGTAAACTTCTCATGACTCCTCTGGGGACTTCCTGTCTCTCACCCTATGTAAGGGCTGCGGGCTCAAGTCTGAGAAATCAAAACATTGCATCTTGACCACAGAGATAGGTTAAGGGGTGGCCCCATGATCAAAGCCACTCTGAGAACTAGGTCTAGGAATTTCTCCTGGAACTCTTGGGAAAAGCAGCTACTTTCTTTTCATTAGCCTTGCAAACTGGACACTATGTTAGCTCAGGGTTGCTGACGATCATTTTTGTCAGTCCAGTGGGGCAGCGGGCCTGAAAATGCAGCCAAGGCAGAGTCAAATGAAGATAAGAGATGTCAGAAAGTAGGCTCTTGACAGCAGCACGTGAGCATCTGGATCCAGCTATGCCTATAGCTATTAACACCTGGACTTCTGTACTCTTCTGCATGCACCAATTTATGATAACTTTTTGTCACTGAAAAAGGAGAGCCCTAATAAGTTCTAGCTAGTACCATATCCATCTATGTTCAATACTATCATCTCAAAATCGAGTCAAATTCCCTCCATTTGTTGGTAGACACAGGGCAAGACTCAAGACAAAGAAACGAGACAGAATAATTCTATTAAACTTACCGAGGTACAATGACTTACTTTCATTCACTGAATATCTACCACTAAATAGGCTTCTGTCAGAGGTTTCTGTGAGTTATCTCTGATATTGACAGTGTCCCAATAGCGTGGCTCTGTTTGTCAACTGAAGAAATCAAGAATTAAAGAACTGATGTGTCATGCTCACAGGACAGTAGCTCGGTAAATGAAGGAGCTTAGATTTGAATCCAGTTCTGTGTGATGCTGAGGTTCAGGCTTTTCATTGCAAGCTGCTTGGCTCACAGCACATTGCAAAGGTAGAAGAGAGGAGCAGAGAGCTGCGCTCATTATGAGCCAGACATAGAGTCACACATTGTCTTTCAAACAAAGTAACATTCAAGCCACAGAGATTGAGAAAACAGAAGAACAAGAAATGGAAAATCTATAGGTAGGAAGTACAAAAGCAGATGCATGAAGCTTCTTGAACAACTTATATTAAAATAATTGATCAAATGCATAGTATCAGCTGCAGGAGCAGAGTGATAATGGCTGTCTGTACTTCACCACTTAATCTCAAGCCTCCAAAGAGGAGGCTCATTATTTTTTTTCATTAAGTTTATTGGTACTTTTTAGGTATAGGGTACAGTTACATTCATCATTGGGATCTTGTACCTTTACATGACAGGTCTTGGTTCTCACTCCCACCCACCCATACCTCTGCCCTCCCTTCATTCCCTACACCCTCCCCTATTTACAAAGAATTTGTTTCCAGTTTTTCCTTTTCTCATATTTTTTCTTTTCCCTTATTTCCTTTCCTCTACCCTTCCCACTTGTCCTATATCTTTGTCCCGTTTCTTCCTATTTCACATCATCAGTTATACAGTTTGAATCTTACTTACATGTTTAGTTTTTCACACCAGAGAAGCTGTTCATTATTTATACATGTGGGTCCCATTTATTTCATTTAAGAGTATGGCCTCAGTATCTATCCATTTTCCTATAAATGACCCTAATTTGTCATTATTTATGGCTGAGTAGTACTCCATTTTATAGAAAAACCACATCTTTATCCAGTCTCCAGTTGATGGGCATTTGGGCTGTTTCCAAGCTTTAGCTATTACAAACTGTGCCGCTATAAACATGGGTGTGCATATATCACTGTGGTATGATTCTTTTAATTCTTTTGGAAAGATACCCAGCAGAGGGATGGCTGGGTCAAATGGAACCTCTAATCCTAGTTCTTTGAGGTATCTCCATATGGATTTCCACAGTGGTTGCACCAGTCTGCACTTCCACCAACAATGGAGAAGGGTTCCTTTCTCCCCAAACCCCACCAACGTTTGTTATTGGTTGATTTCTGGATAGCAGCCATCCTTTCTGGGGTAAGGTGGAATCTCAGTGTTGTTTTCATTGCAGCTCTCAAATGACCAGTGATGCTGAATATTTTTTCATATATTTATTTGCTGCTTTTACTTCTTTGTCTGAGAAGTGTCTGTCCTTTTTAGATGCCCATTTTTGAATCAAGTCTTTGTATTTGGGGGGCCTGATTTTTTTCATCTTCTTTATACTTTCTAGATAATAGTCTTTTGTCTGAGGAACGGCTGGTAAATTTTTTTCCCATATTGTAGGTTGTCTCTTAGCTCGGTTGGTGGTTTCTCTTGCAGTGCAGAAGCTTTTTAATAAAATGAGATCACAATTGTTGATTGTTTTTGCTAGTTCCTGTGATACTGAGGTTTAGTTCATAAAGTCTTTTCCTATGCCAGTGTCTCTGAGAGTTCTACTTAACTTATCTTCCAGCAAGTTTAGTATTTCTGTTTTAATATTTAGATCTTTAATCCACTTGAATTTTAGATTAGTGCATGGTAAAAGATAAGAGTCTAGTTTTAATCTTTGGCAGGTTGAAATCCAGTTTTTCCAACACAATTTATTAAAGAGGCTGTATTTCCTCCAGTGAGGATAGTTGGCTCCTTTGTCCGAGATGAGGTAGCTGAGTATATCTGGAGTAGTTTTTTTTTTGTTGGTTTTTTTTCAGCTTTAATTGAGTTTATTGGTACATTTTAGGGATACAGTACAGTTACATTCATTGCTGGGATCTTGTACCTCTACATGACAAGTCTTGATTCTCATTTTTTCCCCTTACCTCTGCCCTCCCTTCACCCCCTCCTCCCCTCCCCATCTACAAACACTTTATTTTCATCTTTTCATTCTCTCACATTTTTTTGGAGTAGTTTTTGTATCTTCCAATCTATTCCACTGATCCTTGGGTCTTTTTCTTAGCCAGTGCCATGCTGTTTTTATCACAGTGGCTTTGTAGTAAATTTTTAAGTTGGGAATTGTGATACCCCTCACCATGCGTCTGTTGCCTAGAATGTGTTTTTCTATTCTATGCCTCTTCTGGTTCCAGATGAATTTTTGGATTGTTTTCTCTAGTTCTGTGAAATATACTGTTGGAATTTCAACCAGGATTGCATTGAATCTGTATAGCAGTTTTGGTAGTATGGCCATTTTCACTATGTTGATTCTTCCTACCCAAGAGCAAAGGATATCTTTTCAACTTATTATATCCTCTCTGATCTCTTTTTTCAGAGTGTTGTAATTTTCAGTGTAGAGGTCGTTTTTCTCCTTTGTTAGATTGATTCGTAGATATTTCATTTTTTGGATATTATTGTGAGAGGAATTGTTTCCCTAATTTCTCTCCCAGTGAGACTCCCAGTGTGTACAAGAAGGCTATTGATTTTTTAGTATTTACCTTGAATCCTGCTACTCTACTGAATCTGACAATTAATTCTAGAAGTCTTTTGGCAGAGTATTTTGGGTCTTCTATGTAGAGTATCATATGGTCAGCAAATAATGACAGTTTAACTTCTTCCTTTCCTACCTTTATTGCTTTTATTTCTTTCTCTTGTCTAATTGCTGTAGCTAATGTTTCCAGAACTATATTGAACAGAAATGGTGATAGTAGACATCCTTGTCTTATTCCTGATTTTAGTATGAAGGTTTTTAGTTTTAGGCCATTTAATATGATGTTGGCTGTTGGTTTTTCATAGATAGTCTTTATCAAGTTGAGATAAAGACTGTTCCAATTTTCTGCATAGTTTTCATCATGAATGGATGTTGAATTTTGTTGAATGCTTTCTCTGCATCTATTGAGATGATCATATGGTTTTTGTCCTTAATTCTGTTGATATAGTGTATTACATTTATTGATTTATATATGTTGAACCATCCTTGCATCCCTGGGATAAATTCAACTTGGTCAGGGTGTAGGATCTTCTTGATGGTCTTCTGTATTCTGTTTGCCAGTATCTTATTGAGGATTTTTGCATCTCTGTTCATTAGGGAGATTGGCCTGTAGTTCTCTTTTTGATTGGGTCTTTCCCTGGTTTTGGAATCAAAACTTGCTTCCAGGAATGAATTTGGAAGTATTGCTTCTCTTTCAATTTCATTGAAAGGTTTAAAGAGTAGTGGCAATAGTTCTTCTCTAAATGTCTTATAGAAGTCAGCAGTGAATCCATCAGGACCTGGGCTTTTCTTTGCTGGTAAAATTTTACTTATGTTTTTAATTTTACTGATTCTAATTGGGGTGTTTAGAATTTTTTAATCTTCTTTGTTCAATTTTGGTAATTCATAAGTATCAAAGTCTGTCCAGTTCTTCTGTATTTTCTATTGTATTAAAATACAGATTTACAAAGTAGGTATTGATGATCCTCTGTATTTCTGGTGGATCTGTTGTGATTTCATCTGTTTTGTTCCTAATTGCATGGATTTGAGCCTCGGAGCTTAAGGTTAAGCATTAGGTTTTTTATTTGAGCTTGCTCTGTTTTCCTATTGTGGGCCTTCACTGCTATGAATTTTCCACATAGAACTGCTTTCATCAATTCCCATAGATTCATGTATGTTGTATTGATATCATCATTTATATGCAAAAACTCACTAATTTCCTCTGTGACCCATTGATTTTTCAGGAGAGTGTTCAATTTCCATTTGTTTGTGAACTTCTTGCAGTTTCTTATGCTACTGATCTCCAGTTTAATTGCATCACGGTCTGATAATATACAATGGATAATTTCAATTCCTATGCATTTATTTAAACATGTTATATGAGCTAGTATGTGGTTTATTTTGGAGAATGATGCAGGTGTAGCCAAAAATAATTTATATTCTGATTTTGTGGGGTGGAACACTTTGTAGACATCTATTAAGTCCTTTTGTTCAAAAACTTGGTTCAGTTCTAGTATTTTGTTGTTGATTTTTTGTCTAGATGATCTATTTGTGACAGTGGGGTATTTAGGTCCCCCACTACAATTGTATTAGTGCTTATTTGGTTTTTCATGTCCCTTAATATTTGTTTTGTATATTTGGGGGCATTAACATTTGGTGCATATATATTTATGATTGTCATCTGTTCCTCTTGGATTTTTCCCTTTACAAGGATGTAGTGACGTTCTTTGTCTCTCTTAATTAGTTTTGGTTTGAAATTTACTTTGTCTGCAAATAAGATAGCTACCCCTGCTTTTTTCTGGGTGCCTGTCTCATGGAGAACAGTTTTTCATCCTTTTACTTACAGTCTATGAGTTTCTTTTTGAACTAGGTGTGTTTCTTGTATAAAGCATAGTGTTGGATTTTGCTTTTCAATCCATTCTGCTAGTCTATTTCTTTTGATTGGTGAATGAAACCATTAACATTGATGTTTATAACTGATATGTTTGGACTTATCATTGTCATGCTATTGTCCTGTCATTGGCTCTTTTTAATTTTCCCCCTTCCCTTTAGTTTCTTGCCTTCCTAATTGATTTGCTCTGTTGGTCTTCCTGGTGTTGTGACCTTCACTGTCTTTTTCTAGGATATTGTTTAGAATTGTTTGGAGTGCTGGTTTGGGATTCATGAATTTTCTCAGGTGTTCTTTGTGATGGAAGTATCTTATTTCCTCATCCATTTAAAAAGAGAGTTTTGCAGGATACATCAGTTGAGGTTGGAGGTTGTTTTCTGTCAGGGCTTGACGTATCTCACTCCATGCTCTCCTTGACTTGTGGTGAAAAGTCTGATGTGATTCTGATGGGCTTGCCTTTGCATGTGATTTGTTTCTTTTCTCTAACTGCTTGCAGTATTTTGTTCTCTTGTTGAGTTTCCAGGATCTTGACTATTATGTCCAGGTGCGGATTTTTTTTTTTTTTTTATCATGGCTAGTTTCATTCCTATATGCCTCACTTATCTGTATGTCAAATTCTTCCCCTTTGTTTGGGAAGTTTTCTGTCACTAATTCTGTGAAGTTTTTTAATATCATTTGTACGTTCTCTAGCTACTTCATGTATTTCTACCAATTTTATATTATTCTTCTTTGCATCATCTAGGAGTTGTTGGAGCAATTTCTCATGATCCCATACTGATTTAAGATATCTCTCTTTTCATGGTCACTTACCACAATCCTGTCTTCTATATCTGAAATTCTATCTTCACATTTGTTCATCTGCTCTAAATGCTTTCTAAAGAGTTTTTTTTTTCTCATTGAGTTTATTGGTACATTTTAGGTATACAGTACAGTTACATTCATCAATGGGATCTTGTACCTTTACATGACAGGTCTTGGTCCTCATTTTTTCCCTTTATCCAGGCCCTCTGTTCACCCCATCCTCCCTTCCCTATTTACAAATACTTAAGAGTTTTTAATCTCCTGGATATCTATGCGAATCTCTTTCATGGATTCCATTGCTTTCCTATGTTGGGTATTCATGGCTTCTATCATGATCTTGAACTCATCTAATTTTTTTGTCTGTTTCTGTTCTAGAGTCTCTAATCATGTCTTTCATTGTGCTCACCATCTGTGTAGTTATCTGGGAAATTATTTCTGGTTTGAATTTTTCTAGAGCCTGAGTGATCTCTTTTGTTACTTCCTGTGCAAAGAGTTCAGGGTGTTCTGGTGGTTCATTGTCAAACTTTTCCACCTTGTTGCCCCTAGAATTTTCCATTAGTGAGCTGGAAGTCTGTATATTTGCCTTGCTTAAGTGTTTTCTTATTTCTATTTTTGTTGTTAGTACTGTCCTTAGTTTAATTCCTGGGTTAGTACTTTGATATTCCTGATTTGGCTCCTCTTTAGGTTTTGAGTCTCTAATGACTCAGAGACACTCTCATTTTCATAATATAAGGAAGGACAACTGATTAAATCAATCATAACCCTTTAGCCCAATTGATATAATCGGCAACACAGTAGCATCAAGCACAGCTTAGAAATTGACCCTTGTGTGTTATTAATCTATCACCTTTAACCATGTGAATTAAATAAAAATCAAGGAGCAGCCCCAAATATGGTTATAGTGAATAAACTCTTGAATATAGCAACTTTACCCTTCAGGATGGGGACTTAGAAGGAGTTGGGAGAAGAGGAATAGATAGGTAGAAGGATAGGAGAAAGTCTCACGTGAAGCCAGAGGACACAGGATGATCACACAAACTCTAGGAAACTGTTGAAGACAAGAGGGAAAGACAGAATGCAGGAACAGAATGCAAGAACGGAACAACTTAACAGGAATAGGGAAGATATAAATTATACTCACTTTCCTTTGAAACTCATGACAATTGAGAGAAGGAAAGAGAGAGAAGAAAAGAAAAAGAAAGGAGAAATCCCAGTTAAGGCAGGAACAGGAACAAAAAGGGAGATGAAGTACAATGTGAGTGAGCAAGAGATTGAGTGGGAAAAGGAAGAAAGAGAAAAAGAAGAAATTGAAGAGTGGGGAAAAATAAAAATTTAAAAGTAAAAATTAAAAATAGGAAAAGAAAGAAAAAAAACTGAGGGGCCTCCTTCAGTATATCTCTGCTGTCACAATAGACAATGTGGGAAGCAATGTGCCAATGGCAGACCCCTGAGATTCAGGCTGAACTCTGGCTGCAAGGCCCAAGTTGAGCTCCCTGACCTCCTGCAGCATTAAACTCTGCCAGGTTCTGTGGCAGGTTCCAACTGTCCTTCCCCTGAAGATAGTCCAGGTTCTGATGGAAAGTGGTGATTCTTTCAACTTACCAACTATGGAGGTCTGGTGTGCCTTTATTGAAGCTGTTCACTTCCATTCTGTCTTCCAGAGCTCAGTACAATGGCCTTTATGACCACCTGTGCCCCTTCAGCATGGAACCAGGTACCAGCCTAAGAGCATGGTGCAGGAGAGGGGGTTGCTGCAGGGGCACCCATGCAGCTGGGCAGTCCTCATCAGTCTACTCCTAAGCATTATTTTTAAAAGCAAGCTATGTTTGTGTTTTCTCCTCCATGACTACCAGTTTTCTCTTACGTTGCCCACTGATACCTGTGCCTGTTATTTCCTGACACTGATCACACTGTATTTTAATATATCATTTTATTGTACCCATTTAAATTTGTTGGTGTTTCCCAAGTGGACTGTGATTTTTTTGAGGCCATAGGCGGAGTCCTAACCAATACTATACCCAAAGTTCCTAGGGTCATGGAAATAAAAGATTTTAGTGGAATAGATTTTTCTACTTATTTTTTTAATAGTAGAATTATCATCAGTTATTGGACAGACTTGTAGCATCAGGAGGGGGTCTGGGAAGCTAGGGATCTTTCTGTGAAAAGACCCTTCATGACCCTTTTCAGCTAGAAGTAGCCTGAGCTGTCTTCATCCTTTACCCAATCACAGCAGTTAGGGATACTTCTTCAGAGGGGGGAATATTGCAGATAGGAGCCAACACAGCAAGGAGCCAACATGGAGGACAATCGAGACACATTCACTGAAGGCCAGAATGGTAGAAGGAGAGAAACTATTATACCTTTGTGCTTCCCCTGGGGATAAACAGCAGTGACTGATATTCCAAATAGGTTTCAATCACCTGGATGGGGGGTCTTAACTCAGCCTTTCCAGGAAATATCCCTGACCCCAACCTTTCTGAAAACCCTTGTACACTTGCTATGTGACTTGCTCCCCCATTTGACCCCCGTTTGATCAATATTACATGGGTGACTGTACTTGTTATCTTATTGGTTGGTCAGGTTTTGCCCCACCTCAAGCCCACCCTGTAATTTTCCATTGGGTCTTATAGTTTTGTCCCACTTTGTACCCGCCTCACCACATGGCTTTGCTGTATAAAACATCTTGGAGAAGCGGGGTGAGTGGGCAACCCACTTTCCGGTCCCGCTTCTGACTCTCTTAGACACAAGCTTTCTTCTCCTCAATAAAATTTTCCTACTCTTAAAAAAAAAAAAAAAGACCCTTCACCTTTATAAGTCTGTGCCCTCACTCTGGCAAGGAAATGAAGGGATGAGATAAAGCTGATTCAGAGCTGAAGATTTCTCAAGCCGAAAATGAGGAAGTCAGGTACTCTGGCACAGAAGGAGAAACTCAGAAATGAAAGTAGTGTGAAGCAGAGGTTTATTTTATACGATGAAAAAAGCAGAGACAAAACTACTGAGCTAGCAAGCTGTGTGGCAGGAAGAGCTTGAAAGAGCTTCTCATCGTGGTGTCTTTGCTTTGCCCATACTTACAGGGATAAACTGGTCTGGAGTGAGTTAAGAATTATGGAGCCTTCACTGATTTGTGTACACTAGGCCAATCAGGGTCTTAGTCTTCGTTGCTGGGATGAGCTGTTGCTGGGGTGAGCTGAGAGTCATAGGGTCTAGGGGCTTCTCCTAAATGCTTGAAAGCTGTTCCTTAAAAATAATTGTTCTACAACTAATGCTTGCACTGTTAGCCACTTCAGGCCCTATGTCCCCCTTTCTCAGTGTCGCTACAGACTCTTTGGGACTATATAAACCTTTTTAAAAGTATCTGTCCTGGAGACATAATCAAATCCAGTGGTTTTCAAACTGGCTGTCTCCTGGCGATGAGAGTGTTTGCCTTCTAATACACTGTGGTACACATCTGCCGTGAGCCTACTACGCGGTATGAATGGAGACATCTGCTCTATTTCATAGATCAGCAGAGGAATTTCTCACCACAGAAATCCAGAACTTCTGAGCTCTGACCATAAATTCTCCTTTTTTTAATTGCACATTGTCCTACGCACACATCTGAGAAACCACAGTAGACTTTCATTGCAAAAATTAAAAAAAAAAAAAATCCAACACTAAAAAAACACTATGTTTTCTGAGTTCTTCCCATTGGTTCTTTCTCATCTCCATATGTTAAGCACGTTCATTATATCTTTCATTAAAGAGCAAGAAAGACAAGAATTTTTTAATTGACGTTTTCAATTGCATTTGGCATGACTGTTTTGACGCTGTTGTTTGGAGGATAAAAATAAAAGTCGAGTGTGGAAATCTATTATTGATTCCTGCCAACATGCACTGTTGATTAAAGCCCTCCACAGCCTAACCTTTGCTCCCTCATACCAAGGGAACAAATTTGTAGAGCTTCTAAGAACCAACTCTGGCATAGAGATTTTGATACTTGGTGAGCCAGGAAGGCTGAAGAAGTTCAGAAGGTTCTCAGTAATATGAGAGGCCACCCATTGGGAGACAGAAGGAGAGTACACTGAGCTAGCAGCAGGTCTCGGATACTAACGAAGCACTTTCAGATTCAAGGACTACATTGTTTTTTCCTCTGCATGCATTTGCACATCTGGGCTGGAGCGGTAGTGTGGATACACAGTTAAATAACTAGTACTCCTCCGTGGCAAGAGACAGACATTCAGCACCAGCTAGCAGGGGCAGAATTGGTTGGGGCTGTCTTGGCTTACCTGACTGGGAATGGCGGAGGTAAAGTTATTGATTTGAGGAACAACTGGATCTAGGAGTTTGAGGACCTTCAAAATTTTCCTCATCTTCTCTGTCTTTTTCTTTAATTTTCAATTTGAAACATATTTTCCAAAAGCAGACAGGCTTCTCCTAGTGAAGGCTCTTCCTTCACAAGACTTGGATTTAACCCATCACTCTCCCTTCTTGTGACTGATCGTGCCTCGCCTTCAAGTCCTCAGTAGTCACAACTGTCTGGTAACACAATATCTTTTAAAGTAGGGGTTCTGGATCCCATACCACCTTCTTAGGAGAGGAAATGGAAGAACAACGCCAGGCTCAAGGTTTGAGAGAGAACCATCCACGTGGACTAGTCTTCCCACTTCTCATGGCTCCAGTGAGGTTCCAGTGACATCTATGCAGTGGTCAGTGTGTAGCGATGACTCCCATGCTATCCCGAGTACTGACCTGGATATGAGAGAGGAGGCGGCAAACTATGAAACCCATACACAGTGGATCAGAGCAGAAGTAGACAGCAAAGAAGGAGCTCATGTGTATGGGATGGGTAACTTTGAGAGGGAACCATCCACGTGGACGAGTCTTCCCACTTCTCATGGCTCCAGTGAAGTTCCAGTGACATCTATGCGGTGGTCAGTGTGTAGCGATGACTCCCATGCTATCCCGAGTACTGACCTGGATATTAGAGAGGAGGCGGCAAACTACATACACAGTGGATCAGAGCAGAAGTAGACAGCAAAGAAGGAGCTCATGTGTATGGGATGGGTAAGGACGTAGCTGAAATTATTCATAGCTAAGGGTGATGTGCCTATCAAAAGATACACGTCAGAAAAAACAACCCATGCAAAATATAATGTTAAGGGAGCAACCAACCCCAGCAAAGCTAATCCAGGTAGAAAGGCCCTCATCAGCCGACTTGAGTATTCGGGCCCTGTGGGGAGGCTCCCTGGTGTGAAAATGGATGCAGTCACTGTAGCAGACACTGATGCTATTACTGTAATAGACAGGTAAACACTTGTCTTTGACCTTCAGGTAATACTCAGTCCTTGTCAGAATGAGATAAAATGAACATTCTCATGGTGTGTGTACTCTGTTAAATCTTTTGAGGGGGTAAAATTTGCAGCCTGTATCAAGGGACTTAAGATGTTGCTGCCTTAGCAGGAAGTGGTGACCTATGCCTGTAATCTTAGCTACTCAGGAGGCTGAAGCAGGAGGGTTGCAAATTCAAAGCCAGCCTGGGTAATTTAGGACAACTCTCTACAAATCACAAAATAAAAAGTGATGGGGCTGTACCTTGGCATTCTTTAGATTCCATCTCTGGTTCTGAAAAAAAGAATAAAGTTCCTGCCAAGTGAACCAATGATTTCACCAAGAAAATGATTACAGATGGGGGTTTTATATAAGTGGTTTATCACAGAATTATTTATAATAGTAAGAAGCTGAGATTATCTGATGTCTGACCATAGGGGATTGGATATATTAATTCCAGGGCAGTCTTTACATCAAATAGTATCATCTTGGAGACTACAAAAACAGTATGAGGAAATACTCGTAAATTATGTTCTCTAGAGATATTTTGTGTCAATTTTATCTAAAAACCCATGTAACCATAACAACAAGTGCATACAAATAAGAAATAATGCTTTTTATACAGTATATTCCAGAATTAATAGGTGATTTCCTGTGGAGATAATTATACTATTTGATTCCGACCCCCGTCTAGGGCCAGACACTAGTATGTCTGTGTGAATGTATATACATAAGAATGGAAGAAGTAATAACTAACACTTCATATTTGCCAAAATGTTCATAATGTATTTGTGTTACTTTCAAGATGCATAATTTAAAATTGTGTCGTTTCCCTCTTAGTGATAAACCTTTAAGGCTCATGATTATTTATGAGTCTCAGACTAATGTATTCTGTCTGCAATGGACATCTAGCTATTTTCCCACCTATCATCCTTAAAACTTCCCAGGTTCAGTTGGGCTCAGTACCATTGGTCTTCCACATACACACACCCTGTGTGGAAGCTGTTCTTTTTCTGCGATCTGCCTTAAAACTCGCTGATTGGTTTCCTGGCAACCGTGTTTAAAGTATGTAATCTCAGCCTCCGGGGAAGCTCACTGGACTACCAGATCAGATTGTGGACCATTGGCTCAATCTGGGTTAATCGGGTTCACTCTTTTGGAACCTTGGGGTTGAACTGATAGGCAGCCATTTTCCACCCTATAGAACAGGAAGCAGTCGAAGCTTGTCTGCTAAGATGTAATGAAGCAAAGAGGAAAGGTACAGGATATTTTGAGGGCCAGGTTAAGAATTTATTCTCACCCATGATTTCAGAGGGTGAAGTCCATGGTTATCAGGCTCTAAGGCAGAGAGGACATGACATCTGGTGGAGGAAAGCACCCAATCCGTAACAACTAGAAAGCAGAGAAACAGGCGAGACCCAGAGTGAGAGATACCCTTTCAGGCATGACCCAGTGGCCCACCTACTTCATCTGGGCCCCGCCTTGTAACAGTACATTTAGCTATGAACTTATCTGTGGACTGAGTATAGTACCCCTGTGATGCAATCACCATCTGAAAGCTCTACCTCTGAACACAGGAGACTCTGGGGACATTTTAGATCTGACCTATATAACACCAGGAAAAGTATAGCCTAAGGAGGTCCTCTTGAGTTTACCTAAATTTTGCTCTTCTTCCAGCCCATCTTTTCAGGGAAGTCCTTCTGGTTTACACTTGCTTTCCAGTTGTTCTTGATTCCTTCCATCCTGCCACATAGCACCTACTCCTTGTTGCTATCTGTTGTATCATAACTGTACTTTGCAAGCATCCTGAGAGATGAAAATTTGTCTTTTCCATTTCACTTACATCTCAAAACACCTACTAGTGTAATGACAGAAATTGATTTCCTGAGAGAGAATAAAACTTTAGGACCATTGTTGGAGAAAGTGGCTAGGGTAGATATCAGCTTGTTCTGACAATCGCACAGAAGTCCTCTTTTACTACCTAAGCACGTAATTCTGAAAGTGGCCCCAGCTGGTTCTTCTGCACGCAGGTTGATTCTACAAGCACAGGTGTGTAATAATGTGAGACAGTGGCAAAAAGTGAGGCACATCTCCCTGTTTCCAACCTGAGTGACTGGAGACAGACTAACATCCCTGAGCCTCAGCTTTTAATTTTTTAAAATGTAAAATACGGCTAATGATATGTAATGTAATGTAATGATATGTAAAATATGGCTGATTTACTTCAGGGTTTTCAAATAATGAAATACTATATAAATGAATAGCACAATACTTCGGAAGGTGGATTCTGGAGCCAAGACTCTCTGGTTTGAAATACCATCCCTACCACTTGGTGACTACCCACTCCTAGGTGACATGGCTTCTCGGTGCCCGAGGGAGGCAGTGGTGGCCCCAGTGTATTCGTGCCTCTCTCTACCCACATGCCTGTAACATTGCCTTCTGCAGTGTCCCTGGGGTTCATCATGTGACTTGCTTAGCCAATGGGACAATAGCAAAGATGATGCCAGGAGAGACTTGAGAAGCACCTCCGGGGCTTTTCCTTCCTCGCTGCTGTGGAACAGTGTTGGCGTTTGCAGAATCCCAGGCCAGTGGGCTGGATGAGAAGAGAGACAAGTGTTCCTGTCCCCTGGCCAACAGCCTTTCAGGTTCCAGAGCCATGGAAGCATCCAGCCATGAACTTATCCACAAGGGAACTAGAGTCATGTGAGAGTGCTTAACCAAGATCAGGGGAAACAGCTCAGGTCAGGAAATTCCCAGTCAATTCCCAAAGTCATAGACCACATAGAGGCTTGATTTAAAAATTTTTATTTTTAATAGACAAATAACAATTGTATGCATTTACAGGGCCCGATGTGGCGTGTTAATGTATGTATACTTGTGGACCAGGTCAAATCATCACCTTGTGTACTTATTTTTGTGTGTGTGTGTGGTGAAGATACTTAAAACCTACATTTTGAAAAGCAATTTTGAAATGCTACATTATTAGTTTTTAATCAATCGATTAATTATTTAGAGACAAGGTCTCCCTTTGTATTTCAGGGTGACTCTGAACTCACAGTGTAGCCTAGGCTGGCCTTGAATTCTCAGTGATCCTCCTGCCTCAGCTTCCTGAGTGCTGGGAAAACAGGCGTGGCCTACCACGCCTGGATCTACATTATTATCAGTGATAATCACTCTACAGAACTACAGATTTCTAAAACATGTTCTTAACCAACACTTTCTATCCTGAGGAAGAAAAATAGTGATCGCCAAAAGCTGGAAAACTTAAGTGGGGAATGGGAAAATGCCAGAACCGTTTTAAACTATTAAAATTTGAGGATATTCATTAGCTGAAATAGAAAATCGATACACTTTATGCCTCACTTTTTCTTATTTAAAAATAATACTTATTGTATAAGATTTTTGTGAGAGTTACTGTGTGCCCAGTACTTAGAGCAGGCCTGGACATGCGGTACAGAAAGGTGTGTTATCCTTGTATGAAATCACACACCTTGTGTGGTACACCTGGCTGCATGGGTTGTCCCTCTTTGCTAAGAATGTGCTCAATGAGGAATGGAACAAATGCAGGTTAAACTCCAGGTTGATTTTCTGGGGCTCCTTTTAGTCCCCTCAGAGAAATCTGTAGATGTCCACCAACGTTTGACTTGACCTGAAAGCGTCCATGTTCTCCTGACAAGACCCTGGCCCCGAGCTGTTGAAGAGCCTCTGGGTGGTAAATGCCCACCCAGGTCTTTCTTTCAGAGACAGTGGAGTGACTTGTGCACAGTCACCTTGAACGTGTGGGCAGCAGGCCTTGGAGACAAGAACCGGGGATCTGTCCCTCCCCTGCTAAAAGCCAGGCTATGTTGGGAGAGCACTCACAATGAACAAGAAGTAAAGAAATTTTTAACAAAAAATAAGGCAAGATAGGTATCTTAAAAGCGAAGGGAATGACAGGCAGGAAGCACAGTTCTCTTTGCCCGGACAGGTCTGGGTGCAGGTGGCAGGAAGAGTAACCACAGGGAAATCCTGACGGAAGCAAAAGGACTTCTCAGCTGGCACGTGAGGGAAGATTTACACCTCCTGTTTATTTAGTAGCTGTGCAAGGCTGTTTCTGTGATTTAGAGTCACCCCTTTTCAATTTGCCAAGCAGTTCGTTTTTCCAGTGAGGTGTGATGAAGGCTCCTACAGGGAAATAGAACAATGTCCTGTTCATAAAGCAACCGCCGAAGGGCGATGTGAGGAAGAGGACAAAAGCTCACTGCGGTGCTACAGGAAGCACAGTCTCTGATCTAACTCAGCCTGGCGCCTGAGAAGCAGAGAGCCTAGAGGTTAAGAGGATTGTCTGTGATTCCTGCCCAACCTAGATCAGGGGCTGGCTCTGCCTTCACTAGTTTTATGACCTTGGGCTAATTATTGAAGGACTGGAAGCCTCCTCTGTAGAGGAGGGAAAGTGGAAATTCCAACAACCAGGATGCTGTACAGATTCAGTGAGATGATGAGGGTTTTGTATAACCCTGGAGAACAGTGTTCACTAAATGGCATCTACTGCCATTGCTGTTGTATCAGTTATTTCACGTGTGTTTGTACAGCAGGGCAAGACATTGAGGGAAAGACAGAGATAAGGTTCATCCTCCACCCTAAAGAAGGATGTTGGCAGATGTTTTCTGTAAAGGACCAGAGAGCAAATATTTCAGAGTCTCCCTTACAACTACACAGCCATGCCATTGTAGGAGAAAAGCAGCCATGGTGACAAACAAATGACCTGGCTGTGTCCCAATAAAACTTTGTAAAAGCAGGTAGTAGGCTGGATTTGCCTTGTGAGCTGCCATTTGTTCTGTCCTTAAGAACTGCAGTGTGCAGAGTCTTAGGTTATACCTCACAGAAAACACCATGGCACGAAGTGGTAAGGGAGGCAGCTACTGGAGCTTAGTCAGTGACCCAAAGATGTCAGCCAGCATTTTCATGGTTTCTTTCATCTTCTGCTTGTCAAGCTCATCACATCCATAGTAAAGCCAGGAAAGAAGGAGAGAAGGGTTAGGACCAGTGGAGGAGATGGTTGGATTATTAGGAGAGCAAAGTCTTCCCCAGGCTACCCTTGCAGATTTCTGCATGTTCAAGGACTGCAGCATGTCACATATGGGCCCCCCCATGCAGCAATGAAGGCTGGGGGCAAGGTGGGTGGCTGTCATCTCTATCATTTATAGCGGAGGTGGGCAGAGAAGAAGAGGTGAAGAGTGGGTGTTAGGTAATTTAGTAACACATTGGGTAATGTCACATCACTGAGAAAGAGACACACAGAATTACCAGAACTCTAAGTCAACATGTTCACACACAGGGTAATGGGAACTGAGAAGGGAGATTTAGTTCCTCGTTAGAGTTCAGAATATAATAATAGTATTATTAAGACTATTGGAACAAGAAAATATAGGTAATCTAAATCGATTTTGAGGAGCAAAATAAATTATAACAATATCTGAGCATCATTGTAGTACCTCAGTTATTGCTTAAAGATCCGCTGCCTCCTGCCCTCCCACCTCCATGCTTCCGAGGCCCACTCCTGTTGAACTTGAACTTGACTGTGTAGCTTGTTGATGTCATGACAGGACATGTGCACTTCTGTGCTTCTCAGCTTGGGCTCAGCCATGCGACATAACCGAGGTAGCAGTCCTGATCCAAGCAGAGAGGCTTGAAATACACTTTGGAGGTGAACTTCTCCTTGGTAGCTTTTTGCCCATCCACTTGGTCTCCAGGGTAAATACACCTTGAGTTCATCTTGGCCTATCTGTCTGCACAGCCAAGCCCAGGCAGATCCAGGCTTGAAGCAGAGATCCTCAGATGAGCATAGTAAACTCCTGTGCAACCTACACGTGTATGAGCAGGAATGAATATTTATTATTTTAAATGACAAGAGTTCTGGGGTGATTTGTTACACAGCAATACCTAACCGATACAACTATTTTTTATAAAAGTGTATGAATTCAAAGTCTACAAATTCAGAACCCATGTTGACATGGATTGGTAATTTTTATTTTTTGTGAACACCTGACATTCTGGATCCTCCGCTACAGTTCAAGGATATTGAGACAGATGAGACCTGATTAGTTTCAGTGCAGTGTGGTATGTTTGAAAACACAGATGGGAGCAAAACGTAGTGCCAAGAAAGGAGAGAGGATAGTTAATTCTCTGGAGAAGAGGAGGAAGCAAACAGGGAGGGAAGACTTCTCTTCTGGGAGGGGAGGAGTGTCTGACTTGTCATCTAAGAGTTCATTGGAGGGTGACGAGGCAGTTAGAACTGGAGTGACAGTAGGGAGGAGGGCGTTCTGCATTATGCACAGTTTCAAGGAAAAAGGGGCACTGGATTCAGAGAATCATTAACAATTTAATATTCCCAGAGAGAGAAAAAAAACGGGGGCTGGGGATTTAGTTCAGCGGTTCGGTGGCCTGACTTGCAAGTGCAAAGACCCGAGTTCAGTCCCCGGTACCCGCCCCAAAAAATTCCCAGAAAGTCAGGGGTGAAGGAGAGGTGACTCAAATCCCAGGAGAGGGCGTGCTCTGCAAGGCCAATGACCTTTCGGTTAATTATGAGGACAATGAAGAGTGCTGATGTATATTAAGTTATTCAAATGAGCAATACTTTTAATAATAACTAACATTTCTCAAGTGTTTACTAGGAGGCACCAGGTACGGGGCTGTGCACGTGTGTGTGCCTGAGAACTCTGAGGTAGGTGTTGACATTGCCATTTAGCAGATGAGGAAAATGAGGCTCAGGGAGGTAAAGGGTCTTGTTCAAAGCCATAGAATGACTGCTACAGTGAGGCTTGGACCAGAGCTGTTCACCTCAGAATTCTTTCTCTGTAGTCGCTGCTGCCCCTGCTTCTCTATGCAGTGGACTTGTGGGGTGGTCACTAGTCGCCTAAGAAATTGTCACCACATATTGGAACACATACCCCTTATGTCTGCCATTGTGATATTCTTCCTTGGCTCTTGCTACCTGAGCTGTTGTGCCTATTGGTGAAGAATTAAGGCTAAACAGGACTTGATTCTTGGCCTTAATAAATTTAGTAGCAAAATAATGCTTACTGAGTACCAACAAGTTTTAATCTGTTTATTAAGGCAATTTCTTCAGGCTGTGGCTCCTGAGCAAGCTGGATCAAAGCACCCAAGAAAGGGATTTTCCCCCCCAAAAGTAAAGATTTTAGGTGTCACGTCAGCTCTCCTGGGAAAGAACCTCTGGGGTATGGGTCTTGGAGACCCCTCTTCCTCTCTCCCTGCTCTTTCTCTCTGCACTTCCCAGATGGTCCTGAAGTTCCTGTGAGGGTCACATCAGCACTCCCTGTCAGTTCTTCTCAGACTCCCCAAAATGCTGCCTTGTATCCGCCAGCTTATGATTTGTGCTTAGCCAGTCAGATGCTTCCTCTGGGATTGGTGAGGCCAGAAGTTAATTCTAATTCAGAGCTCTGCGCCAAATTCTAAGAGCTGTTGATCTCTACCCTCACTCCCGGACCACTTCTTTGAAGATGCCCATTTGCCTCCAGCCACTGTCAAACTCACTGTGCAACATCCAGCACAATGTCCAGTCTTATCTGGACTCAGCAATGGCTCCTATGACTCTTTGGGGCCAAAGTGTTCACCAGAGGTAGGATAATGGCAGACATTGCATCTAAATGAAATGAACAGGTGGATTGAGTTGTTCAAATTGAGTTTTGCCAAAGCTCATTGCTCCAAGAGAACCAGCTCTCTATGGATGGGGCAGGAAACACTCACTCTGTAATTCTCGATACCATTCTGGAGAGAGAGAAACAAAACATTACTCATGTATATTTTCTGTTCAGGCCTGCAGTCCATGTATGATTATATTGTCTTTTTAACACTAAATGTTTCAGCTTTGAAACCAATCATCTCTGTCTAAAATAGCCCTAAATGATGCAGCCCAGTGCATGAAAATATTGAATCTGCATTTCCTTAAAAGCAATCTTAGCTTTGCTTTCATTTCAGAAAAACCCCTGTCCAAACTGAAGATGTTTTCCTACTGTGTTACTAGTTTATGGACTGGAGGACAGAGAGAGAGGAATTGTGCTCACCCATATATATATCTACATCCTAATCGCTGGAACTTGTAACATACCAGTGTGATTTTATTTGAAAGAAGGGTCTTTGTAGACACGATGGAGTTCAGGACCTTGAGGAGGGAGCTTGTCCTGGATCATCCAGGTGGTCTCCAAATTCACAAGTGAGACAGAAGGACCTAGACAGGCAAAGGAGGAGAAGCCCCCTGACTGCAGAGGGAGAGGGTGCAGAGTCGTAGTTGCAAGTCAAGGAGTACCTGTAGCTACCAGAAATGGAAGAGCCAAAGAAAGGGTGCTTCCTTAGAGGCCTGACAATCACGGCCCTGCTGATGCTTTGATTTTGGACTTCTTGCTCTCAGAACTATGAAAGTTCAAAATTTCTGTTGGTTAACCTTCTCACGGAGTGATTATTTCTTCCAGGGCCACAAGAAACCATTACAGGAACTGAAGTTCCTTACCCTGTGTACAGACCAGAAAGGGCTGACTCTGGAGGAGTAGAGTGTGGACTGAGAGTGGCCCGCTTGGTGGTGGCTAGACTGGTAGGGCAACTGGTGCCTGGATGCATAAGGTGGACCCCTACACAGGATGCAAGCCCAGGAGCTGTCCTGGACTTGCCCCTTGAAGTAATTCACTTAGGAACCCTGGGAGCGTCCTCGGTTGCTTTCTCAAACAGTAGTGCAAATAAAGCAATCTGACTCTGCCTCCATATTTACATCCACAGTTACGCTTGATTGCTGCTGAGGCAATAAAACATCTCTGAAAGGATGCACATCTGTATCTGTGGGAGGGTGGTTTGGCTCAGGCTCAAGGGCTGGGGAATGTGTTTGTAAAGTTTAACAAAACTCTACTGAGTGCCTGTTTTATTCCAGTCCCTCTACTGAACCCTGCCTGGGGCTACTAAGGTGAATAAGACAGTTTTCAAACCTAAGGAGCTAACAATTCAGTGACTAAAATGATAATTGTGTGTAACAGTACATTTTAAGCACATTTTTGGATGTATGATATTTTTGCAGTTGTGTTTGTCATTATCAGTGTAGGTTGCCATGCATGTGTGCATGTGTGTGCATGCACATGTGTGTGTATACATGTTCACAGGCATCTATTAATACGAAGGTGCACACCTCCCTGACTATATGAATGGTGTACCCTTGGTATGCAGATATGTGAGTGTTTGCTTTTGCCTACACAAGTGTGTCTGAATCTATGCATAGTTTACCTGTGCATTTTCCAAGTTGAATGTTTTATCTGTCTTCAGAAAAGATTTTGCACAGGACTTATTGCACCTGCCCCTTAGCATGGTCACAGTCTGTTCCAAATGGCTTAGAACACTAAAGGCTACCCAGTACATCTTTGGTTAGTATTTCATGCACAGAATGTTGCAAGAAGTCACTGGATGTACTCAGGGGTTGTCCCCTGGATCAGCCTCTTGGATAATTCCTTTCCTCATATCCTAGACCCCTTTAACCTTGTACTCTTGCTCGAAGGTCCTAATTCTTCATCTTGCTCCACTCTTTCTGCTGTACCACAGATAGATTCAATGCCTTTCCGTTTTGGGAGTTTTGCTACTCGTCTCCAGGTAGGATTTGGTGAACAATCTTGTACTGAGTCCAGAGAAGTCCTGTCTTTTGAGGAAGCAACACTGAGCTGTGAGTTTTGTTGTCAGATGAAGGTGAGGGTGGTTTTTAAAACACCCAAATAAGGCCACTAAGGTCATTAGGACATAGCTTGGGGCAGAGCAAGCAATAAAGTGAGCAGCACCTTGCTGAGAAATCCCTCCTCACCTCCACCTTGCCTTGCTGTACCGAATGGCCTGGGGCTGATGACCACCTTCCCCAAGGCTTTGAGGGCTTGGGTAAGGCCAGCTAAGCATAAGAAATGCCCAGATGTCCTGGTTAAACACCATATCCAGGCACCATTCCAGACACACTGAAGAAGAATTTCCAACAGTGAGGTCCATGAGTCCACATTTTTAATACACTCCCCACATGATTCTTTTGTCCTCTGAAGTTTAGAACCACTGGACAAGTCAGTGTCTGAAGTTCTTTTTCAGATACTGAGACTATTATTCTGGGAAAGAAGATACTGGCAGAAAACAGATGGGATTTTCTCGCGAAAAAGAAATGAAAACTCTACATCTTGCAAGAAATAGAAAAAAACAACAACAACAGTTTTTGAAGAAGCACATCAAGCCAAGAGGATAGAGCCTGGGGCTGGGTACCTGACCCGGAATGTTTCAAACAGGCTGTCGGGGATCCAGGATGAAGGACATGGTGCCAGCCTCTCTGCATCCAGCCGTGTCCCCAGCCTTCAGGATCAGGAAGTGTGCTGTGCTGTCAAGGGCTTAGCTGCTACAAATCAGAAGCACTGCAGACTCATGAGGAGCTGCAGAACACTGAACTATCATTTTGCAATTGATGGCTGGCAAACTGGTTCACCCAGGTGAGCCAGTCCCGCCGTATCGTTAACGACAGAAATAATAAGAGCAATGACAACATTATATGCCTAGCTTTATGTGGGATTTAAACTACTTGCAGCAATTCCCTGAATGGATGCTATCATCTTTACATCTAAGATAAGGGCCCATAGGGGTTGAGTAACTTGCACAATGCAATACAACATCTGCTACCCTACAAGAACTAATGTGAAAATCAGAAAAAGTGCTCTTTTTCGCATTAGAACAAAATGTCCATTTGGAACAGATATAATTTGGCAAGCAACTCCCATATGTGTGTAAGGAAGAGGCAGCCACTTCCTCCAGATGAAGATAACCCCAAGTCTTATCCTACAGCCTGTTGAGTGCGGATTTATTTGTGTTTCAGCCTTTACTCACATCCTGTTCTGGGTGTTTGTGTGTGGTGTATGACATGCAAAAAACTGTACCACACCAGCTATGGACACTAAGAAGTCGGGAGACTGGGATTGGATTCAAATTTGACTCGAGAGCCTATATTTTTCTCCAGAACAAATTTTAGCCCTTGACAATATGTAAAAATAATACAGACTCTTCTTTCTTTTTTGATAAAAGGAAGATGTATGTGAGCCCACCAGGAGTGATCAGATGGGAGGACTCACAGCTTGGTCATCAGGGACAGAACGCTGCTCTCTGCCTTGCTGACCACTGGAGCCCTCTGCAGTCTAACTGAATTTTTTCTCAAACAGATATTAATGACATACCCACAAAAGACTGTTGGTTTAAAATAGGCTATAAAAGGGATCCTGAGGTTGGACTACACATTACAGAAATGATAATTCTGCAAACGAGGCCTGAGATGGTCTGTACCCATTTCCGTAGGCAACGTCCATCTGATCAGAATTCTTATTAAGCACATCTGGTGTCCTAAAATGAATGCTAAAAAGAGAAACTTTTATTAAGATCTCTAAAAACCCAACAGTAAGAAAACAGGCAATCCAATTAGAAAATAGGCAAAAGATACAAAGAAACATTTCACGGAGGAGGATATACAGATGGTGAATCAGCACATGAAAAAAAATGCTAAAACATTGTGAGCTAGTAGGAAAATGCATGTTAAAATCACAGTGAGATGAGGAAGATCCCCTTGGGGGAAGCAAAGGCATGTCATTTAGAGTAAACAAAGATAATTTAAAGAATAATAAACTATGTATGCAATATACATGTGTATATAGTTGTTCATAAAAACTGATATTATGAAAACTGATACTATACATGTTATAGTTTTATATAAGAAAGTATGTATAATGTGTATATTATAGATATGTTATAGTTTTATATAAGAAAAAAAGAGTACTTACATATATGTAAGTACATATATGTTTATATAAATGAAAAGTCAGCTGGAGAGACGTACCCCAAACTAATAGTATATGTTCTCTCATTAGGTTTATTACCTGCCAAGTAACTAGCCACTTTACAAGCATTATTTGACTCAATCTCACAACAAACCCAAGGAAGTAGGAACTACTATCACAAAATTCCTTTTCTCACAATGGTGGCCTACAGTTGGGAAGTAACTTGTCCAAGGCCACAGATCTGAGTTGGGATTTTAGTTAGCCTGCAGATCACCAAGCCAATGCAGGTACCTCTCCACCATGCTGAGCTCAAGACCTCCAATGGGTCCACAGAGAATGGTGTCCCAGTTTGGGTCTAGATGTCTCTCATACGGTCATAGGTAGCTTTTTCAGAGGTGGCTGAACCTAGAGTGTGTGATGCTGGGATTAAGGGCGTGTGACTACTAAATCAGTTCACTGATTGGTTTGTCACCACCATAATCCCAGTAGTCTGGATAAGATAAAAGGGGCAGAAAGACATTGCTAAGTTTCCCTTGTTTTTTTGCTTACCTCTTCTCGGCCACCACGAGCTGTTGCCCCTCTGCCATGGTCCATCCTGCCTTGGAGCCAGCCAGTTATGGACTGAAACCTCTACAAAAGGAGCTAAGTAAACCCTTTCCCCTCTAACTTTGAGTGCCAAGTATTTTGTCTCAGCAACGAGAGAAAAGTAACTAAGGTACGTCTAGGAATCTGGGAGAAAATGGCTCATTGCTGGAGACTGTAGCCAGTGAGGAAGCAGAGATGAACAGGAGGAAGAATGGTCCGATGGAGAGAAAGTGGGTCCCAGCTCACACACTGCCAAAGCCAGACCCCAAGCTGCAGAACATCTGTCTGCCCTGTGAAGACAGATGACAACAGAGGGCTGCCACTTTCAAATATCTCAGCTATGACCGTGACCCTGGTGATAATCCCTTACAGGGAGAGGGAACCCTTGGTCATCTCTTGGAAACATGCCTCTCTCTTAGAGGGAAGTATCTGGGTTGGGGAGGTGAGAAAAAAATGGGGGGAGAAGTGGGAGGTCTCTCTTGAGTGGTGCAGTGGAGGTCCCCCTGCCTGACCTCGGAACTCGATGAGAAGTGGAGGATGGGAGAGGAAAGGACATTAACGTTGGCCTTGTGTCCCTTTGTCAGCCCTTATTTTCTTCTAAAGCAGAGGAGCTAGAACATCACAGAGATCAGGTGATTTGCTATTTAGATTTAGAAAAGAACCCCCAAAGAGCCTCTTATTCTTGTTCTTCTACCTCAGTTTCACGATTATCTCCCATGGAAGTCTTCCTCAGTCTCTGTATGAAGAACAGATTTCTCCGTGATAGGCCACCTCAGCACCATGACTTCCCCTTGGTAGCACTCCCCTACCTGGAATCATCAGTTAGTGATTTGATCTCTTTCACCCCTCTGGAAAATGAGCTTCATGAAGGCAGAGGCCAAATTCATGCTAATGAATGAATCTGTTATCTAGCCCAACTCCCTGCACGTAGCAGCTGCCCAGGAAACACAGTACATGGAGTGAATACTAAAAACAAAAAAGGTCTTCATGGTTTTACAACTACAATGAATAGAATAAAATATTTGGTAATTCAAGATCTTGCTTCCTTTATTCCTATAACTGCGCTTTTTCTTATTTATCCCCTATGACATACAAGGCTTTTACTAAAGCCCAAAGTACACAGCAGTGACAGAACCTAGACATCACCTGACAAAGTTCATTCTTTATGTGGTGGAGAGGTTCGTAATGAAACCTTATATGAATGTTGTACAAGGTGGGTCTGTGAGGCTGACTCCTCACCCAGGATCCCATATATAACCTCGCTAAAGTCCCCCAAGGCAACTAGGCAGGCTCTGCGTGTCCCCAACATCTCTCGCAGGCACGGGGCACTTCACTGGAGCCTCAGAGTTCCCTTCACTGAAGCCTGTCAGGCACCACAAGAAAAAATCTTCCAACTGAAGTTAGGAAATAATTGGGTTGCTGTTCAGCCTCCCATTTTAGAGCTACATGACCTTGGGAAGTCACACAGACTAAGTCTGTATTTCTTCACTAGCAACAGGGTGCTCCCTGATTTGCAGGGCTTGTGTCATGGAGATAGTGCACATTATGAGCAGATTCAGGCTGTGCCCATCCATGGAACGTACCCCGTGTAGTGAGGCTGGCTTCTCCTTTCTCCTCTTCTCTACTGACCCTTGTGCATCGTGGGGTCCCAGGGAGACCCTGGGCATCCTGTTTCCCCTGAGGCAGTTAGAAAACTCAAGTGTAATGAAGCCTCTGGGATTTCCAGTAGAGTTCAGTTCTTGATCAACACTCACCGGGGCTTTAAACAGACGAAGTCGATGCGTCAATCAGATTGTCACCTCATTATCCTCCCTTTGCCTGCCAGTGGGCTACTTTTTTCTTAAAGATGAAGAATCACTTTGCCCCCTGAATGCTTTAAGATGGTGTTTGTCTCCCTCCCTTCTACCCTTCCTCCCTCCTACTTTCTTCCTTCATCTTTTAGCTCCTTCCTCCCTTCCCTTCTTTCACCCTTCCATCAGCCTTTTCTTTTGTTCCTTCATGTATTTCCTCTTTCTGAACTGTTCCCTATATTCTCTCTCCTTTCTGCCCTGTCATCATCATCACCATTGTCATCGTCATCCTCATCATGTGACTTTCCATTGGATACATTTCCTGGGGAGTGATGTGACATAATTTGGTACTCTTTACAAAAGATGCATGCAAAATAGGGGATAAGATCTAAATAAATCTGCCAGTGTATTTTAAAACTTCTCTCTTTGTATTTACAACCAGAGAACAACTTGCAACTTAGAACCAAAGCAGATGAGCTGGAGAATCTGTGATTTCTAGACCCGTGGACAGCCATGCCCACCTGACCGCACCTGGGGATATCTATGATCCAGATACGACCAGGCTACCACAAATGCTTGCTCCATCATGACCCTCCTGTCTCTCATGATGGCCCCATCCTTCGAGTTTCTTGGATTCCATGTTGATTTCCTTCTTTTCTTTCACACTTCACTTTTATTCTGTCAGTTGTTGACTCTACTTTCAAGGACACATCTAGACCAAGTGACTTTCACTCTTTCGACCGCTCCCACCGTGTTCTCACCCAACCCTCTCCTACAGCTCTTCCCCAAAGTTCTCCCTGCTTCCCTCTTGTTCCTTATCTTTGTCGTTTAGTCTCAACAATCTCACATAAGTAAAATCATATTGTTCTTAGTATCTTTCCTCTGCTTAAAACCTTGCCATGGTGCCCTGGTTAAATCAGCATGAAAGTCTAGTTTCTTATAACATCTGGTGCCTCATGATCTCCTTCATCTCCTAACCTCTCCCTTCTCGTTCTCTAAGCTCCTGCCATAGTGGCTTCCTTGAACAGAACAGATGTTCTTTCATGGGACCTGTACCTGACTGTCTGGAATGCCCTTCCCCCAAATACCACGTGGCTCGTCCCTCCACCTCCCAAGTTGTCCAAATGTCGCCATGATGGAATCTATCCCTTTCTACTTCGATCAAGCTACCAACTGCCTCCCTGGCTGGTGTTCCTCATCCTGCTAGACCTTTTCTTATTTCTCAAGTACTTATCGACTTACTAACTAATTTGGTTAACTTGGGTGAGTTTATCTACCTTAAATTTACCTGTCAGAATGCGAGTTGATGGAAGGGATTCTTTGTTTTTCCTGATGTATATGGAATACCATTAAAGAAAATGTCTAGATATCTACACATACTAAGCTCTCTATGTCTGTCTGTCTGTCTGTCATAAAATTATGCCTCACTGAATACAGGAGTTCAAATACTGGAAATGGATCATTCATTCATTCGATACATAACTACGATTTTCTAAGGCACTGTTGTAGCTGCTGCTGTTTTAAATGTTGGCAAAATCAGATATATTTCTTGTCTTCATTAAATAGGCACAATAACACAGTCACTGGGGAATTTAAACTGGCACTAGTGTCGTTCAGGAGAGGTCCACATGGTGGAGGCTGGAGCAGGGCTTTGGGCTTGCTGTCAGGAGTGTGAGTGTTTCCCTTTAAACAGACAAGTGACGCTACAACTGAGCTATGAAGGAAGTGGGGAAGGTGACCAAAGGACAGATGGGGAGTCCAGGGCAGCAGACATGGCAGGCAGAGTGGAATGACAATGACTTTGTAATGCCAAGGGACATGGTAGACGGAAAAAGCCAGAGTGGCCAAGGAGATTAAGGTATTCAGCATGAGGCCGGACATATAAGCAGAGTCTGAACCATTACTGGGTCTTCAGGGCTATGGCAGAAATTTGACATCTGTCATGTAAGCAACGGGCATTCTTGAAGGGCTTTAAGTGAGTTCGAAGAGATAGGAAGAGCTATGTGACAGAAAGACCCCCGTGGAGAAGAGGTTGGGGTTAAGTATGCCATGAAGATCTGTCCAGAATGCTTTTGGACAGCAGTCCAATTTTACAGATGGGGAAACTGAGTCACAGGGTGATTGAGTGGCTGGCTTGTTATCTCCTCTGAATAATGGGCCAAGATTGACACCCACACACACTATTTTCAGAATTTCTAGTGGATCATTCCCATAGCAATAATTGTTGTGGTCCATAAAGTATGCATTTTTAACTCCAGACCTTCCACTCTCATTGTGTGACTTTGCACATTTTACCTTTCCTCATCCCAATTCTTCATGTGTAAAATAGGATTAATAACAATACTAGAATTGATTCTGTAATGAGGGTTAAATGAAGTAGCATTAGAAAAATACCTGCCACATCATAGGTACGCTTTGTTTATGCCAGGCCCCTGTTGGTTCCATTTTTCCCCCAAAGGAAAGGTGAAATTACATGTTCATTCAAGAGACAGGACTCGAAAAAGAACATCATTCTGGTCCCAGCTGTCACAGTGCACAGAGATTTCAAGACTTCCAGCAACACTGAGTGCTCCCAAGCTACTGAAAGCTGCAGGCTCCTCTTTACATCTTTGACAGAGGACATTTGGTACTTCCTGTACGTTCACTGCAATACACATTTTCTATGGGGCATATCAATTATGCATTCACTTGCTTCCATTAATATTTCAGGCTTAATATGCATAAATAAAACATACATTAATTAGAAGTTTGCAATCAGATGTCTTTCCTCGTCTTCTCTCTCCTCCAGTCTCATTTCTGAAGCTGAGCATTAGGGTATAGGGTCCGGGCCATGAATCGTTTGGTACCATTCTTCCTGGGCAGGATGTGCTCCCTGCCAGGTCAGAACAATTGATCCAAAGAACCCCGGTGTGCAGTCACTGAGCAACAACAGTGACCAAGTCCTTTTGTTAGGAAGAAATTAAACGAGGGCCTTATTGTATAATAGATATTGTGAAATAGGAAGAAAATGTTCAAACGGGAAAGGGCACAAGGGAGGGGGAAGAAGGAAAGAAAGGAGGGGAAAAGAGAAGAAAGATAAAATGGAAACAAAGCTCTTGTAAAGAAGGGGATGAGGAGGAGAGGGGAATGGGAAAAAATACAAATCAAGATATGTCATGTACAGGCACAAATTCCATATGATGAATGGGGTCATTGTGTACATCTAAATTTAACAATAAACTTAATGACAAAAATAAACAACCTGAAGAAATTAAAATTATTCATGAGGTGCTGCTCAGCTGAACACTTGGATCTTTTCCCTCACTGTGGGGACAAAATTCCTGGCCAGAGTCTTCTGTTGAAGAATTTGACATTGCTTAAAAGTTAACATCTTCTCTGAGGGAGGCCATTGATGCACTTAATGTCTGGGGAGTCTTGGTATTTCCTGTTGCAAGGCTGCCAAACAAATTCTATTAGGTAGATCAGCTCTTGTACCTGATGGGATTCACAGGTGGCCCAAGTATATGGCACATCTTTATTCACTCGGACCAGGTGAAGGGCAGGTGTGCACCTTTGTATCTTCAAAGCATGTGCCGAACAGCCCCTTCTGTAGGTCCTTTCATGGCAGCCTCGCCAGTCCCCTGCTGCAGTGGAACTGGGGTATGTTTCTTGCTCGCCCTGAGAAGCTGGGTGTCTGGATGCTCAGAGTCGTTTCTCCCGATGAATGGACTTGGCAAAGGACAGGAAGAAGCCCAGTCCTTGGGCTGCTTCCTGAGTTCCCTGACGCCAGAGTCATGAACACAAATGGTCACAGTCATATGATGTAAATGAATTAGAGAATGAGAAATCTGAGTAAAACAGAAGAGCCAGGACATAAGGTTCCTTAAATGACAGAGCTAGAGTTTGAATGCAGGACTCCCAAGGTTTGAAAAACCCTTTTGTGAACGACCAGGTTGTGAGGTAAAGCAAAGATGGGCTTCCCAAATCAACACACGGCCAGTGTTTTGTTGCGTTTCTGTGGCGAATCACGTCACGTTTCTGGTGTTCTGCAGACACATGTGTGGCCTCCTCTCCATTCTAGAAGGAGAAGACAGTGGAGGTTGAACTCTTCCCATGTGCTTTTCTATTATTCTTGCTCTTTGGCCTGTTGCTCTGGGAGTTCAAACAAAGGCAAACCTACCACCTGCCACGTGTTGCCCCCAACGGCACTTTGTTTTAGAGCACGTGACTTCTCTCCTCTGTGCACAGACCTCAGTGTCACTAACTCCCATGCCAGGGGGATGTCTGCCAGTTCCTTTAGGCTTGAAGGGTTGCCAATCTAACCACTAAAGCTTCTTCTTTTTTTTGTTTTTTTTTTTGGTACCGGGGATTGAACTCGGGTCCTTGTGCTTGCAAGGCAGGTCACCGAACCACTGAGCTAAATCCCCAGCCCTAACCACTAATGCTTCTGCACACACTGCTGAGGGCAGAGTCTTCAAAACTATTTTTAAATTTACAATCAACAAACAATCATGATATATATATTTATGGAGTCTTGTGTGGTAGGTAATACAATACATGTATAAAATGTGTAATGATCAAGCCAGGGTTATTAGCATTTCCACAGTCTGAAGTATTTATTAATATTTGGGGTTGAGAACTTTGAACTCTTGTTTTCTAGTCTTTTATAAAATAGGTCACAAACTACAGTCATCCAATTGTGCCATAAGACACGAGGCCTTTTTCCTCCTATCTAACTGAATTTGGTACTCATATCCAACCTCTCTCTGTCCCCATCCCTGCTCCCTTCTTAGTCCAGCCACTATTCTACTCACTTCTAGGAAATCATTCCTTCATCTTCCATGCAAGAGTGGACATGTGTGACGTTTGTCTTTTTTAGAAGGCAGAGTTTTTCGGCAGTCGTCGTGATCCTGGCACTCTGGTTAAAGGTAATCTAAATACGAACCTTCCATGCAAGAGTGGACATGTGTGACGTTTGTCTTTTAAGGCAGAGTTTTTCGGCAGTCGTCGTGATCCTGGCACTCTGGTTAAAGGTAATCTAAATACGAAAACTTCATCGGTCCCTAAGCCAGTCACGTTCATTTGCCACACCATTCCTGGTGTTGGGCTCCATAGTTCAGCATCTTTTGCAAGTTGGCAAGGGTCTGGTTAAAATCTTTTGTAAAAGAGATGCTTTCATAAATGGCTGGGAAAATCAGTGTGAGCCTTTAGGACAAAGGTGGGGATATAAATCAGTAGCTCCATACCTCCATGTGGTAATTACTCAATGAGGTGACTTCTTGAAACCTAGGAATCCTCCATATACCAGCTGCCTGGCACATTTTCCCTGCCAGGATATGTGCTGAATCATTTTCATAAATACCCCTTGTACACCTTTGACGCTGTCACAAAGCACATATGAATATCAAATTCATTTCAAGACAAAGAGACTTCGGTTCCTAGAGGTCGAGTCACTAGTGTAAGCTTTTCAGCTGCTAGGTGAGAAAGGATCCAGGTTTCAGACCAATGCATTTCTCCTTCAGACAAATTACCCACGCAATTGGCTACCCTCCAGAGCAGTGCTACTTTGGAAGCTCCATTTAATAAGTTAAAATGAATTTTATGGGTAGCTGAGTAATTATCTGACTTGAACCCAATTAGAAATCGAGACCGTCCTGCCGGAATGTGAGTTTCCTTTGATTAATGCTGGACAAATGGATTCCTTTTTTAACCAGAACTCTGGGATCCAGCTGGCCAGCCTGGTTCCTGTACAGAGTGCCCACAGGTCTGCATATGTTCATGTGTCCACATCACTACTAAGTGGCATGTGCGCGACCCAACCAGGGAAAGGACTGCCGATCCCTACAACCAGATATTCACTTTGCATCCACTGCAGCCAAGAGTTTTAATTAGAACTTATTTCTCTTTAGAAACCCAGGCAGAGGAAAGACATGGGCTTTAGAACTCTAGATCTGAGCTCAAAAACTGGCTTTGCTCCTCCATAGTTGTGACCTAGGGGAAGTCACTTCACTGTGACAGCATTGTTTCATCTGTAACTTATGGGAGGAATGGTCAGGGATTGGTTCGTAGGCAAACGGAAGCATTGCCTGAGCACCTCTCCAGAGGGCCACAGTTTTGCAGCAGCAGCAGCTCTCTAATCTCTGGGCAGAGATGCGTATTCCCACCCCCAACCACCCTAAAGCAGGACCACTTAGAGCACGGCCCCAGACATCGATTGTGTTGTTGGCCCCGTGGCCCTTCAGAAACATTGAAAGCAGCCTCCATGAACACTACCACCTCTCTGCTTTTTTATTCCAGCCCTGGGGATTGAACACAGAGCCTTTGAATTGAGCTACTAACATCGGTTTCATTTTAATTTTTTATTTTGAAACAGGTTCTCATTTATTTGCTAAGTTGTCCAGGCTGGACTCGAACTTGTGAGCCTCCTGCCTCAGCCTCTCAAAGTGCTGGCGTTACAGATGTGCACCACCATACCTAGCCAGTCATCCGCTTTGAAATGAACTTCGCTTGTCCCATCTTCTGCTGCTCATAACCCTGGCTGCACTTGCAGCAGGCTCATGTGACTAGCAGAAGCTGGCAGTTGTGGCAACCTGGGACAGGGGGATCTCATATCTTCATCTTCTCTAGTAGGAGGTGGGCTCTGTGTCCAAAGCTGGAGGAAATGATCGTGGTTGGGGAAGTGCTCCACGTGCTAGGTGATCAAAAACAGGGTGTCAAACACGTACTACAGAGGAATATCTATATCTATATTTCTCATCCATTCATATATTTATATATGTTTCTTATCTATCCATTTATTCATGCTACAGGTATTTTGGGGGCATCTGTTATGGCCTAGGAACTGTGCTAAGTCTGGAGATACCACCATTGATCACAGGTCAGTCGTGAAGATTCACATTGCCCATCACAGTATCACTGGCAGGGACTTGAGGGACTTGAACTTGAGGTCTGTGCCAGGAATGGCACTAGGTGCCTGATGTCTGTTCTTCTCTCCAACTGGTTAGCAAAATGTTACCTCCTAAAGATCAGGACTCAGATTTTTTACAGTAGCCCTCAGTAACAGGTGACCGATAGAAGTGAATTCTCTCCTTTCAGCCCAGCAGGTGCAAATTCTGATCTCAAGAGATTGGGTTCTCTCACTTTTATTTTAGACATCAATAAGTTTAAAAATCAAAACACAGAAAATTGATGAATTCCCCTAGATGCACGATGTCAACTGCTCCTGCACCATTGAAGGGTTGACAGCTGTCGAGCAAGGACCAAATGGAGTTAAGGGCACCTGTGGCATTGATGCACAGCTTGGAAAGGCTCCGTGCGTGGAGGTTTAGATCATCAGCTAACTGACAACAGTAGGGCAACAAGAACCTTAACTCATCTAAATTCTCATCAGCTCTAAGTCATTAGTTCATCACTTTCAATATTTTAAAGACGATTTTCCCCATATCCTTATACTGCTTAAAGAAGCACGTGTGTATGCGATTTAGGTAAGTTGGATTATATAGTATGAAATGTTCTGAAATTTGCCCTTTTCCTCAGACAATAGTGATTTTAATGCACAAGCAAAGCAGAATCAGAATAGTTTATGTCCACTATCAAAGTGACAAATGTAAGCATGGGCTTCTTGGCCTAAAGAGCTGGCCCCAGGGATCCACGTGAGAAATAAAGGAATCCATGCACATTCCCAAGAACTTAACAGAAACATTTGCCCAGAGTTCTTCCGGCCAATTGGCTGAGTTCCAACAAAACGGTGCATAGCTGCTCTCTCCCCTGGCCAGTCAGGCCTGAATACTGTTTACCTGCTGTAAGCACTGATCATTTTCTTATCGGGGAAAACAGTTTCCAGAATTGCTCCAGGTCGCTGAGGCCTGGAGTCAGTGATAAGCAGAGGAGCTGGTGGGTGCCCATCTGACTTGTGTGCAGGATCCGCACATGGCATCATTTCAAAGCTTAGATATGAAAGGTCAAATACAATCAGGCATAGGGAGGGATGGAGGGCTTGAAGGGAGGGCAGACGAATGGGGAAAAAGAAGCAGCAAGATGGATTATGTAAAGGTGCACATTTCCAATGATAAATGTCATTATATCGTATACCTTAAATGTACCGATAAAACTAATTTTAAAAAAGAAATAAACTCATCAATATGTAAAAAAAAAAAAGCAGCTAGGTCAGCTTCTGGATTTTTCTGCCTGGAGGAATTCTCTACACGTCATTACCTCATCTCCACAAAAACAGTGTGGAAGCCTTGATTGTGCTCCAGGAAGCAGGCACTCTTCCCATCTCAGGAAGGGCATGTGCTGAGAATCTGAACGAGGAAACACTGCCAATCACCAGCGCATCTCATACTCAGGACGCCCTGTGGGGTAGGTGCTCTCATTATTGCATGGACGAGGTCAGAGGCTTGGAGCAGCAGGTAACTTTCCCAGGTCATTCAGTCAGCAAATAGAAAAGCCAGGGATTGGATCCATGTCTGTCTGAGTCCGAGCTGTCCTCATGGTTGCTGTGTTGGCACATGGTAGGTCCACTGTCAACAGATTTCCTATTCTCTTCCTCATGCCACAGGTGCCTTTTAATAAGGGAAAACCTCCCATCTAGGCATCACCGTAGCATGGGGGACAGAGCAGCGAACCAAGTATACCCACTTCCTTCAATTCCCTCATACAGCTTACTCTGCAGTGTGGGGAAATAGTTAAAAAACAGAGGCAAGTTTGTACTGTATCAGGAATTGGGGGGGGTAGTAAAACAACAGGGAAGGTAGGGTGGGGGTATAGATTATTTCAATAGTGTGGTGAGGGAAGGGCTTTCTGATGACAGTCAAGTAGAGCCTTCAAGAGACAAGAAAGCAAAGTCTGCAAGTGTTAGAGAGAGGGCCTTCCAGGGAAGGGTATGCTCAAAGGCTGCCAGGTACCCGCATACTTAGGGGTCAGGGGGAGCGTCAGGGGAGGATGGGCTTAGAGAGGAACTGGAGCAGGGGGCTGTAGCCAGGTCAACTCGGGCTCTCTGGTCACTGGGAGGGACTTGGGATTTATCCTGACTGAGGTGGGTTTTGAGCAATGAGTGCTAGGAACTGATTATAGCTCACCAGGACCATTCTGGTCACTGTGTGTGTTAGGGGAATAGGGCGAGGACAGAAGCAGATGGACCAGGAGGGAGGTCACGCCATGATCAGGTGAGAGACCAAAGGGGTGAGGGCCAGAGTGTGAGCACTGCCAGTGGTAAGAGTGGCTGGATTCTCTCATGCTTTGTCAGAAGAGTCAATGGGGAGTTTTGATAGACTGGATATGGAAAGCGAGATAAGGAGACAAGAAAGATACAGACCACTGCTTCAGTGCTCTTTGGCATTGAGGTGTCAGTAATTAGAGCAGCTTGAGGTCCTCAAGCATGTTACACACTTTGCCTAGTCAGAGTAATAGCACTGACTCAAATCCATGCCTATCAGTGGTGTAACCCTGGGCTGGGAACTTGTCCTCTCTGAGCCACTTTTCACGCGTTAAACTGGAGCGATACTCTGAACAATGCCTGCATTACAGCATGGTTTGGATCACCCGAGGTGACTCATACCTAGCCTGGGGACTTGCATATGACAGGTGTGGATGATATGTTATTGCTAATTCTTCTCTGGAGTCATGCAGGCCTATAGTTTGGCCATAAGATTGGCACCATCCTTTTGCAGTCATGCAACCCTTGAGAAAGTGTTTATCTAGCACTATGGTTAAGAAACCATGGTCATGGTCACTCTACCATGTGATCAAAGCATCCAGGCCCTCTATGCTTCAGTTTACTCCCCTGTGAAATGTGAAGAGTAAAGCTCTTCTTGCAGGTTGTTGGGGAGTGTGTTGGAACAAGGCACCAGGTATCCTGGGCACGGAACAGATCTTGATCACACTCATTGCCTTCTCTCTTCTGCCATGTGCCCACAGTGGGGTTTGTCTTTGGGCTTCATATGAGCTCCAGAGCACAGAAAATGATGTTGCTATCCACATGCATCCATAGCCTCAGCTAGTTCTGGGGCTGGGGATTTATCACCTCTGCATGCTGCCCAGTTCTGACATTTCTTGTCCTCCGCTGCCCTGGGCAGCGCCTGTACAGAGACAGTAATAGGCCTTGTTTTGAGCAGAGGCATTGCCTGCTGCAGCCTAACCATGGAGCATCAATGAGAGGTAGGACTGGCTTTCTTACACTTAACCATTATTAAACCAAGTGAGTACCCACTGTGACTTCCACCCTTGTCTCTTGTCTACGGTGTTGTAACCGGTCTCCCAGGTCCATGCTTTTGCCCTCTGTTCTTTCTCTAGTTACATCATGGTTATCTTGAAACACGACCCTTCTCTCTTCTCTAGTTCGGTCATGCTGGCCTGCACTTTGCAACTTGACTTTGCAATTTCTTCTTCCACCAAATGTCCTCTCCACCTGCTGTTCTCCCTCCCAGAGGGGGTACACCGGGGAATGAGGGGGGCAAGAGCCTACTTCAGACAATCCGGGATAGCTAAGGCATCCAGAGGCCCAAGGTCTGACAGTGTCACACTGTTTCCATGTGTAATTTAGAATAAAATAATTCAATGTTTTGGGAAATCACACGTGTTTACATAATGCTGAAAATTTATTCTTTGCTTGCTCTCAATCTCTTCTTTATGACTTTCTTATTTATTTATTTGCCCATAGGCTCACTTGATTTTCCAATTGGGAAGTCCAGAAATTGGTGCCAAGGATGGAACGTTTAGAAAAACATGGATTGAAAGGAGTCAGAGCTAGAAGTATCCAGAGAAGGCAGGAGGTGTCTCTCCTCAATTATCTTTATCATTTAAAAAATAGTATCAATAATGGTAAAAACTATCTACCTATCTTATTGGCTCTATACAGTGAAGCAGACACTTCAAAGAATCCTTCCTGAACTCTTTAAGGAAGCATTGTTATGTTTACTTTACAAGTAAGAGAAGGTAATACTCAGAGAGGTCATGTTGCTCTCTGTTAGGGACTGAAGTTTTGCATATTCCACTCTCCGTTCCCAGTTCGTAGGTTGAAGTCTGAACCCTGCAGTAGCTGTATTTGGAGTAAGGGCCAAATGTGATAACACTAAAGGAAGTCATCATATTCATGAGGGCGCTAATCTCATAGGGCTGGTTCCTAGGAGAGAGGAAGGGATGTGACTGCTAACCATGACATGCCAACTCGAATGGACTCAAATGCCTCACAGAGTAACTAACCACGATTCCAGGCGTCCCTGTGGATGAGGGACACAGAGGTCTACCAACTGAAGGGTGGAGATCCACCATGGCTGTGGGTGGCACCACCCAATTGGCTTATAGCCTGGATGGAATGAGATAGGAATGAAGGAGGAAGTGTGCCCGTTTTTAAGAGCCCTGATTGGTTGCACCCTTCACTGCTGTTGCTTTTGGACAGTGGTCTCCAGGTCTCTAGTTTCTTCAGCCTTCTAATGCAGACTCACACCAGCAGCTCTCCAGTGAACTTCCAGGCCTTTGACCGGGGCCCCTCTTGTTCTGTACCTTCCTCTTCTTGGGCTGAGCAACTACTAGATCCTCAGGCTGTCCAGCACATAGACAGCCATTGTGGGCTTTCCTGCCTCTGACCTTGTAAGCCAATCTGATAAATCCCCTTGTATAATTGTGCATGTATTTTGTATTGATATTTTTTTCCTCTAGAGAACCCCCTTAATTAAAACCATGAGGACACCCTAAGAAAGCACACATTTACAGGACAGGCAGAGATCCCTCAGAAGGAAGTGAATCATCCAGCACCTGGATGTGAGAAAATAAATGTATGTTGTTTAAGCCACACTATTATGGCATTTTGTCACAGCAGCCTGGGTAGGCTAGTATACTGTCCAACTCACCCATGAGCTAAAGACAGGTTTACACTCAGGTCACCAAAACCCCAAGCCTGAGCTCACCTCAAGCCTTGCTTCATTCTGAGCATTTGGGTTCTTGAGTCTAGGAGATGCCAATATTACACTATATGTGAGGGCTTCGAGGCAAAGCCATCAAATGAGGCCTAATAATGCCCAGCCATGGTGGATTCTCCTCCCCTGTCCCCCAAAGCAGGACAGATGCTGGGACCTTGACCTTCAGTTTGTAAGAGTAGGACAATCCCAGCCACCATATTTGAATCGACGACCTTGTATATTGCTAAACAGGAAAGGGTGTTGTTCAGGACAAACTGGGGCACAGCAGGGATATTTCAGTTTCCTGGAGCTGCCGTGACGAGTTATCACAAATATAGTGGCTAAAAATGATGGAAATTTATTGTCTCACAGCTCTGGAAGCAGCAGGTCTGAAATCATGATATTGACAAGATTGTTTCCTTCTAGAGGCTCAGGGGAGATCCTGCTCCCTGCCACATTCCTGCATTTCAGTGGCTTCTGGAAACCTTCATGTGCCTTGCCTTACAGATGCATCACTTTAACCTTTGCTCCCTGTGTGTTTCTGGGTACAAATTCCCTCTTCTTACAAGAATACTAGTGATTGGACTGGGGGGCTGTGCTAACCCAGTATGAGCTCTTCTTGACTTGATTACATCTGCAAAGATCCTATTTCTAAGAAAGTTCACCTCCCCAGATATTAGGGACTAGGAAAGAAACATATCTTTTGGGGGGCACAAATGATCTACAGTAATGCTAATGGGGATGACTTTAGCATCACCCCAAGCCATGTGATCGTGCAACACAAGTGACACAGCTGCCATGCCAAAAAAAATTGAGTCCACTTTCCATATCCCCCTAAAAGCTTGTATCTCTACCAGCTGAGCGTGAATCACCCCTACACTCTGAGCACAATCAGGCGTCATGTTCTGCACTTAACATCAGCACTAGCATCACCGGGACTCCAAAAAAGCCCAACTAATTATAAGTCTGCTTTCTCTGCTATTATTATTTGCATGTAACAAAGGCACCTGCCACGTTAATTATGCGTTTTTAATAAACATCTCCAGCCAACCAACCAAAAATGAGTTTTGTGGGGAGGGTTGTGCTTTGGAGAGGGAAGTCTTTCCTCCAAATCATCTTCTGGTTTTCCTTGAGTTCTGTGATATGTTCATTCATATGAGCGCGCTCCACGACCTTTATCCAGATCATCAGGGAAGAGGATTTGCTGAACTTAACAAAATAAAATAAAACAGATAAGACTAAGAATCCTTGGAGAAGGGGGAACCTAGAAGGAAGTCAACCAAACCTGTCTGGGCCAAAGTTACAATATCATATTGAGAATGAGGTCTCTGTGTCATCGAAGCACTGTGACGTGTTCCCTGACTTGTTTTTGTTTGTTTTTCCTACTTATATGTAGAGGCACGACTCAGGCAAGGGCAGGCTTCTGGAGTGCACAGCTTTCATTTTCTTGATTTTTTAAAAAAATTGTGGTAAAAAGTACACATACTCTAAAATTTTCCATTTAACCACTAAAAATTTTTATTAGCCTACATTTGTGATAAATATATTCAACATGGGAAATTGGAGCACATACGCATCACATCTTGATTCCTTTTACTTCCCCCTTCCTTCCTACCCTCCTGTCTACCTCCATTCCCAGATTCCCTTCCCATCTCTGCAAAGTCTGCCTCTGTGTTTCCCATCATCTTTCTTTTCGTTTGCTCTTGAAATTATTTTTACTTTGGGTGTCTCCTATGAGAGGAGCCACATGATATTTGACCTTCTGCATCTGATTTATTTCGTTTAGCGTTATGGACTCAAGATACATCCATTTCCCTACAAGTGTCTCAAATTTAAACTTTTTTTTTTTTTTTTTTGGTACTGGGTATGGAACTCGGGTCCTTGCAAGGCAGGCGGGCGAACCACTGAGCTAAATCCCCAGCCCAAGTCAAATTTAAGCTTCTTTTAATCACTTTTACATATAAAATTCAAGGGTATTAGTTATAGTCACAATGTTGTACAACCATCACCACTACTTCTCCAAAATCTTTCATCATACCAAGTGGAAACTCTGTAAATATCCCAGCTTTATTAATTTTTTACACACACACACACATCCACCATCCAAAATCCAGATCAATAAATATAGCATATCTGACTTCCAGTGGGCTCCCTCGCCCGTCTTTCCAGAGGGAAGCCCCGTTCCAACTCTTAGCATGTTGATTAGTTAAAAATTACAGATGAAACCAAATGATCTGTGTTCTCTTCTATCTGGTTTATTTCTTGTGACAATGCCAGTGAGTTTCATCCATTTTGTTGCATGTATTAGAAGATTGCCTTTTAAAAATCATTTCTATGTAGTATTTCTTTATGTTTTTGTTTGTTTGTTTGTTTTTTGTTTTGTTTTTTGAGACAGGGTCTCAGTATGTAGTTGAGACTGATCTGGAACTCACTTTGTAGCCCAGGCTGGTCTCAAACTTAAAGCAATTCTCCTGCCTCAGCCTTCTGAGTGCTGGGATTATAGGTGTGCACCACCATGCCAGGCTTAGTATTTCTTTATGTGAACGTGATCACAATTCATTTCCTTTCTCTATGAATTCCCCTGTTAGTGGACATCTGGGCTGTTTCCACTTTGGGACTCTTAGAAATAAAACTGCCACGAACTTAACTGTGTAAGTCTTTTAGTGAACATGGACGCTTTTTCTCTTGGCCATTGTATTGGTTTTCCAGTGCTGCCACAAGCAAGTACTAGAAATTTGGCAAGTTAAAACTAAATGGAGGGCTGAGGATTTAGCTCCGTGGTTCTGCCACCGGCTTTGCAAGTGCAAGGACCCAAGTTCTATCCCTGGTACAAAACAAACAAACAAATAAATAAATGGAAATTTATTTTCTCATCGTTCGGGGATTAAAGGTCCCAGATCAAGGCATCATCAGGGGCAGTTGCTCCGGAGGCCTCTCTCTGCAGCTTGTAGAGGAACACCCTTCTCTAGTATCTTCACATGACCTCATCTCTGTGTCAAAGGACTTCAGTCACCTTATATTGAGACCCAACCCAGTGACCTTGAGTAGCCTTGATTACGCCTCTTTAAGACACCGTATCTGCAGATGACTGCAGTGACTACATCCACTTTCCGAGGCACCGGGAGTTAGACCTTCAATAGGCGCATTTTGTGCGGTGTGGAAAGGCGGACACTATTGGGTCTATAATGGTGGTGTATTTTGGGGTCAGAACTTGGTTCGAGGTATACGTTTGGTGTCAATAGACATTAGAGGTTTCCTAAAGTAATTGTGCCAATTTGAAGTCCTGCCAGGACTGTGGGGCTCCAGCTCCTCTCCTTCCTTGATGGTACTTGATGTTGTCGGCTTTATTTTCACTTTGGTTGTTCTGGTGAGCTAGCAGAAGCATCCCTTTATTTCCATGTGCTTCTGGGACCTAACTAAAGGTGTGATCTGATACTGTGGAATCGTATTTTGTGGCCACAGCCTGGAGGGTGCTGAGCTCACACAGATGCCTGTAGCACATCTGTCTGTAAGTCTGGGAGGTGATCTTCAGCCCCTGGGTAGATGAAGAAATTATGGGTGATCTAATTTTACATCTTTATATGTATATGAACATTTTCAAATATTCTTCAATTATTGTGCTACTTTTCAGAAATAAAAGAAATGTTTTATTCAAAAACATCAGGAAACTCATGTGCCTGGGCATTCATTGTGGAAGCTCTGGAGAGATAATTCTGGGTTGCTAGTGTGCTTTTAGGTTGGATTCCTTTTTTTTTTCTTTATTGGTACATTTTAGGTATACAATACAGTTACATTCATCATTGGGATCTTGTACCTTTACATGACACATCTTGGTTCTTATTTTTTCCCCATTCCCTTGGTTTTCCTTCACCCCCTCCTCCCTTCCCTATTTACAAAGACTTTGTTTCCATTTTTTTTCTTTTCCCTTATTTTTTCTTTTCCTTTCTTACCTTTACCCTACCCCTCCCACTTCACCAACACCTTTAGACCTTTTTACCTATTGTACAATATCAATTGTACATTTTGATTCTTATTTACACTTTTAGTTTCTCACACCAGAGAAACTATTCAGTATTTACATGTGTGTCGTACTAATTTCACTTAAGAGCATGTCCTCAATGTGCATCCACTTAGCTATAAATATCTCTAGTTTCTTCTTCTTTATGGCTGAGTACTTCATTTTATAAAAACAAACAAACAACAACAACAACAACAACACATCTTCTTTATCCAGTCTCCAGTTCATCGGCAATTAGGCTGTTTCCAAGTTTTAGCTATTACAAACTGTGCCGCTATAAACATGGGTGAGCATATATCACGGTGGTATGATTCTTTTAATTCTTTGGGGAAGATACCAAGAAGGGGAATAGCTGGTTCAAATGGGACTTTTAATCCTAGTTGTTTGAGTTATCTCCGTGTTGATTTCCACCGTGGTTGCACCAGTCTGCACTCCCACCAACAATGGAGAATCGGGTTCCTTTCTCCCCACAACCCTGCCAGCATTTGCTATTGGTTGATTTCATGATAGCAGCCATTCTTTGTGGGCTGAGGTGGAATCCCAGTGTTGTTTTCATCTGCATCTCTTGAATGACCACTGATGATGAGCACTTTTTCATATGTTTATTTGCTGCTTTTGCTTCTTTGTTTGAGAAATGTCTGGTTGGATGCATTTTTCAAACAACTCAGCCATGAGGGAACTGGGATCATTCACATGCTCTTGGGGGATCTTCTGGAAGACAGAAGAAGACTAGACTTGATTGAGATGCAGAAGTATATAAATATGTGCATATATACGTGTGTATACATACACTCATTATTGTTTGAATGACCCGTACCAGATGGTGTGCTGGGAATCTTCTCAGCAATCTCTGTAGCATTTTAATTTGACTGGTGGTAGCGTACCAACAGCAGCACAATAAGATTAAAATAATAGCTATATTCATTGATGCTCAGAGAGGATAAATGATGACACGACTTGTAAACCCAGAGCTTGGGCTGTGAACACAGATCCAGCTGACTTGCCTGTTCACATTTTGCTGCTCCCACGTTGTGTTCAGACCTTTTGCCTGCTTTATGTAGCGGATCTCTAAGCTCATGATGTTACAAGTATGGGTGCCACTCAGGCACATTTTGCAAATGGCACTCATCCAAAGTCCCACGGTGAATTGACAGGAGCCAAGATTCAAACACAGTTGATACGATCCCTGACTCCATGGCTCCTGTTGTTGTTTTTGTTGATTCACCCTGGCTTAGTATCACTGTTAAGGCACAGGTTCATGTGCCAGAAAGTTCTGCCATGCACTGAGCATGGAAATTGGCCTCCTGGCAACTTCAGCCAATTGCTTCCAGTCCACAGCTCAGTATTTAGCACTTAATTACATCGTGTCTTCTATTATGCACTAATTGTCTCTTGTGGCTCCTCCCTTCTCTCTGGCTCACTTGCCAACTCCTGAAGGGCAGAGACCAAGTCTTGTAGGCTGAACACCTTGCAGAGAGGCAGAGTAAGAGCTTATTAATTAAATATTTGTTGACTGAAAGTTCCCATCAGGATTTCCCCTGCAGGGCCTCATCCCAGGTGTATGGGAGGCAGAGTGTGAAGGTCACAAGGGATCTGAAATTTGAATATGCATACAGTTTGTATATAATTTGCATATTCCTTCACCAGACTGTACAGTCAACATTCAGTAATTTTACGTTTAAAGTAATATTTACTCCCCTAAAAGCTGTCATTTCTTCATCACTCTGTCTCATCTTCTTCAATACTAGATGTGCACATCAAATCAACAACTGGGGCATTTAAATCCTAAATATAAAGTGAATGGAGCCCCAGTTGCACAAATATAGTCAAGGGGAGGTCATCTGGTTGGAATTTTATTTGCTCCTTCCAGGGTAAGTGTTGCCTATGTTTGCCAGTGCCCTGAGACACAATTACTCACTCCTACATTCCTTTGTTTCTGACACCTGCAATGCCCTTTACCACTGTGTGTCCTCGCTAGGAATTAGTCCACATTCTATCAGGTGCAAGTGATAGCAAGTCTATTCAAGGCAACTTAAGCAAGGAAATGGGTCTCAAACTCATTGGTTTCTCTAAAGGAACCATGTAGGGACTTTAAATACAGCTGGATTTAGAGATGATGATGCCAGTAACAGTTAATGACACTCTTGCTTCATTTTTTCATATTCTGTTTCCTGTTCCAGTCCATAGTGTCTCACTGGGCCAGTGTAGGTAGTGAAAAACTCAAAACTCAGTCTCATTGGTCTGACATGGGTCACATGGCCATCTCTACACCAATCATTGTGATGGTGAGAAGTATATAATGATTAGGTAGTTCCGGGGTGACCCCATCCAAATGTTGTCCCAGAGCGGAGGAGAAGTAATTATCCAAAGATAAGTGTGGAGGCTGTCAGTAGAGGAAGGGAAGTCACGAACCATAAAGCCCTATCTCCAGTTAGTCTTGTATAGTCTTCCCTTCTGAAGGGCACAGAGTTAGGTAACTCTTCGTGGAACTCAACATTTAAAGGAAGAGCGAAAAGAAGTATTCAAGCTACTAGGCAGTCCTTTGTTTCCCAATGGTTTATTAAATGCTAAGTGCTGGGATGATAATGATGAGCAGATGCAGACATGGCCTCTGCCCACCATGGGGCAGAATACACACACAACTAACCATAAGCGAACACAATGCATCTTAGAGTAGTTGCCTGAACAAAGAGCTCTCTTCTCAGCCTGGGACACTGGAGACGTTAAAAGGGTGACATTACGGTTTAGATTTTAATGCCCCTCCAAAGTCTCATATTCAGAGGTAAAGCTTTCAGGGGTTATTGGATTTTAGGGGTTCTAAATCCATTGAATGTGCTGTTTGAAGCCTGGTTGGGAGACAAAGGTCATTATAGGTGGCTTTGAGTGATGTGCGATAAGCAGTTTGCCTCCACCAGACCCTTCCACCGTGCCATTTGTGTCTTGACCATCCACGTAAACCTCTGAAACTGGGAGCCAAAAGAAAGCTCGCCTCCACTAAACGGGTGTCAGCTCTTTTGCCCCAGAGATGGGAAAGCGACTAACACAGCTATAACAGTTACACTTTACATCCTCTTCATAGAGCCCTTTCTTGCAACCTCACAGGAACTTCAGGGATAGAAGATGCACTGTGACCCCATTTTACAGGTAAGGGAATGGTGGTTTTTAAAGGGAAATATATCTACAACAAGATAGCCACCCTCTGTGCTTTCCCATAGACAACCTTGCTTTTATTAATCTACCCGATGGCCCTGTGGAGCAGAGTCTTGCTTTATAAATGAGAAACAGCATCTCAAGGGGGAAGAAATGGCCCTCCTGCAAAGTGCTGCGATCAGGAGCCTGAGTCAGCCAAAGTCCAGGGAAGGATGGAATACCCCATGAACCCTGTGGCTGGGTGAGGACTCCCAGGCTCATGATGCCCAGGTCAGTGCTCTTTTCTCAGCCCACTAGGAGCCTGCCTGTGCCCTGGAGACAAGCCCAGCACCAGTGGGTCACTCTGTTCTGCCAGGAAGCGGTGACTCTTTCAACTGGGCAAGTAGCTTTCAGCAGCCAAGGCCCGGATGGAAGAAGAACTGTCCTTGCTGCTGTCCTTGCCACAGCCTTGAATCCCTGTCCTAGAAATGCCAGCCTCCTTTTCTGGGAGGTATTTCTGTCCCCTCCATCACTCATTACTTACCCTGTTCCAGACACCGGGTTATGGCAGTGGGAGTGGTGTGTAGCCAGCCTTACCGGACCTGGGCTGGGTGTAGGTGGAAGCCGAGAATCTGGCCTATTTTGCTCATGTGATGAGGTTGTGAGATTCAGGCCACCCTATAAAAGAAAGAAAAGTTTCTGCTGTGAGGTCACAACTGTTAAAAATGTCAGGTCTGAAACAGCACAGCACGCAACGTAAAAGATGTCTGACAATTATTTCTTAAATTTATTAAATGAATGAGCCGACAAATGCGATCTGCTGCAATGTCTTCAACAATCTCATAAGGAAGGTGAATGAATGATTGAACTCCAGAATCTAAATCCGCAATGTATCTTTTCTCACTCATTATTGATAACAAAATAATCCCGATGATTTTTGAGTGTTTCATCTGCCCACGTTACTCTTGCCTTTCACTTACATTTACGTATGTTATTGATAAGTTTTGTAACATTCCCCAAAGGTAAATACTACCACGCTCATTTCATAACTAAAAGATCAGAAATGAAGATGAACTTGACCAAGGTACATAGTCAAGTAGTGGAGTCAGAATTCCAATTTTATCCAAATTTCATTTATGTAGTCAAAAACATTTCCATTTTCTTGAAGCTTACATTCTATAGGAGGTGGGTCACAATACATAGATAAATGTGTACATATATAATATGTGTTAGTCACCTTTTTGCTTCCTAGACAAGTACCCCAAAATACTTGAGAATAAAATATCTGAGAATAACAATTTAGATGAGGAAGTATTTATTTTGGCTTACAATTCTAGAGTTTTCAGTCCATAGTCGCTTTCTGCTGCATCTGGGCTTGTGGAGAGGCTGAATTTTCATGGTAAGAAGAATGTATAGAGAAAAGCTGGCAAACTTTTTGGGAGCCAGGGAAGAGAGAAAGAGAAAGAACTTGAAAGAGGAAGAGAGGAAAGGGCCAGGGACAAGATATAGGGCCCAAGGTCATACTCTCATGATCCACTCCCTTTTAATGGTCTCTAGTTCCTGTTTCCATCACTTTCCAATAATGTAATCAAGTTATGATCTCATCAATAGATTAATTTGCCTGATGAAGTTAGAGGACTTGTGGTCTAGTCACTCGCCCAAGAGCCTGTCAGCTGGCAATCAGGTCACTACGTGAATCTGGGAGGGAATTTCAAGTACAAACCACAGCTATAAAAGGTAGTAGATGCTATAAAAATTAAGTAAGCTTAGACAGCAGAGTGGGGGCTTCTATCTGATTAGTGCGGTTGGAGAAGTTCTGGTTAGAAGGATTCATTTGAGCAGAGACCTAGAGGGAACAAGGCTTTGCTGAGTCACAAGTACCCTTGGAGGAATGCTGCTCCAGAGAGGTAAGGTGTCTTTGCTGAAGAGGGAAACACTGTCAGAGAGCAAAGAGGACCTACAGCAACAGCATCGTGCAGCTACTGTCAAGAATTTGGACTGTGCATTCAGAAGATGGGGAGTGTTCAAGTGATTTGAGGAGACCTATGCCCTATCAGACTTATGCTTTGGATGACTTTGGATGGAAAATGAGCTTCAGGGGGCAAGGTGGGATCCAGCAGCCCAGTCAGGAAGCTCCAGGGAAGGAGGGTGGAGCCCTGGACCGAAATAAGAGACATGGATCTATTTCAGATGCGTTTTGAGAGAAAAGGTACAGGATTTGCTGATGGCTTAGAAGTGTATTGTGAGGGGAAGGGACAGGCAAAGGGTGACTGCAACATTTATTTGTTTGTTTTTGTCTGAGCAACTAGAAGTTGCAAGTTAGTAAGATGGCGGAACTTTCTTTGATCAAAGCAGATTTTGAGTAGACTGCAGTTAAGAATTCACTTTTGTATCTGTATAATTAAGAGTACATTTGAGGGGAAAGATATTAAGAGTCAGTTTGGTATGGAAAGAGGATACTGGAGATGAAAATGTAGTGATCATCACCGCAATGACAATGTTAGACGCCGTGGGATAGTTGAAAGCATTAAGGAGTCTGGACATAGAGTAGAGAATGAGTTAAGGGACAGCTGTGGAACATTTACCCTTAGAGGACAGAGAGAGGAGATCCAGCCAAGAAGGCTGAGAAGACCCGATGAGGAGGTTGCCTGGTAAACAAGAAGTAAACCACGGAGGCTAAGGGAAGGCGACATTTCAAGAAGGAAGCAATGCATTTCTGCAACTGAACTGAGTTACGTTAGGACCAAAGATCATTGGATAGGACATTAGATATCATTGTTAACTTAACAGAATTGCCTTTCTGGGGTGGCGGGGAAGCAGGAAAGCAAGAGAACACCAGAGGAGCCATTTTTGTGTGTTTGCAGTAAAGGAGAGCAAAGAATAGAACAGTAGCTGGATAGACCGAGAATAACTTTTCTGAAAATAAAAAAACATAGCACACTTGTGTCCTGATAGAAACAATACAGCAGAGAAAGAGACTTTCATGATGCAAGAATAAACAAATAGGATGATCACAGGTGTGAGCCCTGAACTGTCTGGAAGGCATGGATCCAGAGGACGTCTGGCCATAGACCCTGAGCCCTGGTCTTTGCACTCTGCAGGTGGCTTCTCTCAGCTTGCTGCCTTTTTGACTTCTTCCCTCAGAACCTCTTCACACTTCCTGAAGAGTGGCACTGTTAAAAAGAACAAAGCCTAGGACATCAAGCTTGCTATTTCTGCTACTAATAACCATGAATTACAGAGAAATAAGAGGTGACGGAAGACTTTGTCTGAGCTACTGAATTTAGGTGTGTGAACTGTGAATGCACTTGCAAAATCACCTTGCTGGGATGTTTTCAAGGTTGGAAGGAAGTTTCCACGGGAAGTCAGGACAAAATTAACAAACACCACTAAAATATAAGTGAGGAAACAATCTAGGAAGTTTATAAAAGAAGTAGCATTTGCCATTGTCTCTCAGGCTTGAAAACACTTGACATTCGGCAGGTTCTTTTCAATGTCATTCGTGCAACAGGTGTAAATGAAGAAATGTGGAGAGGCCTTGCAGAGAGTTGGAAGAAAGGACTGTTGTCCTCAGGGAGTTGGAGAGCCAGTAAGGTTTTAGTGTACACAGGGCATTCATAGCATGGCATTCTATGTTAAGTGTTTGGAGAGGGTGAAGCATGAATGCTGTGTATGCATAGTACAGGCCTGGGTAGAAGGTCAAGAAGGAGTGGACTCTCTCCACAAGGGAATGTAACAAGCATTTCTCTGACATGGGAACAGAGGGAACAGAGCCTCAGGGGTGTGAGACACTGAGGAACATTAGGGAAATGCCTAATACCAAGTTGGGTGGAATTGAGACTTTATACTGAGTACCACTGGGGATCCATGTAAAGATTTTAATAGAAGGTCAATTAGGGGTGGAGATGTTTATAATTCAGAACACAAAAGAAATCTAAAAGAAACAGCCAGGTTCCCAAGCATTTCCTCTATAAATAAACAGGTTGGCTTTCTGCCACATGGGGTAGCTGAATTACAGCACTGTCAGAGTTTGGAGGGCCTCAGGCAAGTGTGGAAGAAACAGGAAGTTTTCTGTTACTTGGCTGTAGCAAGTCAGTATCTTGTGGATAATTGTAAAATTATTGTTTTTTAGTATTCAGAATTAAGAACTGATGTGTTCTAAGCATGCAGCTCAAATCCCACTGACATTCACTTAAATACCTACTGTGGACAAAGCAAATTACCACACAAAGGTGACTGGTATGGTTTGTGTCTAGATATCCCTGCAAAGCTGCATGCAGTTGTAAGTGGAGCTTTTCAGAGGTGGATGAATCTAGGGAGTGTAATGCTGTGACTAAGTGTAGGTGCTGGGATTAAGGGTGTATGATTGCTAAATTAGTCCACTGATTAGATTGGCACAGTTCTGGGTGTGGACAATGGGAAGGCCCACCCATTGGAGTTGGTGGCACCACCCAAAAAGTAGGTGTCCTGGAAGGGATAAAAGGGAGAGGTAGCCTACTGCTGTTGCTTCTTTGCTACTTCACTGCCTTTTACCCACCATGAACTGTTTCTCCTCTGTGCTGCCCTTCTGCTCTGCCAGCCTACTTTGAAGCTAGCCAACTATAAACTGAAACATGTACAAAGTGTGAGCTACAAGAAACCATTCCTTCTTTAACTTTGTGTGCCAGGTATTTTGTCTCAGCATCAGGAAGAATAACTATGACAGACTTTGATACCAGGAATAGGGCCACTGCTGTGACTGAACCTGACCATGTGGCCCAAGAGCCTATGGAACTGGCTTACAGGAAGAGTTTGGAAAGGTTTAAAAATACCAGCTGAAGAAGCAGCCCTGCAATACTTTAAACTATACTTGATGGGAGACTTGTCACATCTCAGAAGACCAAAATGCTGATAGAAATGCTGCAGGTAAAGGCCAGGCTCAGCAGATTTCTAGTTTGAAGAAGGACTGTATTGGCTAGACTCCAGATTATTTGTGTTATGTTTTGGCAGAAAATTTATCTGATGTTTTCTCATGTCCAGAAACTTTGCCTGAGACTGAGATTAAAGGAAGCAGACTAATGAATCTTGCTGAAGAAATTCTGAGGCAGTCTAATGTTGAGGTGTTGGCATGGCTACTGTTGGGAGCTTTTTGGCCAGCTCTGTATTGAGAATCAAGAGAAAAGAATGATTTAAAACATTGTGAGATTGGCCAGAAAGGAAGCTGCAGTAAATTTGAGGCCTATAAAGATGGAACGTCAAGGGTTGCTGAGAAGGAAGAGTACGATAGAAAAGATGGCCTGAGGACATCACAAGAACCAGCAGGACCCCAGCATTTTCACTGCAAACGTGAAAGACTTTGCTTTGAGAAGAGAGTCCCATAACACCATGTTGCAGAATTTCAGTGGCCTACAGAATTTGAGATTAGTGCTAAGCAATCCAGGCACTCCACCCCGACGGCCAAGAGAGAAGAAAGCCTGGCTACTGCTCCATTTAGTGGCAGTTTTTTGCATCATCCTCGTGGTAGTAGTTTTAGGTGCATGAAGAATGTTAGAGTTGTGGGGGCAGGAAGGCTTCCATCCAGATTTCAGAAGAAGGTCCAGGAGGGTGCCCCTGAGAGGGCAGCGTGTGAAGCTGTGAGTGTGAAGCCAAAGGTGCAGTGGAGACCTCAGAAGAGTGGAAAAGCCAGGAACGTGGATTATCTGGAGAAAAGGAGTGAGCAAACCTGGCTCAAGAGAGAAGCCATGAAAGCTGCAACCACACACAGTGGTAAAGGGCAGAACCACTTAAGTCCTTTGAAATTCACATCTCACCACAGACTGCCTCAGATGCTGGACATGGAGCTACAGGGCTTAATGTTTACCCTGATGGACTTTGGATTTGCCTTTTTCCTATTCCTTTCTAATCCCCTATTTGGAATGTGTTTCTTATGCCATTTTATACTGGAAATATTTAACCTTTCATTTGTACAACGCCACACAGCTAAGAGTTTTCCTTAAGTCTCAGAGGCTGCTTTAGACTTGGACTTTCCAGCAATGCTGAAACTGCTAGGACGTTGGCTACTCTTAGAGATGGACTAGATGCCTTTTGCATAAAGAGATGTGCGTGAGTCTTTGGGGGGTCAGGAATGGAACATTATGGCTTGTATCTAGATGTCTCATCAAAACCTCATATGGGTCATAGGTAGAGCTTTTCAGAGGCGGTTAGTTCTAGAGTGTGCAATTCTGGGGTTAAGGGTGTGTGATAACTAAATTAGTTCATTGTTTGGTTTGGTATACTTCTGGATGTAGATAACAGGAAGGCCCAGGCTGGGAGTGGGTAGATGGAAGAGATAAAAGGGAGAGGTAGCTTGCTGCTGCTGCTTCTTTGCTATTTCACTGCCTTGTACACACCATGCCATGCCTGTTCCTCCTCTGCGATGCCCTTCTGCTATGCCACCCTGCCTTGAAACCAGCCAACTATGGAATGAAACCTCTGCTAAGCATGAGCTACCATAAACCTTTCCTCCTTTAACTTTTGGCTTTGGATATTTTGTCTCAGCAATGAGAAGAGTAACTGTGACATCGACTGAGGCATCCCCTATGATCTGGTGGGAGGCATACCTCTGAGGACGCTGAAACTTATTCTAAGTGGTGAACAGGTGGGCAAAGAATGGTAGACTTACTGTTAGAGAAAGTGGTTCCCTTTTTAATTATCTTTCAATCATTTAGAACCCTTCAATGAGCAATGCTCAATTTAGTGCAAATGGGTCCTTAACACCTCTTTAACACTTACTAATATCTCCTTTTAACATGTTGAAAGCAAGCCTCAGGCTTAGAACTGTAAAAAAATAACCAATTAGAGTTGACAAAAGTTTGTTTATTTATATATATGTTAAAACCTAACTCTTATTTGGCTTCCTTTTTTTTTATTCCTCATTGAGTTTATTGCTACATTTTAGGTATATAGTACAGTTACATTTGTTATTGGGATCTTCTACCTTTACATGACAGTTCTTGGTTCTCATTTTTTCCCCTTGTCCCTGCCCTCCCTTCACCTCCTCTTCCCTTCCCCATTTACAAACACTTTATTTCCATTTTCTCCTATTTTTTTCCCTTATTACCTTTCCCCTTTCTTCCCATTTCACATTGTCAATTATCTCATTAGGATCTTATGTACTATTATAGTTTATTCCACCAGTTGGCTTCCTTCTGATACACAGGGAAGAGATGTAACTCTCAAACCTGCTGAATATCTGAAATGTGAGTTCATGTTCTCTAAAATCAAAGAATGAGTTTTAGGAACAGTGGAGGTTAAGAGTGTTAGGTAAAAAGAGCCAAAAACCAGGACCAGACCAGGATTACAACAAGCCTTTATTATGGGAGGATGTGCTGGGCTGTCTATGAACAAAGGAGAAAAAAGCAACATGGCAGAACAGGGAGCTTTTTTTATAGGATTGGGGTGGTGTTAGCCTGAGCTGGGGTAGAGTTGAAAGAGGTAGGTAGTATTAAGGGATTGGAGAAGCCTGTTACATCGCTAGGCGGGGCTTGTGACATCACTAGTTGCTAGGAGGTAGCAAGTATCTGATTACATTTCTTGGTGGGAAGAGGGGCATGTTGGGAAGATGAAGACTGTCTTTTGGTGGGAGAAACCATATTTTATCATGGCATAATGGGAAGGAGGTTACTATTCCATGTGGCAGCCACTTTAAGGCACACAGCATTATGGGAAGGAAGAGGCTGCTATTTTATGTAGCAGCCATCTTAAGGCAAGGGAAATCTAATAGAGAGTAGGAAAAATTTATTAAGGGAACAAAAGCTTTGGTCTAAGAGAGACAGAAGGGGGACTGGAAAGTGGGCTGCCCACTCACCCCACTTCTCAAAGTAGTTTTATATAGCAAAGCCATGTGGTGAGGTGGTTACAAAGTGGGAAAAAACTGTAAGACCCAATGGAAAATTACAAGGTGGGCATGAGGTGGGACAAAACCATGACTGACCAGTAAGATTACAAGTATAGTCACCCAGGTAATATTGATTAAATGGGGGGTCAAATGGGGGAGCAAGTCATGTAGCAAGCATACAAGGATTTTCAGTAAGGGTGAGGATCAGGGATATTTCCTGGAAAGGCTGGGTTAAGACCTTGGCCCCCAACCCAGGTGACTGAAACCTATGTAGAATATCCATCACTGCTATTTATCCCCAGGGGAAGCACCAGAGTGTAGTAGTTTTTCTCCTTTTACAATTCTAGCCTTCAGTGAATGTGTCTTGATTGTCCTCCTTTTTGGCTCCTTGAGGGCTGGCTACTTGAGGGTGTCCCTGTCTAACTGCCTACAAGATATCTAATTAACTTATGTGTCTTCAGTCCCTTCCTTCTTTTCTTTCTTCCTTTCCATATATATATATATAT
>NW_022900946.1:14693361-14790408 GCF_012274545.1 Fukomys damarensis | reverse complement strand
CAGGGTCTCACTGTGTAGTTCAGACTGCTCTGGAACTCACTGTGTAGCCCAGGCTGGTCTCGAACTTTCAGCGGTCCTCCTGCCTCAGCCTCCTGAGTGCTGGGATTACAGGCATGTGCCACCACACCCGGCTTTTCCTTATATTTTTGCAGTTACCTCATATTATTGAAAGCAGTAATGATTTCCTCTTGGTAGTACTAATATCAAGGTTTTTAGTTAATGCAGTTTTTTAAAAGTGAGTGCTTTTAGAGATAAAAAAGCAACTAAAAATAGAAATTGCTCTTAGATATGATAGAAATATGAGAGTAGGCAATATAAAGGAATGAAGTACTACTAGTGAAGTGGTACTATAGTATAAATAAACTTAGAATATATCATGGCAAGTGAAAAAAGCCACTTGCAAAATGCCACATATTGTCTGTATTTAAGAAATATCCATAAAAGGCAAATCTAAGTGAATAGATCAGTGGTCGCTAACTATCACTGAATAGTCCACTTGATACAATGTTATGGTATTTGAGATGTTGAAAAGTTTTGAGAGTGGCAGGTGAATATTGGAAATTTTGGGACCATTGGACAATTACAATGGGGTGGTTTTCAAATTGTGTCCTTCAGCACTTCCACAGAAGCTACTTTGGAGGAAAAATGGGAGGATGGACAATCAGGCCTGGCTCAAGACCACTCGAGTCTGTCCCTAATTGTTTTATAAACAATTCATCTTAGAAGCATGGACATTACTATAAATAAACAGAGCTACCCCTACCTGCCGAGCAAAGGTAGGTTCAACAGCCCCAGCTGATGGTGCAGACACCGTGTGAGGCTATTTATAGTCTAGGTGTCATGGTTCATTTATGAAGGTGGCTCATGCACCATTTATGAGCTAGAGGAGAAAGTTAACGTATTACCTCTGGGGGAACAGAACACAACAGGACAGTCAGCTTACGGAAATTGGCTCTGTTAGATGGGTATTCATCTGTCTCTTGGCCAGAGTTTTGGGACTTAGACACCAATAGGCCTATCAAAGAGCATCATGGAAGCAAAACCATTTGTAGCTTGAGCAATGTCTGCTTAGGATTTCAGTGGGCAATTCCAGGGGAGGACAGGATCCCTATGCTAAAAATATCTGCTGGTAATGCCAAAGCTTGATGGCATCATTGCAGAGTTTTGATTTTCTAAGTCAAATTAGCAAGTAATTATCACTTGTAATTTTCTTTATGGATAGGCAAATGAAGGCTCTGAGCTGAAGACAGCTGAGCAAATGAGGGGGGTAGGACCTCCTCCCTTATGGAAATTCCATCTGCGTGAGGTCAGGCCTTTCAGGGCAGAGGGGAGGTAATGGATGTAGGAGACTCCTCCCAGCTGTGAATTCAGCCATCTATGTGTTTCAGAGCTGCATTCATTTCCCCGCTGCTTGTTGCCACTCAAGTGTAGCTTCTCAAAGGGTTTCTCTGCTTCCTCCCCTGATGCCCACAACAGAATATATCCCTTAAAAGCTATAGTTGTCTACTTAAAACAAATGAGATGAAATCACACTCTTGTGCAACACTCTCCAGTGGCTTCCCATCTTATTAGGAATAAAAGCCCAAGAATAACAACCAAAGAACAAGCTTCAAGCTGATCTCAGTCTGTTCTATTCACATATGGTTCCTGAGCACTTAAAATATGGCTGATTGGAATACAGAAGTGTTGTGCACGGTAAAACATACTTGGTGTATACCCCTATGTTTGTAGTATTTGAAGACAGCATGAAAAAGAATGCTAACTAGCCAATAAAACTTTATAGTATTACTATTAAGCTAATATTTTGGATTTATAATATTGGCTTAATAAAATATATTATTAAAATTATCTTCACCTAAAAGTTTTTGAAAATGCAAACCTGGAGATCGTTGTGTTAAGTAAAATAAGCCAAGCATAGACAGATAAATACTAGGTGATCTCACCCATTTCTGGAATATGAAAGAGTTGTCTTCTAGCTAGAAGCTGAGAGTGGAATGGTGGTTACCAGAGGCTGGGAGAAAAGGGGAAGGTTGATCAGTGGGTGTTAGGTTACAGTTGGATAGGTGTCCTAGGCTCTGGTGTGCTATTGTATAGTTGGTGACTACAGATAAAAATTATGTACTGTCTGTCTCAATAAACTAGGAAAAAGACATGGAGTGTTTTCACCAAAACAGCTGAGAGATGTTTGAAGAGATGTAGATGCTTAACAGGATTAGATATTGCACAATATGCCCATGTATTGAAAGAGCACACTGGTATCCCATTATTGTGTACAGTTTTTCTGTACCAATTAAAAATGAAAATAAAAATGAAGTCACATCTGTGACCACATTATGCTTCTTCTTTTAGCACCAATCTCACCTTGTTCTAACAGCTGCACCAGCCCTCTCCCCTCTCCTTGAACGAGGCAATCATAAGCCAGGCTCTGTCCCTGCTGTCCACTCACATAGGAGAGTGCTTCACTCAGCTCTCATGGCACATGGTTGCTGCCTTTGCCTCCTCTAAGTTTTTGTCCAAATGTAATTTACCAGAGAGACCTCTTCTGACCTCACTGTCTAAAGAAGCACCCCGCCGTGATCCCTCCTGATCACCTTGTCTTGCTTTATTTTGGTTCATGGGACTTACATCCCCGATACTACAGTGCACAGCAATTATCTGTTTACTGCTATCTTTTCTACCAAAATGTACACTTCAAAGGGCAAAGGATTTCTCTTCTCATTGTCAGATCTTCCACTTCCTAAAACTGTGCCTGGTGCCAAGTGGGTGCAGTCCCTGCCTGCACATTGCTTTGTGTCCTGAGGGAGAAGGACTCAGCAAATTTCTATAACTGCACAGTGAATAGTGCTCTCACAGGGATGCAGAAGAGGTTGCTGATGCTGGTCTTGGGGGCCAACTTCCTATCTACTTACCCCTTATTGACTAACAGAATCTCAGTGCTATTCAGGTACACACTCTTCCCCTGAAGCCAAGTTACTGCTCATGAGGAGGCCACCCAACCTCAACCAATGATTCAGGAGTGGGCATTAGATCCAGCTCTAGCCAAGGAGACTATATAAGTTTACTGAGAAGGTTCCAGGAAAACTGAATGTTTTCCTGAAAGAAGAAAAGCCCCTCTCTTTCTTCTAGGTATGGTCATATCTGTGTGTGATGCCTGGAAGTGCTGCAGCCAAATTGCGACAACAGGAAGATGAAGCCAGTACTAAGCTCTGTCAAGCAAAGGGAGTAGAAACAGCTACTGAGCCTGTGACTTGACCAGCCATAAAATCTGTGTTGCTTTATGATTCTCCATGGGAGATGATGAATGTGTCTACTTTTAAGCAATTTGAAGCTTGAGTTTTGGTGGCTTCCAGCTGAAAGAAGTTATCCCAATGTGAACCATCCAAAGAATAGGAAATAATCCTTGAAAAATCTTGCAGATACCAAAGAGCATTGTACTTTCTCAGAACTGAGAGATGATGATTTTTTTCACATGTGTTTTCTGTGCCTTGTACCAAACAAGGTTCTAATTTGTGCATCCAGGTTCCTGATAAGGGAGCCAAGATTTGAAATCTGTTCTCTGTAATATCAGTCCCTGACCTTAATCGACATGTCATATGATCTCTTCAGCTAAGCAACCTTTCCCTGTGTCTGAGTCATTAGAAACGTCTCTAGGCAAGATCTTCAAAGGGCCACAAGTTTGAAAATAAGGTTGTATGTGTCAGGAGTGTTGAGTCCCATATGTTTGCAAAGCAGTTTTCATTTTACTTCTTCTAAATTTAATTTCTCTTTATGAACCTTTCTTTTTTCTATCCCTGTGCAGCAGGAGCCACAGGAAGTAGGAAGAGTAGGGCCATGCAAAAGGCTAGAAAACCAGGCAGTCAATCATACCAGAATCCCATAAACTGATCCTGAAGATGGGAAGAGATTATTTCCTTAACAGTAAGTTAGTCATTCCCAGGCAAGGCATTTTTTACCACTGAAGGCCCATTGTGCTTCTGGAGTGAGTTCATCACATAAATGTGGCACCCAGAGGATCATCAACAGAGTGCTGAGGAAAGAAAACAGCCTGGCTGTTGATGCCCTGCAAATGTGACACCAAGATCTGCAGAATCTCCTCTAAACTCATTAGCACAGCACTTCTCCCAGAAGCAGCTACACTACAGGGCCAAAACTAGTCAGATTCTAACTGGGGAAAGCTAATATCTTCAATATGCTCCAGGATCCAACATCGCCCCCTTCAAAATTTTTGCACATGCTCTTCCATTGACATAAATGCTTGTCTCTCCCTTAAGCCTTGAAAACTCCTGGTCATCCTTAAAGAGCCAGCTCAGATGTCACTTCCCTGTGAAGCATCCTCCATTTTTCCCATGGATGAGGCAGTTGCTTGCTCCTTGGGGCCTTCCCAGAACTTTGCAAAGGCCTTTCCTGCACAACTTTTTCTGTGACATGTAAAGTGACATTGTAGTTCTTTGTCTTAGCAGCTGATTCTGCTCTAGATTATGAAGTCCTTTAGGGGAATGACATGGGCCATTCACCTCTATAATCCACAGTGCAGGACACTCGATATGTTCTCAGTAAATAGTGTGAAGAATGAACATACATGAGTGTGACAGAGAGAGAATGAAATTGGGTGAGTGAGTGCTCTGCCTGAGCAGAGTGAACACAGCAGCATTGGGTGTTGAAAGATGTGAACAAGAGCCCATGTTGGCTGTGGAAGGGATGAATAGTGGATGGATGAGTGAGCGAAGGATCCATGGAAGACAGCTCAAAAGTCTTGTCTTCTGAAATTTGAATAGTTTCATTCCTTTGCTCCTGGGCTGGAGCACCCATTCCTCACCTGTCACTGCATGGTTTAGCACAATAAAGGTGAAGCCAAGTTCTTTCTTTGTGGACAGTTTGTTTTCAGGCCCACACAGTGTGTGTTTGGAAGTGTGTGTGTGTGTGTGTGTGTGTGTGTGTGTGTGTGTGTGTGTTGGATGGTGGCATGTCCAAGCCTGAGGCAGTGTGGTCAGAGGAGAGCAAGGGCCTCCTGCATGTTGAGATGGTAAAAGTCTCAGGAATGGTTCTTGAATCCTCAAGATGAAGTCAGGTGCTCTTCACCACTCTTGGATTCAAGACCATCTCTCTTGGATCCATCAGTTCTTGAGTTTAAAACATATTTTGGGGGAGCATATAGAACCTTTGACAATCAGGTAAACTCTATGGGTTTCCCTCTCTTAAAGTACTACCCCCCTCTTAAAGTACTTGCACTTACACACACACACATGCATGTATACATGCCCTCTTGCATTTGGAATGTTTAGGAGTTAACAGAGCCCCTTCAATATGACTAGAGGACCCCTCAACTCAGATTAAGAACACCTTGGGATTGTCACTTTTACCTCACCACTGTAGTCTTGAGATGAACTACAGAGCATAACACATGATATTATGGCTTCACATGTTTCTGTTGAGTTGGATTTCTGTTGAAGTGGGTTCAATTTCTGTTAAACTGAGTGGAATTGAAATTCCCTAATCTGAGAAGCAGAGGCATAGACTAGATGCCTTTCTAAAGTATCCTGTCCAAGGGGATTCTGAACTATTTACAGTGCGGCCTCTAATACTGACCTTAAACTGATCAATCTTTCCAGACACTTTCAGTCTTCAGCACTCTCCAGAACATGTGAGCCTTTCCTATTAAAAAGGCTCAGAGGGGGAAAACAAGAGAATATAAAATATGATTCACATCTGGATGAGCAAACACTTCTCAGTGTTGGAACAACCTAATTAATGGCGAGGCCAAGCCATTGGCCTAGTTTCCTCTGTACCATACGCTACGCAAACAACACCCAAGGTTCTAGTCTGAGCAAGATGTGCTAACCCCCATTCTAGAGAGGGTAACCCATATTGGTGAAAAACAGTAACAGCTGAGGTGGAAAATAATTAGAATTTAATTTACCCTGAACTTGGCACTTAATAATGGGAATTAAATTTCATTAATACAGTTTAGAGGATTTCTCCTGCTCAGAAGGATTTATATGAGGGAAGATGAATAACTATTAAATCACCAGTGAGGTGGAAAGGCAAAGATTGAAATTGCCAATAATGGGTGGTTTAGCCAGGCAGTGGGTAAATAGGCTTTTTAAATATTTACATATGTAGATGTGTTTACATAGGGAGGAGTGTAAGCTATGGAAATATTTTGAATAACTATTAGAAAATAGCCATCAAAACAAATAAATAAAGCATATATTATGTAACCCAGGTATATTGGGATGTTTCCTATAAATGTGTTCATATCTGCAACCCATGAAAATGATCATTGCTCAAGACAGCAAAGACTAGAAAAAAAACCTGTATCCAGGTAGCACTGTTAGCAATAGGGAAGTTGAGGGAGCCACTCCCTTCCTTCCATTCAACTAGAAACACAGCACTACTCTAATGATTATCCATGCTTAAGCTTTGGAGGTTGTGATGCCTAAGGTGGCAGATCAGCAGCGCCAGTGGTAGACAGACTGGGAGGCACATGGAGTTGGAAGTGTTTGGCCACAATGGGAGGCTCTGGAGTCAGAGGTGTCTGACCCTTTCAATACTGGAAGCCTGAATTATAAAGGGTTTTTCTTCATCCTTTTTCCCTTTTCCCTTCTGCCTGCTCCTGCTGCTACTGTATCGTGATCTTCAAGAAATATAGCTACTTATTCCTTACTAATGAGGTATATACTTGGCAACTCTTTCCTTGTCTTACACAAGAATCTGGACTGTAATATTTGGTGAGCCAGCCAGGAGGCTATTACCACACCTCCAGTAAGCTCATCAAACATCACCAGCCCAGTGCAGAAAAGTCACCTCATATAGAATGCAGCAGCAGCCTCAGAGGTCTCAGAAGAAGGGATAACCAGGCAACCCAGTCAGCAAGGAATGTAACTCCCCACTCTCGAGACCCTCTTCCCCTTTATGGGCAAAAAAAAAAAAAAAAAAGATTCCTAACAGGAGAGGTAGACCAGTTGCACATGGCAAAGACTAGATTGTGAGGTACAATATATCTTTGTGGGGGACAAGAGGGACCCTGCTGATCAGTTGGGCTTATATTTTGTTGTTGATCTACACAATATTGAAAGTCCATCTTAGAGTTCATGGCAATACACACCTTAGCAGGGATGAACATATGCCAACTGGACAGGAATTTGAGGACTGCACCTTTACCTTCAGAAATATGACCAAATATTCATCCCCAGAGTGCACTGAACAAAGGAATGTGTCTTCCTATGGTGCTTCTCATCCTCAGCCATGGGACAAGGCTGGAATCTCTCCAAGTCTGTAAGAAAAAAGAGAGAAGACAGAATAAGTAAATAAAGGCCTTTTGTTCAAATTTGCTTTATCTTGTATTATCAGAAATCTATAAAGGCATTTTAGAGCAAAGCAAACATTTTAGTTTCCTTGGGTTGCTGTAAATAATTGCCACTAACTAGGTGAGTTAACATAACAATAATTTATTCTCTCACCATCATGGGGGCTGGGAATCCAAAATCACGATGTTGGCAGGGTCAGGAATAGTTGGTCAATTCTGGAGGCTCTGAGGGAGAATCTGGTCCTTTTTTCTTTTCTAGCTTCTGATAGCCGCAGCAATCCTTGTTCTTTGGCATGCACTCCAACATCATTACAGTCTCTGCTATCTTTGTTGTCTTATGGTCTTCCTCTCTGTGTGTCCTCTCCTATTTTTTTTTGTCTTTTATAAAAGCACACATCATTGGATTTGATCCTCCCCTATCCACTATGATCTAACCTTTAGGTCTTTAATTATACCTGCAAAGGTACATATTCCAAATGAATTTGCATTCTGAAGTCGAGAGCAGAGGTGTCTTTTACAGGGGACACCATTTAACCCATCATGGCAAGGGAAAAGAAAAGTACAGAAGTCAAAGAAAAAAAAAATAATAGTGCTATTTCACAAGAATGGGGGAAACCACCGTAAATCTCATAAGATCACAGGCTCCAAGGAATTAATGATCACAAGGCTGAATTCTACCCAGCAGGAGCCACTCTATTTTGTTAGCAAGAACGTATAATGTAGAGTTTATTATTCTTCATCCACTTAATTTCAAAAGGTGCCATACTGATGGTGCCATAGGTGAAAGAGCTCTTCATAACCATCCATTGCAAACTGCTTGTACTATAGCTGTGGGCTGGAGCTCAGAGAGAGCAAGCCGGGCTCCACAGAAGCCTCACAGAATAGAACTGTTCGGATTTCATTCCCGACACTGCTTCTCACCACTAAAGAAGATAGAAACCTGGGCCATCAACTAATAAAATTGAAAGTCATCTTCCTGAAGGGTGTCAGAATCATAAGTTGATAAAATGATAAATGATAAATTATAAGTTTCATGTAATAAGGATTCTTAGGAAATGGGTAGCACGACCTTCTGGGAAAAGATGCATCTGAAAAATTGGGATGTGGGTTTCTGCTTTAGCTATATGTAGGAGCCATGGGAAGTGGTACACGCACATAGGAAGACTGTGCCCCCATCCCATAGCAGATAGGAGTAATATTGTCACTGTTATTCTAGGATATGCCACCCATGATCTCATTTAATCCTCTTCCAAATTTCCAGAAGGTACGTCTACAGTACAATTCTCCTATCTCACAGGCACAGAAGCTGAGCTTAGCATGGCCAAATCCTCTGGATAAACTTGTGTGGCTTCTTACAAGGAGCCAGAGGTTGACTCTGGTTGATCAGGCTCTTCCTTGCCTAGACTTTTGACAAGCACACACGGGCTGTCATGGTGTCTGTCGTATCCTCTGCCACCCAGCTCAGCACCTGCCACGGAGCAGGAGCTCATACACTCCGTATGAACTGGCAGGGCAGACACCTACTGACCTGGTTCTATGCCTACTAGTGCCTCAGTGAGATGCTATGACTTGCAAAATGGGTACCAGGTGAGCATCTTTGCAGGGCTACCGAAGCCTAACATGGAATTTGATGCTAGAAAGTTTGGGTTCTGAGGTCAGGTGGTATGAGTTCAGATCCCGACTTTAGTAGTTGTTAGATTCTAAGAAATACTGAACTTTGTCTTTTTCCTTTTACATTTTGATTAACATGTACTAATTGTACATATTCATGGGGTTCAGTGTGATATTTTGACACATTTGCTGTTCAAATCAGGATAGTTATCATTTCCCTGTCTTTACTGCTTCTTTAGCTTTCGGGGGAGATCTCCTCTTTTAGATCTCTTTGTGCTTCAGTTTCCTTATCTATGAAAGGGAGATAATGCTACCACTCTGTAAGACCCAAGTTTTCTGATCAAGGTGGTCTCCCTCTTTGACCTTTGCTCAGAATATAAAGACCAAGTTTTCTGGGCAGAGAAACATTGCTAACAACCCCGTTTTTCTGTTCCTCTTTTTCTGACCCTGGGGTGAACTTATTTCCTCCCCGATGGTTGCTTGGTTAGAGATATTATATGTTTTGCTGAGTATAGAGATCCCCGATAGTTGCTTAGTTAGAGATATTATATGCTTACATGCAAAATAAATAAGAATAGAAATAGAGTGCCCCCCTGAGCTCCTCATGGGTAGCCCCTCATGGGTATGAGATAATTCCCCTCATGGGTACCCCAAGTGTCCCAGTAATAATCCTTAATAATGAAAAGTTAAAAATAGTATCAATGTTCAGCCCTATATAAGCACGTTGACACACTCATTTCTGATTCGCTGGTTCGGTAAAGTACGAGGGTCCAGGCTCGAGCTTGCAATAAACTCCTCATGTAATTGCATCAGACTCGACTCCTTGGTGGCCTTCTTGGGGATTTCGCTACTTGCGTACAACACACTCCATGTGACGAGGGAGGGTAACAGGAGAAGTGTGTATAGTGTGCTCGCAAAATGCCTGTATACAGAAAGTCCTCCCTGCATGGCTACTGCCTGCTCTCGAATTTCCCCATAAAGATGCAGGGCATGAGAGCAAGGCTTCCCTGACAGTCTTGTCTTTCGCTGAGCAGGGGGAGTGTTGTCTTCTTGCAGTCCCCAAACCCCTGCCGATGCAGGATTCCCCACCACAGCCAGTAACCCTCCCGCTGTACTAAGGAGCCTGGGTAACACCCGTCTCCTAAAACTAAGAAAAGAGAGGTTTTTCTGAGACAGGCTTACTTGCTGAACAACTCTCAGAAATCCATTAACTCCAGTATTACTGAACATCTGAATGCAATTTGCAAGCTATAATAACATCTCTCTAGTTAGCAAATGTTTATGCCTCTATATAATTTTCTTTTCCATGTGAAAATAGACCTGTCATCCTAACATGGTCGGCCAGCTGCCTCCATAATATCGTTAATAAGCTGAAAGGGTGGTTGGTCCTGCAGTCTGCCTGGATGGAGATGGATTCTATTCTGGAGCAGGCGCTTGGGGCTGCTCCTTTTAAGGGGTAGAAAATGTGGGACCCTGAAAGAAAGGAGCCAGAAATAGCAGGCTGAGAAGTATGTGGAAGTAACAATTTTAGAGTCCCACTTTGTGCCGAGCAGGAGGCTGAGTTGTGTATCTAATTTAGTAAGATTCCAAGTCAAGGTAGGTGTTAAAGTTTCCCAAGCATCTTTCCCAATGTCTATTACTGGGCCTCACCCCAGACGTGCTGAATCAGAGTCCCTCTGAGTACTGCTGGGACATTTGCATTTTGAGCACACGTTTCGGCTACTTGATTTTCATGCACTTCAAAACATGGAGAGTCTAAATCTTTATAGCACAGAGGAAAATTAAATTATTTTTCAGGGGAGGCAGTCTTTTACATAATAGATACAGATCATTTAAGCTTCCCTCAAAGGTCTCTTTCCCTTTCAGATACCTGGATAATTTAATTCAGAGCTCCTCTCCCCCAAACCAGCCTCCTGATTATCTGGTGGAGCAATTCAGAAAATGTTTACTGAGTGCCCTAGTCAGGTGCTGAGGCTGACGGTGCTTTGTGCTTTGGAGGTTCCCTTCTAGTGGGGGCGCCAGGCAGAAGCAAAGGTGATGATAACGGAGTGTGGTGAGTACAGGGGAGTCCTGGGAAGGGTGCTGACTTATCTTCGGGTCCAGGGAAGAAGAGGGAGTGGTACCAAGGTTCAGATGAAGAGTAAAGCAGAAGTTCGCCAAAGGAAGGGAGTGTGTGCCGGGCCACAAGACTGGGTTCTGGAGCTCTCTGAAGGAGCTTGGAAGGTGAGGGCCACCAGATCTCTCTGCATGCTAGAACATAAGAAAGGTGGAAAATGCTGAAAAACGAGATAGATTAGCCAGGAGTGGTAGCTCAGGCTAACTGCGCCCTTGGAGAACTCTTGGAGGTTGGAAAGTCATGAGTTCAAACCCAGTCTGGCCAATTTAAGGAGACTCTGTTTCAAAAAAAAAAAAAAATGTGGGTGGCTCACTGTGAAGGCTCTGGGTTCAACCCCAAGGACTGCAGCAAAACAAAGCAAAAACAAAGACTAGAGAAAGTCATGCAGACTTAAGTCTGGAAGACCAGTTCCAGGGCTTCTGCTGTTGCCTGTGTGAAAGAAATGGTGGCCTGGGCTAAGGAATTTCAGTGGAGCTAGAGACCAGTCAATGGGCTCAAGATGCACTGAAAGGATAAAAGTTCTTGTTGGGTGAGTGACAGGATCCTGGACAATATGGGAAGTGAGTGAACCATTCACCCAGGAGTCCACCCCACAAGCCACTACGTCTCCTATCTCTAACAGATTTATATATATTGGGGATTGAACCTGGGGCTTTCACATTGAGATAGTTTTCCAGCCTTACTTTTGTTTTGAGACAGGGTCTCGCTAAACTCACTAAGTTGCCCTGGCTGGGCTCAAACTTGTGATCCTCCAGCCTCAGCCTCCCAGAGTACGAGGATGACAGGTATGTGCCAGAACTCCTGGTTTTGTTGCTGCTTTTTTTTTTCTTTACCTGACATTATGCCACACACATATTTCAAGCCATGATTAATTTTTCATAAACTTTATTGAGAATGCCTGCACCACTTGCTGTTCTGCGGACAGTTTTAATTTATTAAAACAATCCTTATTGCCAAACATCAAAGTTATCTGCTTATTTTTTACCTTTGTAAAAACAATACAATAGTTGTTTTGACCCAAACTTTCCTCATGTTTTAGAGTTGTCTTTGAGAATAATTATGAGAGAGCGTTGCGGATTTTTCTTCTGAAAGAGAGGGAGGCTGCAGGGAGGGCTTGTTGCTGTTTCACTGGTCAGGTTTCTTCTCCTCTGCCTCCCTGTGTCCTTGTCTGTGGGATGGGCTCGGGGTGCCATGGTCTTGGAAAATCTCCGACCACTCTCATTTCTCCTCCTCCAGCAGGTCCTCCACTCCCCCAGAGGGAGCACTGATGGAGGAGAGCCTGCCTAGGATTAAAAGCAGCAAGGCCCTGAGAACATGAACTTTAAACGCAGGCAGATAAGGATCTGAATCCGGTTACCACCGTCTAACCACGGTGCAGTATGTTAGCCTCCCAGAGCCTCAGTTTTCTCATCTGCAAGACGCTGGTATGACAGGCACAGCTTACTTGATCATAACGAGAGCTGGTAAGATGAGCATTTGTAAATAAGGACTAAAAGGTACAATAGGTGATTTGAAATAGGAAGGAAAGGTGCAAAGCGGAAGGGGAAGTGGGAGGGGTGGGGGAAAAGAAAATGGGAATGGAATTAACACGAGAGAAAGAAAAAGATGGAAACAAAGTCTTTGTAGACAGGGAGGAGTGGAGGGGTGAAGGGAGGGCAGGGGAGTGGGGAAAAAATAAACCCAAGATGGATTATGTGAAGGTGCAAATGTCCAATGATGAATGTCACCACATCGTATACCTAAAATGTACCAATAAAATTAATTTTTAAAAAAGAGATAAGCATGCAAGTTATCTGGTTAGCCTGCAAAATGTTAAGCAAGAGAGTCAGCACGGGCGTGTATTTAAGAACACAGTCCAGGACCAATTCTTCTGGCTTCAGTCTTCGATGGCTCTACCGTTGCTGGCTCCGTTACCTTGGTCAACCTCTGTGCCCATTTCCTCCCATGTGGAACGCGCGTATTAAAGGGCTGCCTTGAGCTTGTGAATGAATTAAGCAAACACCAAGTGTGTGGTGAGTGTCAGAGTGATGCTAGGTGAAAAGCAGTGCGCTGCTTTCTCCGCTGCTACTCCCGGCTGCTGAGTGCCTTCTCCACGTCTGGACATCAAGGGACGCTTCACACATGCAGTCCTCAGGACCCCCATGACACGAGTGCAGGCAGGAGCTACGAGTCTTCCCACTCTGCAGACTGGGAAGGTGAGGCTCGGGTGATCAGCTGACAAGCCCCGGAGGCTACATTCAGGGGGCAGTGTTAAGTCTGATCCCCCTCTGCAGGCCCTTCCCACAACGTCGCCTGACATGCACCTGCGCTTCTGAACGTCAATTATGACTGTGGCTGGAGAGCTGCCAGACAGATGTGTCCTTTGGGGCATGATAAAAAACGATCACTGCTCACAGTCCAAAGGACATCTAATTAAATTACCAGCTTCCTTTGCCCAAGGCTGGCCCAGAGAACATTGGCTTGGTAAGAAACCCTTTCTGTGGGAGGGTCAGTTTTAGACTTGAGATCTGTTCTAGTGTTTTGGAATCGGCTCCAGTGGTCTAATTTGCTCTTATGAACCTCCTAACAAATGAGTCATTTTACTCAAGTCCCCATAAGCTTGCCAAGACTGGGGATGAGAAACAAATTTCAAAATGGCTCCCAGTTCTCTATAAAGTAAAACTCGAGCTCTTTACCATAACTTTCCCAAAGACGGACTGTCACCAGCAAGAGAGATATGGCCAAGCAGAAACACGGAGAGATGAGAGTGGGACAGGGGGAAGGGACATTGTGACATTGTTTCAGGATTTTCTTTTTCCTCCTCTAAATTTGCTCCTGGAAAAATCCCAGAGGAAGTTGTCAAAAGGTGTACAGTTTGGGAAGAATTTCTGCAGCCACAGATCTGGGTAGGAGAAGTAAGTTGCAATTAGTACGATGAAATGAGTCCCTCCTTTACCTCCCCTGACTTAGCACCAGGTATTTTAATAAGCTGAGGCTCAAAATTAAGCAAATTGTGGTCAGCAGATGCCACACAAAGAACAGAGATGGGGAGTCGGGTAGTCTGGGACAGGAAGACGAAGCTGAGCTTTATCACTTGCTAGTTATGTGGCATTGGGCAAGTGTTTATTTTTATTTTCTCCTTTACACTCTGTGAATATGAATGCAAATTCTGCGCTGTTCTGAGAAGTGCACACGAGTGTGAACCACATTTGTGACACAGGATATGCTACACAGCAGATGCTCCCCAAATGTCACCAGCTCAGGTTTAAAAATGAGAGAATGGGACCAGAGATTCTCTAAAGGCTGGCTGCTTCCGGCTCCCCAAATTTCATAAGTGCAGAGTCAACAGCCTGGAGATGCTATGCAGTATTTGTCAAAAGGTGGACAATCTACCTCTCTCCTGCTTGTCCATCCCGGCGCCTATTTGCTCACCATTTCTCCATGATCTGCTCGCCTGGGGTGCAGGGCGGCCAGGTGAAAGAATGGCCCTTCTTCATATGTGCTGATGAGGCAACCAACTCAGAAGGAGAGAGCCTGGCCTGAGCCTGACTGTTTTCCATCTCTTAGGGCCCAACTCGCATATCACTTCTTCCAAGTGTGGCCCTTGGAGCCGCAGTAGGAACAGTGCCTCTGAGCTTGTGACAGATGCAACATCTCAGGCCCACCCATGGCCCAAGGCAGGACCTCCGAGTAGCAAAGTCCCAGGCAATGCATGCACCTGTGGAAAGTGCTGCAGCTCTGCCCCAGGCTTTAGGCAGGGCGGAACCTCCCTCCTCTCTCACACTCATCCGCCCTGTGTATCTGCTGTATAGAATCCTGTGCCCTTGTAGACCATTAACTGCCACACTTTTTGGTTGACTTCTGGCTTTCCCTAGTGGACTCAAGTTCTTTGTTTGTCTCCCGCATCTTTGCACCCCCAGGTTGCAGCACCGTTCCTGCATCTTGAAAGGGTGCGCTTGATTAGCCTTGCAGAAGAATAGGGGATGGGTTTCCCGAAGAGGGTGAGGTGCGCACGTTCAAAACCTTCTCGTTCTTGCTCAGTGGGATAAAAAGCAGCTGCCCAGACAAAGGGCAGCAGGCACACCCTCAGGCCCAACACCAACACCGTAAAGATTTGCAGCGTCAGGGACGGTCTGTGCTGTGTTTGATATCGCAACGAATTTGGAGGGTAGAACCTTTTCCCAATCATAGAAAAGATTTATTTGCCGAGCTTGACCAAGGGAGGACCATGCAGTGACACTACCACTGGCTTGAGGAAAAGAGAAGACTTAGATTTCGCGAGATTTGGGGCACGTCATCACGTGCTCTGGATTTTTTACCGGTTGAAATGGAAATGCAGATGTTTCCCCCAAAACCTCAGACAGCCATTGGCTGTGCCTTCTGATCCTTACTGTGCTATTCAAAGGAATGAAGCGCTGATTCAAGCAGTGTGGAAAAATGGCAAAAACGCGATGCAAAACGAAAGAAATCTGCCACACAAGGCCGCATGTTGCAGCTTTCCACTTGTATGAAAAGTAAGGACAGGTCAGTCTGTAGGGACAGAGAAGAGATTGACTGCGAGGGGCTGGAGGAGGCAGGAGTGGACAGATTCTCCTTCGGGGGACATGAAGGCATTCTGGAATTAGATAAAAGCGGTGGCTGTGCAACCCTGCAAATGCGCTAGAGGCCACTGAATTACTCGCTTTCAAAGTGCTTGCTTTTACGTCAGACAAATTTCGCAGCAATTAAATGTCAAATGACAGGCTTGCAAAATAGCAGATGACCAGCCGCTCCATTCTCCACCGATTCTGACTCGTTGGATCTGCAAAAGAGCCCAGACGTTGATTATCTTTAAGAGTCTAAGAGATAGAGGGCAGAGAGGAGAAAGGGATAAAAAAGAATCAAGAGGTGTCACGCGCATGTACAACTCCTTACGATGAACACAATCATTGTGTGCTATGAACATGCACTAGTAAAAGAACGTAGCCTCATAGACACGTAGAGTGGCCCACACTTGTAATCTCAGCACTCTGAGAACCCAAGGCAGGAGGATCTCTGGTCAGAGGTCTGTCCAGGCAACCTAGTGATTCAGTGAGATCCTGCATCAAAATAAAAAATAAAAAAGTTCTGGGGGTGTAGCTCATTGTGAACGTCCTGGGTTCAACCATCAGTACAGCAAACACAAAGGAGAACAATTAAAAGGAAAGTAAAAAAAAAAGGCATCAGGGTGTATAGGGCGTGGCTCTGTCTTTGGAGCCCTGTGACCTGGGGTGGATTTTGCTCTCCATCTCCCAGTTGCCCATTCCTCAAACTTGTTTCTTGTTCTAGAAAATTGAAAGTTGTACTATTTACTGTGCTAGTGCTGTTGTTAAAGTCACATTAGATGATGTTATGAATGTACTTGCTTCAGCATCTATTAGAAGCCAAATAAATTACTATTATTAACAGTAAATGTAAAAATTCATTGTAATAGTAAAAAAATTCAATTATAAGATAATGAGCTTTTTTACTGTTATTCTGAGATTTGGGGGTGGGAAGGGTGAGGAAGAAGAGTTACCTGCTTTTTTTCTCTATGTATCAATATATATATATATTTTATTCTCATTGAGTTGGTACTTTTAAAGAATACAGTACAGTTACATTCTTCATTGGGATCTTGTACCTCTACATGACAGGTCTTGGTTCTTATTTTTTCCCCATGCCCCTGCCCTCCCTTCACCCCCTTCCCCCTGCCCTGTTTACAAAGACTTTGTTTCCATTTTCTCCTTTGTTTAAATAACCAAGCCTGAAACCCTTGGAATAATAATAGTACTTGATGATTGAGAGGAATCTCAATCAGAGACTAAAAACAAAAGAGCAAAAAGAAATTCAGTAGGTCCACATCTTAACAAAACCTAAAACTTTCTTTTGTGTCTTTGGAAAAAATACCAAGCAAAAGGGTGTAGGACAGTTTGACATTTACTTGGGTTTTATCATATGGCCTTGAGATCTGGGTGTTTTGCTTAGTCCACACTTCCCTCTAAGACTGCCATCTAATTTGTAGCCTTTCAATGATGATTTTTACCTACTTTTTCATTATGTTCTTTTTCATTACATTTCACAAGTTGCCTCATGTAATTTTGCAATTAGTACTTGGGGTGCTGGTGTTGGATCCTGTGGATTCTCTTGCTCAATTCTGTCCCTTGTTAAGGACTTAGCATCAGCCAAGTTTCTTTATTTCTCCGTACCTTGGTTTCTTCATTTCTTCAGTGGAAATTTTAATAGTACTTGCCCAGTAGGATCTCTAGAGGTTTTAATGAAGTAGTATGCTTATTAAGAGCTTAGGATAGCAAGGAAGTTAGTGCTGTACTGAGAACTGATAACTGTTATTGTCCTTTGGGCTTGAAGAGTACACGATCTCTTCCTGGGGCATATTCCTTAGTCTGTGATTTGGGGACAAGGCCTGGAAAGATATTTTCCTGCAAAGTATCCCCCCCACTCAAGAATCTGAGCTTGCTGTTTCAAATTCTTTGGTTCTCCACCTTTCCGGTTCACTGAATCTCATCTGTACCCACGCCAGAGTTCTGGCCCATGACGCCTGGGTGGACAGTGTTGCCATAGAGGACCTCTTGTCCTGGCCTTTGGAATTTTCCTCCCATTTTAGTGACTTTTTAAATACCTGCTCTCTTTCCCCCTGCTTCAGGCTGGACAACTTGAACAGCAAGCCCATCTCTCCTTCCTTTCGATGGCAAAGGTGCAGAAATGTTTTCTGGGTGGTACACAGGCTACCTATTTAGAAATTCATCTTCCTTGAAAGGCAGTAGTTGGGCACACTTGAAAATGCCTTTTTTGCAGTTGGACTCACCACAGACTTATTGTTCTTCTCCAGGGCTTTCCCTGGGCAGCAAGGACTTTTGTAAGCAAAACTGGGAGTGCTGCCTCATCTGGATCTAAGCAGTAAACAGTGATAGGGTTTTATGTTTATCTGAATCCTAGATCAGCCTTTTTTGTTAATCCTACTTCTCCATGAAAAAAAAAAAAGGCTTATTAATGTTAGCTACACATGCCTTACATGTAGCACTTTAAGTAGCCAGGGATCCTTATAAGTGCTTTACATTTAGTATTTAGTTTCTATCTCACACTGTTTTTGTTTTATTGTTGAGATAGGGTCTTGTTGTATAGTTCAGAAAGGCCTGGAACTACTCATTATGCAGCAGCCCAGGCTGGCCTTGAGATTGTGGATCTCTTCCTGCCTGAGCTTCCCAAGTGCTTGGATTACAGGCACATGCCATCACGGTCGGCAAATCTCACACTTATTTTGAATTGGTTTTTAATCCCATTTTACAAGGCAAGTCAATTGAGGCCTAGGGGGTTAAGATGCTTTTCCAAAATCCACACAGCTAATCGTGTGAGATAAGGTTTGAACTAGGTATCTCAGCTACTATGCAGTTTTAACTACTACACAGCACTGTCTCTTCAAATAGTATCTGTGCAGAATTGTTGGTGGGAGTGCAGACTGGTGCAACCACTATGGAAATCAATATGGAGATACCTCAAAGAGCTGGGACTGGAGGTTCCATTTGACCCAGCCATCCCTCTGCTGGGTATCTTTCCAAAAGAATTAAAAGAATCATATCACAGAGATATATGCACACCTATGTTTATAGCGGCACAGTTTGTAACAGCCAAAACTTGGAAACAGCCCATTTGCCCATCAGTTGGAGACTGAATAAAGAAGATGTGGTTTTTCTATAAAGTGGAATATTACTCAGCCATAAAGAATGAGAAATTAGATTCATTCATAGGAAAATGGATACATATTGAGGATATACTCCTAAGTGAAATAAATAAATCACACATGTGTAAATACTGAATAGTTTCTCTGGTGTGAAAAACTATAATAGTACATAACATTCTAATGAGATAATTGACAATGTGAAATAGGAAGAAAGGGGCTAAAGGTGTAGGGAAAGTGAGAATGGTAGGGGAAAGGTAATAAGGGAAAAGAAAAAAATAGGAGAAAATTTAAAAAATGGAAATAAAGTGTTTGTAAATGGGGAGGCGAGGAGGGGTGAAGGGAGGGCAGGGACAAGGGGCAAAGATGAGAACCAAGACCTGTCTTGTAAAGGTACAAGATCCCAGTGATGAATGTAATTGTAATGTATACGGAAAATGTACCAATAAACTCAATGAGATTAAAAAAAACAAACAAATAGTATCTGTGTTTCAGAGGCTGACATGTTTAACATCATGTCCTACAGGTTCACCCATGCTGGCTCAAGCAGTAGGATTTCCTTAGCTGCTAAAACCTGAATAATATTCTATTATATATGCATATTGCATTTTCTTCACCTTTCATCTACTGGTGGACATTTGGCTTCTTTCCACACATTGGCTGTTGTGAATGATGCTGCGATGAACAAGAATATTAAAATATTTCTGCAACATCTCCATTGCAGTTCTTTTGCACATGTACCCAGTGGAACTACAAGATGGCATGGATGTTCTATTTTAACTTTTTTCAAGAAAACTTCACACTGTTTCCCTCAGCAGCAGCACCCAGTTACATTCCGCCCGACAGTGTAAAAGGGTTCCGTTTTCTGCACATGCTCACTGACACTTGTCACTCTTTTGTTTCATTTGGAAAGTAGCCCTTCTTCACAGACATAAGGTGACTCCTGAAGTACGGTGCAATTCTATTTATCTGCGGAATCTGAAATAGCCGAACCTAAAGAAGCAAAGAACAGAAAAATGGTTGTCAGAGGCTGGGGGGAGGGGAGAAAAGGGTGCTTGCTATTCAATAAGTGTAACGTTTCAGTTCCAGAAGACGAATGAACGAGTGCTAGAGATCTGTTGCACATTCTTGTGCTATAGCAATACTATTTTATGTAATAAAAATCTGTTAAGAGGGTAGAGCTCAGGTTGACTGTCCTTATCTCAAGTTATACCAGCTCCAAAAGAAACATAAAGGGACACAAGGAAACTTTTGGAGTTGAGAGACGTGCTTATGACCTTGTCCATGATAGCACCCTAGGTCTATGCATATGTCCAAACTTTTCTAATTGTGTACATTAAACACAAGATGTTTTGTATGTCAGTTATGCCTCACTGAAACTATGTGGAGAACCTGCTCTTGTATAATAATTACCGTTGTGTCCAAACCTCACCTTTGAGGAAAGAAGCAATGACCTCAGAGTGATGTGACTTACCAGAGAAAAAAACAGACAGACACAGATCAGAGACTAGACTCCGGTCTCTAGTTTTGTTTTATCCTCCTCTCGGCGCCATTTTGTCGTCAACTTCCAGTAGGATGCACCTTCCCCTGGTGGCCACCGCCTTCGAGTTTCCTAGATTCCTCCAGTTCACAGTGAGCCCCTTCTTTCTGTGACTCATTCCCTGTGAGCCATAATATGGAGAACTTCATATTCACGGGCTCACCTTTGTGATTCTGACTCATGTTTCTAGGAGCCTTTTCTCCTCGGCCATCAATCCCCACTTTTGCTGAGTGCTGCTAGACACAAGATGGGGCCCATTCCTTTCTGCAGTGCTTTCTCTCTGTTCTTCAAACATGGCAGGACAAGCTCACATGGGTCCCGAGTGTCTATTGGCTGCACCTCAGTGGACATTTATTTTATCTCATTTAACAGTCTAAGAAGATTCCAAATCTGTATGGGAGTTTCTATTCTTTTTGTTTGTTTGTTTGTTTGAGACAGGGTCTCACTATGTAGTTGAGACTGACCTGGAACTCACTATGTAGCCCAGGCTGGTCTAGAACTCACAACAATCCTCCTGTCTCAGCCTCCCAAGTGCTGGGATGACAGGCGTGCACCACCATGCCTGGCTCGGGAGTTCCTATTCTTAATTGTCACCCAAAGACCTGGGCCAATAGGAGCCATGCTACCTGTAACATGGTGCTCCAGAGTCATCTTTGACAAGGAGGTTCAACTGGTGGAAGATTATGGAGAATCATGCATGAAAAGTTTTGCCATAGCCCTGAAAAGGGCACACATCTCCTACTACTGCTCATATCCCAAAGGTCACAACTAAAAATATTAGAATCCTCAAAAGGAAAGACTTCATCAAACATGGACAATTGAAGTGAATACAAACTTCTCAGAAGAAGTACAAATGGCGACTAAGTACACGAGAAATGTTCAGCATCATTGGCCACTAGAAAAATTCAAATCAAAACAATACTACTGTTACATCTTACTCCAGTATGACAGCTATTATGAAGGACTCAACAACCAAATGCTGGCGAGTTTGTGGTGGGGAAAAGACTTTTACACTGTAGGAGGAAATACAAAGTGTTACAACCACTATGGAAATCGGTATGGAGATTCCTCAAAAAACTAAAAATAGAAATTCTGCTTGATCTAGCTATACCTCTCCTGGGTACCTTTCTGAAAGAGTCAATGGCATCATATTATCGTGATATATGAATGCTCTTGTTTGTAGCTGCACAATATACAATAGCTAAACCATGGAAGCTAAGTTATAGAAATGACCTCTATGCTCATTATCAGATGAATGGATAAAGGAAATGTGGTGATATATACACAACAGCATACTCTTCTGCCAGACGAAAGGATAAATTTGAGTCATTTGTAGGAAAATGGGTGGCTCTTGAGACCATAATACCCAATGAAATAAATCAGACACAAAAGTTGAAATACCATGCGGTTTCTCCAATATGAGAGGCCCAAGATACACATAATTTGTAGAGCAAAATAAAAGAGAGGGTAGGAAACAGGGAGGTAGATCCTACGGAGATGGGAAGGTAGTCTGGGCACTGAGGAGAGGGAAGTTCAGGGAGGGAGGGGTACAAATGATCAGGGTGTGATTTATAGATATATATGCTAATTCTTCAAGATGAGTGTAAGTATGTGTGCTGCAAGCATATACTACTGAAGAAGAAACATTAAAAGAAGAACCCAGATACACAGCCATATCCATCAGTAAGGGAGGCTACAGATGTGATCTGTGTATCCAGGAAGAAAAGAAAATAGGCTAAATGGAAGGGTCCCTGCCACAGAGAGCCACTGTCTTTCTTTTGAACCAAACTCCTTTCCCTGTACTCTGAGCACTCCCCTCCAAAGACATCCTCCACCCCCACTTCAGGACCCTGAGCAGGTGGTCGCAATCAGGACCTTCTGGTCAACCTTCTCGTGAACTTTTCATTCTCCAGCAATCAACAAAGGCAATGTTCTAGCTTGGGAGTAGTGATGGAGGAGTGAGACCCTCAAAGACTGTGGTGTTCAGCCGTACGCTCCAGCTGTAATTACCAAGAGGAGGCTATGAAGTGACTCAGGAGGTTGCCAGAGGCTGAGTGTTTGTGGGCAGGGTTTGGGCGTTCTGTACTCCTCCACTCAGCACATCCCAGAGCTCAGTTACCAGAGTGACTGTGAGGCCGGGCTTAAGCATTCATATGTCAGCTCTATTACGTGAGAAGAATGAGAACGTGGGTGAGAACTCTCACCTTGGTTTCTCTGTCTATAAGACAAGGGTAATAGTGGTACCTACCTTACAGGGTGGTACTGAGGACTCAGTAAATACAGGCTTAGCTTAGGGATTGCCTGTAATAACTAATAAGTGCTGGCTATTTATGTTTAGCAATAACATGAACAGTATTCAGACTCTGGAGGAAGTGGACATAAAAAAAAGTTCCTTGAAGGACTGAACCTCTGTCTTCTATATTTCTCTTATCTTTTTAACACTCGGTTCTTGGCAATATGGTGTCATGAGAAGCTGTAATCATCCTTTGCTGTATTTAAAAGCTAAGTTCATTTGAATAGTAACTTTATGAGAAGAGTAGGAATCCTTGCATTTTATGAGTTGGGTTTTATTCTTTTGCTTGCCGTCTGGGCTCAATAAAGCCATGATTATAACAGGGAAGCATGCGGGCCCCAACCTCACCAGCCCTGGAGCACGAAGCTCCTGGAGCCTTCACTTCCTTCCCGGCCTGGTCTGCTTTCCTGTTACTGGGAAAGGCTGTAGGTGTAACACACCTCAAGTAATGCAAAGCCCAGGGTTGAAAAATAAGAATACAGATTCAGGAAATGGTAGTCAGTGTGCAGAGGCCAGCCATTAACCCGGCCTTATGTGTCAGTTCAAAAACACAACAGAGCATAAAAAGAATCAGAAATGAGGTCAGACTGAAAACCTCAGACTCACTGCCATCCACCGCCCTCCCCATCCCATGAAGCCTGGCTAGTGGAATTTGCGCTCAGCTGTGCCATAGATTTCTTTTTCCCTTCTGCTGCCCAAAATAATTGTTTTGAGAATCCCCTAGTAGGACAAGTGTCCCCGCAGATGGACCCAACCCAGTGATTTGTAAATTTTAGCTAACACATCTCTTCAAAGTCTACTTCAGTCTCAAAAGCAATGACGAGATGTGAAAAGAATGAGAAAAAGCCACTGGAGAAGAAGCCATAGCTGTCTTTCCCTTTCTCCCTCTGTTCTTCAGTGACAGAAGGGGCAGCATGAAAATGTTGTAATCTTGGTACTTACTCAACATTGTCAAAGCTTTTCGATCTTAGCTCAGGACGTGGGCATCCGATTCTCACAGCAGGGGAGACATTCTAGGATCTCTAAACTTGACAAAGGTCCTTCGTGTTATTTGAAGTTACCCCAGAGCAGTAATGTTACCGTTACTGTAACACCCAGAAGCAAGGGCCACAGTGGCACTGTGAAAATCACTCCTCATGAAAATCACTCCGGCGAGATTTTGGGGGGCGGAATTGCAGAGCATTTAGACTCTTCTACTGCCTGTGGACTTCTGCGTGGATCCTGAGCTAACTGCTTCACTGAGAGTAGTTTTTCGTAGCTGCTCACATGAGCCTTGCTCACATGATCCTTGCTCACAGAGGAGGATCTCTTATTTCTCTTCTCTCCACGGGAGAAGTTGCAGAGTGGCGAAGCCTAATAGCTTTGGGCAGAACTATGGAGTTAGACTGCCCGATACAAACCCTAGTCCTGCCACTGGCTGGGTGTGCGATATTTGTTGGTTGAGTTGCCTAACTTCTCTGTGCCTATGGGATAATAATAGTACTTATGTTTGGGGCCTATGATGGTTACATGAGATCATACATTGGTGGCTGCATGTTAAATACTTACCGCCCCAGTACTATAGTACTATCTGTTGTGTCATCGGCCACACCGAGTAACTAACAAGCTGGGTAACCAGGCCACCTTTAATCCTGAACTGGGAATCTGAAGATGTCGCTTATTTTCACCATGGAAAAGTCTCAGAGTGTGTGTCATGGGGAAGACCCTAATTTATTCCCAGTTGGTATAAAACGGTTGCCCCAAACATCATCGTTAACGTGGTGAAAGGGAATCATGGGATTTATCTTCACAGTGGATCCTGAGGGCACTCGCCTCTCTCCCAAGTGTCTGTTATCCTCTCCTGTCTGAATAAGGGCATCATTAATTATAGATGGATGAGGACTAAGACCTCCTGAGAGTTTGCTGCATGAGAGGCATCCTCCTGAGTGCTTTTAAATGTCTCACTGAATGTCCACCAATGCCATGAACAGTAGTTACCAGCTTTCTTCAGGACACTGAGGCACAGAGAGGTTAAGCAGCTTTCCAAAGGTTACACAGCTTGTAAGCTGCTCTCTGTTCTCTGAGCTCTGATACTTTTCATTACATCTTACTGCCATAGCAAAAGTGAAATGAATTTTGGCAAACTGAATAACAGCCTTTCTTCCCCTTAGAAATGGGGGCGTGGTGGTCACAGGGTGGATCTCAGTAGAATGCGGCTTTTGATGTCCCCGTGTGACCCTGTTTAGAGCTTGTTCCCTATATTCTTTACTTTCCTGGAGGCCAGGGGAGCAGCTCATAAAGCAGCCTTATCCTGTGTGATGCCTCCTCAATGCAAGGGTCACAATCCTCTGTCCCTAGGAAATAACCTCATAAAGCGAGTCTCTCTCTGAAACCTGGTGGCTAATAAATACCCTTTATCCCTTTCTTTGTATCTCCTGCATCCTTAGTATGAGTCAGATGGCAACAGCCTCTGAGAAGGGTCTTTTTGAACCTGCTCAAAGCATCCCACTCCTTGTGGTAGGAGGGGAAGTTGCTTGGAGAAGAGAGTACAGACGTCAGAGCCAGGAGGACTTTGGTCCCAGCTTGGGCACTTCCTGCTGTGCAGTCTGGAGGGAGTCCCTTGTGTCCTCTAAGCCTTCTCTGTAAAGCTAAGGAAATCTTACTCATTCTACATAGGTTTATCTACTGGATTCTAGGTGCTCTGCTGGGTGCAGGGACTTAGAGGTGAGTAAATACGACCATTGCGCTATTTCAAAGATCCTTTTTTTCATGACAGTAGAGTTAGGGAGCAGAGGAAGAAGAACCTCACTACTGAGTGGATAAAATTAAAATAGAGCAAAGTCCCAGAAACAGAAGCAACAGTATGCTATGGGATGCATAATAGGGAGATTTCACTATATTTGGAGGAGTAGTTAAGGTCCTGGGATGAGAGTCAGCCGGGACAAAGTAGAAAGCATCTCAAGCTAAGAAAATGGCATGTTTAAAGGTCCCTGCATTCAGAGTTATCTGTGGAAGAAATGAAATGTCAGACAGATGGTCCACTGTGACTCTGGGGGCCTGACAGACCTGCAGAATGCCCTGCTTCTGGTGGACCACAGTGTCCGCTTCCTCCTGTGCCAGAGCTGATGCTAGACCACTGGCACAGGGCACTTCCAGGGCGGAGACCCCATCTTGCTGGCTTCATGATCTGAGGACTATTGGTCCTGGACCCCACAGACATGGAAACCTGCAGACGTTCAAGTCCCTTATATACAAAGGCACAGTAGTTACCTAGAACCTGTGCATGTCCTCCCACACACCTTAAATCTTCTCTAGACAACTTATGGTTCATATACAATGTGAATCCCATCTAAATGGTTATTATACTGTACTGTTGAAAGAATGATAGGAAAAGAAGTATATGCATATTCAATACCATCGAGTCCCCTCTAAGACTGGCTGTGAAGTCCCAGTATATCAGGAGTGCTTTATAAGGGGCATCTGTGATGATGGTCAGGAGGAGGAGGAGGAGGAAGAGGAGGAGGAGGAGGAGGAGGAGGTGCTAATGGTGCTTCTCAGAAAGTCCCCACCATGGCTGACACTGACAGAAAGTCCCGCTCTTGCCACTTTGCCTCCATTCTCCTTGGGCAGCATTAGAAAAATCCTCCCAGCCGAATGCCAGGAGCCTGCACCGAAAGCCTCTCTTTATCTTCCTGTCACAGAGCTTTGTCCCCAAAACCATTTGCTTATCACGGTCCTCCTCCCTGTACTTCGGTGAGGCTCATCCCACAAAGGCCGTTGCAGAGCAACGCTGTCTTGTATTTCTCTCAGAAATATTGTTCCTCTCTCACCAGCCTGGGTTATCACGGCCCATTGTCTGGGCCCACACGAATGCAGCCTTAATGGGAGACACTTGGCAGAGGGTTTTCTGTCTGAATGGTGTCTTCCTGTCATCTACAATTGTTCTCAAGAGCCATTTCAAAGCTCCTATTCACTGACACAAATGGGCTCTAAGATAGTCCCTATGTTACCTACTTCCAGGGTTCTCCTCAGTAGCTGTGAAGTCCTATCAACTCCCAGCATCCTTCCCACGGCTCAGAAGAGGCCCAGGATCTGAGCAGGGAGTGTGGCCCCAGGGTGAAAGCAAATGAGCTGCACAGACCATGCCCTCACCTGGCAGCCTTGGATGGCAGCTCTGCAGGAGGCTGGGAGAAGTGGAAAGAAAACAGCACAGAGGAGACATAACCAGCTTTGAGTTCAGATAGCGCTGGTTTCCCAGAGCTTTGACTTAGACCTAAGTCACAAGTGTTTAGAAGGAGACTGGGTGACAGAGGTGGGGCACTAACAGTGGCGTCATCCACTAATGAGTTTGGTAGCCGCATGTGCTGTTTGGAAGTGAGAACTCGTTGGAACAGGTGGTCACTAAAGCACGACCTGGAAGGGTGCTTTCTTCTCCCTGCCTCTTCCCTTCTCTCTGCTTCCTGGCTGCCATGAGTTGAGCAGCTTTCTTCCACTGTGCTTCCTTTATTGGAGCCAGCCAACCCTGAACTGAGTCCTCTAAAATCTGTGAGCCAAAATAAACTCCTCCTTGAAGCTGCGGATGTTAGGTACTGTGTCTCAGGGATGGTAGAGTGAGAAATACACTGTCCAGCTTCTGCAAATAACTGCGAGTGTGTGTGACACACATAGTTCCCTTCACCTCGCTAAGGCTCTCTTGCCTCACCTGTTATATATTGTGGTTAATACCATTGTGCTGAATGCTTTGCATGGAGTAGCTCTTTTGATCATCCCCAAAGCCATGATGAGGTAAGTTCTCTCATGAGTACCATTCTTTACACAAAGATATCAAGGCTGGGAAGTCAAGTGACTTTGCCAAATTCAAGGACAGTTAGGCTGGAACCAAGGACTATGGAACTCAAGACCAACTAATTGCTACCTTTACCATCTTTTCTCATAAGTTGTGACTCCTGCAGGTTCCCAAGGTAGAGCATGTAATGTCATGCTAAGCCGACAACTGGAATATGCAACCCCAACTTTATTTTGGGGCCCTGAGCCCATGACCAAGGCCAATGGGAACCAAAAAAAGAAGTCAAAGGTTTTGTTATAAAGCAACATATTTAAATAAATTCCACAAATTAACTTTACTCCTCTGTTGTGATAGGTAAGGTTAATTACTACATCAGAGAAATCCTGAGATTTTAGCAGTTTATCACAATAAAACTGTATTTCTTATTCACCAAACAAGACATAGAGAGAGACAATCACTGTGGAAGAAGAAGAGTGTTTGTTATAAGGTGGCCTTCCTCTCAAATGCTTCTCACAGTTCATTGGCCAACACTGGTCACGTGGTCCATATCAGCTGCAAGGGACAGTGGGAAGTGCTGAAGGATGCGTAGATTCTGCCTCAGACTCCGTCAAAGTCCTTTGGCTCAGTCATGACCTGGCTCACCTGCAACCCTCACCTCAGCTAGCATTTTATTCTCTGTACTACCTGGAAGCTCACTGATGAAGCAGTTGGGACTGTGACGTCCTTCGAAAGAGGTGAGTGACCTGTGAGAAAGCCAGGGTAATTAGTCAAGACCTCTAGTTCTGGAGGGCAGCTCAGTCAGAAGAACACAGCTCAGCAGCTGGGATTATTTCTGAGAGAGCGCAGTTCTTGTTGGAGTAAGCGACAGCAGCATGTTTTCTCACCCCCTTTCTTCGATGCAGTGCTACTGTCACTGGGTAGTGAGTGAATGGTGTCTCCGGGTAGTGGTAGCAAAAGGAGAAAATGAATTTGGAAAGAGGAAAAGAGGTGGGAACTTCTACTGGAAATTAATTGCAGTGACATATTCACTGATTTTGAGAATTGGAAGAATCTTGTTTTCTGCATATTCTGTCTGGAAGAGGAGGTTTCCATTCTCCCAGCTCCGGGACTGCATGGCTTGTCCTAGCAGGAGTGCATCATTCGAAGGGAACATTCCAGAACTGACAGCATCTTTCAAGATTTAGGGGAAATTTCAAGGCCAAATGTGAGAGTTAATTCGGTCTCCTCAAGTCTATTACTCAGAATTTCTCTATAGGAGAAGAGAGGCAAAGAATTGGGCTAGGCCGGAGAACCCCCCTGGGACCCCTTTGGGGAACTTGGCCTTTTCTTTTAGAGGTAAAAGTCACAGAAAAAGAGGGGATGGATAAACATGTCGGTGGGCTTTTCTAGTCAGGAGACTGACCATGCTTTTTGCCTTCTCAAGATTTTAGAACTCTTTCTCTTTTTCCAAGGAGGAATGATTCCAAATAGCTGACAATGTGAAATAGGAAGAAAAGGGCTGAAGGTGTGGGGGATGTGGGAAGGGGAGGGGAAAGAAAATAAGGGAAAAGAAAAAATATGAGAAAAAAATGGAAACAAAGTCTTTAAATAGAGGAGGGGGGAAGAGGTGAAGGGAGGGCAAGGACAAGGGGAAAAAATGAGAACCAAGATCTGTCATCTAAAGGTACAAGATCCCAGTGATGAATGTAACTCTACTGTATATTTAAAAAGCATCAATAAACTCAATAAAGAATAAAATAAAAGCAGGAAAAAAAACCCAAGAAAATATTTTGCATACTATTAGAACCCTACAGGAACATAAATTTTTACAAACCTTACAGAAATAAACTTGTGATATACATCCTCAGCTATATAACTATTCTACCTGTTGAGACAGTAATTCCGCTTTCAAGAATTTATCAGAGGAAAATAATCACCATGAAAACAAGCTAGGTATATGTCACGGTGTTCAGAAGAGGGTTATTTGTAGTGATGAGACCTTGGCAATAATCTACATGTCCTAAAGGAGAACAGAAAGGTGACTACGGCATACCATATGTCAGCACTATGTAGTGACTGAAAATAATGTTTCAAATCCTTTTTATGATGTGGGCTATGCTTTCCTGAACTCTGCAACTTATATGTTGAGTAGAAATCATACATGCTAATAAAGTAGGATTATAAAAACAGCATTCAAGTGATAACAATAATTCATGGAGGGATTCCGGTTGTGTAAGTTACTTTCCTCTTGTTGCTGAGACAAAATACCCAAAACCCAAGGTTGGAGGGGAAGGGTTTTACTTGGCTTACATTTTGTAGAGGTTTCCGTCCATAATCAGCAGGCTCCAAGACAAGCATGGCAAACAGGCCTCGCAGAAGAGAAACAACGTGGCCCCCCCACAGTAGCAAAGGCAACAAGAGAGTTTAACAGCGTCTTTCTGCCCCTTTCATCTTATCCAGACTCCTGGGATTAGTGTGGTGCCAAACCAATCGCTCATGTGTAGTGGTTTAGTAATCACACGCCCTTAACCCCAGCATCACACATTCCAGATTCAGCCACCCCCGAAAAAGGAAGTCCCGCCTCATCCACATGAGGCTTTGGGGGCACAGCTACACACAAACCATGGCCATGGTGGATGTTTTATTTTATTTCTTTATATGTTCCTTTATCTTCTAAGCTTTTCCCAATAAACATATAATGCTTTTATAATTTTAAGAAGCAACAAATAAAAATTACACATATTTTGGAGTTGCATAATCCTCCTTAACAGCAAAGACCATTCTCTGTGCTGCAGGATCAAACTCAGAGCTTCATGCTAAGCAAATTCTGTATCACTGAGCCATTTTCCCAGCCCCGAATCGTATTCTAGATCCTTAAGTGACAAAAGTAACAAATACATGGCCAACCAAGAAGTTGATTCTACAATAAAGATGGTGCTGAGTATTTTAGGCAGAGGGCATAGGGACAGGGAACTGGTGTTCTTCCGAGTGACAATCAAGCCTAGCTGGCCCTAGGCATCAACACTATGGCTTCTCCTTTTCTTGTATCCATGCATACACTTACAAATTCAGCAGTGTTTATTGAACAACTACTTTGTGCCAGAGATTGCCTAAGCCCCTGCATTTCAATGTTCAGTGCTGACAGATTGCTTTTGTCCCTAATAATAAAATGATTTGTGAATTCCCCACAGGGCTACTTAATGACACACCGCAGTTGGATGTATTCTCTTCACTCAGTCAATCAGTGTTTGTTAAACACACATGGAGTTGGGCACTAGCTCAACTCCAAGATGTTCTCAAATGTTAGAATACACAAAGCTCACCACGGACTTGTTAACAACAACAACAACAAAAAATCCAAATTTATGGGCCCAGTTTTGGGAAATTTTGACTTAATGGTTGTGGATATTCTGGGAAGCCAGTTTTGTAGTTGTTTCTGTATGTTCTATTAATACCAATAAATCAATTAGGCAAAGTTGCAGGATACGGAATCAATTTTCAAAACTCATTATTGTTGCTATGTGCCACTAGTGAATCATGTGAAATAGAAGTCGAGAAAGCGGTCCCATTCACGAAAGCTACAAAAAATACCTGCAATAATGTAAATAGATTTAAGGGAATATGTTGTAAATAAATTTAAGGGGATGTGTGTGTGTGTGTGTGTGTGTGTGTGTGTGTGTAGCAGAAACTATAAAACATTAATTAAAGAAATTGAACATGTCACACACAAATGGAAAGACATCCCATGCTAATGGACTGAAAGAATTGATATTGTTAAAATGTCCATACTGCCCAAAGCAATCTTCAAATTGAATGTAATCCCTGTAAAAATATTAATGACATTGTTCAAAGAACTAGAAAACAATACTAAAATTTATATGGAACCACAGCAAAAAATCTAGATAGACAAAGCCTTCTTGAGTAGAAAGAACAAGGCAGGAGGCATGACACCACTTGGTTTCAAAATCTGCATCTGGAAAAATGAAATATGATAGGCTAAAAGTAAACCCACACTTCACAGGCTTTCATCAATGTGCTAAGGGTAAGACATGGAGGAAGGACAGTCTTCCAATAAGTAGTGAGGGGAGAATTGGCTATTTGTATGCACAAAAAGGAAACTGGACCCCATCTCTCTCCCATTACAAAAAGCCACCTTTTAAACAAGGACCCAGGTGAGAGATGCAGGTAATCTTGAAATCCATTTGAAAAACTAGAAAATAAGTACACAAAACCATCTTTGTAGGAGCTTAAAATCTAGAGAAGCACACAAGAGATGGCTTATTAGAAAATATTTAATAATAAAAATGTAGCTTCATCATAACAATAAAATAATAGTTACCATTAGATGAAACACTTTAATTATTCCATACAACCCTTAAAGTACTCTATGGGTACTTTATGCACACTGTAAAAATGAACAACAATTTTCCAGGTGTGGTGGCGCATACCTGTAATCCCAGCACTCGGGAGGCTGAGGCAGGAGGGATTGCTGTGAATTTGAGACCCTCCTGGGCTACATAGTGAGTTCCAGGTCAGTCTCAGCTACATAGTGAGACCCTGTCTCAAAAAACAAACAAACAAAAAAATGAAGAACAATTTATCTTACTCATATACATAGTTGATAGATGGTGCCTTCAAAGTTCCAGGTCTCTCAGCTACATAGTGAGACCCTGTCTCAAAAAACAAACAAACAAAAAAATGAAGAACAATTTATCTTACTCATATACATAGTTGATAGATGGTGCCTTCAATCTACAAACTCAAGGCTTCCAACACTACAGCTTGTGATCCTAACCAGTTAAAACTGCCCCAACTGCAGTTCCACTGGGGTGGAGAATGACTCCCATCAAGCATGCCAGGAGTACAGGTGTGCCTGAAGGACTTGGAAAGGCATTAGGAAGATGTGTCATATACCTATGCTTCAAGATGAAGCCAGGCTAAGGCAGGGAAAGGAAAGGAGGTCAGCTATGACATAGTAACGGTTTGGCCTGTTTGAGAGCTCACTGAACTCAAGCAGCGGCTGCATTATGATGAATTCTGTGTGCACAGGGGAGACAGTGCTGGGAAAAAACAGTGTTGGGGCAGGATTGCATAATATTTTCTAATCTCTTAGGGCATTTGGGTCTTGTACTCTAGGAATGAGAAAAAGGCCAGGGAAACTTTAGCTTTATGTTTTGGAATGATCCATTTATTTGGAGAAAAGACACAGAACCATCATTGTTTGCAGTAATGTGGTTACTGAACCCTGGAAATGCACCTAAAAAAAAAACTTCCAACTAATGAGAAGGGGCAGAAAAATGGCTACACAAGAAAATAAATATATGAAAATCAATAGCTTTGTTATACATTAAGAATAAACAAAAATTTAATGGAAAACAATACTGTTCCCTTGTGGTACAAAAATAAATTTAAAAAACCCCTTAAGGAATAAACTTAACTAGATGAAGAAAATTACAAAAGTTTCTTGAGCAACATTAAGAAATCCCTTGATTTAATGCAGAAACATACAGTGTTCTAAAAAAGGCAACACACCATTTTATAAACAGGTTCTCTCTTAATTTACTGGTTTAGTGCAATTTTGATATAAATCTCAGTAGGACATTTTTTGGGGGAACTTGACAAAGTGATTTTTAAAATGCATCTGGGCACACAAATAGGCAGAAAAAGCAAAGGGAAAAAACTTAAGGAAGTTAACCAAGTGAGATTATTGTATGTTTCATACCCATGAGTGCTAGGGGTGCAATAAATTTGAAATTGTGGCACAACTGCAAAGAGAGACAGAAGAATGGTTCAGAAGAGAGAGTAGCAACAGAAGTGAATAATGCACACGCACACCTGTTAAGGTGGCCAATGCACTAGAGGCGCCCTTTCAAATCAGAGAACATAGCGATTATTCAATCTATAGTGCTTGAAACTCTGTTCAACTATTTGGGGAAAAAATAGATGGTGTAGTTCCCTTTCATAAGCAACCTAACAAGCCAAATTCCTGGTGGCTGAACTCCCCTCCTCTCTTAATTTATAACTTGCTTCCTCCAGCCACATGGGTAGGTACCGCTCTCCCTCGCTCTCTTTCTTTTGTGTGTCGCTCCCTGCAGTGACTTGCAGTTTTCTGTTTGACTCCACGACTAGACCATGAAGTCTCAGGAGGGAGTCACTCTATCTTGTTCATATTTGCAAGGGCTTGACACATTGTGTGATGTGAATAGATAAACAAGCCTTCACGCATTCACAACCGTTTGGTCCTCAAAAGGCTGAGATTTCTAATCCCCAAACCGTGTAAACCATGCTTCGGATAGAACCTTCAGTAAATACTAGTGGAGCACAAGAGTTACAAACACATTAAGTGTTTTCCTTTTTCTCCCACTTATTTTTGGACTTATTTTTGCTGTTTTTCTCCCACTTATTTTTGCTGTTGTCACTATCTTCTTAGCTATTGCTCTTTTATTTCTCGTGCTCAGTTTGATTAGATGATGGGCAGGAGAGGCACTGTGTAGAAAACCATTTCAGTATCTGAGCAACATTTGTTCTTTTTTTAAATTCAACAAATAAATATTGAACACCTATTCCACGCTAAGCATTGTTCCAAAGACTGGATGGTCTAAATCTGGGCAGTTTTCTATGTATTGTCCCAACTTTTTTTTTATCATTTTCTCTCTCTTTTTTTCTTTCTCATATTGGGGATGAAACCTAAGGATGCTGTACAACTAAAGTTACATCTCCATCCCTTTTATTTTTTATTTTGAGACAGACTCTGCCCAGGCTGGCCTCCTGAGTAGCTGCAGTGCATGCTCCACCATCCCCTGCTTTTGTCTCTATCTTCTGAATGTAATCATTAGATTCCTCTCTTTCTTTTCTTACCTTGGGTCTCACTATGTAGTTCCGACTGACCTTGAACTCACATGTAACCCTTGAACTCACAAACTCCTGATCATTCTCCTACCACAACCTCGGAGTGCTGGGATTGCAGGTGCATGCCATCATATCTGGCTAAGTGTTCTTGAGTTACTTTCATGTTGTTTTTTTCCTTAGGGGCACAAGAAGGAAGATACATATCAGGGAAGTTCTTCACATGACAATGAACTTCGTTTGTGGTGGCCTCTACTGGAAATTGCTGTGGTAGGTCTGAAGAGGTTTCTCTGTTTCAGCTGGTGAAGTGCCATTGATCAAAGCTTAAAAACTATTCAAGAAGCAAGTCCAGGCAACACAGGACTGGTTTCCACTTTCTCCTCTTTCATTAGTAGGCATCTTTAATCAGTCTGATCAGTTCCCGTCTGACACAGCTTCATCGCTCCTAGCCAATGTGGCTTTTACTTCTCCGCGTTAGATGGAAAGACCCCTTTGAAGTCTCCCTTTGCCGCACTTTTGGCAGCTCGCTGCCTGTAATCGCATCACAGTGCTGCTGTGCTGGAACACACACTCCTGAGGGTCAACTTGGCAAACCTGTGACTGCACTGAATTTACCGTAAGACCTGGAGTCCTTAGTAAGAATTTGCAATGCAAGTACACAGGAACCTCTACTTCTCTGATTACTTCTAGAGGACACAAAAAGACCTTAAGACTCATTTGTGAACTTGTTTTCTTTCATTACCACCATCAGTGCTATTAAGCATCTACTGTGGCCTAAGTGCTATAGCCTGCGCTTGGAATATCCCCAGAACGAATTTGTGTTGAAGGCTTGGCTTTTGATGGAGTCATGTTCAGAGGCAAGACTTCTGGGAGTTGATTAGATCATGAAGGCTCTCGTCAGTGAATGAATCCATGAATGGGACAAAAATTGGATGGACTATTGGGAAATACCAGAAACTTAGGAGGTAGAACCAAGTTCAAGGAAAGGGGTCATCAGGGGCATGCCCTCGTGGACGACATTTTGCCCCCAGACACTTCTTTTTCTCTTCTGAACTGAGCAGGCTCCTTTGCCACACGTTTCCATTTCCGCTATGTTCTGCCTCACCTTGGGCTCAAAGCAGAGGAGCCAGTTGGCCATGGAATGAAACTTCTGAAATTGTGAGGAAAGACTAAATCTTTCCCGCTTTAAGTTGATTTTCTCCATTATGTTGTCAAAGCCATGAAGGGCCAAGGAACCAAGCATTGTCCCCCTTCACCTATTTCATCCTCACAGAGGAACTTTAAGTGACAGGGACTATTCTTGAGATCATTAACTTAAACCAATGGAATTTTTGATTTATTATTATAGTACACCCTTAAAATAATTTTATTTTCTCTTATTTGTATTTTATTTTACTAGGTTGATTGTGGTCAGGATGTTTTATTTCTGCATTTTTTTTCTATGTTTAAAATTACCACAAATGGCAAAGTTCAAAAATGTTTTAATTTGATTTAAGTGTAAAGCGATTTCTATAAACCAGAAGAGGTACAGAAAGTAATTTCACAGGAAAGACTAAAAGGGAACTAAATTAAAAGCATGGTAATATAAAATGAGTATTGAAAAGCACAAGGGTTGTAACCAAATTTCTTGGGTTTAATTTCATCCTCTGCCTTTACTAGCTCTAGGGTGCATGTGGCAAGTTGCATAACTTTTCTTTGCTTTATTTTCATCAACTACAGGATCAGGGTGACATTAACAGTAATCTCCCATTTTATTTGAGAATTAAATGAAATAAGACATAGCAAGTGTTTCACATGGGCTGACCCATAGAAATCTCTGATTTACTAGCTATTTAAAGGCCTTTGTTACTAATATTTTCTTTCCAAATCAGATTTTCTTAGGTAAAATTTTGCACTTTTTCGGGAATATTTTATTCCTCCATCAAATTTTGGTCAAGACTTTGCTGTGCACAGTTTTAGCTGCTGTCAGATTTACTTTCTCTTATCCATTCTACCAAGTCTAATTTTTTCCTCTGGTCATGTGTTTGTTTGTTTGTTTGTTTGCGGATTTCAATGTTATGAAAAAAGCTGTGATCCTTCAGTCAGCTTTTCTGCAGTAACAAATCTTACCATGTTCAGCAGCGGTCAGTTTTAGTTTGTGTTATGCATGTGTATGAGTTACATGCATTATGCGTTAGATGAAAAGCCAGTGGTGTCTCACTCATTTCTTTCTTGCACTCAAAACCTCTCATCTGACAACCAGCTGCGTGGACATGAATGCACCTGTGAGTCAAAATGGCTGTAAAAGATGCCCAGCATCCAGTTCTTCATCTGGGATGCAGCACAGAGGACCTTGGGGGCAGTGACCGGACACACAGATAGTTACTGTGCAAAGAGTCCTGGCTTTGAGTCTGATAGTCTGGTCATGGTTACCTTTCTCATGGCCAAGGCACAACACCCAACACCTGAGATTCTGAGGAGGAGAGGTTGATTTTGGCCCAGTTCATGGAGGTTTCGGTTCATAGTCTTGTGGCTCCAAGGCACTGTGGTAGGGCAAAAGGGTACAGTACAGAAGATGCACAGCATCACAGTTGGAAGCAGAGAGAGAGAGAGAGACAGAGAGAGAGACAGAGAGAGAGACAGAGAGAGAGATCAAGGAAAGTGGGAGAGTGCTATACCCTACATGGCTATGCCATCCATGATCCACCTTCTACAACTGGGTTTTACTTCCTTACATCATATTTAGCTACAAATTCATCAGTGGACTAATTTGTCAGTCACTACTGATTAGTACTCTGATAAGTATCACGCCCCCATGAGCCAAACATCTCCCCAAAGCCCCCACCTATGATTGTATGAGGCTTTGGGGAGGCATCTAGATATAAACCATGCTGGTTCTACAGACCATTCCCACTCAGCATAGCATTAAGTCATTTGACCTTTCAAAGCTCCCATTAGTTCTACAATGGGAGTGAGGTTCATCTCTAGAACTTTGAGAGAGGAGATAATATATGGAGTACGTCCCTGCTAGAGGTGCATGTTCAACAACAACAAAGTTCTGATGACTAAAATTCCTGAACCTGCTCTTTCAAATAGAATTTTCTGTGATGATGAGGAAATCTTTGGGTAGATATTATCCAATATTGTTCCTACCAGACACATGAGACAACTCAGTTCTTGAAATATGGCCAGTGTGAACGAGGAATTGAAATTTTAATTTAACTTAAATTTAAGTAGCTACATATGATTTGACTTCAGCATTGAACTGTACTGTTGTGAACCTAAGCATTTCCAAACCTTCCTCCAAAACATTTACATAAATACCCTTCCATATAGACTTGCTAAACCTTGTAGAAGCTTCTGACATGAATCAAAAGTGGTGGTTAGACATCGACACTTTAGGACTCAAACAATTTTATGAGACACCTACGTACAATTCGGCCTCTCTGTTTTCCATTAGTGGCAATATTTTGTGGACCTGCTCGGCAGACCTGGTAGAGCAGCCAGAGGATGATAAAAGTAAGTGTGAGTGCATACAGCCAAGAGTGCTACAGAAGAACGTTGGCCCATATTTCTGCAGTTCTTAGGTCTATGTCTATCTTTGATCTCAGAGAAATCCCTTCACTATTACTAGCCTCAAGCCTATGCACTGACTGATTGATGACTCCATCATTTGTTGGTAAACATACATTGAAAAGCCACTATGTCTCAGGCACAGTGTGTGGACATTGGAAGTGAATTGGAAAAAACACAAAAGGCAGCTCCTCCACTGGTAAACTCTTTTACTCTAGGGGGGTACCCAGCTTTTGACAAGTGCTTTTGATGCTCTAGTCCCATGCAGAAACATGTTCTAAACAGTACAGATAGCAAATCACCCAACACTTAGTGGATTCAAATGACGGTTCCTTATCTTCTGTGTTTCTGTGGACCAGGAGTTAGAAAGCAGCTTGGCTGGGAAGTCTGGTTTGGGGGTCTTTCTTGGAGTTGGAGTCATATGGTGATTAATGTGGCGACCATCGTGGCAATTGCTTCGCTTACATGTCTAGCAGCTGATGTTTGTAGGATTCAAACAGTTAATTTCTGTCCCTTTCAGGACCTTGACATGGAGCACAGCCATGAAGAGAAGAGGTAGTCAACCACCCACCCAAGCCAGCTATTTGGAAGCACTGTAGGTTATCAAATTACCCAGAAGTATTTAAGAACGCTTTAGCCAACTGTCATTCCAGACTAGCAAGAGGCGCTATGATGGTGCATCTATATATATATTTAAAAAAACTTAACTTTATTAAAATATCACATCATCAGTAGACTTTCATAATGGTAGTATGGATGTTGTATAGTTTGCAGCAATAATAGCTGGTCTTAGTGAGCATTTGGTACGTACCCAAATACTATGCTGTGGACTTTACATGGGCTAAGTCCTTTAATACTCACTACAACCCTGTAAGTGACCTACTTTTCCTTCTCTCATCAAAGGAGACAGGCTGAGAGATATGAAGTAACTTACTCAAAGGCACATAGCCAGCTAGAGTAGAACTAGGATTGAGTATAGGGGCCTGGGAGTCAGACAGACCTGAGGTCAGATTCAGGCTTTGTCATTGTCTAGCTGTGTGATTGTCACCAAGCCACATCAACCCTTTAATTTTCAGTCTCCTTATCTGTAAAATGGAGTAAAATTATCTTCCCTGTAGGGCTGTTGGCAGATCAAATGGGATGATTCAGGCAAGGCCTTTTAGAACAGTGCCTGGCACATAGTCGTCCTCAGCGTGGCTGCCACTTACAGAGTGTTTGTAAATAAGGTCATCATACACAACTATGAGAAAAAGCAAGACTCTTTTTCCTAGCCCCTAGGCTGACATCCTCAGAGCTCAGATGAGCAAGAAGGGGATGACTGGCTTACAGGAATGGCCAAAAAAATCAGATTGAAAGTGTAAGGAAGGAGTGTCAACCCTCCCTTCAGCCCCAGTGCCTTTCCTTGTTTGCTGAGGAGGGAAAACATTTCTATAAAGATAAGGGAAAGGGGCATCAGTAACCACTCTGGTATGCTCTTCTGGCTTTATAAATACATTATCTTATGGTAAGCAGTAGCTTACTGCAATGTTTGGATTTGACAAACTGTAAGTAGCTGGCTTATCAGACGATGCCTCTTGCACAAGTGACATTTGATATTTGTGCTATAGGAATGAGAAGCCTGAATTTTCAAGCATTTGTACAACTGGAGCAGATTATTGAACCATACATTTCTAAAGGTCTTGCTATTGACCAAACTGATGTTGGTGAGGTGGGGGCCTGGTGGTAGTGTTGCATTTAAGTCCCAGATATTCTCTGCAAGCTCTAGGCCCTGGAGAAATCACCCAGTTGAATCACAGGACTCGCCAGAATGACTCAAGCAAGCTTTGGAAGCAGGAATGTCTAGTTCAAGTCTCAGGTTTACCACATTCCAGTTTATGACCCTGGACAAAATATCCAGCCATCCTTGAGCTTCACATTTGTCCTTGGTACACGGAGACTAAGAAAAGCAGCTTAGTAAGACCGCTTTGCGGATGCTTTGAAATAATGTAGGCAAAATGCTATATAGCATCTGGCATCAAGAAGGTGCTCAATTAATATCTATAAACAATTCCCTTTCTCTTCATTCATCTCTCCCAGTTTCATTGCAGTAATGAGGCTATTGAATTAAAGGGTTTCCAAGTTTCCTTTCCAGCCTAAAATAATTCTGGCAAGTGCCTGATTCTGAGCTCTGGGATACAGATGAGGTGTGACACCAAGACAGGTGGGCAGGAGTGAGGCATGTGAGGGTGTGAAGTTGAAAGACAGCAGCAAAATCATAGGAGCAGCTTACCAGTGAATAGGATCAAAGTCCTGCTAAAATAGAGACCTTTCTTTTACGGGGCATAATGAGCTCTTCTATTGAGGAACTTCAGAGCAAAAGAAATCAGGTGACAGAGGGAGCCCGGTAGATTCATAATGATAGGTGCAATAAAGGCCTGTGCCTATGAAGTATGAAATTTGTGATAAACATAGGCAGGTCTGGGGAAAGTTCATATCCTCAATCAACAATGCTGAAAATGGAGACTTGTTAACAGAGGGTCCATGAAGTTAAAAATGCACATAAGGCCATGGAGAACTTTTTTTGCATATTTGTGGGAGGCCCTATTCTGAGCACTTGCTATGTATGCATTAACTCATTCCTGAAATTGCCTTATAGCACAAGCACCAGTGTTATCTCAAGTGTAGGAAATGAAGTGACCCAAGATCAAAGAGCTAATAAAAGGCAGGGTGGGGATTCAGACCTTTGGCTCCAGACACCCTGTTCTTCATTGCTGCTTCTGCAAGGAATGAGGAAAGATTGCACAACTATTAGAGCCACAACAAGTTTAGGCTCAAAATAGACTTGCTTGGTTACCCAGCAATATCCTGCATCTGTGCTGTCTACATGAAAATCCACCTTTGTTGGGAAGCTTAGGTTGTATCATGTTATCATGCAATGGCCCTTCTACCTAAGGAGACTGTGGTCCCATGTGGGTCCAGTTTCCAAAGAGAAGGTCACTGTGAGATCATAACTACACCGATGACTGAACCTCAATTCTGTGCTCAAGTAAGAACTCCAAATTTCTACCAGTCATTGAGGAGCAGGGAGAATTATCTTTCTGTACTTTTCACGTCCTTTTTGAGAAATATTTTTTACAGAATTACAGGGAGAGGAACAAAATTTGATAAATCTAAACCAATCTGAGGCCTAAGAATTGGGTTTGAGTTTCGGTTCCATTCATTTTAGCCCTAGGAACTTGCCTATCCCCCAGGAGTGGTTTACAAATCAGATGATAACGCAGGAAGCTGTAGTATACAGAGCCAAGCAGGGCCCTCGGGGGCTGAGGTCAGCAGTGAGAAGGGAAGTGGGCCATCTGGAGCCTCCCCCTTTCATCCCCAGACTCCAGAAGAGTCTAATTACTTTTCTTGGCTTAGCTTAGACCTTCATTTGAAAAATATGGTACTACTCCTTAAAACAGATTGAAAAACAGTGATAGATGTCCAAGAGCCTTGTACGTGTTCAAGCAACGCTTCTTAAATGTTAACGTGCATGTGAGTCACCTGGGGTTTGTTAAAATGCACATTCTGCTACAGCAAATGTATTAGCTTCCTGTGGCTGCCATAACAAATTACCAAAGCTGGTGGATTAAAACAACAGAAATTCATTTCTCCACACTTTTGGAGGCCAGAAGTTTAAGATCAAGGAGTCAGCGCAATTGATCTTTCTGTAATTCCTAAGGGACAACCTGCTCTATGCCGTCCTCCTAGTTTCTGGTAGATGTTGGCAATTCTCGAGGTTCCTTGGCTTATGGACACCTCACTCCCCTCTTTATATCTGTCTTCACGCAGCCTTCTTCCCTTTGCATTTCTGTGTTCTGTTTTCTGCTATCGAGACACCGATGTGTATGCATTCATCTTTGTAGCGGTAAGTTAACTGCATACACAAAGACTCTTATTCCAAATAAGGTCGCCTTCTCAGTAACACCTGCACCTAAGATACGAGGCAGATGTGTCTTTTGTGGGGGAGGCAGCAAGTGTATTGACTACAGCAGGGCCCCCTATATCTAACAAGTTCCTAGGTGTCACTGGTCCGAAGCAAGGCTTGAAATAGTCTCCAGGATGGCTTACCTGCAGCAGTGCATGTGGGTTATATACAACTTTGGTGCATGTCTAGACCTACTGTAGATGACAAAGCTTATTAGGCCAAATTTCAAACTTTTAAAGAAAACACGGTGACTACATGGGCAAGAGTAGGCATAACATGACCTGGACAAAAAATTCCCAACTTTCTGACCCTTTCATCTGGCTTTGGGCTATAGAGGACAACACCTGGTCAGGGAAGATTTGGTTAGAACGTGAAGACAGCAGTCATTCCCGTGCTATTGTCTTTTGTGTTTGTTTGTTTGTTTTGAGACAGGGTCTCACTATGTCGTTGTGACTGACCTGGAACTCACTATGTTGCCCCGGTTGGTCTTGAACTCACAGTGATCCTCCTGCCTCAGCCTCCTGAGGGCTGGGATTACAGGCGTGTGCCACCATGCCCAGCTGTGCTATTGTCTTTTGATTCTTGAGGGTTATAGAAATCTCCTCATCTCGGGGAATAATCCACACTAATAACACATGTAGTTCTATTTGAAGGGATGGCCATGCTGTGTGTTCTGGCACATCCCCAAAATCCTAGTATTCCGGGAGGCTGAGTCAATAGAGTCAGAGGTTTGAGCTCAGCTTGGGCAATTTAGTGACACAGTGATGCCACATCTCAAAATAAAAATAATAAAAAGGCTGGGGCTGTCACTCAATGTGAAGGCAATGTGAGTTCAATCCCCAGAACTGACAAAGAAAAGGAGGATGTTTACAAACATCAGAGTCCTTGTTATTGAGACCCACAGCAACAGCTGCCACATTTCACACACGAGAGCAGTCAGGCAGTGAGTGTCCTCTTGTCCTAGACTTTGAGATAACTGCTTACCTTTGAATCTTGGCTCTGCTACTCTTTATCGGCTCCATGACCTTGGGCAAGTTTACTACCTTCTCTGTTTCTGAAAATATCTGAAAATATCTGGAAAAGTAATAGTATTTATTTCATAGAGCTGTTTTGAATATTTAAGAGCTAATATACTAAAGAAGTGCTTGGACTAGTGCCTAGTGCCTCATAAATCCCCCAAAACTCATGGCTACTGTTAATATTATGTTTACTATTATTATGATGGCAGCGTAGCCCACTTCTGATTCTGATTTAACACTCACTACCTTCTTATCAGGGTTTTTAAATAGAGAGTTTGGCCCAGGGACTTAAGATAACAAAATCCATTTCCCGTACCTTTTAATATTTCATTTTGTGTTTTATCTGTTGATGTAATTTATACCTTGGCTCATCCACAGAAGGATACAAGACAGAAACGAGCTCCATAACCCTGAACATTGACTATTTAGGGCCTTAACTCGATTGTTTTCTGACCTGCTTCCTTTGCACGTGTGAGATGCGCATAAACATTTCATCCCAAGAAGTGCTACCCAGATGAGGTTTTCTGTTTGTTTGTTTTTTGAGACAGGGCCTCACTATGTAGTTGAGACTGACCTGGAACTCACTATGTAGCCCAGGCTGGTCTCAAACTCGCAGCGACCCTCCTGCCTCAGCCTCCCGAGTGCTGGGATTATAGGCGTGCGCCACCAAGCCTGGCCCAGATGAGGTTTTCATGTGTCCCAGTCCTCAGGTTGCCAGTAAGAAATGGAAGAGACGCAGCAGCTGGGCCCAAGAGCTGGTGTGGATGAGGAGGCTCTGACAGCTGCCATGGAAATCTCTGTTTCAAAGGAACCTGCCGTAAATGACAACGGCAGGGAGACGCATCCAGCGGCACCCACGCATTTCATCCCAGGTCTCTCTGTCCCTCCTTGGTAAAGGTTAAGTTTTCTGTTTGGCAAAGTGTTCTATTTACTCACAATTCTTCCTTGCAGGTGCAGATCTCTGGGGAATAATGTGATGCCCCTTCCACTAAGCTTAAAATATGTACAAACAGAAATAGCATTTTTCCATAATCATAAAATCTTTAATTGATGGCCACAAATTGTCTAGTGAGCACAATACAGGCATCCTCTGTAGAGCTTCACATTTAATCCTCATAAAAACACTGTGAATTCAATATTATTGTCCTCATTTCCCAGTGGGATAAATGCAATTGTTAGAAGATACATGCATTCCCCAAGGTCACAGATTCAGTAACCTGGTGTACCTGTTTTATGCTCTTTGGTACCTTTACGTGGTGATACAAAATACAATATGGTTTTCAATATGCATTTGCAAGATCACATAGAAAACACCCAGGGTACGCAGCCAGCCCTCCATATCCCTGGGTCCTATACCTATGGATCCAACTGGCATGGACTAAAAGTATTTTTACAAAACTGCATCTCTACTGAAAGTGTAAAAACTTCTTTCTTGTCATTACTCTACAAACAATTCAGAAACAATGTTTACGTGGCATTTCTATTGTGTCAGGTTTTAAAGATGATTTAAAGTATGCGGTCTGATAAAGCACGGTGAATTGTTACTTTCAAAAATAATACAGGAAAAAATATTATGGGAAAAGACACATTGCCGTGAATCCTCTCCAAAGTGCTCCCTATTACTTGGAACACATTTATTCCATCCTCTTTGCTACTTTCTGAAGCAGCTCTGGAGTTTCCGTTCACAAGTGTGTCATTCGTTGTGCTATTATGGCTGACTTGGTATCTTAGATCCATTCAAAGCATTGACCTTTCATGGTCATTTTCACCTTGAAACTACTAGAAGTTGCACTGTGCCTAATCCCGTAGATAAGATGGACACTGGCACACCAGAATGTGCTGCCTCATTGGATGTCCCCAGGCAATGACATTCACCGCATTTTTCGATCATGCCATATAAAGATGCTCAAAAACGAGAACTTCTAGTGTTGCTTCAAAAGGGGCAAGAATGGTGAGATAAGCATGTACAGATTAAGGGGAAGTATTCTGAGGGAAATGAATGGCGATGTGTCTTTAAAAGAAATACATTTTTTAAATTTTAAACTTTCACCATGTATTTTGAGCATACCCAGTATATGGCAGGATGTTCATAGGTAATGTGAAAACTGTGGCATTTGAATAAGGCACTTGAGTGTCCAAATATTTTGGCATACGCAAGGTGTCCTGTGATCAGTCCCTGTATCAAAGTATGAACAACTAGTGCTTCTGAGGCTAGGAGACATATAAGTGTATGTATTTTCTATGCCCGAGTATGCGGCACATTGCAATCATGTACACTTATTATTTCTAATTTTTATTTTCAATACAATATATTCACACACATAAACACAGGCATGCACACCCATATATATGTGCATTTTCCCTAATACTTTAAAGCAACCAACACAAGGCCAACTTCACAGGAGATGATAAACAATCAGCCTTTCATAAAATTCAAGGCACGTGAATCTGAGCTCAGTTATAGATTCCAGAAATAATCTGAACACGCCTTTGAGTTTCATGGTCGGCTCAAAGTCTGGTCTCACAGTGTATGATGGATGCTTTCATATATTTGTTGCATACGAGAAATCAGTAGCTAACTGGCAAGAAAATTACCTGTCAGTTTCCAAGAAGAACAGATGTGATAAGCAAGCCACACTGTTGTACAGATTTTTTAACAACTAGGACTTATTAGACAGGTTTTGGACAACTGCCATCTTTTGAAGCTAGAAGTTTAAAGTCAAAGAATATTTTTTATTAGTTCAGCTGGCTAAACAAGAAAAAAAAGTATAAGAAACACGTTAACTACAATTTATTGAGTTTTTATGCCAGACACTGTTTTGAGATTTTCCAAAAGACCACAGGTCCATTACTATAGGTATCATTCTAATTCCTGTTTTGTGGAGGAGATGGCTAAGGAACAGTGAGTTCGGATCCTGGATCGTGAATGTCCTCCAAAGGTTCTTTTGTTGAATGCTCAGCTCATGGCAATACTGGGAGGTGGTGGAACTTTTAGGAGGTGGGGCCCAGTGGGTGAAAGTTAGGTCCTTGGGGACCCTCAAAGGTTATGTTGGGACTTGGTCTCTTTCTTTGTGTCTTTTTGCTTCCTGACTACCTTGAGGTGAGCAGTATGTACTCCGGCCATGATGTACTAAGCTACCACAGTCCAAAGCAACAGCACCAAGTGAGCATGAACTGAAACCTCTGAAACTATGAGCCAGAGTAAACCTTTCTTCCATTTAAATCAATTGTCTCAAGTACTTTGTCATAATGATGCACAGCTGAGTAATACTGGTAGTTTACATAACAGGGAATACTGAATGATGTACACATTTGGAGTAAGGGAGAGGAATGTTGAGCTACATTCGGAACATGATCTCCCAAGAATGGGTGGACTGAGGATACAGATGGAAATGGAATAAAAGCCATCCAAACCTACCTTCTGAACATAATCTGGATTTCCATGATCAATTCATGTCTAGGTCAAAATAGCTCCTCTGAACTAGGGTGAAACATCATATTGCTGTCTCCTATGCAATTCCTAACTTCCAAATTATAATACAGGGTCAATTTATCTAGACTCACGTTTGCCTTTCTCTTTCCAAGGTAGAGGCAGAAGTGAAGAGTTTGTTTAAGGAAAGGGTCCTTGAACAACATAAATGGCAAAGCTTCAGAGAAGTAATGGACTTACAGTTGGATTGCCTTGAGTAGGTAAGTGAACATACGTGGAGAACTGGAGACCCTGAGATTACTGTGCGCTACTATTGGACCATTAAGGAGGAGATACATGTGACATTGAGGGAGTGTGAATTTGTTTTGTTTGTCTTTTCACCTTTTTGTTTGCTTTTTATTGTCTTATATTGAGAGAGAGCCTTCAACGTGCCTTTGAAATGACACAATGCGGGTGATAAGAGGGAAAGAGAGAGGGGATTGTGGATGCAGGTGGGAGCTCTGAGCATCTCTATGGAAGACAGGTAGACAGGTAAGGAGGGAGGACAGGAGGCACAGGCAGACTAGTTAGGCATTAAGCAGATGATGCTGGAGCTTTGAGCCATAGCACAGGAAGTAGGAGGGAAGATGGATTTAAAAAAGGATGAGGTCAAGAACAAGTTAAAACTCAAAGGCATGGTGCAGCCCCTCAAAGACAGACTGAAACTTGCATCTGTTTTGTCTTTAACTTTACTGACACGAGTGTCCTGCAAAAGACACGGCTCTCAGTCAACCACAAACACACACCTGACCCAAGCCGGAGAAAATGAAAGTGGACTCAGGGAAAGGAGTGGTCTCAAGCCTGGCTGAGGCCCCGAGCTGGGGTGAATCAGCAGATCAGCAAGGATGTGTATGAACTATAAAGTGGTTAATGCCTCACTGCTGCCATCTAAACCTCTTCTGAAGCTTATCCTAAGGAAAACAGACAAGGAAGAGAATTCTAGGAAGTGTAGTTCAACTTAGCTGAGGCATAAAGACTTGCAATGTAGATACCAGTTAATTTTAGGAAAAAAAAGGTCAGGCTTTCCTCACCTGTTTCTAATTTGGCTTTAGGGGTGAGGTCATGCGCCAGGAGGGAGAAGCTGCTGCTGGTGACGACTGGACTGAAGCCAGCAGGAGACTGGAAATGGCCTCTGTAAAAAATGAAGCCCAGCTTCGCTCTGTTCAGTCTTATTCAACTTTGCACTGGAGCTCCTGGCCATTGCGATAAGACAAATAAAATAAATGGAATTCATAAGGGCAAAGGAAAGCAACACAATTTGTCTTCAGATGGCATGAATATTTATAAGAATTCTGAGGCATCAAGTAAACAACTAGTGGACCAAATGAATTCAGCAAGATTACTTGATATTAGGTTAATACATAGAAATAAATTATTATTATTATTATTAATATTATTATTGTTATGATTTTTGCAGTGCAGGAGATCAAAACAAATAAAATAAATGGAATTCATAAGGGCAAAGGAAAGCAACACAATTTGTCTTCAGATGGCATGAATATTTATAAGAATTCTGAGGCATCAAGTAAACAACTAGTGGACCAAATGAATTCAGCAAGATTACTTGATATTAGGTTAATACATAGAAATAAATTATTATTATTATTATTAATATTATTATTGTTATTATTTTTGCAGTGCAGGAGATCAAGCCCAGGACTGCATATATGCTAGGTAATAGCTCTACCACTGAGCTATAATCCTGCCCTCAATTATAATTTTATATACTAGCAGTGATTAGAAACAAAAACAAATATTCCACTTAGGGTTGCATCAAAAATACAAAATATCTCAGGCCAAATTTAATAAAAAAATGTGTAAGACATCCCCTGAAAACTATGAAACATTGCCAATTAAAGTTAAAAATTACTAACGTGAAGAAATAGTGTCATGTCCATAGACCAGAGGATTTTAAATTGTGAAAATATCAGTAATTCTTGATTTTATTGTGCATTCAGTTCACGTTTGATCCTAATTTCAAGCAACTTTTAGAAAAGTTGAAAATTTTGTTTTAAGAATTTAAATAAGAATGCAAACTACATAGAAGTAGAATATCCAAGTAATTTTGATAAAGTAAAAAATTGGGGATAATTAATACTACTTGACTTAGCTGAGTCACTGTGACACATTTTCATCACAAAAGCACAGTATGTGTATGGGGAGAGAAAATTGAATCAGGAGCACTCTAAAAAGTCCAGCAATTAACTCAAATTTATATGGTCAATGATTTAGACATAGGCATCAAAACGGTGTGTTAGCATCAGAAATGAACCTGATTGCTTCCTTAGGCCATATACAAAAATTAATCTGAGTTGAACCTAAGCATAAAAGTTTTAGAAGAAAATACAGTTGACTAGTCACACAACCAGATAATTTCTTGGATGAGACACAAATAAGGAAAAGAAAAATAATCATTAACTAGCCTTGGTAAAATTAAATATTTTAACTCATTAAAAAGTCGCTCATTTATAGGAAAATAGATGTACTTTGAGATCATAATGTTAAGTGAAGTAAATCAGACACACCGGCTTAAATGTCACAAGGTTTCTCTTGTGTGAGGCACCCAAATTATAAATAAAGAGCAAAATACAGTATAGATAAGAGGAAGTAGGGGCCATAGGTCTTGTTCAAATGGGAAGGGAATTAAGAGATGAAGGGAAGGGAGAGGGGAGAGAAAGGGGATGGAGAAAGAAATTAGGAGGCATAATTTTCATGAACCAATGCACTACAATGAATAAATGCAAACATTATACACTGCAAATATGTCCTAAGAAAACAAAATGTCACCTATAAGTAAATAAACCAAAAAAAATTCACAAATTACTTTTTTAAAAATTGCAAAATGTATATCTGACAACTGACAATCAAAAATATACTGAAGGGCCAGGGATTTAGCTCAGCAGCACAGCACCTGCCTGCCAAGCTGAGTTACAAACAAACAAAATATATATATCTTCCACAGATTGATAATAAAAAGACAAGCAATCTAATTTAAGATGGAAAATGCTTCCAGTACTCTTTCACAAGTAAAGATACATAAATTTTGACAACACAAAAATATGCTCAGCATTATTAGTCATTCGATAATGTAAAAATTAAAACCACATATCACTTACTATGTTTTCACCTGAAGAGCTAAAACTAATAAATATTGACAACAATAAGTGTTAGTAAGGATGCGGTGTAATTAGAACTCTCAGATATTCCTGGTGGTGAATGGTATAGCTACATTAGGAGATTCTAATGTATATAATACTACAATTGCATGGCAGTTCCTATCTAGTAATTTAGCACTTGTACTTTTAGATATTTACCAAAGAGAAATGAAAACATACATCCACAAATATATTTGTACAAGAATTATGATAGCATCTTCTGAAAAATCGTCCCAGTTGGAAACAATAAAAAAAGCAGAAAAATGTTCAATTGCTAGCATATGTACACAATGGAACAACAGCGGAGCAATAAACAAGAATGAACTATTTATACATATAACAATATGCTGAGTGAAAGCAGGTAGACACCAAAGAGAACATAGTGCTAATTCCATTTATTTAAAGTTGTAAAATGGGTAAAACTTGCTTATGGGGAACCGAGTGGGGTCTCGACCCAAAGGAATGTTGGGGGTGTGTGTGTGTGTGTGTGTGTGTGTGTGTGTGAATTCTGTTCTGTGTATTGATAGGATTGTGGTTTACCCTGATGTATGCTTTTTCCAGAATTCATGAATTTTACATTAAGATTTATGCATTTCATGTAAATTTTACCTTAAAGTAGAATTTAAAGAAAATTGAACTCCAGTTAATTGGTTTGCTTTTGCAGTGGAATGAGCTGGAAATTCTGAAACTACCTTTTGTGTATCCTAAGTCTGAGCAAGAGAGTAAATATTTTGAAAATAATGAGATCCATTTTCTCACTGTTTGGAAGGCAGTTACCCATATGAAAAGAGGAGTAACTATAACATTGCCCGTGCTGTTTGGTTGGGACTGGAGGTATCAATACATATCTTGGATTTACCTGCTAAGTTATCCAGAAGAAATAACACAGCAATAACAGTGAATAAATCTAGACCCAGATCTTGGTTCTAAATACCAGTGTCCCCTGGAAGGAACTGAGAAAAAAAAAGGCCAAATCCAAGAATGGAGAGGGTGAGGTAAGTAGGTCCTTGAAGTCCTCTGGTGCCATCCATGAAGGAAGTGCTCAAGACCAATATGAGTGTATCAGCAGGAAGAGGGACTAGCAGGAAAGAGATCCCAATGACCAGGGGGCTTAGCACCACTAGACTGAAAATGAATACTGATGGTAGGTGACAACTCCATGAGCAAAGTAAGGGTCTGTGAGTCCACAAAGATGCTAAAGATATATAAATAAGTACGTGGAGAGGAGAGAGAAGCTCTTCCATAATTTAGACTGTCACCTATACATGTGGGACAATTAATAAAGTCAGAAAAGCATCAATAAATGCTAAGCCGTAGCTGAGAAAGTTTGTTGAAGAAACAGAGTGGAACAGAGTTTCACCGTGTCTGTGCAAAAATTACTGATTACAGAGGGACAGTAGTGACTGTGCAGTGGAGGAAACTGTCCCATTGCACTTTACCCAAGTGATCTCGAGGGACGTTCTACAAAATGACTGACTCTTGCAAAATATCAAGGTCAAGAAAGGCAAGAAGGGCTGAGGACCGCTGCAGATGACAGAGGACTAGAGACATGACAGCTAAATGCAACATGTGATCTAGATTGGAGGATGGACTGGGGCAGAATGGGGGCCAGTTAAAAACATTGTGCAGAAAATCGGTACCACTTGGGTATAAACTGCGGATTTCACAATATTATTGGGAGAAAATCACATTTCTTTTTTTCCCCATTAAGCTTATTGATACATTTAAAGCAAACAATATGGTCACATTCATCACTGGGATCTTGTACCTTTACATGATATATCCTGGTTCTTGTTTTTCCCCTGCCCTCCCTTCAACCCCTTCACCCTTCCCTATTTACAAATACTTTGCTTTCATTTTTTCACATTTTTTCTTGTCCCTTATTTCCTTTCCCTTCCCTTTCCACTTCCCCTTCAGCCATTTTCTCCCTATTTAACACTCCCAATTTACCATTTGAACCTATTTACACTTTTAATTTTTCACACCAGAGAAACTATTCAGTATTAACTCAAGTGTGTCCTATTTATTTCACTTAAGAGCATAGCCTCAATGTGCATCCACTTAGCTATAAATGTTTCTAGTTTTTCATTCTTTATGGCTGAGTAGTACTCCACTTTATAGAAAAACAACATCTTCTTTTTCCAGTCTCCAGCTGATTGGCATTTGGATTGTCTCCAAGTTTTAGCTATTATGAACTGTGCCACTATAAACATGGATGCACATATATCACTCTGGTATGGTTCTTTTAGTTCTTTTGGAAAGATACCCAGCAGAGGGACAGCTGGGTCAAATGGAACCTCTAATCCTAGTTGTTTGAGGTATCTCCGTATTGATTTCCATAGTGGTTGCACCAGTCAGCATTCCCACCAACATGGAGGGTTCCCTTCTCCCCATAGCTCCACCAACATTTGTTATTGGTTGATTTCTTGATAGCAGCCATTCTTTCTGGGGTGAGGTGGAATCTCAAGTGTTGTTTTCATCTGCATCTCTCAGATGACCAGTGATGCTGAACATTTTCTCATATATTTATTTGCTGCTTTTACTTCTTTGAGAAACATCTTTCCATTTCAGATGCCCATCTTTGAATTAGGTCTTTGTATTTGGGGGTCTGATTTTTCTGAGTTCTTTATATATTCTAGATAGTAGTTCTTTGTTTGAGGAGGAGCTGGTAAAAAAATTTTCCCACATGGTAGGTTATCTCTTAGCTCTATTGATGATTTCTCTTGCACTGCAGAAGATTCTTAATAAGATGAGATCCCAGTTATTGATTCTTTGTGCAAGTTCTCAGGCTGCTAAGGATTTGTTCATAAAGTCTTCTTCTATGCCAATTTCTTCGAGGGTTCAACCTAATTTACTTCCCAGTAAGTTTAGTGTTTCTGTTTTGCTATTTATATTTTTAATCCACTTGAATTTTAGTTTAGTGCCTGGTGAAAGATAGGGATCTAGTTTTAATCTTTGGCAAGTTGAAAGCCAGTTTTTCTAACACCATTTATTAAAGAGACTAACTTCCCTCCACTGAGGATGGTTGGCTGCTTTGTCAAGGATGAGGTAGCTGAGTATGTCTAGTGTTGTTTCTGCATCTTCTAATCTATTCCATTGATCCTCAGGTCTTTTCTTTGCCAGTGCCATGCTGTTTTTAATCACAGTGGCTTTGTAGTATAGTTTCAAGATGGGAATTGTGATATCTCCTGCCATGTCTCTGTTGCCTAGAATGGTTTTTGCTATTCTAGGTCTCTTCTGGTTCCAAATGAATACTTGGATTGTTTTCTCAAGTTCTGTGAAATATACTATTGGGATTTCAATAGGGATTGCATTGAATCTGTATAGAAGTTTTGGAAGTATGGCCATTTTCACTATGTTGATTCTTCATACCCAGGAGCAATCTTCATACCCATCTTCTTGTATCCTCTTCTATCTCTTTTTTCAGAGTGCTGTAATTTCAGTATAGAGGTCCAGAGGATCATCAGTACCTGCTTTGAAAACCTATATCTAATAAAATGGTAAACACAGAAGAAATGGACAGATTCCTAGACTTATATGAACTTCTAAAGTTGAACCAAGAAGATATAAAAAGTCTAAACACCCCAATTACTATCAGTGAAATTAAAAATGTAATTAAAACATTACCAACAAAGAAAAGCCCAGGTCCTGATGGTTTCATTGCTGACTTCTATAAGACATTTAGAGAAGAACTATTGCCACTACTCTTTAAACTTTTCAATGAAATTTAAAGAGAAGCCATACTTCCAGATTCATTCCTGAAAGCAAGTGTTACTTTGATTCCAAAACCAGGGAAAGACCCAATCAAAAAGAGAGCTACGGGCCAATCTCCCTAATGAACAGAGATGCAAAAATCCTCAATAAGATACTGGCAAACAGAATACAGAAGACCATCAAGAAGATCCTACACCCTGACCAAATGGATCTATCCCAGGGATGCAAGGATGGTTCAACATACATAAATTAATAAATGTAATACACTATATCAACAGAATTAAGGACAAAAACCATATGATCATCTCAATAGATGCAGAGAAAGCATTTGACAAAACTCAGCATCCATTCATGATAAAAACCCTGCAGAAAATTGTAATAGATAGTCTTTATTTCAACTTGATAAAGGCTATCTATGAATATTCAACAGCCAATATCATACTAAATAGTCAAAAACTGAAAACCTTCACGCAAAAGTCAGCAACAAGACAAGGATGTCCACTATCACCACTCCTGTTCAATATAGTTTTGGAAACATTAGCCACAGCAATACTACAAAAGAAAGAAATAAAAGCAATAATGATAGGAAAGAGAGAAGTTTGACTGTCACTATTTGCTCATGATATGAAACTGCATAGAAGATCCAAAAAACTCTGCCAAAAGACTGCTAGACTTAATTGACAGATTCGGTAGAGTAGCAGGATACAAAGTCAACACTCAAAAATCAATAGCCTTCTACCCAAATAACAGCTTCACTGAGAGAGAAATTAGGAAACAATTCCTTGCACAATAGCATCCAACACAATGACATATGTAGGAATCAATCTAAGGAGGGAGACAAAAGACCTCTGCACTGAAAATTACATTTCTTGAATTTTACAATTGTATTGTTTTTATTGATGAAATTATTTTTCATCTCATGATATACACACCAAGATGAATAAACAAGGCATGTGATGTCTTCAACTTCTCAAATGCTCCAGGAAAAAAATACTTATGTATAATAATGAATCACGAGGCAGAATGTTAATACTTGGTGAGGGTGGATAAATAAGGTTGAGATTTTCTCATAGTCATCTTGCAGGTTTTCTACAAACATGGAATTGTCTAAAAATCAAAGAGAAGAGAGAGAGAGAGAGAGAGAGAGAGAGAGAGAGAGAGAGACACTCAGGTTCCTAGAGAACAGGGCCTCAGGAGGCCGGGTTGTTCTGACAGGCAGGAAGTGATGATTACAAGTCTGTAAATCAGAGAGCTGGTTTAGACCATGAAATTGGAAGTTAAAAAAGTCATGTCAAGCTGTAGAAAATTTAAGTCCTTTGCATATATTATCCTGAAAGTTACTTTATAATTACAAGCATAACTAATGGAAAGTTACATACTTTGTTATTTAAAGTCTGCTGGCTTGTGAAAACATGTCAGGCCCTGAGGCTAATGTTTCTGTGCATGTGTGTACACTAGGCCTACAGCGCTCACCTGGTCTTTCCCACACACCCTCAGGCTGATGCTAGCAGCTGGATCTTAGCAGAGGAGGGAAGCTCGCTCACTGAAAGTTTGTCTTGCCCAAGGACACTTGGCTAGAAAGATCCAGGAAGGAGAAATCCTGCAGAAAGTACGACAAAAAAAGAAGACTTGCTACCTGGTCTTCTTCTAAAAGTAAAGTTCCAGGGAAGAGAGAGCCCTGTCCACTTTGTTCAGACCTCTGCACCAGAAAGTAGAGCAAACACTGCTACAAAGAGATGCTGAGTAAATAGAGGCTGGAAGGGTGAATGAAAGAATGAATGAATTAATTTCCTGTGGGATTTGGAAAGACCTAGGTCACTTCAACTTTTGGAAATAAGTCTTGGCGTGGGCTGTAGATAAAAAGCAGGAAGTAGTGATTGGAGGCAGAGAGGTGAGGAAATAAAGACAGAGAGTAAAGCCAGTTTTGGGATGACCTTTGCTGTGGAGGACAGAAGAGAAATCGGGCCTTACCTGGATGGTTAGAAATGATACAGCGCAGTGAGAAGATGCTAGGGTAAGATGGGATTCTACTGATAGCAAGTGTGATCAGAAGAGACAGTGACAGGAAGTGACTACATAGCCCAGGCTGGCCTCAGACTTGCAGTGATCCTGCTGCCTCAGCCTCCCAAGTCTATCTGACTTTGTAAAAATTAATTTTATAGATACTTTTTTTTGTTGTTCCAAGGATCAAACTCATGACCTTGCAGGTGTAGTGCCACTGAGCTAAATCCCTTTATTGGTGCTTTTGGTATACACAAGGATCACATTCGTCATAGGGAATCTGTACCTGTACGTAACAGATTCTTCTTCCAGGGCAATTTTCAATGTCCCTGTGTTAGCATGTGTCATGGAATTCTTCCCTGCCAATCAAAAGGTTGTTTTAAATTTTTTCTCTTAGAAGTGAACACACAATAACACAGCTCATTTCTCTAAGGAGCTCCTGAGAAAAGGTGCCCTTCTAAGTCTGCATTTCCTCCTGTGTGTCAGGATGGTCCCAAGTGCTTTGTGCACATTACCTCAATTAAATCTCACCATGAGATCATGATGTCTACATGATATATAACCCATTTTATGATTTGGAAATGGAGGGTACAGCATTAGATGGCTTTCTAAATATTACACAGTAATAGTCTGGGGACCGAGTCCAGCTAATCTGATTTCGGTTGTTGATTTTCTACTGCATCTCAGTGCATTTCATTGTCTATCTCTTGGCAACATTTCCTGGGCTTTCTGGCCCCAGATCCAGCCTGTACTTCCTGTGTCCAGTCCTATACTTCCTGCAAACTCTACCTTTCCTGGGAAGATACCCAGGGACAGTCTACTTTTCCCTGTCACTGAGACGGACCCAGCAGACCCAGCAAGTTTTTCTGTAGCAACAGAACACTGTTTCTGCCCTGCTTTCTGTTTTCACAGAGATCTCAAAGATAAACACATCATCAAATAAAATGTGGCCATCTTTCAACTGAAGAAAGGATGAACAGTTTGTACCACAATCATTCACTGTAATGCCAAACAACTACTTAAAAACAGAAACGGATCTCAAAAAGCACTTTGTTGAGCAGAAGAAGGCAGAAACATCATGCAACATGCTTCTATTTGTGTGTACCTCAAGGACAGACAAAATGAGACTATGGTGATGGAAATCAAAATATTGATTGGCATTAACTGGAAGGGAAAAGGAACCAATTTTATGGTACAATGGAAACATTCCTGTCTTGATCTGGGTGGTAGTTTCCTATGTTGCTATTTTCTTCTTTCCCTGACCACAGGGGAAAGTGTAACCTTGTGAGATACGGATATGTTAATTTGTTCTGCTGTAGTACAGTCATGATTTTACTACCTTTGCATATTTTATAACATCTTGTTGTATATCTTAAATATACACAATAAAATTTAGCTGGAAATTTAGTATACTTAAAAATTATGTTCTGTAGAGAAATTACACTTGTATGCTTTCCTTGAAAACATGTTCTTCTGCAGGAGGATGAATGATCAGGGGAGCGGAGGGGGAGGTAAGGAGCCACCAGTGTGTTCTTCAGGGAGAAGAGCAGGAAAGGGTCTCTGCAGGACAAGGGGACACGCATGGGAGCCTGGATTCCTGTGACAGGGCAAGAGGGGCTGTCCAGGCACTCGGTTCTCATTGACTAGGCTGTTTTCAGCTGCTGAGCCTGGCTGGAAGACCCCCCCTGCCCTTGCCTTTAAGCTGCTGGAAGGGCCAGTGGCTCAGTGTAAGATCTCTGCCGGAAGCCTGTGCAGGTTGACATGTGCTCTGCCCAGTGGTAGTTCCCAGGGAAGCCACGGAGCTTGTCTGGGGCCGAGGCCATGTTATGCCAAATTCTACATCAGATGCACACCTTTCCTGTATACTCTCTCCCTCCTTGGCCGCTCAGTCTTCCCAGGCTGTCATGGGTTGAGTTTTGGTTCACATTCTTTCTTTTTTAAAAAAAATTAATTTTATTGGTACATTTTAGGTATACAACATAGTGACATTCATCATTGGACATTTGTACCTTTACATAATCCATCTTGGTTTTTATTTTTTCCCCATTCTCCTGCCCTCCCTTCAACCCCTTTGTTCCTATTTACAAAGGCTTTGTTTCAATTTCGTCATTTTCTCTATTAATTCCATTCCTTTCTTCCCTTTCCCCTCCCCCTCCCACCTCCCTTCCCCTTTGTCCCTTTTCCTCCTATTTCACATTAGCTATTATACCTTTTAGTCCTTATTTACATTTTAGGGGGAGGGTGGGGGAGGGGAGGGGGAACTGGAAAGGAGGAGGAGGAGGAGAAGGGGAAGAAGAAGGAAGAGGACAGGGAGGCTATTAATTCCATTCCTTTCTTCCCTTTCCCCTCCCCCTCCCACCTCCCTTCCCCTTTGTCCCTTTTCCTCCTATTTCACATTAGCTATTATACCTTTTAGTCCTTATTTACATTTTAGGGGGAGGGTGGGGGAGGGGAGGGGGAACTGGAAAGGAGGAGGAGGAGGAGAAGGGGAAGAAGAAGGAAGAGGACAGGGAGGGGGGGAACTCTCACCCCATTTCTCACTCTAATCTTCACATCCTGTCTAGTACAGAAAGTTTCTGGGAAGCAGGGAAAAAAGAAGGCCGAGGAGAAGGAAACACTTGATGGTAGTCCCAGAAAATGTGTCACTGTCCCCAGAACTAAGAGGGAGGCACAGGGCAGGCTGTAAGAAGGAGGCTTGGAATCAAGAATAATAGGAAATATATAGTGTAATTTCAAAGTGGTAAGTTATGGCTTTCAGGTAGACACAGGCACAGGTCACAAGCTGATTTGTGTGACACTAAAGTCCAGGAGCACCAGTCATTACAAGTACAGAGTGACTCAACTGTCCCTTTGCACCATCTGCCTCTCCAGCCTAGACAGCATTTTGAAATTAAATAATCATCCCTTAGGATGAGATATTCAGCCCTATTCTCCTTTCCATGCTTCTAGTTTTTTTTTTTTTTTTTTTTTTTTTTTTCTCCCAGTCATTTTCACTGGTAGACAAGAGGAAGAAACATTTTGTCAGGAAGACAAGATTCAGTCATGACATATAAACTCTGTGGTTTGTAACCTATCAGTCAAAAGAGGGGTAAAGGAAACCTGCCTGACCTCCAAGAGGTTCAAGGTTCCCTGCCTGCTCTTCAGAAAATCATGAGGCCCAGCACCAAGATTATGCAAAATCATCATGATGGGTCATTACCAAGCACCCCACAGAGAGTGTGAGCGGGAAATCAAAGGTCCACACTGTCAGATGGTTCTTAGACCTATTAGGAGAAATGCCCAATTAGTTTTGCTCTTTAATGGCCCCCTGAAAAGTTCTGCACAGTGGAGCAAACTCACATTATCATCTCCTGGAGCTCACCTCTGACTGGGTTCAGTTTAGCTCCCAGATCTGGAGACAGCAGCTCCACATGAACCAAGCACCTTCCAGTCTGTGCCAAATGCTTCTGGCTGTGCCCATGCATTTGGGACAAGGAGGCTTTTGGCCACAGTAAAAAAAAAAAAAAAAAAAAAAAAAAAAAAAAAAAAAAAAAGAAGAAGAAGAAAAAAGGAAAGACTGCATCATTTTCCAGCATGGCTTCCATCCTACTGTTCACCAGGGCTGCTCTGCTTTCTCTAACACCGCTAGAACAGCAAAGCCCATTAGCATCTCAGCCTCCTACCTTCTGCCTCCCAGACTGCTGTCAGCAATCCACACCTAGACAGCCGCCACAGATGGAGCAGTTTAGGAAACAGTGAAACCATTTCATGTTCCCATCCACGGGATTCTTATCAGTCTGGACATGGGGCTGAACAATTTTCTAGGCTCTTTGGTCTGTTGCTCAGACACCTGGCAGTCCCACCTCTGTGTCCTTTGCAATGTGAACCTCATTTCTGGCAACGTAGGATACACTCACTGTGGAAGGCCCATCACAAAATGTCAGCCAGGCCTCTGCCTGATATCTGCTGCTCAGCAACACGTTCTGCACACCTCTTTGGACACAAAGATAGCCTCTGACCAGAGGAAGTAGCCGTGTGATTTGCATGTGGTTCTTGTGAGCTGCTGGTGTGGGCACCTGATGATTTAGGTATCACTGTGCGTGAGCTAGTTGAACTAATCTCTTATTTATTTTCCACATGCGAATGGGTTTTGACTGGATTTGACTTCCTTGGTGCCTCTGAAATACTCTGAAGTTTAATTGATGGGAAATCTAGTAATGATAATGACTTTCCGATGCCAACTATCCTAGCATGGTGCTTCTTGATTAAAGCATTTCCGTTCCACCTCATTTTTTTAATTACAATTTTTATTATGAGATGATTAAAAATTCACACACAGTTGTTCAAATCAACGCAGAAAGACCCGGTGTAACCACCGGTACCAGTGCAATGGCCTTGGTGGTAAAACTGTGCAAAACCACATGTAATAATCACAACCAGGATTCCAACCGACACCACCAAGATACAGAGCACACCCATCATCCCAAGGGTGCTCCTTCATGCTGCCTTCTTGTAGCTCTGCCAACTTCTCTTCTCCTTGTCATAGAATGCTACCTCCACGATTTTATAATTTAGAGAATTTTATGTAAGTTGAATCATACAGTATGTGCCATCTTAAGACCACGTTTTTCTCTCAAAACGATTCCCTTAAGTTTCACCCAAGGTGTTATATGTATCATTTATTTCCTTTCATCGTGGAGTGGTACTGCACAAAATAGACAGTTTGTTTAGCCATTTACTCACTGAAGGACATCTCGGGTTTGGGGTTTTGTTAATAAAGCTGGTATAAACATTGGCATACAGGATTTGTGTCTTCAGCTCTCTGAGATGCATGTCCAAGAGTACACATTGGTTACAGGACAATTGCATATTGTTAAGAAGAAATTGCCAAGCTATGTTCCTGAGTGGTTGCGCTCATTTGCATGCACACTGGCAGTGTAGGAGTGAACCGGCTTCTCCCGGTCCTCACCAGCACTTGGTGCTCCCTGAATTCTTATGTTAGACATTTCACAGGGTTGTAGTGATGACTCACTTGTTTTCATTTGCATTTTCCCGAAAGTCCATCGTACGAAGCGTGTTCTCAGGCGCTCAGCTCTGTCTGTACATCCTCTTTGGGGAAACGTCTCTTAGTATCTTTTGCCTCCTAATTGAGCTGCTTAATTTTATTTTTCCTCTTAAAGAGCTGTGAAAATACTTTATATATTCTATGCACTGATTCGTTATCAAATACATAGTTTGCAAATATTTGTTACCCATCGGTGACTTGGCTTTTCATCCACTCACTAGGGTATTTTGCAGATCTGAAAGGTCTTGAAAGAAGTAAAAGTTGTCAACTTTTTGAGTTATGGATCATGTTTTTTTTTATATCAAATTAAGAACTGTTTGCCTTGCTATGGATCCCAAAGATAGTGTGTTAGTCCCCTTTCTGTTACTATCACAAAATTCTCAAGATAATCAATTTAAAAAGAGGTAAGTTTTGTTTAAGTTCCCAATTTGGAGGTCTTGGTACATGATTCATTGGTGATGTTGCTTGGATCCTGTGGTAGATCACATATGTGTTGGAGCAAAGCATTCACCTCACAGCCAGGATGTAAAAAAAAAAAAGAAGAAGAGGAAATAAAAGCATCTGGGATTCCAGGCCTTCCTCACGGACACACTTCCAAGGACCCAAAACCTTCCAGACCCTTCCTCTTAAAGTTTCCACCACCTTCCAATAGTCAAGCTGGGGGCCAAGGCCTGAACCCATAGGAAACTAGAGGATGCTCTGTGCCTACTCAAAAATATAGCAGATGGTCTCTCATATTTTTACAAGTTTGCATGATTTTACATTTAAGTCTGTAGTCCATTTTGATTTTTTTTGTGTAATGTATAAATTTAGGTGGAAGTTCTTTATTCCCCAGCCCCCTTTGTTTAAAAAGTCTGTCTTTCCTCTTTGACTTACCCTTGGACCTTTGTTGAAAGGCAGATGGATGTGAGTCTATTTCTGTGTCTAACCCTCCACTGGTACCACACAGCCTTGCTCACTACAGCTCTAACAATTTTTTTCCTCATTGAGTTTACTGGTACATTTTAGGGATACAGTACAGTTACATTTATTGGGATCTTGTACCTTTACATGACAGGTCTTGGTTCTCATTTTTTTCCATTGTCCCTGCCCTCTCTTCACCCTCTCCTCCCCTCCCCACTTACAAACACTTCATTTTCATTTTCTCATATTTTTTTCTTTTCCCTTATTGCCTTTCCCCTACCCTTCCCACTTTCCCTACACCTTTAGCCCCTTTCTTCCTATTTGACTTGTCCATTATATCATTAGGATCATACGTACTATTATAGTTTATTCACACCAGAGAAACTATTCGGTATTTACACATGTGTGATTTATTTATTTTACTTGGGAGTATATCCGCCTCAATATGTATCCATTTTCCCATAAATGAATCTAATTTCTCATTCTTTATGGCTGAGTAGTATTCCATTTTATAGAAAAACCACATCTTCTTTATCCAGTTTCCAACTGATGGGCAAATGGGCTGTTTCCAAGTTTTAGCTATTACAAACTGTGCCTCTATAAACATAGGTGTGCATATATCTCTGTGATATGATTCTTTTAATTCTTTTGGAAAGATACCCAGCAGAGGGATGGCTGGGTCAAATGGAACCTCTAGTCCCAGCTCTTTGAGGTATCTCCATATTGATTTCCATAGTGGTTGTACCAGTCTGCACTCCCACCAACAATGGAGAAGGGTTCCTTTCTCCCCACAACCCCGCCAACATTTATTGTTGTTTGATTTCTTGATAGTAGCCATTCTTTGTGGGCTGAGGTGGAATCTCAGTGTTGTTTTCATCTGCGTCGCTCGAATGACCAGTGATGTGGAACATTTTTTCATATATTTACTTGCTGCTTTTACTTCTTTGTCTGAGAAATGTCTGTTTATTTCAGATGCCCATTTTTGAATTGGGTCTTTATATTTGGGGGGATGATTGTTTTGAGTTCTTTATATATTCTAGATAATAGTTCTTTGTCTGAGGAGCAGCTGGTAAAGATTTTTTCCCACATTATAGGTTGTCTCTTTGTTCTGTTGATGGTTTCTTTTGCAGTGCAGAATACAGCTCTAATAATCTTGAAGCTCATTAGATTGATCCCTCCTACTTTTTACTTCTCTTGCAAAATAGTTTTAGTTATTCTTATTCCTTTGCCTTTGTGTATAGATTTTAGAGCAATCTGGTTCCCTTCAAACCTCACTTATTGGTTCTAAGAGATTTTGTTGTTTCTGCTTTTGTCATTTTACTTTTGGTAAAAAAAAATGGGGTTCTCTGCAACTGTAATCATGTAGTCTGCAAATAGGGATGAGTCTTTTTCTTTTTTGGCCATATTGTATGAGCTAGAACTTAGAACACTGTCAGTGAAAGGGAATAGTTATCTTTATCTTTTTCCTAATCTAAATAGGAAAATATTCACATTTGTCTATTAAATTTAGAAAGTCTCCCTTTATTTTGATTTTTTAATAAGAGCTTTTGTTAAAAACTATAATGGATGGCAAGTATTAAGACATTTTTGTATGCAAATTGACATGATCATATGATTTTCTTTTTCAGGTTATAAATATGGTGAATTACATTGATTGATTTTGAAATATTGCATCCATAAAATGAAACTTGATCAGGTGTGTGAGTTCTTTTTTAATATATTGCTAAGTTCTAGGATTTTATGAATTTGACATTTTAGATTTCATGCATAAATAAAATCCGGGGGTATTCTATTGAGAACATTTAGTTAAGGAGTTTTGAGTCTATATTCATGACACAGTCTGCCCTTTAAAAAATATGTATCTACTTATGGCTTGGGTACTAGGATAACACTAACTTCTAAAAATAAATTGGGAAGTTTTCCCTGTTCTCTTATTTTCTGGAAGAAATTGTATAGATTTGTGTTGCTTTTTAAAATGTTAAAAATTTCAGGAAAACATGTGAAGGCTTGGAGGTTTCTCTTTTAGTAATTGTATGTTGCAAACTCAATTTTCTTAGTAGTTATAGACCTCTGCACAGTATTTACTTAATATTGAGTGATTTGTGGTAATTTATGTTTTTTTAAAGATGTGGTCCATTTTATTAAAGCTGTCACATTTCTGTGTGTAGAATTGTTCATAGCAATCTTTTATTTTCATGGCTACGGGGCCTGTGGGAAATCCCTTTTTTCTACTTGATATTGCTGATTTGTATCTTTTCTCTCTCTTTTTTTTTTGGTCAGTGTTATTAGAGGTGTATCAATTTGATCCATCTTTTCAGAGAAACAGCCCTTTGTTTTACTGGTTTTCTATACTGTTTTACTGCTTGAGTGATTTCAGTTTCATTGATTGGATGTTATACTTATTTCTTTTTTCCCTTTGCCCTGAGTTGCATGGGTTTATGTTATGGTTTGGATCTACAATGGCCCCCAAAGCCTCATATGTCTTGCAGGTGATTGGACCATGAGCCTTGATAGCTGACATGCTGTCTGGAGGTGGGGTGTGTGGTAAGAGCACTGACTGGAAAGGTTTCTCTCCCTACCCAACCTCTCGCTTTTCTCTCTGCTTCTTAGATGCCATGAGGGGGCCAGCTCTCCTCAGCCCAGACCTTTTCATCATGCTGTTCTTGCCTTGGAGCTGGCCCACTATGGATTGCAACCTCTACAAACTGTGAGCCTAATTAAACCCCTCCTCCTTCAAGTAGTGGAGTGCGGTAATTGGGTCTCAGAGATGAGAAAGTTTATTTTGCTTTTCATTTTCTATGTTCTTGACTTGTCCTGGATCCTAATGTATGCATTCAGTACTACTTTAACTGTATATCACATTTTAATACAATGGATTTTCTTTTTATTTAGTCCAGTATCTTTCAAGAATTTTATCGTGACATTTTCTCTTTGGCTTATGGGTTACTTAGAAATAGGTCAGTTAGTCTCTGGTTATTTGGAGGTTTTCCTGTTAACTTTCGATTATAGATTTCTACTTTGGTTCCATTATAATTGGAGAACACACCACATAATTTCAATTCTTTTCAGTTTCTTGAGGGTTGTTTCATGACCCAGGCCATGGTGTTCCCAGAACATAGACACTTGAAAAGAATGTATATTCTGCTGGTTTAGGATGGAATGTTCTATAAATATTGATTTGATCCTATTGGTTGCACTCTTCTATGTCCTTGAAAGTTTTCGTGTGGACATGGGTTTTTATATTTTTATATAATGGAATTACTGAGAACATTGTAACTATGTTTAACATTTTGAGGAACAGCCAAACTGTTTCTCCAACAACTGTGCCATTTCATAATACCATCAACTAATGTCTGAAAGTTACATGATATATTTTTAAACAACTCTGAAATGGAGATGTGGCACTTTGAAATTACAATATGTTATTTTTCCTTTCTCTAGTACACGAAAAATAAGTGGGGTATTTTGCAGTTTGCACCACCTTAGATGTGATGATATGTAGTTATTTTTGCTCATCAGATAAATACTATCAGTCTTGAAAATAATATAAAAAAGGTTATTAAAACTTGGCAAGTGGAAGTGCAAGACAGGTTAAGGGGAGAGTTTAGATCCTATCTCTAGTTGACAGAGTAAGAAAAAAGAACAGGTAAGGATTCACATGAGAAGAACATATACATAAACGTGGATTTGAGAGGGAGTGGCATAGGGAGCCAAATCATCATCTATCACAGCAAGAAATCGATGGAAAATGTAAAACTTGTGAATACACAAATTGAAACATGATCACATTACTTAGAAATATGGGATGAACTATAAGAAAAAAATAGAATGAGATAAGGACTGTCATTTTTGTTATTATGTGAAGGTTATAGCATTGGTGGTGTGCGGAGGACTAGCCAATTATGAGTTTTCCTGCTTTTGTTCAACTGGTGCATGATTTCAATAAAAATATTAAAATTACATACTAAAGTAACATTTAATATACACACTTTATTGAACTAAATTATTTTGTGTTTAATACTTCAGGAGGGATAGCAAATATAAGATATAGACTCTGAATAAGATGGTGGAAAAAGGGGGAAAGTAATGCCAAGTGTGTTAGTTGGCCTTCGATTACTGTATAATTACCAGGGATAATCAACTTAAAAAGAGGGAAGCTTGTTTGGGTTCATGGTGTCATGGCCTGAAACCCATGATCACTTAGACCCATTACTTTTGAGCCAGTGGCAACACTGTACATCATGATGGGAGTGCAGGGCAGAGGAAACCGCTTGCCTGACAGGATCCAGGAAGCCTAGAGTTATAGGATGAAACCACCATCCCACAGTCCCCTCTGAGCACTCCCATCAGGCCACACCTCTTAAAGGTCTCACCATCTCCCAGTGGTGCCATCGGCTGGGGAAAAGGGCTTCAACCACGTCAACCTTTTAGGGCGCTTTGAGATACAAACTATAGCACCGCTCAATGGGTTGGGCAACATCTTCCACTTCTCAAGTACAATTTATCAAACATGAGGATTTGTCTATAATTACTCATGCTGTTTCTCTAAACATTCAAAGATAGCATAATCTCAAGAACAAAAAAAGATGAAAATAATATTTTTAGTCTTATATTAGTGGCTTAAGATTTCAAGATGAAAAGAGGTAAATGTTAGGATTTTGATTCAGTCTCCCACACTATACAAATGAATGACTACACTGAGATATTGTATGTCTCTGTGACTTGGCTTTCTCATCTCAAAAATGGGAATAATATTCTGCTTAATCCACAGAACCAAACTGCATTATGAAAAGTATATAGACTCAAGACCGTAAGACTCCTTAAGAAGTTGAATACTGGCAATCATTTTTATAAGGCTTTATAAACATTAGCAAAGCAGGTGTCTGAGACTATAATACTATTCCAGCAGTAGTCAGTATTTGATGACATTTCAGTGATTCAATGTTCAATTTTATGTTTTCTTCAAGATGTAAAACATTAAAACTTTAAAATTCATAATTCTGCTTTGCAGGAATACTGATGTCAGAGGTGCCTCTGTTGCTTGTTAGTTGTACGGTGCCAAGCTAGGATCTTTTGCAACATTTCATGGACCAGAAAACATGCTGTGAGTATATATGTGTGATATTTTAACGTGGTAGATGTCCTGAGAGCTGCTGTGTATTAAGAATTGTAAGTCTTCTGTAAGAGGCCCGCAGGGAACGATGAAAAAGGTTCGCTACTTTCTTGACCCAGAAAACCCACAAAATCATGCAAATCAAGACTGAAATCTTCTCCCTCACTTAAAGAACAGCTGTGAAGCTGCCCAGGCCATCAAGAGTATAGGTATCTGAAAGGCCACCAAGTATCTGAAGGGTGTCACTCGAGAGAAGCAGTTTATTGTTACAGCGATGGAATTGGTCATTGTGCCCAGACCAAACAGTGGCCTTGGACACAGGCTCGGTGGCTCAAAAACGGAGCTGCACTTTCAGTGCACGTGCTCCAAAGTGCAGAGAGCAGTGCCGAGCTTAAGGGGTTAGATATAGATTCTTCGGTCATCGAACCAGTCCAGGTGAACAAAGCACCCAAGATAATCCTCCATATTTGAGCTGCCCCCGCCACGTTGAGATGACAATCCCTACTGGAAAGGAACAGGTCATTCCTAAACCAAGGGAGGAGGTTCCAGAGAAGGAAAAGCTATCCCAGTGTATGGTTCTTGGATAAGCCTTCTGTGGTCTTTATGTGCTGTCTGGGTGCTTATCTTGTGAGAGATTTAGAGCAGAGTTGCATTCCAGGCTGAATTAGTAAGAAGGATACATGTGCATTTTAGTATATTGATGTAGTGAGAGAATAATGTATACAAGTACATATATAGGTGCTTGAGTGTCTAGGTGTGAGGCTTTTTAGAACATAGCACCCCCATGCCTTTCTTGCTTAGAGATGGAGGCAGGAGAGAATTGGGCCTTGAGCTGAAGTGGGCCAGGCTGCTTTCTCAGCTTTCTTTGTTTGCTTTTCTTAGCTACACCTCCTAGCAGGTGTTTAACTCTTCCTTTGCCAGAAACTTCACTGAGGCCCTTTAACTTTCCCTGCCTTTCCCCCGATTTTTCCTACAGAAAGATTGGCAAAGTTGCTCAGAGTCATTGGACCAGAAAGAGAAGAGGCAGAACTCAAATTCTGCTTTGGAAATCTGAGTTCTTAATCGTGATGTCATACACTTCAGTTGTATATGGCAAGAACTAATAGATGACACAAAGTAAGAGATATTTATTGTCTGTCGGGCATTTTCATGGATCATTAATCTTTCCCACTTAATCTTTGCAGAAATCCTAAAAGACTGATATTGTTATCATTGTTTTCCTTTTGTTTTCACCAGTGAGAAAACAGATGAACACAGCGATGCCAAGGAGAGGAGGAAGATACAACAGGTGGGATCAGAATGGGTGGCCACACGGGCTATAGGTATGAGAAGGAAGGGCAGGAGAGACTCTGTTACCAGAAGGAAGCACAGAGATGGGGTGCAAAAGCTCCTCATCAATTGTCTGCTTTATTATGAAGTGTTCTGGCTCAAATGAACACATCGTGAACCACTTAATTGTAGTGAAACCTGGAGCTGCCTATGGGCCAATTGGTAGAAGTAAGATCGGTGTGGGTCACCTCTTTGTCATCACAGGGAAGCTGGAAGTGAAGCCAACACAGAAGACACCAGACAAGAGATGGAGGGTGAAGTGTTCCCATCGAAGTCATTTCAGCGCCCAGATCCAACAGTACCTGATGTCATCACTGGGCTTCCTGTCACGTCAGCCAGTACCATTCCCTGTTGGGCTTAAGCCCAATGGAGATGGATTCTCAGGAATCTTAGTTGCAAGGTTCCTGAAGACAGATATCCTTTGCCTTTATAGCAAAGATATCTGGCTTTTCTGTCCATAGCACCAAGATGTTACATGGAAGCAGGGGCTGACATGAAGATTTCCCTAAGATCACATAATTGACGGACACTGGCTCTGATCAAAAATTTGGAATAAAAATACCAATCTCCTCATCCCTAGTTAGGATAAAACACAAATAGGTTTTGCATGTACTTGTTCAATGCACTGACTTTAACACATTCAACTTCAGATCGTGTTCCCCAACCTATTAGTGGTACCTCTTTGGGGAATAAAATGAAGAAGGATGAGAACTTAAAAAAAAGAAAATTGGCATTTATTATATATACCTTGTGCAACACTGTGGGAGCACTTTGGCATAGACCTCTCTCATATTTCTCAAAACAAACCTTAGAAGCGATGAACCTCATTTCTGTGGTGTGCTTGAAATCCCAAGTCCAAGTTTTGCCATCTGGTTTTTATATGGTGCCCTTTGAACAGCTACACCATGGGTCCCTACACACAGTGACTCAGGGCCAGGGTATCTGGCCTCAAGGCATTTGTGCCTGTATGATTTGTAGCACAGAGTCACCGTCCTTGATATATAGCCCCTCACCTTCCCCTGTTATCTGTAATCTTGGACAAGTCACTTCCCCTCAGAACACCGTTTCTCATCTATAAATTTGGGAAAATACAATGTAATCTCCAGAAATGTTGTGAGAATTGTTAAATATATGCGTGGCATGTAGTAGGACTTCAATGGCAAGTCCAATGGACATGTTTCTCCAAGCAGCATCTTCTCAGATTGGTTAAAGTCTCTCTGCTTCTCAGAATATTTCTCTTGGATCTGAGACACTGAACTTTCCCAGGGCTCCCTCTTATTCCTCAGGCTCCCCTTTACCCCTGCACCCTCTTTTACTTACTTAGCTATTTCTCCGTTGGAGTTCATTACACAGGGCTCAGTTCTGAGCTTCCTTATTTTCTCTGAACATTGTCCAAGTTGTTCCTATTGAAACGTGTGCCTGCAAATAAAATTACCCTCCGGTATCTTTGCTTTATTATATTCACACCCCCCACAGCCTTCTTAAAGTGTCTTTTTCATTCTAAAACTTTCCTTATATTATCCATCTTCTGCTAAAATTTAAGGCCCATGAAGACAGAGAATCTAGCTGTCTTGTCACTACTATATCCACAGCACCTGAAACGCCAGTGAGCACTTGCTAAGAGCTCAATAAATATTTATGAGATGAATTCATTAGTTGGTTAATAGTGAGAATATACAATTCAGTTTTATGGCAGGGAAGCACCTGCAATCACTAACAATACCAATAATTTATGTCAAGCTTTCTGTGCCGAGTCAACCGTCAGTGACTATTTCTACACCTTCGTGAGACTGGGATGATCAGCTTTATCCATCAGAGTCCATAAGTTGACTCTCCTTTTGAGAAACTCAGGAATTATATTTAAGAATTACCCAAGGCAATTAATGTCTTGAACTGATGTCAAATGCAATAATGACTCACAGTTGATTCTAAGTGGAATTAAATTTATCACATACTTACTGAGCGTATACCGTGGCGATGTTTCTGTCCTAGGCTTCGCAGAGAGAGGTTCATAGAAAATTATACTTGGGACCGTGCTTATAATTTACTTTCTACTTATGTGGAGTAAGGATCCAGGCTGAGCTTAAGACAGATTCGGCCATGCCTCTTCATGTCCACTGAAATGATGTAAAGGTCAGCAGATGTCTTAATCATAGGAAGAAAGAAGGTTCCTCAGTAGAAAGAGCTGATTCAATAAAAATTTGGCTGACAAACTATTCTGCCTAAGATACCTTGAACTTTGCTACTGAAAGTCAGGTCTATGAGTCAGCAACATCTGCACCCCTGAGTGATAAGTTTCATTGTCTCCCCAGTCAATGTGGGCAGAATCCCCTGGTGATTTGCATCCATGTTAAAGTTTGAGGGGTACTTCTCATACATGGTCTCAAGCAATCCCCCAGCCAAAGTCTCACTGAGTCTCACTGAGTCTCACTTCCCTATGGACTACTGGGTATGCAAGGCGGTCAATGAAGCCCTGGGAAGCATGAGTGATGGACAACCACTGGCCTAGTGAGGACCCCTGAACTAGGCCCCTAAGCAGCAGTCCTGAGGGCCCCAGAAACATATGAGCACCCCAGGGCAGGGTCGAGGCCCTGTGTTGTAAAATAGGATGGCAGGCAGTGGCTCTGGTTTACTATGGTAGCTTATTATGGTTGGAGATGCCTGGGAAAACCCATGTGACTTATGTGAAGTGTGAAGACAGATGTTGGAGGTTCCACTGACTTGTTCAGTAATTAAGGAGCATCTCCTTGGGACCAAAAGAGGGAAGAAGAGAGCCTGGTGAGCGTCACACTGTCAAGATGTCCAGATGTCAAGAGAGCTGACAACCAGGCTCTGGCCACTTACTAGCTGGGCAGCTTTGGGTAGAGCATTTGACCTTTTTAGATTTCATTTTCTCCTGTGCCAAACGAGGCAGCAATGGTTGCTACTTTTTCGAACGGTTGTATCACTGAGTGAAAGATTGCACTGTCAATCACAAAGCACCGTGTCTGAACCACATAGTACAGAATCAATACACGTTAGCTGCAGAGACACCACAATTGCTCCCAGATCTCAATGCAGGTGTCCAGGCAGTGATTCTCAGTCCTGGATGCCTGCATAGCAACGCTGCACAGGGAGCTTTTAAAATGCAGATCCCAACCACATCCCAGGTCCACTAAATCATAATTTCTGGCAGTGGAAGTCAGGCATCAATACTTTTAAAGTTCCCCAGGTGGTTCTGAAATGCGGTCCTGGTGTGCTTTGTGCCACATAACTGAAAATGATTTGGGGGAAGTTTGCTCTTCCTCTAGGAGCTCATGGTCTTCTGGAGAAGCTTAACATGCAAACAGGATGCTCAGATGGAGAATGACAATTGTATGTTGCAATTATGCACAAGGAACTGAGGAAACAGCAGGGAAGACTGATTTTAAGGCGCCTCTGAACCTAAAAGGCTTCCAAAAATAAGGACAAAGGCAATCTTAGATCATTTTTCCCACTTTATATGTAAGAGAAAGTAATTGCCCATAACTCATATTCTGACAAAAAGTTGATTCTCAGAGCAAGAACATAAGTAGGTCACTGCCTGGCCTGGCACTATCTATGGTGGTTTAAAGAGGGCTGGGGGTCCATTAACCCCTCCAGGCCTTAGATTACTCCTTTGTGAATGAGGTGGGTAAGTATGGTGCTCTGTGCAGGCTGGCCAGAAGGTGAAACAAGAGCCGTCATGATCTATTTTAAAAAGGTGTTAATTGATTCAATTAAATCCAGAAACCCAGAGACATCCTGCAGTCCAGTAAGTTGTATGTGAAGAGACCAATTTTTTGTCAATCCGCATTGCTGTTGCTCTTGTACCCAAGAGTCCTCTGGTTCCTTTTGGTCAAAGAGCTTGAGAAGTCAATTCAGAGCTCACACCAAAATAAAGCTGCTTGATATAACCGGGTGGATTGTTGTTGTGGGTCAAAGCGTTTCCTCCCCTAAAGATATGCCTCAAGGCTAACCCTACTGTGAGAGAGACCTTATTTACAAACACCATCCCATCAGCAGGAGTAACTAAGTTGAGATTGTTAAGGACCTGACAGTGCCATCACAGGCTGCATTTTCCTGGTTCTTCTTGCCTCTTAAAATGACCTCATGCTCTTATCTTTAGTTTCCCCTGTCCCAAGGCCACAGTAGTCCGTCCGGTGGAGTCAAACCTAAGTTTCTGCAGGACTGAACCCATAAAAGGCAACCCAGCTCTTGATAGGTTAAAAGTAGCCCACTTCTCATAAATAAGCAATAGCCCAGCCCCAAAACAATAAAAGGACCTTCCTTTCTTTGTTCCTCTCTCTTCCCTCTCTCCTCTCTCCCTGACCTGCCTTCCCGAACAAAGTCTCCTGTCAGACCTCTTGGTGTGTGACCTAGTTGTTGAGTGTCACTGTGCCTCTACAGAGGTGATGCTGGATCAGGGTGAGGTCTTGATCTATGACCATTACCCTCATAAGCAGAGAGATAGAGGCACATGGGAAAGGACACCATGTACCTGCAGAGGGAGAGACACAGTGACACAGCTCCAAGCCAAGAGACACCAGGGCTGTTGTACCAGAAGCCAGGCAAACACAGGAAGGATGATCCCCAAGTGCCCTCAGAGGGAGCATGGCCTGCTGACACCAGTCCCAGACTCCTGCCCTCCACAACTATGCAACAACATATTGCTGTTGTTTTAAACCACACACTTTATGGTAATTTGTTGCTGCAGCCCTACAAAATTAGTGCATCCATTGGCTTATCCTGTTTCAAACAAAAGCAGGCAATTATACCTGGCCAGGAGACAGGACCAGAGCGCAGCTAACAGACAAATCCCCATCCATTAGGGACGAAATTCGCGTGACCCAATGCTCACTCGCCACAATCTCTGAGGTTGAAAGCTTCATAAGCACTTTCCCCAAGGTTCATTGCTTTTTATGTTTGCTCAAGGCAAACATGGAACTGGACTTCGGGTAGAATTTGTTGAAATCAGTTGGACTTTGAAAGAGCCTTAAGTGAAGTTTTGTAACTATGTTGGATCTGATCCCATGGGCATCACTACAAGGACCCTTCTCTACAAATAATCATTTTAGCTTCTTGAAAGTAGAACATACTTGTCTTGAAGCCAGAGTTGCCCTACACTGACCTTGTCCCCAGGTGCTGCTGAGTCCTGATCCCTTCTACCATTGCAGAGTACAGGCCATTGCTTTCTCCTCCCTGGACCTTCCCACTTTGGTGCCTATACATTTCTCTCATTCCTCCCCCACGGCATTTAGATCCTATGATTCTGTCTCTATCTGGTGCGCTGTATTTGCCACTAAGCAATATTTATGAAGTCTTTTCTCTGTGTCTGGAACTGATCTAGATGATGCCAAAGAAGAAAGGAGTAGGAGCCAGAATACACAAGGTTTTCTGGTCTCTTGGAGCTCTGGTGTAGCATTATCCCAAATCCCGTAACACAGAGATTTTCAGTAACAAAGAGGGGAAATTTAGACTGCTGTCAAGAGAGCTTTAACAAAGTAGGTAAGTGGAAAAGCACAGGTGGTAAAATACATTTTAAGGCTGGGAAAGCAAAAAGAAAAGAATCGGTTATGGAAATTCTTAAGTTCTTAAGAATTGCAAAATGCTTGTTAGAACACAAAGATAGGAGAGGGAGCTGTAGTTTTTCCTTTGCTTTAATTTTTGTTTTGGGGGTGTTCTTTAGCTTAGGTCACTCCAATTCTGTTGAAATATTAAGTTGAATGGTGTCGATATCACTGTAAATGCTGGTTTTCATATTGAGGAAGATAGCAGTGCAACGAGGACAGTGAAGACCACTCTGCTATTACATGAGTTTGGCTGTTTTCCTAACCAGTGTACACTTTGGTTGTTTCATCAATAGCTACTTCTGCACCAAAAAAAAAAAAATTATAATACCACAAGGCAGTTATGAAGAGTCAAGTGAAATGATGCATATAAAACGCATCTCAAGTGGTTGGTAAACAATGGTATAAATTATCTTCACAAGTTGTACATAAAGTATTTACTAATTTGCTCTTCTTTGGCAGTTTTATTTTACTGTGCTCAGATTCATATGTTTCTCATTTGTTTTTCTTGAAGAAATAAATGTTAGCTATCCTTCCCTCCCCTCCCCTCCCCTCTTCTTCCCTTCCCTTCTCTCTAATCTTGCACCAGTGCTAGAGATTGAACCCAGGGCGACAGGCATGTTAGGCAAGTGCTCTAGCATTTTAAAAGATTTCATTTTGAAATAGCTGCCAAAGCTGACCTTAAACTTGTTATCCTTCTGCCTCCTCCTCCTTTCCAGCTGAGATTATAGGCAAGCAGGAGTACGCCTGGCTCTTTCCTTCTCTCATCTCAAATTCGAAATAAAAAAGAAAAACTAGCTTCTTTCATAGGGATGGCCGTGCCACTTCTGTGCTTTGTTCGTCCAACAAATATTTATTTAGTGTCACTTCTTGGTTCTGGGGAAATAGCGATGAAGTAAAGAATGTCGCCGCTCTCATGCAGCTTACATTCCAGTGATAAAGAAAGTAGAAATGTCAATAAGATAAGATCAAGCATTGTTGAATGTTATGAAAGATGCACACAATTTACCAGTAATGTGTCCAGCAGGTACCTGGGGCTGTGTAGTCTGGGGATACAGTGCATGCCTGATGGAAACAGAAGCATTCCAAGCTGGACTGATGCTTTAAACCAAAATACAAGGAACCCTTTGGAGAATCAAAGTGATCACAGCTTAGAAATAAATGTAGGGATGCTGATTAATGACTGAAGGCGAGTGCATGACCGAGTGCTAATGACTCTTATAAATACTGCCCTCCATTCCCCATTAGGTATATTCTAAACATCAGAGGAAAACTTGCTAGAATAAATGGAAAGGGAAGGTGAGAGATTAGCAGGAAGAGGAGGCAGAGGAGGGGGAAGCTAGAATGGACATACAGAAATAAAATTAGCCTGATCATTCTGAAAGGGTGATGTGGATTTCAGTTTCTTCTCCTTGTAGGAAACAGAGGTTAGTGTCGACCTTAAAAATAACTTGAGGATATCTCTTCTTCATTTAATTAGTGTCTTTGTTACTTTCTTATTGCTGGGACAAAATGCCTGACACCCACAAGTTAAAGGAGGAAAAGTTTATGTTAGAGCACCATGTTCTAGGGTTGCTTCTTCATCTGACATCTCCAAAGCTTTCCAAGCTCCTCACGTACGCTAGTTCCAAAGCAACTGAACCACACGGTCAGGAAGCGTCATAGTTACAACCCCACTTCTCTGGTACCAAACATTTGTCTTCATTACTCTCATCACTGAGACAAAATACCTGACACCCACAAGTTAAAGTGGAGAAGGTTTATTTAGCTCTCAGTCTGTCCATAGTCAGCTGGCTCCAAGGCAGAGTGACATGGCCGACAGGTGCTGCAGAGGAGAAACAGTCCATGGCAGGGTAGGCAGGAGGCAGCTCTTCCCACAAGGCCTCACCTCCCTACCTCACACCCAGCTATTAACCCATCAGTGGACTAATTCAGCATCACACATGGATAATCCAGGTATTTCTCAAAAGTCTTATGCACGTATGAGTGCACGTATGATTGTATGAAGCTTTGGTGGGGATGGCATCTGAATACAAGTCATAACAATTAAGAATTCCTCCAGAAGTGTTTTCATTGAAAAATTAAGTATTATGTCAAGGTTAAACACATGGATCCAGACAGGAGAAAATGGAAGGCTCAGGTAGGAAAGGAGCTTCTTGCTGCGCTTGGAAAACTTTCCAGTGACCACCTCTACCTCCTTCTCCTAGGAGGCTCTGCCCTAGCAATGACTTCCTCTCGGCCAGGTGGAGGGATTAAGCAAAATAACACAACCAATGGTGGTCATTCCTTTGGGCATTTTGATCAGTGCCTGGAAGGGAAGCCAGTAGTACTCTGCTCTAGCACAGACAATTGGAGCATCTTTTCTCCCCACCCTTTTTGTATCCATTGACAATTATCAGTTATTCATGTCCCATGAGATAGTAAGATGTGAAGATAGACATGGTTGCCTTCTCTGCCAATTACCAATGGTGAGGCTTTGATCACAGACTTAGCTTCTCCCTGGGATTTCTCCTTTCATACAACAAGGGTCTATGTATACAGATGGAATACCAACACGGGTACCAGTGATCTGGTCCATGATGGGGACGCCACAAATGAACTCCAAGGCCTTAATTGTTAGCCTTGGGTAATGAAATTCCACTTGGTCTTCAAGCCTTGACGGCAGAGAGATTCTCAGCTTGGCCAGAGGTGGGAAGATGGTCACAGTGGGAAAAGGAGAGATGTAGAGTTTGTGAAACCCAGTGCTCCTCTCTCTCTCTCTCTCTCTGGTTACTACCCACTCACAAAAGTCATTTTAGTTTGTATCCACTTGTCCAAGTATGTAAAATAGGCTCTCAAACAAGAGGAACCAAGACCCCCTTCAGCATTGGTCATTTGGAGCCAATTGAGTCCAAGGCAGGTACTTTGAAGTTAAATTGAAATAATGACTTGGGAGAAGCATTTTCAGCTTGGAGGGGTATTTTTCACATACGTCATTTTTTTCAATTATCATTAATGTATTCTAAGGTCTCATTTTCCAGATAGTCTAGACCTGACATCCAGAGCTACAAAGTGACACCAGATCTCAAAGAGATGCAGAGTTAGGCTTGAGCCTGGGTCTTGTGACCAGGTGTTAAGTGAAAATCCCAATGGGATCCTCTGCCACAGAGCCTAGCAGTGAGCCTGGCACCTAGCAGGCATGGACCTGTGCTGAAACTAAATGAAGGCCTGTCTAGAAGGGATTATTACATCAGGCACCTTTCGGGGATGTAGATGAAGGCAGAAAGCAATACTGTGAAGCACAACTTTGTGGCCCTGAGGCCAGGGAAGGCATAACTTGCAAGTGAGCTGATGTTCATTTGGGCTCACCTGCTATTTTCCTGGTGCGGATTCCACATTTGGAGCAGCTGCCATACTCTGGGGCTTCTTTCTCTGCCTTCTGCTTTGATTAGTCACATGTTCATCACTCATATTGCTTAACTGACTTACAAATGGGTTATTTCTGGGTGGTGACCTTAGGAAGGCAGGTCTGTGTGTCTCAGGAGCATCTTAAATATGATGTTGTAAAGCCACAGCTAAATAAGACCTGATTTCCCGATAGCACATGATGCACAGGGAGGGCATTGCTTGTTCTCTCCAGCAACTTTTCTGAGCCGATAGAAATGTTCTGTGTCTGTACTGTTCACTCTGGTAGCCACTAGCCCCAAGCAACCATTAAACAGCTCAAATGTGGTTAGTGCAACTTGGAACTAAAATTTTAACCTTGTTTAATTCAAATTAATTTAAATTCATGTATAAATAGGCACATATGCCTAGTGGCTACCGTATTGCACAGGTTAGTTTTAGGATAATTGAAGGATTATTATTTTGCCAGATGAAATTTGAATTCTATTTCTGCCACTCACTCTCTGCATGAACTGTATGTGCCAGTAAAGCTTTCTGAACTTCAATTTTCTCATCCATAAAGGAGGTGTAGCTGTTGAGACGATTTAATAGCACAGTGAGTGTTTACCATGTAGAATAATGCCAGGCACATCAAGTGGAAACGCACTCAGTGAGAGCTCTTTAATACAGCACATTATGGGATGAATCAGGAGACCCAAATTCAGTTTGCAGATTAGAAGCTTGAGTGGTGACTTTTCCTTCTTGTGAGACTTCACAGAGCTCTAGAACCAATTTACCTGGGGTTCATTTATCTAGTATTATCCACATTCCTACAGATATTATGGAGAGTATATGGTGCTTATGGAGAAATTTTCACCCATTTTGAACAGATGTTAGAGTCTTGAGGTCCAGGAATCTGCAGTAGTTATAAAAGTAACTTAGGGACCAAGGGGTCATCGGTTCCCTTCTTATAGCCTGGCCCAGGATCTGCTTGGGGTCACGGAGCTTCTGGAATGAATCTTTGAACTCTGGTCCCCATGATTTGTTACTGCCCAAGATGTTGTCTTTCACCCATATTGGCTCCCACCTTGCTGGTCTTGTCAATTCCTTCCCCTCTCCATTACTCTTATTGAGTTGATTCAAACATTGATCATCTTGGAAGCCTTTGTTGATTCTCTATGCCCCTTGCACAAGGCTTTGTTGAACTCCCTGTGGGAGGTTGGTGTGCCCAGCTTCTTGCAGAGGACTGTATATTTAAATATTCTCAGAGCCTTGTCAAGATTCTGGTATGCAGCAGGATCTGTAAATATTTGGCCAGACAATATGATACCTTTAGTAAAGATGATGACGATGATGATGATGATGATGTGATGGTGGTGGTGATGGTGACCATGGTGATAATGGCGAACTTTTACATGGTGGCTGCCACACCCTAGGAATTGTTGTAAGGGTTTTTATACATATTTATTGTATTGTATTGTGTTACGGTGTAGATCTAAAATGTTCCCCCCAGAGCACATATGTTCAGAGGTGGGGCTTGGGCAAGTGATGAAGTCATCAGGGCTCTAAACTCATCATTGGCCGAATCCACCGATGAGATCATAAATCGATGGCATCATTGAGAGCTGACGATGTGGGGCCTAGTCGAAGGGAGTAGATCACGCAGGCATGACCTGGGGGTCTGTGTGTGGTCCCTGGCCCTTCCCTCTTGGGCTCATTCTCTTGCTTTCTGCTTCTTGGCTGCCATGAGGAGAGCAGCTTTCCCCTACTACACCATGCAAAGGAGCCTCTGCTCCACCTCAGGCCCACAACAACGGAACCAGTCAAACATGGATCGAACTTTCGGAAACTGTGAGCCAGAAGAAACCTCTGCTCCTCTGAAGTTGTTTATGTCAGGCAACATGTCGCAGTGTCTGGAAGGTGGCTAATACATTTATCCTATCCTTATAACGACTCCACAGAGTTGCTCTTTTTGCTCCCTATTATATCAGTAAGTAGAATGTGTTGAACACATTTCAATAATTTTCCAAAGTCTAAATGAGTTCAGATACAGATTTTCGCTTTCTTATCAAAGTGCTCACACCCCCACCATTACACTTCCAGAGCGCTAAAAGATCTGCTGTCCTGGGAGAGCTGTCCCAGAAGACCTGTTCCCTGTCTCTTCTCCCCTACCGTAAGAACAAATGCTGCTCTTACATCTGGTGGTTTGGGAGCTCAGGAACAAAGCACTTTGCATTTCAGCATAAATTGCTGAGCCTCCGAGTAGCCCTGCCTGGCTCCGGAGGACAGGAGCATGTCCCAAGTCCCCACGGCCCTTCCCAATTCCCAGGCACTTATCTCTCAGACAGCTTTGATGGAATGATTTACAACTGCTTGGTGTTTTCCAGCAGGAAGGTGAAAAAAATGCCACCTACCAAGGAACAGCAATTGCACAGCCTCTCACGAAAGGCTGTGGATGGTGACAGACCTGCCTGCTTTCATCCCTGCCCTGTAACACTGTAATGAAGGGCCCCGTGGGTCCCTTAGCATCCCTGCCCTGACTGGCTGAGCAGCAGGGAGGGAAATATATTGAAATAGGGGCTGAGCAACATAAAATGCAGGCACCGGGAGATTTTATGAGTAGTAAAATCTCCCTGTGCTTCCACTGAGCTTCAATTATTTTTTCTTTTACATTCTTCTTCTTATCTATAACAAATAGGCTCATAGTAAAAATATTCATGGAACTTCTTTCATGTGCTAGATGCCAGGGACACTGATTTGGGAAAATACCGAGCCACTGCCCCAGGAAAGCTTAGTCTAATTGGGGAGGATGGGAGAAAGTATTTGCTGTCAAGTGGAGTAAGTGCTATGACAGACTAAGTCTGGGACCATCGACACACAGGGGAGGGAAGTCTTACTCTGCTTGAGAAATCGAGAGACACCCTACAAGGTTGTACTAATGGTCCCAAGACTGAAAAGACCAAAAGGAAAGCCCAGGCCGAAGGAACAACTTGTGCAAAGGTATGAGGGCACAAAAGGTTGCTGTTATGTCTTATGTGTTAACTTGCATAAACCATAAAACCCGGTTATTTAATCAGACACTGATCTAGTTGTTGTTGTGAAAGCAATCTGTTGATGCGACTAATCTTACAATCAGTTGATTTCAAGTGCTGAGGATGTCCCTCAGCAATGTAAGCCTCATGCAACCAGTTGGAGGACTTAAGTGCAAAACCTGGGTATCATAGAGGTGAAGAAATTTCGCTTCAAGCCTGCAACACAAAATCTTGCCTGAGTCTCCAGCCTGCTGATTTGCCTTATGGATTTCACACCTGCAGCGTCCATCATCATGAGGGCCAGGTCTTTGGGATAAACCTCATAATAGGTGCTCGTATACCTGTAGGTCTGTCTCTTGGTCACATTTCTCTAGTAGAGAAGTCAACATACGCATAGGGACTGTGTAATACTGTGTAATACTTCCGTGCCTCTGGAGCACAGGGAGCACAGATGGGAGTAGAAGACATTGTAACTCATGGAGGAATAAGAAGGAGGTATGGTTTTCCCTCAAAGACAGTGGGAGCTATGAAAGAAGTGAGTGAATGGCTGTTCAGGGGTATGTTTCCAAAAGATCACCCAAGTGGCTAAGTGGGTAACAGTGTGTCCTGGGCTTTTCTGGCCTCCTGCCACTTCCTGTAAGATTATCACAGTGGCACTAAGAACAAACAGGAGCAATTGTCTGCAACAGGAAAACCTGAGAATGTGAGTCGTGAAATCAGACAAACCCAGCTCGGATACCAGCTTTTCCACTCACTCAGCGTGTAACTTGGACAAAGCTCTGATTCTCTAAACCTTAGTCTCTTGGTCCATAAATGAGGGGACAGCCGTCTAGGGTGGTGGTAGGGATGAAATAAAATAGCACCTGCAGAGCTGCGCTGAGGATCCCCTTTATAATTCCCAGCCCTCTCTGTGCTCCCAGAGCTGAAACCACTGGAGGCGGCATCTTCCCTTCCAGATTTGTCTGGTTCAGAGGGGAGACGACACAGGTCCAGCAGTGGGTATTGTTCCCCAGCTTTCTGTACTCACCTCTGTGAGTTTCTGGGGTGCAATCTATCCCCCACAGGCCCTGCTTATGTGGAAGATTCTTTCCTTCCCTCTACTTCAGACTGACAGGTCGGTGGTCTCCCTCCTTTGCTCTTCCCGGGGAAGTTTCAGATCCCATAACGTGGCTCAGACCTTGTAAACAGATCCCATATGAAATTTTCTTCAACTACCTCTTTGCCATGTGCTGAACTCATAGTAAGAATTCTATGCATGTTTTCTTGGTGAGCTACGATTGCCCAAATAAACTTGGATGCAAAGTGGCCCACAGTTTGCCTTAGGTCATCTGAATAGCTTTTATGTAGAGAGACCTGGCACAGTAGCTGTTTCACACACAACAACAAACTGCAGAAATCATTGCTAGCATTATCTCTATCTACGGGTGAGAAAACTGAGCTGCAAAAAACTTACTACATTTGTCCAGGTATGCACAGGTAGTCAAGGGTTCAAAAGCAGAAATTAGGAACTTGTAAAACCCTCTAGTAATATCATCTTTCTTTCCACACAACCCTGAAACCCCCCAGTGGGTCCTGTGCCTCACATGCATTTGTACGATCAGTCAAGTCATGTCTGTTTCTCATCACAGCCAGCTTCAGCTTTGGAGCAGATTCACTCAGCCTGCCAGTCCATCTGTCTACCGAAGCCAAGAGAGATGGGGATGTGGGGTGGAGGATGGTCAATCTCAGCCAAATGCATAATTTATTGCCAGAAGCCCCTAGAATCAATCAGAACACTGTCTCTAAATCTGCCAGAAAGCCCTCCTGGTCTGTCTTAATTCTTCTGCACTCTGGGCGGATTGTCAGGTAGTCAGAGATGTGGACTCCTCAGAATCAGGGCTCCCAAGATGGGTCCTTCCGTCCCTCTGCTACTCCACTGACAGCCCTGGGTGGCAGCCTCAGGAACTGGGGCTTTCATGCTAAAGAGTCTGGGTCAGTACGATGCCTGTCATCAGTTATGGTACAAAGCTGGGTAGCTGGCCGTCCATCACACCTTTGACGTCTGTTCATTGCGCCATCAGATCCTGTGGCCTAGTTCAGCCTAGGGCTTGAGATTCCATATGCAGAATTAAAAGGCATCTATTCTCTCCTCTAATCTGAAATTTCTTTGTATCTGAATTTTTGGTATTTATTGGGCTCTAGCTTCATGAATATTTGATGTCAGAATAGTAGGACTTTGAGGTTCAACTTGTTTTTATTTTCATCAGAGTTTTTCTTTTCCTTTTACTGTATTCAAGAAGAATTAATACCGTATTCCAAATTTCCAAAAAATTAGTATATATTCCAACAGGATGTTATAAATCTGTTTTCATAATTTCATTTCTATCTGTTGATCTTGCTCCTATTAGTATATAAGATTATAAGATACAAGACCAATATAAGGTGCCCAGAATGATCTTCTTCAAAGGTTATCTATGGTTATTTCTGGATGATGGGATTTGTGGTAAATTTTACATTTCTACTTTGCACTTTCCTGAATTACTCAAGTGTTTTATGGCAGTCATGTATCATTTGCACAGAGGCAATCTTTATTGTCTCCTAAGAGAGAGGGAGTAAAATAGAATCCAGAACTAAGAGGAAGATGCTAATGATTTTCAGATCTTAGCCTATACAATACCAGTGAAAAAATGGAGAGTCAGAGAGGGCAATGGATTTACCTAAGTCACACAATAATTCGATTGTTGAAGCAAGACTAGCCTCAAGACACAGGTTTCTGTCTAGATTTTCTCCCAATATTGGAGTATCTGGCACACAGCAAGTACTCAATAAAGATCGGGTCCAAAAACACCCTTTAGGTTGCGCTGGTTCCCAAATCTTCTCCCTTAGCGACACAGCTTTATTCACAGTGGCAAAATACAGTACTACTCAGCTGTCCACCAGTGAATGGACAGATAACCAGGGACGTTATTATCCACACAATGGAACAGTGCTTATCCGTAAAGAAAAACTTACCTGAGTACACACAGAGGAATCTCAAAAAGCACTGTGCCAGGTCAGAGAAGCCAAGCACAAAAGAGTACACGCTGCATGATCTCATACATCTGGTAAGAGTCAAACGCCATCTGTAGTCACTCAAATAGGCAGTCCAGGCTGAGGGGTGGGAACTGGCTTCAAAAGGTTATAAACGCTTCGGAGGTGAGGGAAATGCTCTGTATCTGATAGCAGCGGGGATTTCACAGGCTGGCACACACACCTGCCAGAAGACACTGACTGCATACCTAAAACGCAAGCATTTAATTCTGTGTTCATTGTAACTCAGACATTGGCACAGCGTCCAAAGACCACATAAAAATACCCTTGGGGTACAGTGCTGTATTTGTAAACCTGTTCTCTCTCTGAATGGGCTACACTGCTTTATTATTTTTTTTTTGTAGCCATTTTGAAAATTGTAACTTAATACAAGTAGATATTGATAAAGAAAATATAAAAACCGTTCTATGAAAAAATGATTTTTCCATAACAAAAATTATTAGAAAACAACAGTAGTAATAAACTGTGCATTGTGATCTTAAAAGAATATTGTTTCTTTTGATTTATTTCACTTAAGAATATGCTCTCAAAGTGCATCTATTTACCTACAAAGATCTCAAGTTTGTCCTTCTTTATGGTTGACTATTGCTCCATTATTTTTATTTTTAAAAACCCACATCTTCTTTATCCATTCATCAGTTGACTGACATTTGGGCTGTTTCCAAGACTTAGCTATTACAAATGGTGCTGCTCTAAACCTGGGTGTGTATATATCGCTGTGGTATGATGCTTTTAATTCTGTGGGGAAGATACCACTTTAAAGTGATATTAATGTTGTTTTAAATGACTGGAAAATCTGATTAAAAAAGGCCTATTGGGTAATAACAATAATAACATTGAGAAGGAGAAGGAAGGGGTATTTATGACAAACTTGTTAAGGACTGGGAAATGCACTTAAACTTCCGATGGCTTTGTATAAGGTATGCATCATTATTAACCTCATTCTACAGATCAGGAAATTGAGACACTGAGAGAATGGAGCTGGAATTCAATCCCAGGTAGTCTGGGGAGAGTAAAAATTTCTTTTTAGATTTTATCCTTGAAAGGCATAAACTACAAACTGTGTGGGAAATTCACATGTCAAGTCAAGCAAGGAGTACGGGGAGCCTCCTACTCTGCCAATGGGCAGACTCTGCTGCACTTAAGTGTGGGGTCCTTCTTAGGGTTGAGAATAAGCAAGAGCGCAGTTTACTTTTTTCTTTCTCTCATCCATGTCAATATGTGCCACTGAAGTTGTCACAAAGCCAATAAACAAATCAGCAAAATGACCGTTGGATAATGTGTATTAGGCTGTCCTTCTTTCACAGTTCCCAAGGGTGGACAAGACGAATAAGGGTGACTGAGTTTCCGGAAGGAAACATGAATGATCATGCTGTCCAGTGACCCCTTTTCCCCATTTTGGGGGCGAGTCGAGCTCCTGATGCTAACAGAGCATCCCAGGTGGCCAGGCTCCTCTTAATCCTGCAGGTGACCATGGTCTCTTCGGAGGCCAGGAGTCCATGACATTTTCAGGTTGTGCTCTGTCTGACATGGGGGAAGTGAGCTCAAAGAAGGGAAAGACACGCTCTCCAGCACAGATGTGCCCTTTTCTGTGAACCGTGTCCCCTCTGAGACTGGACTTGTCAACGCTGCTGAGAAGCCGCCGGTGGAAGGAAAGTCCTTTCCAGAGGAAGGCCCTGGATACACTGCAAATGTGGGCTGACCTTTCTGTCCCTATTCTTCTCCTCTCTTTATCCGCCTGTGTCAGACGAATTAAAATTGAGGATGCTGAGTAGTGTCTGGTACACAGTAAAAACCCAATAAAATTTAGCAAAGATTGTCATAATCAGAGAAATTGTTTCAGTTCCAACATGCATCTTCTTCAGATTTTGAAGTTTGGAATGCATCCTAAAATTGATGTGCAGTCTTTTATAAATCTAAATTTACCCCAAAATAAAATGTTTATTTAGAAACCAGTGTATTCATTTCATGTGGTACTGAAACTCTCAGTGGCTTTTTAAAAAAATAAATTCTTAGTTTGAAAAACCAATAGAATAACTTACAGTAGTTAGTGCTTTAGAATCAAAGTAACCAGGACTCATGGGACCTCAACTTGTGCTACAGATGAAGATACAATGATGAGTTTTGAATGACTGCCAGATAATTACTGAAGGGAGCTACAGTGGCCTCAATCAGTCCTTCACATATACATTGTGATTCCTACCACAGGGCTGTTGCACATGCTGCTCTTTGAGTTCTTTTCACTTAGTTAATGCCTCATCACCCACTCACCTCCAGCTTTAATATGATTTCTTCAGGGAAGGCCACTCTTATTTCTTTGTCTAGGTCAAAACTTTTTCCAATATCACCTGTCATTTATTATGGCCTATGTCACAGTTGCAATTTTACGTGTATTACACAAATATTTGATAATTATCTGTCTCTTCCAACAGACCCATGGGAGAAGCTTACTGATCACATTATCTCCAGAACTTAGAGTGGTTTTGGGCTTATAGCAGGAGCAAGATAAATCCTCTGTATGAATGAACAAACAACTGAGTGAGTTTTGGTCACTCCAGGCGCCCGGATGACGTTTTGTGTTTCGCTTTTTAACCTGTGTTTGAGTGATAACCTTGATTCGTGTCTCTTACGTTTCACAACTGCAGCTCCGAAGGACAAGAATTTTTGTCTGCTTTGAATGGTTGAAATGGGCACTTGCTGTGTTTCGTGTTGCATTATCACCGTTTTTGTCTCTGCCACACCTTGTCTCGACCTCCCTGAGAGTCATGAGAGCAGGTATTATATCCTGATCCCCGTGCCGTCCTGAGTCGTACATCCACAGCCAAAGTTAGGATTGTCTCCCCCAAGCTTTTATTCAGTGTCTACATCTCGCTACGGGACATTGCTACTTGGCATCCTGCGGACAATTTAACACCCACGTTTTCAAACCCGGACTCTCGATCCTTGTGGAGCCCACTGTTGTATAAATGAATATACGCATGCCTCTGTGGTAGCCAAGGATCTCCCTCGCTGTACCTAGGTGACTTACAGAAAGCTGTACACTCCCCTGCCGTTCTGTCCTCACAGGGACGGGACCACTATGTGCTTCCGACAGTGTGGAGTGGTGTAGAGCAGGTGCACTGGGAATCAGCTGGTCTGAGTTCAAGCTCTAACTCTACTTAACCTTAGAAAAAGGAGCAAGTGGCAGAGATTCGTAAGTGGTAAATCTGAAGTTGAGACCTTTCCCCTAACTGTTTCGTTCAATGTATAACAAATAGATTCGGTGAGCAGTACTGTGCTGTTTTAACAACTAGAAAATGTAGACTCAGAGTGGAGAAATCGTCATGTTGCAAAAAAGCAGAGTGGGGATTAGAACCTATACCTATCCAAATTCAAAGTGGAAGTCTCTTTTATATCATCTTGCCTTATGCCCTCGCTCTGTGGCCTTGAGCATGATGTTTAACCCCTCTGATCTTCTGTAACTGAGAGGATTACCATGCAGACTTCCTGTGGCTGTCTGAAGGGTCCAATAACAATGTGTAGTAAGATGTTATGTAAAAGCAGTTATGACTGAATGCAATCCACACACAGGTAGGGCAGAAGGCATCAGTTCTTTTGTTGGACAGATCGGAACTCTTATTATCCCTGAAAGAGTTATCACAGCTGGAGAAACAACAACACAATCCCTGCCACAAATGTGTGTATGTGTGTGGGGCAGACGAAAGATAATTGCAGCTCTCTCTTCCCAGCCTATTTTTCTTTTTACTGAAACACAGTTTCAAATTAGATTGGTTATTCTTTGGCTGAGGTATGAGCATGTACAGCCCAGCTGTTCGGAGCAAGAGGCGAGCAGTTAAATACTTCTCTGTACCCTGGCTGGCCGCCAGCTGCCCAGCAGATAGCTTCATGTGCTGAGCTCCTCTGGGAGCACTGTCCCTCCCCAAGCATCCCTTGGATATTACTGCGTTTTGCCACAGGCCCCACCTTTTCCTACATAGATGCTAATTTCCTTAAGAAAATGTCCTCCGATCCTTTGTATTGTCACTCATTGACTCACATCCGCAGCAGGTATGAAATTCTGGCTGGCCCCAGATAGTGGCAATTTCCCCCCGTACAGTTTTGTCTCATCTTGCTGAACACCTCTTTTGCTGAGCCTTGCTTATCCATTACTTTTCCCCTCAGTGAGATCGGAGGTTGTACTGCTGACAGTGCTTAGCAACCTAGTCTCTGTTGCAGCAAAGGGAGGGAAAGAAGGGGATTGATAATCACAGTAGGCACAGAGAAATGCCAGTCAGTGCCCCGCCCCCAAAAGTCTTCTTTGTACAAGCAAACAGGTACATTTGTGAATAAGAATAACAACAAACACTGCTAGGATAATTTTTGTGATTGGCACTGCTCTGAATGTTTTAGATAATTTATCACACTTACATCTCATGACAATCCTGAGGGGAAGGGACTTTCGTGATCCTACCTTCTACAGACGAGGAGACTAAGGCTAGCAAGTCCAGAATCTCACAGAGAAGCGGCAAAACCAGACAGACTCAGAGTTTACACTATCAACCTTGTACAGTAGACACTCTCTGATGATTGCAAAATAGTGTACACTCAATGGAGTGAGGGATTAAACATTGCTTAAGAATAGAAGTGCTCTCAGTCAGGTAGTCACATTTGCAAAGGTCTCCAGGTGCCAAAGAAATTGCACCTACTGGAACCAAAAGCAGGCCATTGCATTTAGACCATCACAGAGTCTGGAGGAAGCGAGAAAATGGAGCAGTAAAGAAGAGGTATCGGTGGAAAGGTGGCTTCTGGTGGAGTGGAAAAGGCTCCAAATGTCGAGCCAGAGTCTTGAACTGTAACCGCGTTAAACTCTGGCATTTAGAAAGGGGTGTGATGTGAATGCTTTAAACTGGGAATAACTTCTCTGTGGGGAACAGATCAGAGAGAGGGCCTGAAGGGAAAATGAAAGATGAGGGACACTGTGCTGGGTGGTGACAAGGCGGGGTTAGGAGTCACGGTCTCCTTTTATCTACTGCTTTTGGGGGAAAATGGGCTTCCATCCTAAGTGAGTCATGCAGACTTCAAGCTTGGCTATGTGAACTTCCACGCAAAAGCAATGAATGCCCTATCATGAGAAGAAAGAGAAATGTTAGTGGGAGGGCAGAACGAATTAGACGTGTCCTGCAAACGTTTTGCAACACAAATGTCAAAATTACATCCATCTTTCAGCACTCGTTAGTCCTTGAGCTAGGTTACTTAGGAAATAATTCCAGCCAGGTGAGAACTCTTGGGATAGAAGGTATGTGGTAAGTGGCCCTCTTGATTGCAAGTTGCGTTTTCAACCCCATGCTCTTGCTCCTCTGCCCCACTGAAAGTCACTGGGTCACTAAAACAAAAGAGTTTGTTTCCGCGCGCCCGAGGCCTCTGCTTCTATCTACTCCTGACTTTGCCCTTGTGTTAGCATTCAGGAACTCTCACTGTCAGAGTGTCTTGGGTAATTAGAGGCAAAAAACAAATACTAATTAGCACTCTGGCTGTATCCTGAGGATGCCACAGGCATAGACCCTACCCCAGGGTTTGTGTTTCTAAGATTCTTTGAATTTCCATACTTTAGAACTCCTCTTTTTATGTAAGAAAGAGCACAGGAACAGTGTAGCATTTGGTTCAAATCATTACATTTCAGTTGGGTAGGCTCTGACTCAAGCACTTACAAGTGCAACATCTATAGGTAAGTTAAAACAATCTCCCAGAGCCCCAGCTTTCTCATACATGAAATGGGAACAGTAATCTCTAATGCGCTTGTCTAATGTGGATGAAAGAGCAAGTACAGTGTTCACAGTTCTTGGCACATGATATGCATTCACTAAGCAAGTGTGAGCGTGCACACTATATAAGGGAGGTCAGGTATGAAATACGGGGAAGTAGATTCCTCTCTGATCTGTCCACTTGCATCACCTCTCTGGGGCCTGGAGCACTCGCGTCTCATATCAGCACCACTGCAAAGTCCCTTTGCGTGGTCTCAGTTTCTTCCCTGTCTTCTCTTCCCGAATAACTGTACATCTATTTCCCGGGGCTGCCATAACAAACTGTCACAATTGCAAGGCTTCAGACAGCAGAATGTATTCCCTCATTGCTCTAGAGGTCGCAGATGCGACACCCTGGTGTTTCCAGCCTCTCTCCCTTTGGAGGTTCTGAGGAGAAATCCAGCCCTTCCTGACTTCTGTTGTGGGTCACTGCCAGACGTTGGTGCGCCTTCGCATGAACTGCACCAGTCCAGTCTCTGCCTCTGCCTTCTCATAACCGTGTTCCTCTGATGTCCTCTGCATCTCTCTCTTCTCTGTGTATAACTCCCTTGTGAGTTTTCCTCTAAAAGACGTCTATCTTTGGGTCTCCTCAAGGGAGGTCATGAGGAATGCTCTCATCCCAAGACTCCTACATTTATTACATCTGCTTTTTAAATTTGGGTACCAGGGATGGAACTCAGAACCTTGAGCTTGCTAGGCAGGCTGAGCTAGATCCCTGACCCTTACATCTGAAAAGAACGAAGGTTATGTTCACGGGTTCCTAAGCTTAGCAGGTGTACATATCTTTTTGATATGTCCTTTCCCACCATTCCCACTTCAAAATCAGCAGAGACGACAAGAAAGTCGAAGGAAGAGGACAACTGGACACTAGAAAGAGAAGAAGGGTTTAAAGGTAGAAAATAGGGGCATGAATATGATCAAAGTACATTATAGACGATGAACCCCCCTCTTCCCACAAAAACTAGGGGGAGGGTGGGCCGCAGAGGATGTTGGAGAGAATGATTAAAGAATGTTATGTCCAGGTAGAACCTTGCCAAAATGAAACCCATTTATCTATATAACTGAAATGAAGATATAAAAATGTGGGGTGGGGGAAGAAAGAAAAAAAAGGAGACCATAACAAGCATTGCAAGGATGTGGAGAAACTGGACTCATCGGATGTTTCTGTTGGGGAGATAAAATGGCATCAGCACTAAGCAAACTGATGTGGTAGTTTCTCAAAGTTTGGAGCATAGCAATGTCTGACTTAGAATTCCCCTCTCAGGTGTATGCTCCTAGGCGTAAAACCCCAAATCGATTCAGGACATTCAGGTGGCCGTGACAGCACAATGAAAACCCTCACGAAAGAGGAATTCCAGAACTGCTTCAGAAAGCAGCAATAATGATGGGATAAGAGTGTTCAAAGTGAGGAGAACTGCTTCAAGGGAGATTAATGGCAGTGTGTCTTTTACTGTAATAACTTATTTTAAATGTAAAAACATACCATATTTTTCAATCACACCTCATATGTGGGATCTAAAAGTAACTGAGCTCACAAAACTAAATGGAATACTACTCGGCCATAAAGAATAAGACATTAGATTCATTCATAGGAAAATGGATACATATTGAGGATATACTCTTAAGTGAAATAAATAAGTCACACATGTGTAAATACCAAATAGTTTCTCTGGTATGAAAAGCTCTAATAGTACATAAGATCCTAATGATATAATTGACCTTGTGAAATAGGAAGAAAAGGGCTAAAGGTGTAGGGAAAATGGGAAGGGTAGGGGAAAGGTAATAAGGGAAAACAAAAAAATATGACAAAATGAAAAAATGGAAGTAAAGTGTTTGGAAATGGGCAGGGAAGGAGTGGGTGAAGGGAGGGCAGGGATAAGGGGGAAAAAATGAGAACCAAGACCTGTCATGTAAAGGTACAAGATCCCAATAATGAATGTAACTGTACTGTGTACCTTAAATGTACCAATAAACTCAATAAAAGAAAAAAAAGTAAATTAGTGATTTCCAGAGATTGGAAAGTAGATAAGAAGGGGGATAGGGAAGGATTGCTTGTGTTACAGCAAAATAGAAGGAATAAGTTCTGGTGTTCTATTATACAGAGGATGACTATAATTAATAATGCTGTAGAACATTCAAAATATCTAGAAGAGAGGATTTTGAATGTTCCCATTACCAAAAAAAAGAAAAAAATGTTTGACATGTTGGAAAATCTAAGTATTCTGATCAGTACACAATACATAAATGTATAAAAATATTACGCTGTACCTGATAAAGATGCACAATTATTACTTGTCAATTAAAGAGCTATGGATTTTGCTCATTTTACAAATTGAGGTCTTTTCAGATACCTACTTCACCTTGGTGAACTTGGTACATAGTTTGTGCTTTTCAAGACATAATTCTATTTCACCTAAGTGCTTGAGTACATATTTATTTCATTTGTAGTGTTTTTCAATTTCTGCAGGGTATTCTTTTATTCTTTCCTAATACTGGTAATCTGTGTCTTCTTACATTTTTGTATACCAGTCTTACTAGAGGTTTATCAAGTGCATTGCTCTTTTCAAAGCACCAATATCTTTTGATTTCACTGATTTTCCATAATGCTTGTCTGTTGTCAAATTCATGTATAAACACTCTTAATCATTTCTTTGTTAAAGCAACTATAATAATATTATTTTATTTGTGTGGGAGTTTTTTGCTTATTATTTTTGTATTTCTTAAAGTGGAAGTTTTGAATATTGATTTATGACCCTTCTTGCTTTTTTAATGTAAACATTAGTTGGTATAAAATTCCCTATAGACCTGGCTATGTTTTTTTTCATCTTATAAATGTTGATATGTCACATTTTATTTTCATTTAATTCTAAATATTCCTTAGTTTTCCTTGAGATTTATTTTTGATTAATGGGAAATAGAAGAATATCTTATTTAATTGCCAAGTGTTCAGAGATCTTCCTGTTATCTTCTATTTACTGATTTCTAGTCAAATTTTGTTAAGATCAGATAATATACGTTGCCTGTTTACAATTCTTTTAAATGTGCCAAAGTTTATTTTATGAGTCAAGATAGTTTTCTCATGGTGAACACTGTACATGCACTTAAGAACTGTATTGTGTTATAGAACTTTTCTCTAAACATTAATTGGACTCAGTGGTATTGTCTGGTATTGTCTCAGTTTCCTGTAACCATGTAGATCTTCAACTACAAGTTCTACTAATGGTCAGAGAATTACATGGAAGTGTCTATACGGGCGGATTTGTTTATTTCTCCCTTTTTCCTTTGGCTTTTGTTTATGTATTTTGAAGCTGCATTGTTAGGTCCATACACATTTGATATGTTTTTGGTGAATTTATTTTTCATCATGATATAATATCCCTCTTTATTCTTGGTAATTTTCTTTGCTCTGGAATTTCCTTTTTTGATATTACTATAGCTACCAGCATTTCTTTTTTTGTTTACATTGTTTTTTTTCTTCCTTATATATTTAACCCTACTTACATCATTATATTTAAAGGCAATTCCTCAAAGGTAGTGTGTCACTGGATCATGGTATTTAATGCATCCTCAAAATTGCCACTTTAAATTGGAAAATTGGAGCATTTATAGTACTTGCAGTTATTGACATATTTGGAAGTGTGTATACCTCTTTGTTATTTGCTGTCTGTTTGTTCCCTTTGGTATTTGATTCTTTGTTTCCTCTTGTCCGCCTTCTTTTGTGCTATTTGAACCTTTTTAGTATCCAATTTTAATTTACATGTTGTGGCTTTCATTATATCTATTCACATAGCGTTTTTGTAGTGGCTGTTGAAAAAATACTTCACATTTCAAAGTCTATTCAGTCAGCAGTTTACTGCTTCAAATGGAATGTAAAATATTATCACAGTCTAGATCTTTTTGCCTTTCCATTTTGTGTTGCCATTGTCTTATACAGCACATCTGCATACATTAAAAATCCCCCTGGACAGTGTTAGAATACCTGCTTTCTACTGCTAAATCTATTTGTTAAAACTCCAGAGGAAAATAGCCTACTATATTTATTCAGATATCTACTATTTCTGTTGCTCTTGCTTCCCTACCAATGCTCCAATTTTGTCTGACATTGTCTCCTTTTTGCCTGAAGAGTTTCCTTTGGCAATTCTTTCACAGGAGGTCAGTTGGCAATACATTAGTTTGCTTTTCTTCATATGAGAATGTCTATGTTTCACTTGCATTCTTGAAGTATATTTTTTCTATATCTGATTCTGAGGAGTCAGTGATTTTCTTCCACATTAAAAATATTGTTGCATTTTACTTGGGCTTTTATGCTTACTGCTATGAAATCTATACACATCCAAGTTGTTATTTATTTCTTTATAAATATAATATTTTCCCCTCTACCAAATGCTTTCAAGATTTTGTCTTTACTTTTCTGAAGTTTGATTATTATCTACACCAGCACAAACTTTTCAAATTCATCTTGATTGACATTCAACAACCTGCTGTAAGTGTAAAGTCATTTTTTGTGTGAAGTAAAAAATTTGGAGATTTATAGCAACTGTTTCTTGAAATATTTTTTTCTTCCCAAACTCTTTCTTCTGTTTCTGATGACATGGATATTAGTTGTTTTATGTTGCCCTGTGAGGCTGGTTTATATTTTTGTTTTTGTTTTTTGGTCTGTATGTTCAGCTTAATTTCTACTGATCTAAAGGTCAGGTCCTCTGTTAGGTCTGTCCTGTTATCTCATTCATTTATTGCATTTTTCTTTAAAAATTTAATTTTTCTTCTTGTACTTTTCAGTTGTAGAATTTCCATTTGGTTCTTCTTTGTGTCTTTTATTTCTTTGCCAAAAATTTAAAATATATTTTCATCTTTTCAAGAGTGAGTGTTTTTATAATGGGTGATTTGGTTTCCTTTCAGATAATTCCAACAGTGATGTCACCTTGGCTTTCGCCTCTGCTGAATTCCCTTTTCCTGTTGCTCAATAATTTTCAGTTGTTTCCCTATATTATACTATGAGACTCTGATTATTGCTTAATCCAATAGAAAAGTGTTTTTCACAAATATCCCAGCTCCAGATAATAGTGTGCCTTTCTCTGGAGGGACAACACTATATTTCTTTGGGTGTGTACTTTGAAAATTCTCCCTAAAAAAACTCTCTATGCCTCTAAAGAAAAGAGCATGCTGGTGTTTTTGACTGGGCAGTTGGCCCAGTGAGTTTTGACTACAAGTTCCTACCACCCTTTTTTATGTTGTAGTTTTAATGTCATCTTCACTGAAAGGGCTTTGCAAGGATATTTGAACTTGGCTTTTCCACAAGCCATCCTTAGTTGGTCTACAACCTAGACAGTGACTCTCTTAGTTCAATTCTTAATAAACTGTAAAGACCCAGACCCACACTTACACAATTTGAGATGCCCAAGAATTCAGAAGCAATGTAACAGGAGACTTTTCCTGAGCTGCTATCTTACAATAGCTTTGGATTCCCTGAGTCTCTCCTCTATGGTCCCCCAGACAGGTATCTGGACTCCTTACATTGCATGTGTGCCCTAAAAACAAGCCACATATGAGGCAAAGCAGTTTGAGGAAGGAGGGAGAAAGAGAATCCATCTTGCTCCATCTTCTTGGGACCACAGCTGCCTCAATCAAAGAGAAAGTTGCCTTCCCTCAAATCTCTAGGCTCCCATGCCACTGTCACTATCAGATTGTGTCCTTTTGTTCATGGAGACTGAACTGAAGGACTCCTCCCAAGAATCCTCTATCTTCTCTGATTCCCACCTTCAGGCTTAGGGGCTGCAATGAATGAATCCAGGCTGAAGGAGAACAGAGGGAGAAATATTCAGCTTATGCTGATTCTATGACATTTCACATTATGCTATGCTCCCTAGTCTGCCTGTTGCTGTCCACTCTTCAAAGTTCTCAAGTAGCTGATCCATTCATTATGCCCAGGTATTGTAGCTGTCATCCACCGAGCAAACACAGTATTGTATACTTGCTGCATCTTACCCAGAATTCAAATGACCGGGCCAAGTTTTAATGCATGATGTTATCCTTACAGACTAGGGACAGTTAAGGACTTACATACTGAAGGTAAAACTACTTAAATTTGAAACTTGGATCTTACCTCATAGATTTGCCCCCAACAAACTGGGAAATTCTATATTTGTCTCTCTATGTCTGTGGGGAATTGTTTCCAGGACCCATTGAGATCCCATGCTCTGCAGATGCTCTGGTCCTTTTTAAAGTGGCATGTTGTTTGCATATAACCTAAGCACATCCTCCTGTATGTCTCTAGGTGACATATACTGCTCAGTAATATGTAAATGCTATGGTGATAGCTGTTTACTATTGAGGGACTAATAAGAATTAAGTGTGTTCATGCTTTCCAAATATTTCCCATCTTAAATTGGTTAACTTCACAGACTTGGAACCCACAGATGCAAAGGGTTAACTGTGTTATGGCCTTTCACGAGGGCTTACCTAAATAAATTCCCCAAGGGCACACCTCTGGCAATCAACAAAGCCGGCATTTGAATCAAGATCATGATCCAAGGCCCATTCTTCTTCCAGAACAAAATGTTGATTTTGTACAATCATTTTATTACCTGCGAGCATAAAGCATATGCTTCCCTTTTTCAGATAATAGTGGTTGACGGCAGCCCTTAAGTGCTGGAATTGGGCTATCAAGTCCCAGTAGAGCTTTGCTCAACAAAACCATAATAACCTGAGAGAATTCATTGCTCTCCAGGACTTTGTTCTTTCACAGTGATTTGTGAAGGGACCGGCCACCTCCTCTGGCTTGCAGCCTTGTCCTCTGATGACACAGTTGCCTAAAGAAACTGACTCCTCACTCCAATTTTGCACATAATTATCTCAGGAGAGAGCTGGAACTGAAGTGGCTCATGTTAAGTGCAGGAAACATACACAGTGAAAAATAGTCCATTGTGTATGGTAGCTAGTAGCTAGGTTCCAGAGAGAGTGCTTGTAACTCTCTAACTCCATCCGTCCCTGAAAGTCATCTACCCAATAGTTGTTTGAAGCCTAGGGGCCTCATAAATATTTGTCATTTGGGGGAGAAAACTAGTAACTCACCCAAGCATCTTCCTGTTCCATTGGAACATTCCAGTTGGTTGAGATCTCTTCACCTGATGTAAAGAAAGTCCTAATATATTCAGACTGCAAAGAACGGGATGACTGAAATGGGTGAGCGCATAGGATGGAGAGATTTAACTTCCTTACAGAAGATTCTGGGGCTCTGACAACTAATCTCATAATAATAAATTTTATAACATACAAGGAATAGAGCCCTAAAACAGAAACCAACTCTGTATAAGTTAGAATTATTTTAATCAATAGTGTCCAAAACCATCTCAGATTGGTTTGAGAGAACCAAACATGTATTGGCTTTAAATATATAGATAGTCTGTGTTTTCCCAAATTCTAGGAGTTGCCTAGTTTCATATGTAGCTTGACCAAACACTTAGTAACAACATAACTTTCTCTTTCTTCATAGTTTGCTCTGTGGTGGCTTTGTCCAGAGATAGCTCTTCACATACGATGGCTACCAGCAGCTCTGGAGATTGTAACTGCCCCTACTTTAGAGATTGTGATGATGAACACAGCAAGAAGAATTATAGTTGGCCCCCAGTTCCCAGCTCCTGGCATTTGTGCTCCTGTATCCCCCTCTCCCCGAGCCAGTAAGAACATGCAACTTGCTTCCAGCCGATAGGATATAGCAAAGGCGGTGAGACAGTAGCCCCTTCAGTGTGTTACATTCTGTGAGACCCACCTCAGCCAACTGGGGCTAGGGATTCTCTTGCTCCTCAGCAAATTCAACTGCTCTTTTAAGAAGGGAGGGGAACCATGGTTAGGATATAAACTTGGCAAGGTGCCTAGATGTTCAGCATTAGTATAATGAAAGGTTTGGCATTGCAGATCTGAAACAGTACAATACTATCAGTCTCCTTGTGTCCTTCGGAGATTGCCTGCTGGGCTAGATGAACCCAAAGTGTCATCTTTACAGACTTCTATGCAGCCAAATAATGGCGATGCTGACAAATCATTTATTTAAAACATAATTCATCATCATTCAGTTTCAGAAGAAACTGGTTTGGTGTAATGGGAGCTGATCCTGAGTATTAGTGTTGGAAAGGCACAGAGTTTACCCAATAATGAGGTGAGCCTGGAAGAGGAAGAACAGGTGTTTCAAGAAAGTTCAGTTTGAATGAATCTAAAATTGGGTTCGTCTAGGTTTTGTAAAGTAAAAGAAAAGAGAAGAACATTATTGAGCATCTGCCAGATGGTCTCAAGTGTATCATTTCCTTTAGGACAAAGAATCTACAGGGAAGATATGACCCTATTCGTTGCACAGGTGATGTTAAGATGAAATTAGGGTGAAGTTAAAGAAGGAGAGCTTCAAGAACTGAGGTGACATGCCCAGGATCACCCAAGTCTAATCCACCTCTTGCTGAACTTTGAAAACTGGGAAAGCTTTTGGGATCTACAATAACAGGCTTACGATATTTGCATTGAAAGGAATTTAGATACAGAAGAGGAAAATGAAAATAGATGAGTAGAAATAGGAGCCAAATGGCCTTGATTGGAAAACTCTGATATTTGGCATAAGTTGAACCAGTAACAGTTTCCAAGAAAATGAACCTTAATGGAGACACCAGAAAGTATGTCCACTTTGAACCCCGTGGAAGCAGATATTGCTCTGTTTTAAAGAGTGGACATTCATTATATTTTGGAAGCCTCTATATTTCTTTTTTCTCAATTTTTTTAAATTGAGCACAAATTTGAAACGCCACAGGCTGCCAGGCTGGCCTTCTTTTTTCCTTTCTTTTTGTCTTCTCCTTCCGCGTTTTTTTTTTTTTTTTTTTTTTTT
>NW_022900946.1:14670040-14693240 GCF_012274545.1 Fukomys damarensis | reverse complement strand
GGTAGCGGGGATCAAACTTGGGTCCTTGCGTTTGCAAGGCTGGCCACCGAACCGCTGAGCTAAATCCCCAGCCCTCCTTCTGCCTTTCATGTTGCAGACTATTTCTATCCTAGCTCGTTCCAAGGAGGACCTAAGGCAGTTATCAGAGATGCATATATTTCAAATACAATAAATTATAACTAATTAAGAGGATGTCAGTTCTTAAAAATGCAAACGATAACATAAAGTAAGGCAGGGAGAGCTAGAAGCAAAGCTTGTGACAGAAAATCCATGCCAAGGAGTCCCAGGCCCTGCTGGACGCTGGACACAGTCCACTTCTGGACTTGCCCTGAGCTCACTGGGAGATGCAAAGACAAGTGGTTGTGAAAAGAGCAAAGCACTTTTTTCTGCAAGCTTCATAAACCCTTTGTTAGAACAGAGCTCTGTAACAAAGGACAGACTCACAAGAGAAAAAAAAAATCAAAGAGAAGACCATTAATGTGTGTATTTCATGTAGGCACAGAAGACACCCAGAGAAAGAGAAATCCTTAAAGCTATGATTCGGGCTCTTCAGTTTCTCTCCATTTTAATTTTCCTGTCAGATCCTTCTTGGTTCCTGGGGATTCACTTCTCCCTCCCCCACCCCTGCCCCTCTTTTTCTCTCTCTCTTCCCCAAGTTGTTATTTTCCAGGGTCTGGATTTCAAATTTTGGAGAGTCTGGGTTGTCACATTTTTCCAGTCTTTTATAAAAATGTGATTCTGAATAACAGCTTCTGCAGCATCTTCGACAAAGGACAGCAGCAACCAGACAGCTGAGAAGGAGTTAGAGTCTCCAGAGGTGGCATTTCCGGGGAAGGTTAAAACGGGGCCACTAAAGCTGGTCAGCAGAGATCACTGACAGATTCTTCTGGGATCATTTCCAGCCTAATGGAGCCGAAAGCAGTCTTCAGTGTTTCACGTTTGCTTTCCTTGGTAGAAAAGGAGTAGAATATTCATCATCTTTGTAAATCTGCATCCTGCTTTGGGCAAACAGAGAGAGGTCAGGGAATTGTAGTTTTTGTTTTGGTTTGGTTTGGTTTTTTCCTGCACTACTTTCTTCTTAATTACCTTCAACTGAATCATCCTTCCTTTACTAGAGGGTTATGAGCAAACCTTCACAGTTACAAGAGTTGAATGCCTGTGTATAAAAACAAACAAGGTGAAAGGACTGCTTGGTGATGAAACTATGTCATTAAGTCTTCTTCACTGTGACCCTGCGCATGAGGTCTTGTCCTGCAAAGTGTGCAGCGGGAAAGAAACCCTCAAGTGCAAAGCCGCAGAGCTGTAAGGGTCCAGTTCAGGTCTGGGTGCGAGCTCTCCACAAGTTGCCCCCTTTCCCATTGTACTGTCCTCTCTGTCTCTACCTCCGACTGCTCTCATGGAAAAACTGAAAAGAATTTCTCTCAGGTCCTCTCAGCTGGAGGGCCCTATGTTAGGTAAGGAATATAGCTGTCAACAGCAGCCTCAAAGCAAACATGAAAACAAGGCTTATATTTCAGCAACACCCTAAATACAAACGGCTGGCATCTCGTCAAGGGAAAGTTTGGTAAGAAGGCAACCTGCAGAAGGACATCCAAGGCGTGAGATGGATCATCACTATTTTATTCTTTTTAACATGTTGATGGAAAACAATTCAAAGGGAGAGATTTCTAGTGCAAGTGAAATTACAGAGGCCCTGACAATCAGAGTCCCTGTTCTACCTCTGGCATCTGACTAATGAACTCCTAAGAGCTCAGTTGTGCTTCAGTCCACACCTGCAGGGAGGTAACGAGCTACAGAGTGGACAGCAGTAATTACCTGGGTTAGAGTCAGAGGGAGGCTGAGTGGGGCTGGAGTCAGCCAGACACGAAGCTGGTGAGAACAAGAGACAGCAAGATGGGAGGGGGGCGGAAGTAAAAGACATGTTTGGGAGGCTGTGGATTTCAGTCGAGCACAAGCTTAATTAGGACCAAAGCAGCCAAAGACAAAAGCAAAACAAAACCAAAGAAGTCCCCAAAACCTAATCTTCATGTACTCCTGCAAGTGCCAGGAACATGCATCACAATCATGGCTGGATCCTGCGCCCTGGCACTTGTCAATCATAGATTTGTGAAATGCTGATTGTGCAAGTGGGATAGGCTTTGGGGTGCAGCAAGTCCTGCCCTAACATCTGGTGTCCGGGCTCTGCTCCTGCACTGTGGGAGCAGCCTCAGGGAGAGAGACGGGGAGACACTTTGCCCCTGTGAATAGTGTTGAGTCTCCTTAAGTGTCACGTATTTCCCCTCCATAAGCCCATTGGCTCCAAACTTCTGGGATGAAGCAGAAGACTCCCCACTGTGTCAGAGTTACCAAGGCTGGCAATGGAATCCAGTCCAACCTGACTGTACACGTCAACACGCAAGAAGTCCAAGTCATTCATCCAGCAGGTGCACTGAAAAGCTTCTCTCCGGCTCTCTGTAATCTTCCCCTCTCTTGGGAAAGCCTCAAATGAAACAGCCACCTTCCCTTTGTTACATATATTTGATGTGATGTTGGTTGCCAGTGATTATTTTTACAGCAACCTTGCCTCTTCAAGCTCCAGCAAGGAATAGAGATTGAGCCAGCCACTTCGATGTCAAAATACAACAGAGGATGCATATGCAGTGTTGCTCAAAGCAAACCCAAGCCTCTGAAATCCGCATAGAGGTAAATAATCTTGTGTTTTGTGCAAAACTGAAACAGATAAGGAGAGGGATGGGGAAGCAGGTGGGAGAGAGGGCCACTGACAGCTCCACCATGGAGGATGCAGCTATCAGAAGAGCAGATTGAACTCAGAAAGCTCATTATTCCTGAAAGACAGCCCACTCAGCCCTGGATATTTCAAAGCCTCACAGTACCACTGAACTTGCTGAAGTTCCCAGAGGGGCCGTGTGTTGAAGAATATTAATAAGTCAGGGGTGCTTGGGCATGACATTAATCATAGCAAGTTTCAATATTGGCTAAATAGGATTGGCATGGGGAAGAGTGTTATTTTTTTTTTCCTGCAATGTACTTTCCCCATCCATACTCACCAACATTCTTTTAGATATCTGACATTATCTCCAGAAAAATGGCAGTGAATGGTCATACAGTAGCATAATTGATTTTACCTTCATTCTTTTCAGCATCTCTATTGCCCCAACTAATTACTTTAAAATACCTGTTTTATTTTTGCTATTCTTCAGGTGGGATCTTAGGGCCATTGATATAAAACAATATAGGTGAAGAAGGCATCTTCAAAGCACAGTCCTGAAAATAATGGCAGCATCTTAAACTTTTAGAGATCAAAGATGAGTTCCCCTCTGCTGCCCTTTGCTAACTGTGTTTCCATAGTGATGACAGAGCTTGGACTCCAAGGAGATAACAATAATACCATTTCAATAGAGCTTACTATGTGGTACACACCATTCATACTTCATTCTCAAGAAATCCCACGGTATTTCTATAAATGAGGAAACTGAGGCACAGCAAGTTAAGTAACTTGCACAAAAGTCTGAACTAAAAGGATCGCACAAGCAAGGATTCAAACCTAGGCGTTCTAACTTCAGAGCTGTCACTGATCAATCAATTTTCCTACCTGAGGAAGGTGGTGAAATAGGGAGATATTTACAATATCAATGCATATTTTCCTGTTTGATTCCATGGCTGGTAAACAAGGAGGCAGTCCATTCCACCTTTGGAAATCAGTGTGGTTGACATGAAGTTACCCGGGAATAATGAAAGGGATTGTAATTCCCAGACGAATGGACACACAACATTTGAGGCCCCAAGAAAAGCTGGAATTGTCCTTCAACTTTGTTTCTGAAAGCAAGAAATCAGCAGAGTGGAAATCTGTGGGTCTCAGAAAAGAATAATTTATGGGATAACTATAAAAGAAAGTATAAGTTTATTTGGTTTCATGATAAACACTTGTAGACATCTAACAACTACAGAGACATTTTCATAATGCAATATTTTATTATTAGGTTCTACTCAAAAGTAATCCTGAATCATATGACCCAACCACTCCTAGGTATCAACAGAAGAGAAATAAAGATCAATGTGTGTATAAAACTTACATATAAATATCTATAGCAGCTTTATTTCTAACTGAAAACAACCCAAGTATCCATGAGCAGGAGACTGGATTCACATATTTTGTCTATTATTAATACAAGGGCTTCCTTGTTGCAAAGAAAAGGAATGGACAATTGGTATCCATAACCATGTGGATGAAACACAATTGTGCCAAGTGAAAGCAGTCACAAAACAAGGATGCATGCTTTATGGCTCTGTTGATACAAAATTCTAGAAAATTCAAACTAACCTATAATGGCAGAAAGCCAACCAGTGTTTGTCTGGGGATGGGAGGGAGAGGACGTTGAGAGAGGTGATGGTTAATCTTGATCGGACTGAGAAATGTCTATGGAATTGGTAGAACTGGTAAAACACACTTTATGGAGTGTAGCTTTCTGGGTGTTTCCAGGTATACTGACATGTGGGACAGCAAAGTAACGGGGTAAATCACCCTGAGTGCAGGTGGCACCATCTATCAGGCTGAAGGCACAAGAAAAGTAGAAGAAGGAGGAAGCCTGCTAGCAAGGCTCTCTTCTCTCCTCTTTCTCTCTCTCTCTCTCTCTCTCTCTCTCTCTCATCTCCCCTCTCTTTCCTCTCTCTCTTTCCCTCCCTCCCTCCTCTTCTTGGCTGCCAAAAGTGAGTGGCTTTCCTCTATCACACCCTTCCACTAAGATATTTCTGCTTCTCCACAGGCCTAAAAGCAATCAGACAGAGGAGATACTTAGCTAGATGTTAGTTAGAAATGTCAGGGAGAACATTCTGAAAGAAGTCAGAGGTCTAATTTCCTGAGCTTTTGGTCCCTAAATTTACTTAGAACACATCACATTCCTCTTCAAATTCTCATGCCTATTCAGCCTCATAACTCTAGGGCTCACATTGTCACACAGGGGCCCAAACCCCAACTTTGTTGACCCTGCTTAACCCATTTAGATGCATTTACATGCATTTGCACTTCTTGATGGTCTTTGTTCGAACTAAGACCATATAAATTCAAAGTCTGCCCCCAAACCTAAGGGTGGAGGCTTAACAGTTGAGTGGGAGAAGCCCCTCAGTCACAGGCCTTATTCACTCTCCAAATTTTAGGACCATGAAAGAGAAACCAACCTGAGTCAGCTGCTACCCTGAGGTTCCATTCACTTGGCCCTCTCCCAAATGTACTCAAAAAAGCTATCTTGATTATTATCCAATAAAGAGCTTGCAAAACAATCACTTTCTGACTCTTGGTCCCTCACAAATCTTCTCAGGGAGGACCCAAGAGCTGAGATCATGACATAACACAATGTCATCACCTAAATTCTAGCAACAGACCCAGCTGACCATGGACTGAAACTGTGAGCCCAAATAAACCCCTCCTTCTCTAAGTTGATTTTCTTGGGTATTTTGCCTCAGTGACAAAAAGTAAGCAAGAATATTACAGAGGGGTGAAGGGAAACTTTAGGGGTGATGCATGGCTCATTACCTTGATTTTAGTGACAATGGCATTGATGTATGTACATGCGTGTCAACATTTTGCAAATTGTGTGTATTAACCAGTATGATTGCTTCTGTGTCTATTACACCTCAACAAGCTGTTTAAAAAGGGAAAGCAAATGCTCCTTCTGTGAGATGATTCTGCCCATGGTGTGACTGCAGAGCTTTAATAAGGGACAATTACTTGAGAGAAAAGACTCACACTGTGCTAAGAAGTGTACGACATCAAATTACACAGTGGCCAATGTGCTCAAGGCATTGTGAATTCATCCCAAATCTCCAAATGCAGTGACGTTCTCAGATTTTTCATTGTTACAGACTGAATTGTATCCCTTCCCCCAAATCATAAGTCAAAGTCTGACCCCTCAACCTACCTCCTAATGTGACTTTATCTGGATCTACAGCCTTTGAAGAGGCCAATGAATAAGATAAACTCATATAAGTGGGCCCTGACCCAGCTGACTGGTGTCCTTACCAGAAATGGAGATTAGGAGACAGGTACAGAGAGGGGCCAGGCGAGGACACGGGGAGAAGACACCATCCAGAAGCCACAGAGGGAGGTCTCAGGGACAAACAATCCTGCCAACAACTTGACTTTGGACTTCTGGTTTCCAGAACTTTGAGAAAATGAAGGCATGTTGTATAAACAGTCCGGTCTGTGGCATTTATCACTGCAGCCCTTGTAGATGAATACAATGATCTAAGAAGGCTCTGATGGCTGTGATGAGTAAAATGTGGTGGCTATCTCAGCAATCCAAGGGAGACCCAGAGTGTGGTGATGGACTTGAGACTTCTTCCTTTTTATGACTCAATAGAGGGGCTGCGGGGAACAGAAGTGCGGGGGATGACTCCCAGATTTCTGGCTTGGTTGCTTAAGGACTCTATGCCAGAGTCAGGGAGCCATGAGCAAAGGCAGATTCAGGAGGAAATATTAGCTATCAGGTCTTGCTACATGGATTTGGATGTGGCTGTGGCATTTCAAGTGGGCTTGTACGGCGGGAATATGAGCCCCGAGCAGGACACGCCACTCATGAGCAGAAGTGCCTAAAGTATATTAGTCAACTCTCCATCATTGAAACAAAATGTCTAACTCAAGCAACTTAAAGGAAGAAGGGCTTATTTTAGCTCATGGTTTCAGAACTTTCAGGCCATGGCCAGCATGATCTTGCTTTTAGGTTTGTGTGACACAGAGCCATCATGGTGGAAAGGTATGGGGGAAAGCTGCTTACCTCATGGCAGCCAGGAAGTAGAGAGAAAGGAAGAAGGACAGAGAGGAAGGGGTCAGGGAGAGGATATAGTGGCCAAGATCACTCCTTCAGGATTCACTCCATTTAACTAGACCCCACCTCCTAAGTCTGTACACCTGCCAATAATGCCATCAAATGCTGAACCCATCAGTGGATTAACCCAGTGATGAAAGTAAAGCCTCATGATCCAATCACTTCCTGAAAGCCCCACCTCTGAACAGAAGGGCCTGTAGGGGGACATTTTATATCCAAACCATAGCATCAGGAAATGTGCTCAGCTTCTCTGAGCTTCAGTTTCCTCAAATCCAAGATGTAGATGTTTATGAACCTCCTCAGCTCACTGTAGACATGGAGTACATTTATATATTACATGCCTGCCACAGTGTCTGATAAAGTTCTATATAAGTTTTGGTGAATATTAATATGCTTAACACAGGACCTGGGGTGTAATAACTACAAACTCATGTCAATGATTAATCAATTTTTGCTGAAGTCTATGGAGTGAAATCAATGAGCCTGAGAACAGACAGGCTGAGGGGTCCCTGGGCAGCAAGGACCATAAGGCTGGGCTATTATGTGAGCTGCTGGTGGCCACTGCTATCTCACGATCTAAATGCTTTTCCTTTAAAACCCACATGTAAGTGAAAGCAGCAGCACTGAGAAAGGGATTCATCCCTTGTGGCATGACCTGTTCTAATCTTGAAAAGGCAAGCATGTGTCCCACTTGGGCGTTGTTTCACGGATATGTGAAGAGCGAGACCATCAAGCCAGGATGGCTTTTTGCTTGTTGTTTTAGCACTTGGATGTATCTAAGATGGTTAAGCTGTGGCAGAGTTTGGGGTGAAGGGCAGAACAGAGACCTGATACTCCCTCTGATTCCTTAGAGCAGAGCCTCCCTCTGAGCGATGAAATGTGGGCAATTTCGGGTCAGGGAGCTGGGACAGGCCACCTCCATTTGATTGAAATTGTTTTCTAGCTTCTAACTAGTAAATTAGCACATTGCTCCAAGTTCCCCAGTTGTAATTCTCTTTAATGACAGGTTTTCATTGGTGGCTCAAAGGGGAAAATCGAAGGTGCCCAAAGGACACAGACTGCCATAGGTCGGGCTCTGATTTCTCAGGCAAAAGAGGCTGTGAGACACAGAGAACCGAAACAGGGGAGCTATTCGTCCCTGACACAGAGGGAGCTGCAGCCAGAGAGAACACAGCAGCCTCCAGTGGGGAGGGCAGTCAGGGCTGGCCTTCAAATTCAGGACACTGGCCTCCAGATCCAGGGCTCTTTTCTCTGACACAGGAGCCTTTGATTACTGAAGAACCAGTGTCAAATGTGTCTTTCCTTGACATACATACTTTAACAACTTCTCCCTCCTTAGACACATTTTTATGCCCAGAAATGACACAAACTCAGGGAAGATGAGAAGGCCAAGGTGCTCTTTCAGTCAGTGAAGGATGTAGAAAGCACAGACGTAAGTGTAGGCAATAAGTCCAAGGTCAAGTGATTGACAACTGAGTGAGGAAAGAAGCTGTACACACACACACACTTATTCCCAATATCCAAGGCCCTTCAGACTCAACACCCGACCATCTCCTCTCTGACCGTGTCTTCTGGTTCCATCCCCTGCTCTCTCTGATCCAACGAGAGTTGACCTCAATCATCTCAGCATGGTCCTGCTTCTGGGCTTTGCACTGGCTGTTCCGATCTCCGCCGTGCTTGTCTGTCAAACTTCCCCATGGTTTGCTGCCTCGCTTCCTTCTCCTTGCTCTCCTCATCCCTCTTGATGACTCATTTTTAAGCAGCCATCTGCCACCACTCCACCTCACACCTGCCCTGGCCTTTCCAGTGCCCCAGTCCCACTGGAGGTTTATTTTTTTCCCTCTTACTGCTTTCCAACATATCATTTGATTTCCTTATACTAATCGCTTATTATCTGCCTCCCTCCACTAAAATATGAGCTGCACTGGGGCAGAAGTCTTACTTATTGTAGTGCTCTGAGAATCCAGGCTGCGTCCTGCATGCAGTAGGATTCCAACAAAAATTCTGTGGGACAAATGAATACATCAGTCTACCTATTCTTTTCCAGGCAATGGGACACATGTCTTAGTTATGCTGGTAAGGGCAGGAGTCATGCTTATTCAATACTTTCCCTCCTGTGCCTGCAATCTGTAAGCAAACAAGTATTTGTTGACTGACTTCTCTCATTAAAAACAGCTGGCTGAATCAGCCATGGAAATTCTATCCCTTTTTTCAAGCAATTGATACCATTGTGTGGGCATGCAACAAAAACTCAGCCCCCAAAATCTAAGCCAGCTGGAAATAGACTCTGGGAAAACTTTTCTGCTGCCAAGACCAATTGTGTCTGCAATCTGTAAGCAAACAAGTATTTGTTGACTGACTTCTCTCATTAAAAACAGCTAGCTGAATCAGCCATGGAAATTCTATCCCTTTTTTCAAGCGATTGATACCATTGTGTGGGCCTGCAACAAAAACAGCCCCCAAAATCTAAGCCAGCTGGAAATAGACTCTGGGAAAACTTTTCTGCTGCCAAGACCAGGACACAGCATATTTATAGCCTCTTTATAGCCCTGGATATCATTACCTTTGTGTGATTCCTGCAACATTTGCAGCCATTTTGAGGCCAGGAGGTAAGAATAAACCCCATCCTAGGATGGCAGTGCAGAAATGGAAAGAAGGTGAGCTCCCTTCTTATCAATATTCTCAATTTTAAAATCCTGGGAATCAGCCCACCTGTGTACTTCATATTATGTGAGACAGGAAATGCTTTTGTAAAAAAAACCTTTTGATTTTCTGTTACTTCTGCAGAAATGCAAATAATATAGCAATTAACATGGCAGATAATAATGTGGCAAATGACAGACAGCACTTTTCAATAATAAAATTGTCCAGAGGACCCCATGTGCTTGGACAATGGAAAACTAACTAGATTGCCCCCGACAGCAAGGAAAATAACTTAAACAGAAAAGTTACAAAAGAAATGATATAATCTCTATGGTCACACAGGGGAGGTCTAGTCCATATTCTTCAAGGAAAATCTCTCCAAGATCTGTGTTCTGTTTCTCAGGGCATATTGACCGTGATTATGTCATGTGGTCAAATTACTATATCAGTCACTTGCACGCCCAAAATGAAATTTCTGTACCTGGCTGACATCAGTGGTTTTCCCCTGTTAATATCCTGCGGTGCCGCTTACGAAACACAGGGCTATGTAGGCTCCACAACAAACCAGAGGGATCCAGATGTTTAAGGCTGAGGCCTGGCCCCTGGTGTCTTTTCACAGGTTCTGTCAAAGGTTCACACACTAGTCGATGAAGGTTTGAATACCCACAGCTCCTCAGGTTGATCAAAATTGGGAATCTTCCAGAAAGCAGGAAGAGGTGATTCACTGACAATAGACCATTAATTCAGCTAGACACTGTACTAATTACTTTACATGGATCAGCTCACTGAGTCTTTCCAACAACCCAAGTCTCTGTAGGTCCTCATTTTCCTTCCTAGCTCTATAGATGAGGAAAGCATGGCTCAAATACGGAGAGGAAGTCAAAGAAAACCACACCAATCAGTGAAGTGCTGTCCTAAGACTGTTCCACTCTGGAGAATGCATTCTTTTCTATTTTATTTCTTAGTTTTATTTTAATTAACACAATTACTGTGTGTGTTTATGGGGTACAAAGTGATAATTTAATCTATGTATATAATATGTTATAACTAAATCAGGGTAATTAGCATTTTATTAACCTCAAACATTTATCATTTCCTTGCATTGGGAACATTTAAAATCCCCTTTTCTAGCTGTTTTGAAATATATGATAAATTGCTGTTACCCTACTGGGCTACAGAACAATAGAACTCATTCCTCCTTTCTAACTGAATTTCAATACCATCATTCAACCTCTTTCTATCCCTTCACCTCCTTACCCTTTCTTGACCCTTGTGATGACTATTCTATTGTCTACTTCTAGATGATCAGCTTTTTAAGCTTTCCCATATGAGTGAGAAAATGTGGTACAGTACTTATCTTTCTGTGCCTGGCTTATTTCTCTTGACAGGAGGCTCAACCAAGTTGCAGAAACAATAAGATTTCATTCTGTTTTTATAGCTGAATAGTATTTCAGTGTGTACATGTACAACATTTTCTTCATCCAATCATGTTTGGATGGATGGATTGAGTTCACACATTTGGCTACTGTGAATACAGCCACAGTAAACATGAGTCCAGGTATCTCTTTCACATACTTAACTCCTTTCCTTATCTAACACAGTTCATATTTCAGCATTGCGACTGCTGGATCCTGTGGTAATTTTATTTTCAATCTCATAGGAAACGCACAGCATTTTCCACAAAGACTGTATTAATTCACATTCACAGCAGCAATGTATATAAGATCACCTTAAGAGAATATGCTCTTCACACGAATTTTACACATGGACAAGAAAACTGCCTCGTGCTATGTCTTGTGGTCTTAATTCTGAAAGCACTCATTTTGGAAGGCCTGACAATCTCACATTGTGAACCTGACTTTGTGATCCCCTAGGTGGCATTGTAAAGTCAGCCATCAGCTTAACGACTCCTCACTGAGCACCTGCAATGGGGCAGAAGTTGCTCACTGTAGATCTTATTTTAGTCATTAGGACACGGAGGATCTCAGTCCCCTGGAACTTTACCATTTAATGAATGGAGATGAAATGAAAAACACATATATGCTACAATTTCAGATGGTGCCATAACTGAAATCAAACAGAATAATGTGGTGCAGAGATGTTGAAGGCAGAATATCGCTTAAACAGAGAAGGCTAGGAGAGTCACTCTGGGACCCTGGCACTGGCACTGAACTCTGAAGGGCTAGATGGTTCTGCAACAGTCCGGGAGGAGGAAGCAGCATTCCTGGTAAAGGATGAGTTGGCATCTGGGGGGCCAGGCAGCAAGTCTATGTGCCTGGAGGATGTGGAAACGATAAGAGGTGTAGTAGGAGATGAACTCGGAGACAGACAGAAGCCAACTGTCTTAGGAGTCTTAGTGGGCTAAGGGATGGCTTCTAAAATGTATATGGGCTCAGAGCTTACATTAGTGACTGTATTTGGAAAACACATGTAAATATAATTAAGTGTCTTCTGATGAGAGTACGCTGAATTAAGGTGGGCTCTAGATCCTATCATGAGTGTCTTTATAAGTAAAGAGAAGGGGGGAAGGCATGAAGAGGAGAAAGTGATACAAAGACGGAAGCAGAGATTGGAATGTACTAGGGGAGATACCAGGAATTAACAGTAGCCATTAGAGGTGAGGAGGGCGTGGAACAGGGTCTCCCTCAGAGCCTCAGAAGGAACCAGCTCTGGTGACTTTTATTTTGGACTCCTGATTTCCAGAACTGTAAAGAAATAAGAGTTTGCTTTTCTAGGTCACCATGGTGATTTATCACAGCGCCCACAGGAATCTAATACAGAAGTCATGACTCTAATGGCTTTCCATTGCTGTGCTCTGAGCTGGTGCTTCATGCTGGCATCCAGTCCAGCTCCTCAGGAACCAGGCCAGACTCTCAGGAGCTGGTTCCCTCCCTGGGAACATCTTCCTCTCAATTCTAAATGTTCTAGGAAATGCACAAGATATCATCATTTCATTGAAACTCAATTCACTTGCATTTGCACTGCTTGAAAAAAAATTACATTTGTATGTTTGAAAATTCATTTCTTTTGTTGAGCACATCTTGGCAACCATCCTTGCACCAAGCTTAAATTATCTTTCCGGTATTATCAAGATTCAACAGTAGCATTAATTGTTCTGGGACCAACTCTAATAGCTTCCAATAATTATTAGCGATTGCTCATTATCTCTTTTGAAAAACCCTAAATATATATCTACTTTTTTAAGACACTGGCTCATTGAGACTGGAAAGGATACAGACTTTCATTCTTGAGGCTGACGTGAATCAGGGCATTGTTTAAGAAAATAAAAGCTTGAGGACTGGTGGATGTCAGTTTGAAATATTGACAGTGTGGATGGATTGCTAGGCTAGGCCTTGTTGAGATATCAGACTTTGGCTTTCAGATATGAGGCCCAAAATAAAATATGGAAAGTGAGGTGGACACTGTATTAGTTGCTTGTCTAAGTTGCCTGAGTGTCTCCCAGGGGTGCTTTCCTTTGATGTCCCAGACCCCCATCATCCATACCTTCAGCTGTTCCTCCTAGATGGAGTGCAGAAGGACCAGAAGCCACTTCTCTTTGTGCACAATAACGGTCGCTTTTCTTTTCTAATATGGCCAGGCTTTACTAGAAGAGCTCGTTCAGATTCTACCAGAATTTTCACCCACCGCCCAACCATCTATGCATCCAGAGATCCATTCAGCTTTGCATATGTGCACGTATACATGCAGGAAGCCAGCCGATCCCTCATTCTCCTTCATCCATTTGCACATAATCTTCTTTTTCATTTCTACTTCCTTCCCTCTAGAACCCTTACCACCTCTAGTTTCTATATCTCTCCCTATCATCATTTATGTTACTTTTCCACCCCTGACTCTTTCACAGAAAGCTTCTCAGAAATAATGCTGTATTTATCCATTCTTTCATTTTTAGTCACCACGATGATCAACCTATCCACTGAGTTTTTATTTTGAAGTTTGATACAAATTATGACTCTAGCTGTCTTGTGAACTTTAGCTGTTGTCTATGACTTTTATCACCAATGCTACTGTGTCATGGTGTGGAGGTATCTGTCCTCCATAAGTGACCATTCCATGAGGGTGAACTGTGTTAGATTAGATGAACTTGCTCAGGAGCTGGCCAACCCAACCAAGACTTTGTACCATTGGTTCTGTCCCTACCTCACATAGTTCTACCCTGAAGATCTCCCATAGCCTCCAGATGGTGTTGCTGCTTCTCTGCCCTTCAGAAGCAAGCAGAAGGGGAAAGCGCCACCAGGAAAATACCACAAGGAGGAAAGAGCATAATTCAAACTCCCCACCAGTCCAACACATGGCCACGAGATGAGCCCACTCCTCCTCCACACCACCTTCCCGCCTACAGCAGGACTTGCATCTTCTAATGAGTCTTTCTCAGATGTGGGTTTGGAACCTAGATGACCCTTCCAACTTTTGTCTTTCTCATTTCTCCCCTGGCACCTCCAAAGCAGGAAGAGTGCTGCTTGCTGTTGTTGTTTCACCACTCACCCACCTGGATGCCTCCCTGTGAATCGTATCTTTGTTTTTAATAACATCTCAAACTTAGAGCCTTCCGTAGGTAACATTCTTCAGCTGTATTTTAAACAGCATTGCTTTATCTCCATTGTATTTTAATAAGGAGTATATTCCACATATGACATCTGGTACTACACAAGGTGACACTGTCTTTCATTTTACAGAAATCATACGAAGTTTCATTTTGGAACGAAAGATTAAGAAAACAGCAACTACTACTGCTAGGAAAAACACATGTGGAAATTCGGAGCTAACCTATGAATGGAAAGGATTGAATAATACCTCACAGCACTCTTTCGAGGTAGAGACTAATATTCCTATATACACCAGGAGCCAGGGTTGTAGTGTGGTTGAGAAATTGGTCCAAGCAGCACATCCAAACACAGCCCATGTGAGCCCAGATCGCGAATCTCCAGCCACTCGCAGCACCCCGGCTCTCACGTTGGCTAAGAACCTTGCCCAAGACCGCATAGTAAATGAGTGGCTACCATAGAAGCCTGTCTCCAAAGCTTAAAGTATTTCAGCCTCCTCCCACCTCTCCCTAATAAAAGATGACAAATTGTCCAACGAGTTTCATTAGAGTTTTTTACTCTATGAGATAACATCAAAAACATTATATAAAAAATGTTACATCATAGCATACTTTAAAATGTACAAGGAGTTTAAAGGCCTCAGTTCCAAAGACCAGGGAGGAAACTGCTAGCTGTTGAGACCAGAGGCGAAGGCTGCTCAGTTTCCTCTCATGTCAGTGGGATGGTGAGATGCACTGAGTTGTGTCTCTTGAAATTCACATGTTGATTCCCTAATCTCAGTGTGGTTGTATTTGAAATGGGGTATTTAAGATGTAATTGACAATAAACAAGGTCATGAGAGGAGAGGGACTCTGATCCCTGACCCCATAGGATTCGTGTCCCTATGAGAAGAGGCGGCTCTCCCCAGCCACCCCAACATGTGCATCAAGGAAAGTCCTCCTGAGGACACTGCATCCTTCTACAAACCCAGAGGAGAGACTCTGCCAGAAGCCAGACCCTGCTGGACCTTGATCTTGGCCTTACCAGCCTCCAGAGCTGAGAGACAACATTCCCGTCCTCTATGAGCCAACCAATCCATGCTGTTTTGTTATGGATGCCAGAGTAGACCAAGCCACATGGAAATCAATATTTATTTGTCACAAAGGTCAGGTGTGGCCAGATGAAACCACTATTTAAATTAGCAGTGGAGTTTAGTATTGTTATTTCTCTGTGGATCCTTCTTGGGGCCCAGGAGAAACTTGGAATGCAGAGTATGTGTCTCTGCAGACTGTCACAGATGACAGCCCAGAAAAATCCAAGCAAGACACTGTGGGTGTGAGATGGGTTCCATAGCCCTGGGCATCATTTTGAGACAAGCCTCCTGCTTTCTCCTACTTTGCCTTTTATTTTCCTACAGTGGAAATTGCTTTATTTACTTCTTTTTCTTATAAGAATAACACACACTCCATATAAAAATAAGTCAGCGACTTTTAAGAGGTAGGAAGAAGGAAGTAAAAACTCTGTTCAGAATTACTGCTGTGAAAATGTCACTGCTCATTTCTAATTTTTATGTTCATTTCCATGTGTACATGTACACATAGAGATTATATATGCACTTCCAAAATAAAAACTGGATCATATTATAGCTCCAATTTCAAACCTGCATTTCTCACTAGGGAAAATCACCAGTGTAACTGAAATAGTCTCTGAAGCCAACCGCTTGGTTTGGATCCCAGGTACACCCCGACTGGGAAGACTTGGCTTCTCTATGGCACCAGTCCCTCATCCAGAAAATTAGTAAGAATAGCTCCTGTTTCTCCAGATTCTTTGAAAAGTCTAGCGTACGATACCATACGTGTCATTACAGAGTATGTGCCGTTCACACACAGAATCCAATCGTTGCTGATCCGGTTGGGGTGTACTTGGTTCTCATGTCTGCAGCTTGATAGTACAGTTCTGCTCATGTGGACAGACTCTTAGCTGAGATATGGACTGGACTTGGACAGGATCTCCAGGCAGCTGCCCTGGGGTTGGTGCCGACTGACCTGGAATGGACTCATTCAAGACCTGGTGGTTGTTGGGTGGCTACTAACTGGGTCAGTGATAGCGTCCCAAGACACTCATCTTCAGCAAGCTGCCCTGTGCAAGGACAGTGGTAGAAGCAACACCAGTCGCTGGTTAGAGTGGAGCCCACACCTGAATTCCACAACATATCCTTGAAGAAAGTAGGTCCCTAGGTGACTCGCATGCAGAGGGCAGGGCAACTGAGGGTGCCCCTTGGTTAGAGAAATGGTGAGGTACCTGTTGAAGTCTGATGTGCCCCCGAGACTCCCGTGTTGAAGGCCTGGTCCCCAGGGCAGCAGTATCCAGAGGCAGGGCTTTTGGGGCAGTAAGTGCGAGGGCTCTAACTTCATCAGGGAATGAAAGCACTAATGGAGTCATAATTTGATAAGAATATTGGGAAATGGAGGAAATTTTAGGGGATGGAGCCTAATTGGAGAAAGTAGGTCACTGGGGGCATTGGTTAGAAGGATGTATCTCAGCCATGATGTTTCTACCTTGCCACACGGCTAAGGCAATGGAGCCAGCTGACCATGGTCTGAAACCATGATCCAAAACAAACCTTTCCTCCTTTAAATTAATTATCTCACCTATTTTGTCATAGCAACAGTGAGGTGACTAGCAGTCACATGGCAAAGTTACGGGGTACAGGGAGAGGTAAAGACTTGAAGACATTTGTGAATTCAATCTTGCACACCCACATACTACAGATAAGGAAAATGAGGATAGGAGAAACTCACAGAAGGATTAGGACTCAAGCTGCGGAGTACTCCATCGTACCAAGAAGTGCACTGCCCTTTCACCTTGCTGGACCTGCTGGAGGGAACCTTTGCCTGACCGGTAGAAAGTTTATAAAGAAAACTATTAACCGAAACTGCCACTGAATCCAAGTCTGCAAAAAGTTTCAAGGATCTTTTCTCTTCTTCATCCTGTTCTCTTCTTCCCCAGATTAAGTTAGCCAGGGCTTCCAGGGAAGAGACAGCAGCATCTTCTAAGTGAACAGTGGAGCAACCAGGCACCATTCCTCCCTTTCCAGGGCTGGGCAGGGATCACAGATAGGGAAGAGTAGTTCCCCTTGCAATCTAGACCTCGGGCCCTTTCCCAGTTCCCTTGTGCAACTCCCTGAGAACCACACCTCCTGTCTGAGAGAGCTGGATTTCCTAGGGTCACTCCATAGGAAGGGTAAGTGCTGCTTGCCAGGATGGCGAGCTGGGCATTCCTCCGGGTTGCTGCCGAGTGGGAGTCTTTTGGCACCTATGTGAAAGGGAATCAGGGCAGAGGCTGAGGGTTTGGGGAGGAGGAGAATGATTTCTGGCTTCAACAAAGGAACTGGACTCAACCTGAAGAGGCTGGGTAGAAATTTACCGTAGGGCTCCAACTTGCCCAAATACAAGTTCTGAGTTGCATTTCAGGACTCTAACCTCCGTAGGGAATTTACCCCCGTGCACTTTCCATCTCTTGTCCACATTGATGTGGCACCAACCCAGCCAGCATCGCTCAGTTACTTAGTCTAGTGAGGCAATGCATTCTCTCTTCCTCTCTCTGCCTGTGCACCGGAAACCAGGAGTCCTGCCTGAGATAGAAAGTGACCCACGCCTTTCCACACTTTCAATACAAGAGTGCTTCTTTGTTCCTCAACTACTAAGTAACATTGTTGTGCATATCAGTGAGCAGCCCAGGGCATCCTCTCTCTCTCTCTGTCTCTCTCTCTCTCTCTCTCTCTCTCTCTCTCTCTCTCTCTCTCTCACACACACACACACACACACACACATCCTCTTTTCCTGTTGAAATCAAGGTGAGACAGGACTTGGGCGTGCTGTATTGTGTCTCATTGAAGTCTTCAGCCTTCCCCAAGTTTTCAGCATTACCTGGCAGGGGAAGGGGTAGCAGTGGTTTTGAGGTCCCCTTTAACTTCAGGACCCCAATTTTTCCCAGGCTGCCTCTGTTGCAGCCTACCCTGCAGCATCGGAAATGCTGGGCCTCTTCAAATGCAAAGGCAAACTGGGGAGGGGAGAATTTGTTAATTTTAAAACTCCAAGGACTACAAGGCGGCTGCACAAACAGCTCTAAGTTGCATTGTTTTTCAAATTTCCAATCTACCCTGAGAAACTTTCCACTGCCTAGAGCCTCACAAGGTCTTGGGGGCTCCTGTGGGGCCTCCTTCTCTTCTGATCCGGCCGTCTTCTCCGGAACTCTGTGCTCCCTGCTTTCACTGTTCTACACAAGGAGCGATTTTCTCTCCTTCCATCCAACTCTCTGAACCACACCAAAGTCCTCAGGGTTATCTTCTACACCAAGTGTTTTTCCGATGCATTATTTAAGACACTAAAAGAGATTCAGGTCCAGATTTCCTCCTTAGCTTGTCTGAAAAACATCAGAGAGGAAGCACCTCAACATACTAGTCTAGCTGGTTGGATTCTTAAAAAAAAATACTGCACTGTGTTTCTGACTAAACTTCAGTCGAATGTATTATGTCTTTGTACAAATACCCCATAAAACAAAACAAAGGAAAGTAAAATTTTATTAGTAACCCACACAGTGGGTTAAAACAGCAGCCTATTCTTAGACTTACAGAAGCTGGGCTTTTTTGAAAATATATCAACCTAGAAAGTGACTAAGCCATCTGACTGTATCCTTTCCTTCTGGAAGGGCTTCCAGGACTCTTTGTCTTGCTCAGGGCTGATACTCACAGCTCAGAGAGGTGAAGCAATTTCTCCAAGTTCACACAGCTGGGAAGAGGCAGAGTCGATATCTAGCCACGGCGATGTGCACATGCAAAGACAGTTGTCATTTTGGTCAGTGTACCTCTCTACCTGGGGATCCTGAAGCTGGAGATTCAGGCATTCCAGGATGTGGTGAGAAAAGTACCTGCAGATTCTGGAAAACATTTGGCCAGGTAGCATCTGTGGCTTCACACAGGGCTCCTTGACCTAAATGGTGACCATACAGGCAGTGGAATGTATGGATGGAGGATAAATGACCTTCACACTGCACCTCCTCCCAGGCAGCAAGCGTGCTTGAGAAGTCACACCTGGGACTGCTGGAGACCTCCTGCAGTATTTTCCCTGTGTGCGGTGACTCCTGGAATGCCCTAGGGGCAGTTATTCCTGTAAAATGATGTGACTGAAACATGGCCTTTAAAAAATGGATATGATCAGACTGGCTGTAGTGGCATAATCCCACCACTCAGGGGGCTGAGGCAAAGAGGATCACTGTGAGTTTGAGGACAGCCTGGTCTACATAGTGAATTCAGGGCCACCCTGAAAATAGAAAGATCCCATCTTTTTTAAAAAAAAATGGATATGATCAGATTCGATTTGTCTGTAGTCATTTGAGGCACTGACTTATCAACATTTTATTTGACCCTGGGAGTTTATAATCAAGCCCCACCACCACCACCACACACCCACACACTCTGGAGCAAAAATAATATAATGCATAGATTCATGTGGATTTCATGTTAGATCTCAAGCTGGAAAACTAGCAAAGCTCACAGAAGTCTCACACTGGGAAAAGAAGGAGTCCTTAAACTTCTTCTTGAAAGTTTCTGGCTCAGTTTTCTTGGAAAGCAATTAACTAAGCACCAAAGCCCAAAGTGATAAGACTTTAATAAAACTCTGGAAGAGACAAGGTATTGTACAGGGGCTGAGGACTCAAGTTCTCGTCTGGGCTCGCTTGGTCATTCATTTCACAGACATTTATTGCACACCTACTGTGACCATTAATCATGATATGTCAACTTGAATAGATTAAGAAATGCCTGGCAGATTAGTAAAATAGAATTACGGATGCATCTACGGGTGACTGGCATGTAGGCCAGCAAACTGAGGGGGAGAAATGACGTAGGTCATTTCATTAGGTCAGATGTAGGTGGCACCAACAAATAGGACTGTAGCCTGAATAGACTTACAAGAATGAACGAAGGAAAAGCATTCCCATTTCTGAAGAGCTCCATTCTTCACCATCAACTTTGGATATCCTTCTCACTTCTTTGATCTTCCAATGCAGACTTTCACTGGCAACTCTGTGCTGAGTTTCCCAGCCTCCAACCTTGGGTGGGTGCTGAATCCTTGATCCCTCTTGTTTTATGACTTCCATCTTCTTAGGCTGAGCAGCTGCTGGATCTTCTGGCTGTTTGCTATATAGATGACATTTTGGATTCTCCTGCCTCTGATCTTGCAGGCTGCCATTGTGGACTGTCCTGTAAGCCTACCTAACAAATCCTCTTGCATGATTATCCATATATTTTCTACTGATTTTGTTTCTCTAAATAACTCTAACTAATATACCATGCCAGACTCTGTTGGATCCTGGGTCTTAACAATAGTAAACAGAAGAGGATTTTGACTTTCCTATTTCAGGTCAAGTTCAGAGAGAGACACAGTAATAGGTAAGAACATCATAGGGATGGCAATTAGTGCTGTAAGGAAGACAAAGCAGATAAGGACAGAGGGGCTGGGGAGCTGTTGTCATTCAGCTGAGGAGGGGCGAGTATAATTTTGGGGTGGAGGTAACTCTGAGGCTCAAATCTGAAGATGAGAATGTAGCAGTTATGAAAATTTCTGAGAGATGAAATCCTGGAAGATACTGGTATTCATTGGTTGTAACTTTGAGAAATGTCTTACTTCCACTAAGATTGAATATTCTCATCTACAGACAGGATAATAAAAGGCGAGGGATGGATGCAACTCCTTAGTCCATAGGAAGACACGGCCCACTGTGTTAGTCTGAACCATAGGAAATTGAAAACAGTGGTTTTGACCCACATGACCATGTTAGATAGTTAAGCTATCTCTCTCAAACCAGCTACATATTATGAATCACAATTGTTGTTTCTTGAGCCCTTGATGTATGGCAGACATGGTCCAGTTTTCTTTTTTCTAATATTGTTCCCAATACCTATAATTTGACAAACTGTACATTATTAGCTCTACTTCCTAAAAGATACTCAGAGAGGTTAGTGATTTGTCCAGGACCACAGGCCAGAAACTTAGAACATCTCAACCTGAAACATCAGTGCTACTGCTCTCTGTCTCCCTACCATGAGGTCCCAGCCCAGCCTTTTGTACAAAGGATGCTGTTTGAGCCTGCAGAACACAGAAAATGGGAGCTACCTTTCTGTGTCTGAAATGGCCTAGGATGACAACAACTCCCCAAAGACATTCATGGCCAGCTCTTTCCTTCACTTCCCACTTAGAGTTTATAAGGAACATCCTGCTGCGGACACACAGTAAGCATTCAAATAAGGATTTACATTATTTTTTGTACGTTGTAGCTGTGATGGGTATTCATGTGTGTTATGTCACTCAAGCCTCACCACCACCCTGGAGGTAGTTGTGATGTTCATTTTATACACAAGGAAACTGAGGCTTAGGGCAGGTAACCATGTGTGTAAGAGCACACACCTAGCAATTATGGAAGCAGAAACGGGACTCAGGCATGATTTTCTTAGCTCATCACTGAGCCTCCCAAAGACTCGGCTTAACATACCACGAAAGAAATAATTTCCAGAGACTGATCAGGGTTGGATGACCCCTCATTCCAATCTTCTATGGACAGGACTAAGCCTGTGGGCAAAAAAGTATTTTTCACGACTTTGCTTCACGCATTTCTTGTACTTTTCAAGGTCTTCGATGACAAAAGATAGAGCCAGAGGACATCCCTCATTAAAATCCTCTTCCCAGCACAGCCATCTGCTGTGAACTGGCTTAAATACAGAGCCCAGTCCAGGCTAGTGAAGGAGGAGAAGTGTGGGAGCTGGGAAATTGTTCACATTTCATCAGCCCCAGAATCACCTGTAAAAGGCTTCAATAAGTGCTTTATTCTTCCTTCAGTAGCCTTTAATAAGAGATTCTGCTTCAGAATAAAATGTCTGTGAGATGAGGCTCAGTAATTTGCATTTTAACACTCAGTCCGGTTGATTTGACGCCCAATGTTAATAAACACTGCCTAAGAGAAATATCAAACAGCACTCTAAAGTGAGTACATCTTGCATCATTCCCATAGACATTTGCTGGGCAGCTACTAAAATCCAGAGCTGCGCCAATGTGGGGGATACAGAGGAATGAAATGTAGCATACGCCTGAGCCTTGCCAGGTTTTCATGGCCTGTTTGTCTTAGCTGCACAGATATAGGGCCACGTTGTACTCTGTGACCTGGGGTAAGTGACTCACCTCCCTCAGAACTCCGTCGCCTGTCAGAACACCATGTGCTCAGCTTCGCACTGGGCGCAGTACCAGTGATGTCACGTGTGCAAGGGAGACTTGCTGTGACCTCAAGCAACAGATGTAGGAATGGACGAGATACGAACAAATACACACAATCCACACGATCACACAAGATGGGTGACAAGAGTCACGAAGGAAGCAAAGTGGAGATCGTGAGGTGGAGCATGACATCATCACAGCCAACATAAGGATACAGGAGGGCGTCTGAGTCTGCTGCCCAACAGGTCCTCCTGACAGTCGGTTCTTGGGCTCATTATGGTTACAGCTTATTCGGATAACACAGTAGACACATAGCCCTCTCCACAGTTTGGCTTTCTGCAGTTTCAGTCACCCAGAGCCAACAAATTATTTGAAGCACATCAACAATTTATTTGAAACAAATAAGTTAAACAGAAAATAAATAAATACATGAAACGGAAAACTCTAAAAATAACCGATTTGTAAGTGTTAAATGACATATGCTGTCCTGAGCCACACGATTGACTGTCACTTGGCAGTATCCTGCTCAGGACATAAACCATGCCTTTGTCCAGTGTATCTGCATTGCATACGCTGCCCATTTTAGTATATGTCTTGGTTATCAGGGTAGCCTGACAGTGCCCCAGGGCTTGTTCAAGCGATCCTTATTTTACTTACTAATGTCCTCCAAGTGCAAGAGCAGTAATCAAAAGGAGATAGCATAGCATAAGATATGGAAAAACAGATTATTTCCAGTGCTGTGGCGATACTACCATGCATATAAGAAAATCATATATGTATGTATGTAGAGATATAGATATGGATATATATACCAATGTCTCTATATATTTATGTATATATAAACTAGATGCAAATGTATGTTTGTATAGATTTCTCATGTAGATGCTCACACACATGCACACACACACACACACACACACACACACAC
>NW_022900946.1:14457356-14669923 GCF_012274545.1 Fukomys damarensis | reverse complement strand
GTATAATACATAGTAGTTGAGGTTACAGGTATCCAGTGTGGGCCTTGAAGCATGTCTGCCACAGATCATGTGAAGGACTACTGTACATGATGAACTTTGGACCAGACGGAAAAAAAATTTTTGGGGGGGTGTCCAGGCTGTGTGATACATCTTTTCTACACTGCCATATCTTTCCTGATGGTGGACACAGTTCAAAAGCCCAGGTCGGGTGACATCTGCCAGTATGTTCATTTTCCTTTTCTCTATCGGCTGGGCCAGATGGGAAAAGACAGAGATGTCGCATCACTTCCAAGTAACGGAACTCAACAATGAGCCCACTGGAACCACTCTACATTCAAAGCAACAACTGTCACGTAATCACCATCACAACCTAAGTGTTTCTCAGTATGTTCACCTGAAGAGAAATCTCTTGTGCCCAGCTTTCCCAAGTGCTCTGGACAGAGTGGGCTGAAAGCAGTTGTGCGTTCCAATCACACTTCCTTTTTTCTGCTCCTTGAACTTGTCTTCAATCATTCTCCAAAGGACTTTGGCACAAGCTCTTCTCTCCATGTATGGCCTGCTCCAGCCCTCTTCATCTATTTTGCTCCTGTTCAGCCTTCATTTCATCATAGATAACTTTCATGAACTTAAGAAGCGGGTCTTGGAGTGAAGAGAGACAAGAACAAGTACACACAAAACCCACACGACAAAATAAGAGGGCAGCAAATGCCATGAAGAAAGCCATCTGGGGTCATGAAGTCATGGATTTTTTTTTTTTGCCATTGTCCATTCCATAATCATGTTTTTTTTCCTGAGAAATCTAAAATTATACATTCATTAGTGAAATTATTTCAGTTTTCTCCATGAAACTAAGAACTCCATGAAGACGGGCCGGGGATTGAGCTCAGTGGTTCCACCTCCTGCCTCACAAGTACAAGGTCCTGAGATTGATCCCTGGTACCAAACAAACAAACAAACAAACTCCATCAGGGCAGAAAAACAAAATCAGGGACCATGGTTGCTATGACTTAATATAAAGTTCCCAAATTGGATGTTTGATTTATAGAACGTGTTCAGTAAATATCAATGAAGGAAAAGAAGGAATAAAAACGGGAGGCAGGAATGGGAGGAGAAAATGAGAAGTATAGAGAGCAAGCTCATGATTAACCAAAATGAAAGTCTCCGGCGTTTGAAGGCAAGAGTGTTCTCTGTCTTTCTCCTTGTCTAAGAACTGTCCTTCAGATGTTTCTGTCCAGAAGATCATTAAACCTGGAATGACCCCCATCTAATAAAATCTATCATCTTGTGCCCAACTGGCACCCAGGATGTGGGTATTAGATGAACAGAGACGTTTTGTTGTTAAACATCTTTGGTGAGCTATGGCAGGCAGAGTGGTAGGCAAGAAGCATGGTGTAATGAATAGGATGTCAGTCTGGAGTAAGGATAATTTGGATTCAAATCCTGGTTCTTCAAATTCTTAGCTTTGCAATCTGAATAAGTACTCAACTGCTCTGTGCCTTGGTTTTTCTCTTAAATGAGAAATAGATCTATTTTACTGGGATGTTGTAAAGAAGAATTATTAGCGAATATTCAATGAGCAAAAAGAATTAAAAGATTTTTAAAATACAGCAAATGGAAAATGCTTTCCATAGTATAAATTGGGTGCCTTGGGAGAGCCTCTTGGAGAAGGTGACAGTTACTCTGAGGTTTAGAAGATAAAATGAATAAGACTCCACAGCTGAAGTGAAAGAACAGGAATCTTAGGAGATTCAAAGCCAGTTATGAAAAGGTCAAAGACACAGAGAAGTTAAGTATATTGGAGAGCTGAAGGGTAGCCAGGGTAGCTGTGCACATGAAGGAAAGGGCCACCGACCCAGGCAGAGGTTAAATCACGCAGTGTCTTAAAAGCCATGTGAGGAGGTCGGAGTCCCTTCTAAGGACTCAGCAGGAAATAAACAGGAGGGCAAGACAGGAAGCTGGAAGAACACGAATACTACAGTGGGAAGAGTAGAAGTGGGGTGCAGAGGGTGGATCCAGACTGGCAGGTTGGAGCTATTTGATAAGTATGTATGAAGCCAAGAGAGTGAGATAGAAAAAAAAAACCCTCCCCGTTTTTAGCTAGGAAGGGGGTGGCACCAACACATACACCGAGGAAGGCTGTGGGATGAAGAAATGGACTTTGGAATGAAATTAAGATTTTCGTTCTGGGAGTGTTAAGTCTAAGATGACTGTTAGATATCCAAGTGGAAACGTCAATTAGGCAGGTTCAAATTGCAAGACGAAATCTCACAAGGGAGGTCTAGGGTAGAAGTGTAAATGTTTGAGTTGTCAGCCAACAGATTGCATGGAGTGCCACGAGATGACAGAGGAAACCCACCTCACCTGAAGTTTTGCACTCTAAAGTCTCACGGCCAATCTAGGTCTAGAAATGTTAAGCGGAAAATTCCAATGAAATAGAATAAAAGGAGAAAGAATAATTTGACAAAAAGAGACTGGGAGACTGAGGCATATGTGTCCTGTAATTAAGTACACACAAATGCACGAGTGCACACACATACACATCATGGAAAGTGAACCGAGGAAAACAGATATTTGAATCTTGCCTGTGCCCTTTGCACCCTTTGTAACGATGAGCAGGCCAATCCCACATCTCTCCGCTCAATGCCATTGTCTGCAAAGTAGAGAAATCTTCTAGCCCAAGGTTTCTTTGAGGATTCAAAGGGATTGGCAATGCCCTGGTTGCATCATAGGGTCACTCTTACTCATAGCAGGCCTGGGGCTATTCTTCCTCAGACCGCTCCCTGATCTTCCAGCCTGTGTTTCCCACTCTATGAATCCTTGATTCCTTCCATGTCTTTTTCTCATCTCATTCCAAACCCCAGCAGCAAAAACAAACAAACAAACAAACAAACAAACAAAACCTAGGCCATTGATAACTCTCTGTGGGGCTTCCTTAATTTCAGATATTCCTCCTCTTTCCTGCCTTCAAGGGATATCTCGCTCTTCTCAGCAATCTCCAAACTTTTCATGTGGAAAAAAATAGACTATTTGGGATGAGCTGCATGCTAATAAGTAGTGCTCTTACTGTTATTATATTTGCTTTCAAATCAGCAAGTATTCTGATTAGATTGTGTAGATGGGGGACAATACGAGCCAGTGGTGTGGAGAAAATAGAAGCTATTCTTAGAAAATCTCTCTCTTGATTAGTCCCTGATGCTTACTGGATTGTTGGCGATGTCAGTAGATAATCTTGAGATGATGTTGGTGGGTGCTTGGGGGCAGCTACAGGAGAGATGATCAGAATGAATGCTTGTGCGCGCATTGCAACCTACTGTATTATCCAAGCATCTCTCCTGTAGCCTTCCTCAACTTCAGAATCTTTCAGCCAGGACTTGGAACACGGGACCTGCACCAGCACTTCTTAAATACTGGGTATGGAGTAGACCACAAGATGAGTCAGTACCTCATGTCCTGGATCCACACAATTTCGGTTCAAACATGTGTTTTTCCATTTTGTCTATGATATACCTAATATCTCTTGGATTTCATGTCTTCATCTACGTGGGGGAAATGATGCTGCCTTCCTCCTGGCGTCACTGTAGGGATTGAATAGGTTCACCATGAAAAAGACTCAGGACTTAAATTGGGATGAGCAGCTGTCCCACAGGTGTCAGTAACTGATGCCTCACTTAACTCACGCAGTCATCCTTGAACACTTTCTCTTTTTTTCCCAACATATCAAAGAGGTTAAGGCACCAAACTGACGACCCAAGGCAACAAGCAGCTGATCTGGGATTTGAGTCTAAAACCTCTCTACTTAAAGCCGGTTTCCTTCCTTCTACAACCATAACCTTGAAAATGTGCCAGAAAGCTCATGACCAAACCACCATGGAGACTTCCAACTGACTGATCAGTAGTACTCTAGGCAGTGGGTAGGAAGGTGAGTGGAAAGATAAAAGAACCGCGCTCAGCCCGAAGACACACCTCTGCATCGGACAACACTCATTCAGGCTTTCAGCAAATATTCACTGAGCTCTTAGGAGTACCAGGAGCTAGCCCAGACACCACAGCGAGTGAAAGTTCTAGGTAAAATGTGACCCGAGTCTTTGTTATTGTGACATTTATGATTTAGAGGAACAGGCTGGTATGATGCAAATAATCACCAAATAAAAATAAAATAATGTTTGTATAATGAACAAAGTATAGGGTCATTATATACCTATACACACACACACACACACACACACACACACACACACACATATATACATGTATAGATATACAAATATTGGAATTATGGGTCATTCTAGTAATGAGAAAGATTCAGAAGTGTGAGTTTTTATAGCCCTTATTAGTGTTGTGGTGGAAAGCGTACTGAAGTTATTTTCTGTGAGCTGAGAAGAGAAGATGAGACAAATGGGAGAAAGTTATAGAGAAACTGACTTTGTCTCAGCGAGAATAGGCATGTATTTCACGCAGGTAGAGCTGACCCATCGTGGCAGAAGCAGCCTTCGGAGGTGGTGAGCTGACAAGTTCAAAGCTGGATGCCCACCTGTAGAAATGACAGAGAATGAATCTGCTCATCAGATTGAGTTATACAACCTCCAGGGCCCTTCAAACTGAAAATTTCATTCCAGTTCCCCCACTGCTTCTAAGTTTGTTTGTGATACAGAGTAAATCTAGGGCACCTGCTCCCAAAATAGATTGAGTACACCAAGAGGAAGATCTGGGGTTTGCGTACTTCACCTTCCCCTCGACGTGCTGCTCATGCACGCCATGAGGCCAGACAGGAGCAGGGAGCTGAGGTCAGGCTGGTTCACCCTTGACCTTCAGCAGCGTCTCGACTTAAGCAGACCCCACTCGCTCAATCTGGCCCTGGGAGACCCAGCTTTGGGGCTGTCCCGAAGACAGCCCCACTCTGGCTAAAGCATCTACACCAGTAGCCCCAGGCCCATGCTGTTCAAGGTCCTGATTCAGAATTCTAAGAAACGATCATGAGAAGAACGGGATGAGGTGTCTGCTTTTAGGAGCTTATGGCCAATTTTCCCTTGAGATCTTTGGAAGCCTCGTATGGGCATTTAATCAGTACTTAAGCAACACTAGAGTTCCTTAAGTATACAGACTGTATTTTATTGATTTTTGTATTGCCTAGTACAGAACTTTGAATGTAAGACACTCTCAACGGATATACATTGAGTGAACAAATGTGTTAATGAACATATATTTGAATGACAGAAACCATTCATTCAACAGCTATTGCCACTTATTGAGTTAATTTTTTTTTCATTGAATTTATTCGCACATCAGTTGGGCCTTTTGGGAGAGGGATTCAATTTAATACAATTGTTACTATGTGGCTACAAGTTTATGAAATATCTTCAGGCTAGGAAGAATTCTGAAACTTTGGGAGGGACACAAAATTGATACGTGTATTTCCGAGACCAAGGTTGTATGGATCCAAGATGCATTCATCTGTAACAAAGTTATCAGCAATCACTGGAGCACCTTGGATAAATGAGGTTGAAAACACTAAATCCTCTGCTGTACTCAGTTCTCTCTGTACGCAGATGGCGGCTTTATAATATGGGCACAAATTATTTAATGCTTCTTCCTTCAAAAGGTGAAATTCTTTCCTCTTACAGTACTCACTCATCTTGAGTAGAATACAACGGAAAAGCTGGTGGTTCACTTCTGAGACAGTTGTAATAGGTCGTGCATTTTCCTCTTCTCCTTGCACCTGACCCCCTCCTTTTCCTCCTTCTTCTTCACTCTTTCCTCCTCATTCTCCACCTCTGTCCCTGCCTGCCTCTGACTCTCTTTCCTTCCTCCGTTTGTTCTTCCCTAACCCATCACTTGCTCTCCCGGACAACTCAGATGGTATCTGATAAAGTCTCAGAAGCAGCCCTGGGGAGAAGCTCATCGTGATGAGAAACTGAAGCCCCAAACCTACAGCCACATAGGTGAGCTTAGAGGCAAATCCTCCAGCCCCGATCATGCCTACCAACGGCTATAGTCCTAGTGAACACATTGACTGCAGCCTCATGAGGGACCCTGTACCCAAACACCCAGAAAAGCTGCTTTCAAATGCCTGACCCACTTAAAGATGGTAAATAGTTGTTGTTTGGGAGTAGTTTGTTTTGTAGCAATGAATAACTAATACAGGGTTGGACACCATTCTTGGTATCAAATTTTGTATTAGGGTTCAATCTTCACCAGAAGATAGACTGATGGTTAAACAGGAGAAAAACTATATGAGAGGATGAAATGAATAGCAGAGACTTTTGTACAGATTTGGACTCATGCAGCTATAGGAGCTGATTACATGGTATCTGTAAGGCTGGTGTTTTTATATCCAATACTGAAGTCATTCAGTAAATTAGCAGAAAAGCAAACTTATGTAACAAGGAGGGGAAACTCAGTACCTAGAGCCATGAAAAGGAGCTAGAGCTCCTGATGCAGGGCTGGACCCGTATCAGTTGTCACTGCCTCTGCCCTAGATGAGGAAGGGTCTTCTTGCAGAGGTCAGCACCTTTTGCCATAGAGCTAAGCACACACTTGGTCCAGGAACCGGAGTCAATGAAAGAGGATCCAAGGGGTTAGGGTACTAGGGAGCTGTCAGAAGGCTTCTCGCTGTGAGATGACATGGTCAGATTTTATTTTAGAACCATCACTCCATAGGGTATATGGAGAAAGAATTCAAGATGAGTCAGTATTGGAGGCAGGAGACCTGCAATTAGGCAGTCACAATAATTCACGTAGGAGCAGGTGAGATGGAAATTGGTGAAGTGGGAGAGCACAGGCATGTAGGAGGGTCCAGGTGGGAAACTAGCCCCAGCTGGGGAGGAGGAAGGAAAGCGAGGAGTCATTGTGACCCTCAGGACATTGGTCTGGAAACAGGGCTAACGATACTTTGTTCAAAGAAAGGAGAATCTCTAAGAGGAGATGGTGCTATTTGAAGGGGGAAGAGGTCACATTTGTTTCATTGTGTTGGCTTGGGGAGTGGTGTCTTCAAAAATATCTGGTAGCCAGGTGAAAGTATACATCTGTGATTTTTCTTTTTCTTGCCTTATTATTGATGAATAACTGTGAGCTTTGGACCCTGAGCTTTTCCTCTTATAGCCAAACACTGGAAGTGTCCAAAGCCAATGGAGGATTTTTCCGGTACAGCAGGCAATATGAATGCTCACACAGTATCCTCTAAACTACTCTCCCTGCAGCTTCTAATGGAATGTGGGTTGTGAAGATGGTGGGAAGGCGTTGGGAAAGATATAGAATTTGGTGTGTGATTTACCTCAGAAGAATGGCTGTGGGGTGCCCTGGAGTACAAAGCCTTGCAGTGTGCTGGTTGCACTAAAGTGCAACTGTCATTATGATGTCACCTATTCTTATGGTGTCTGTGGTGGTTAAGTTTAATTGTATCGACCTGATTGGCTTGAGGGCCAGCTAGAGAAGTAGTAAAGTACCTGCCACCATGTTTCTGCCCTGGAGCCAGCTGACTATAGACTGAAGCCCTTGAAACCATCTCCTCTTTTAAATTGCAAGTGTTGGGTGTTGTGTCTAAGCAACGGGAAAGCTGATTAGCACAACCCTGAAATCAGTAGAAGCTTGCTTTAGTTCTGTGGGTCATGCTGGGCGCTGATTTCTTTACACTGCTCTGAGTGCACAGACCTTCTTGAGTCACGTATTTTTACTATTTTCCAAGTGGGAAACCCATGTGCTCTTTTCTCACTGAATCTGGAAACAAGGGAGACAGTGCAAACTGGGTGATGACGGATGGGCTCCTCTCGAGTCTGTCACTTCCTGCCCCTTCCTCTTCTTTGGCTCAGACACGCACTGGAGGCCTCCATCAATCAGGCCCCACAAAAATGGTGCTTCTGTGTGGTGCCATCAGTGACTGGGCAGCCAGCCTCTGAATTATGGCTGAGATTTCTTATCCATTTATGAAAGAATAGAAAGGGAAGAGGCTATCTTTTAGAAGTCAGGGCTTCCTGCTGTACTGCTGAGTTAAGAAGAGCCATGCCGCTGTTTCTTCCTCAGGAAGGAACAGAGACAGCAAAAGAAAGAAAGAGCAAACTTCTGAAATGCCCTGAGATGTCAGCGGGTGGGGAAGCGGGACTGAGAGGGACACTTCTTCAAGGCAAAATGAAGAATTTCAAGTGGAAAGTCTCACCATGGACCACTTCTGGCTTCTGCCAGGATGCAAGCTGCACGAAAGGTTTTACTCAGCCAGTGTGCAGAAGCCCTGGCCCATACTTCCCAGAAATTTCAGCCGTTTGGAAATTCCAAGAGCAAATAATTATACATAGAAAGAGGCCTCTTTACGGTCTGCTTCCTGAAGGGAGTAACACAGAAGATTTACACGAGACTCCCTAGAATTGTCAGGACTCTGGAGAGGTAGAAGCAAAACACAAGCATAGGGGGACACTTTTTATCAGGTTCCTTTGGAAAAAGTCCTGCTATACCATTTCTAATTCACAGATCGCTTGTAACTGTTTTCTCATTGAGTGTATTGGCACATTTTAGGTACACAGTACAGTTACATTCATCATTGGGATCTTGTACCTTTACATGACAGGTCTTGGTTCTCATTTCTTTTTATACCCCTGCTCTCCCTTCACCCCTCCACCCTTCCCTATTTACAAAGACTTTTCCTTTCCTCATACTTTTTCTTTTCCCTTATTTCCTTTCCCGTGCCCCTCCCAATTCCCCTACACCTTTAGCCCTTTTCTTGATCACTCATAACTCTTAAGGAGAGGCAAGATGAGGTCAGAAGGCCTGGGCTTCCAGCTACTTCCTAAGTCAATTGTTTCTCTTTGTACGTACCTTGTTCGAGTACAATTCTTTAGTTTTAGAACTGCAAAATGTACAAAACTAAAAAAATACTGTCCTTTGTATTGTACAGCTAAAATGTCCCTAGACAATCCAGTGAAGGAGGCAGAATTTCATAGACATGCGTGAGAAGGTTAAGAGAAGACCCAGAGAGGAAGAGTAACTGGCCAACGATCACACCACAAGGATGTGACTGAGAACCCAGAATTCCTGACTCGTCTTTTTGCTGCTTCTTTTAAAATAGCCCTTGAGCACTAATAGTACGCAAAGGCATTCGGGACACAGTGACTACCCTTGCCTGCATGCTGATGGATGGATTCTAAGTAGCAGTGACCATGGTGGCAGATGCAAGGTCATGGGTGTGGATCATGGGATGGGAGTCTTCTCACCCCATTTTCAGAGTGACTGTCCTACCTCCAATGGTCTGGCTTGGGTTCCCTCTAATGTAAAATGAGGCTTATGACCTCTGCTACCAAGAAGTACTCTAAACAGTTTTGAAGGGAGCCTTTATAGAGATGGGTTAATTTAATGAATATCGACGAATTTTTCTCCAAACTCTCAGAAAAGAACATAAATGACCCCAATTACTCCATTAGTAACAGAAGATTACAGGGTCTTCCAAGAAACAACATTTTTGGCTTCATCTCTGGACTTATTGCAAATTTGACTGGCAAGTGTGAGAGCTTCACCCTCTCACCAGACAGGAACTGTCTGTTAATTAAGTTTGCTCAGCTGTCTATTCATTTGGCTTCAGCCAGCAGAATCTCGGGGGGGGTGGTGGAAGAAAAGAAGTGAAACATTCCAGAGAGCCTCGTCGCTGGTAGAAGCCAGTGTCCCAAGCCTCAGGTACAAATCGCCTCCTCATTAGGAAATAATTAGGCCCCTAAATGGGGCTACATGGGTGTACAGGCTTCCCACAAATTGCCGATTAGTTTCATAGCAATGATGGCATTTAGTGCCACTTCAGTTCGTGGGAAATGTGTTGGGAATGGCCCATCGTCAGCTGCACTGAAGGAAAGGCTGGGGTTGAGAGGGAGCACAGAAGATGGAATGATGCACAGAAAAGGGAAGCATTGATCCTTTTCTTTGGAGAGAGAGCACGGTACCATAAGAGGTCAGGGTGTGGGGTTGGCACATCTGGGTTTGAACGCTACTTCTGCTGCCAACTATCAACTCAGCGATGGGGATCGAGTCATTTCTGTGGCTAGGTCTCACTCTCCTCATCTGTTAAGTGGTGGCAATTAAAAATAATAAAATATATAATAATTTTAAGCATAGACAAGTATGTGGTACTCACCTGCAATCCCAGCTACTCGGGAGGCAGAGGCAGGATGATCTCAAGTTTGAGGCCAGCCTGGGAAATTTAGTGCGATTACAAAACTGAAAATTTAGTTCTTACAAAACTGAAAAGGAAGCTGGGGATGTAGTTCAGTGTAAGGCCTTGATTTCATTACCCCGGTACAGAAAAGAAGCGGTAGAATCCGTGTCATAAGGTTGTTTTGCAGCAGAGAAAGCCACAGGCATGTCATTGGTTGCTATGTCATTTACATGTTACAGGTTACTTTGGGACTGAAGAAGAGTTGTGTTGCTCACGATGACATAGTTTCACGACGTAAGTGCTCTTTTGGTCCCGTGCTGCACACCATGCTGTCGTTTGAAGCATGGCGTGTTAGAAAAGCATCTCGGATTTGCATTTTCTGATGGATGGAGGGATAAATGGCTCAAAGTCTAGGTTCAGTGACCAGTCAACGCTTGGGCAATACCCATGTCTGACACCCATCTCAGTCCCTCCTGACAGATTCAGTCACGAAGCCTTGACTGAAAAAAGCTGTGTGAATTAGAATAATATATTCCTGTTCTCCCAGGCTTTATTTCATCCATAAAGAGAGGAAACAGAAACCCAGGCCAGATAGAAATATAAAAAGGGAGCTCCAGGATTCTAGGCATCTTTGAATTATCTGATCGCCTCTGTAACGCCATCCACTCATTTGAGGGTCTCACGCATCTGAACAGGGAGAAAGAATTTTGAAACCTGTGCCAAGACATGATCTACTTCCATCTCCTTGAGGACCACAAAGGATTGTTACCCATCTGAACTCAGTCCTGATCTTTATGGTCCTCCTACACACCAGCATTTCTGAAGTACTACCTCAGTCCCAGAAAATTCTCCCAGATCAAATATTTCCATAGACGGAAGCTACTTGCCACCATGGGGGAGCAACAATCTGCACCATTCCTGACTTTCTCATGGCTGAAGGGGAAATGTTGCAATGAAAACGCTCCTCAAGATTTTTTCTCACTCCATCTTATTGGGTCAGACTGAGCGAATGGTCTGCTGGAGGGACTTGGGGCTGATAGTCTGCCTTACTAAAGTGGAGAGAAAACAATGAGTTCTTCAGACTAGAACGGCTGCCATTAATCCCAGAAGGCTACTGGGCTCAGCAGCCATGTTAGAGCACTTGGACAGGAACCACTACCATACCAAAACCAGCCTAGGCCCCAAGTGGAAAAGTGTCTGTTGGAAGCCACCATCTGCCCAAAGATTTTCAAAGATTCTGCAGTCACAAGACTACCATCTCCCAGTGAACGGGGTCTTGAAAAGATGATGTATATAAAGTGTGGAATGATTCCTGAGAGAGAACCTTGATTATTTCCCACCTTCTCCTCTTTTTCAGTAAGCTGGGAGACTTGTATGTGTAAGAATCTGGTACTATGGCCTTGTACGTGATGTGGGCTCCATTTTTATTTCAGCAGCACCCTGTGAATTCTTCTGTGTCCTGAGTCCATAGTGATCGAGATACAGGACATGCTTCAGGAACTGCTCTTGGAGAACCAGTGGAAATGCTGAGGAGAGCTGGGGAATGTTAGGAAGAGGTGAAGGGATTTTTAATCCCTCATTCAGAGTACATCCTTAGTTACCACCGTGTGAGGCCATTCTTCTGACAGTAAATATGCACCTTGCCATATATTGAGGGTCCCAGGATTAGGATGAGGTGAACACAAAGCCTAGGAACTACTTACTGAGATCAAAGGCATCCTTCCATCCACCCAACCTTATGCCTCCATCATATTTCACCTATGTGGTCAGATATCTATCTATTAATGACTTTACTCCTTCTATTTGTCCATTCATCCAATCAGTTAATTTTCCAGCCAGAAACACTCACCTACTAATTTACCCCTCCACTCATCCATTGACTCATCAATCCTTACAATATTTCTTGAATACCTACCAGGGGCCAGAAACCAGACACTGCACCCTATGTTGGGGCCTGAGCAGTGAATGAGATGGACCAAGTTCCTATTCTCATCCACTAAAAAGATACTGTGAACAAATCCAAAGAAAGCTATGGCAGAATTTCAATGTATGAAGTGCAACAGGGACAAAAAGAATATAGTAAGGAGATAGTGATGGAGACCGTCCTATTGGAGATAGTGTGATCATTCAGTGTCTCTCTAAGAAGATGTAATTTTAACAGTCCTGAGTGTGATAAAGGAGAAAGTTAGGAAAAGATCTAGAGGGTTGGTTACACGGAGAAGCAATAGCAAGCAGAAAGGCCAGGTGTTGGCTTTGTTTGAAGAGACAGTTCTGTCTGTCTAGATCAGAGTGACATGTCACAGAGTGGTAGAACATGAGGAGGGAACAGAGCAGACCAAGCTGTGATGTCACAGTCCAGGATATGGCTTTGGTTTTGATTGCAGTGGAAAGGCACTGAAGCCCCAAGGGCAGGTGAGTTATATTATACAAGGCATGCTTTGGACAGATTACCCTGCCTACTGGAGAACAGGTAAACATGGAGGCAAAAGCAGAACAAGAAGATGGGTTGGGAAGCTATTGTAGTGGTACAGATGGGCTATGATGGACTGGGCAATAGTGGCAGAAGGGATGAGATGTATGCAGATCTTGAGTGCAGGTTAGAGGCCATGCAGATAGGTGGGTGATTGTATGTGAGGGGAGAGAGGATGACCCACAGGCCTGAGAAGTCGGGCAGTAGCAGTGCTGTGTCCTAAGATTGGGGAGTCTTGTCCCTGAGCAATGCACACTGACTGGCCAGTGGGGATGAGCATTTCATTAATCACTTGTGAGACAAAGAATGGGAATGAAGAGAGCCTGTGCCTGACCTGGGTGTACTCCAGGCCCATCCCTCCCTCCTTACTCCCCCACTGCACAAGGTGGGGACTCAAATCACAGTAGTGTGGTACCTCTGATCACAAATGCTTCTGTTGGCAAACAGTTCCGCCCACGAGCAAAAGTGTTTGGCAAACTTGTGCTTCTGTCTGCAAACTTCACACTGGGTAACAAACACAACCACAGCCATCTTTCCCCCCACACCGATACAAACACACCCATCTTCCCCACAGTTGTAAAACAAATGAAGTTTGTAAGCTGAGGTCCCACTCCATTTCCCCACTGGGCCAAGACCAAGTTTGCTGAAACGTTAGCGATGCCCACAACAGCAGCAACAACAACAAAGACCACAGCTTTATCTCTCATTTTCATATCAATTGGCAGAAATTATCTTTATTAGAAAAATGAAATTTTCCTGTATTTACATTTTTACACCATATGAGCGGCACTTCTGTTGCCTCGGGAGTTATGTACAGATCATTTTGCACACACATTTCAAACCCCATTCCTTAAAACAGCTGATAACACATTGAACAAAATTAAAAGACATACTACAAGAAGACGACCATAATATGTACTTCCTCTATCGTAGAAAGGTGTTAAGCAAACGTGTAATTTTGTAGCTATGCTTGGAAATATTTAATACAGTTATTAGCATTTCCTCATGCAGTGGATTAAAACGTGACAGATATAAATTGCTGCGATTGGTAAGTGAAGATCTTCTTCCTAAATGAAGACCAGTGAGTGGAGCACACAGCTTGCCTGAGGCTCCACCATACAAGAGCTCAAGCCAGTTCAGAGGTGTTTTCGACAGTGTTTGAACATAGCTGTGAGTGGAAACCCTCTGCGTATGAATTCCATTCCATCCCTATCGGGTTAAAAATGGACTCCGACATAGACCTTTTATGTATAAGCTGTTTAATTCAGGAACTCTTGTGGGCAACGACCAGCTTGTATATTATGAAATGTGTCCTCTAGCACGAGTGAAAAATGAGTAAATTTATCCTCTTTTTCTGCCTCAGAAGGCCATTGTTTATGTTATGACCTACTGCTTATTCAAGCCACCAATTAACTCACCTAATTCATTCTGAATACTGTTTGAAATATATTCCAGTGTGATACAAACTACGATAAATTCTACTAATTAATTTGGCAAGTATATGCTTTTAAATTTGTTTTAGCAGCGGATGAACAAAAGTGGCATTTGTAGTTTTAAAACAGCTAGTTAAAAAAAATCTTTGAGGACCCTCAGGCTTGAAAAATGTATGAGCCACATCTAGCTGCGTAGTTACTTACATCAAGCAGTTGATTGCATTTTCTATGAACATGTTTTTCTTACCTACTATTTTATTTGAAGAAAACAGGCAATTGATATCCTTCCTAATGGGAAATTTGGGGACATGAACGTTACACTTTCATCTTCTCAAGTCTATCAGAATTTTCAAAGATGACCCCTTGGATTTGTCATAAAATAGCACTCCGAATCTTCTATTTCCAAAGCAGAACATTTCCCTACTGATCATGCCTCAAAGCTGTGTCTACAAATCTAATAAACTTAAGATTAAAAAAAAAAGTAAAATAGGTTTTAAAAGTCAATACTGTTCATTCGCTTGAATTAGCTTAACTGAGAACAGAAATAATTCAATAAGTCTTAGATGGCTAATGTAAAGACCTCCATTGGATTCAAAAAGCTATGATTGTTTTTCATGGAAAAACTGACAATGTTTTTATATTTGTGGACCTTTACTATTTGCCCAATTATCAATAGTCTTTGATTTGAGCCCTTTAAGAGCTTGAAGCAGTGAAATGTCAGATCAATGTGGAACATTTAAAATGCCAAAGACAAATTTATGTGTGCTGGAGAACAATTAACCTTATTAATTTGAAAGGCAGCCATGGTATTGGCTATGCGCTATGCTAATACCCTTTTGAAGGCTCATCTTCAATCCTTCCCAGAGGCGTAAAGAGAATTAACTGGAAGAGGTTTTGACCCAGGTCTGCTGCTAATGAGAAATGTTCTACCACTGCAAAAAAGCAAACTCATTGTCCCTTGCTATGGTCAGAAGAGGGATTTCTGAGTGGTAACCTGTTTTGTTTTGTTTGTTGTTGCTGACTGCCGACACCTTACTTGAGGAAGTTAATCTGAAGAGTGAGTCCATTTAAAACAGTTTGGTTCTGGTTCCCTGGAGGATTGCGGACTCTGAAATACGCCTCCAAAGAAGAAGCACTGTTGGCCAAACTATTCTTTGGGGTCTCTACTTTCTGCATAGTTCAACATCCCTGGGAGAATTTCTGTCACACACTTTCAGGCACAACAACAAGATCTCAAAATAGCTATATAATAATAATAATGATCATCATCATCATCTTCCTGTCTTAATAAGTTGTTTTGAAAGATGGGAGAATTTTTCTCAAGGACTAGGACAGGGGTGCTTACATTGGGATCAGTAATCTTGTAGAAGGATTAAGCCATGGAGACCCTCAGAAAACTACCCCTTCCAATCCTAGCTCAGTTTTCTAATCTATAAAATGGGCCAGTGTGACCCACCTCGTAGTAAATATAAATGCCAGAAAAAGAAGAGCGGCTTAGGACACAGGAAGAAAAGGATTCAAAGAAAGGCATGTGTGGTCTCAGGGGCACTGCCTACAGCATGAATTTAACGCCATGCCATTCCGGGTTACCGGAAGCCAGTTAGAAATGTTCTAATTCAACACTAGTTGTGGAAAGACATGAATCAGCACTCAGTGGTTGAACAGTTATCCTGATGCTGCAGCCAGGATAACATCTCTGAAGGAATGCAAAAAATAGGACAGACCAAGGAAGTAAACCACAATGACAACAACATGTTACTAACTGGCCCTCGGTCACTGTGACTACCTTAATGCTTTCAATCATTCGTGCAAAAACTCTGTTTTCCGCTTTCTGTCCCACCTCTGGACCTCATTCTGTCTGCCCGGCATAGATAAGCAAACTTACAGACGAAATGAGAGAAGCAGTCAACTTACAAATGACATCAGCTCTTTAAAAATGGGTCACAATGCTTAGGAGTGCTTTAACGGAGGGCCACAAGGCAGTGTGTGTGTGTGTGTGTGTGTGTGTGTGTGTGTCCTCACACACGTAGGAGAGCACACTATGTACACATGCTTAATGGAATTAGCCCTGATTTCAACTGGTAAAAAGAAGAGAGATTAGGAAAGAGATATTTAGGATTAGGCACATGCTAAGCAATGAAAATAACTCCCCAGGAAGCAAAAAGAAAAAAAAATTGCTGAGTGCAAGCGTATGAAGGAGGAGAGACACCGGCAGCATACGTGTCTCTGGGGGAACTCTGAAGAGAGATGAGGTCCCCAGCAGTTCCTAACCTACCCCAACCAGACAGCAAGGGCAGCACAATTGCAACCCTCCTCATCACAGGTGCTGGCACTTAAGAGAAAGCCCGGGGACCTCAAAACTCAAAAAGCCTCTCCCCCGGCCCCTCTGTCTCTCTCATTTCTATTCTGACCTCCCTCGAGGAGGTCAGGCACTTCAAGAATATATCTAAGCTAAGAGGTCTATTAGCTATTTCTTGTTTCTGATGAGGCTGAGTACTTACACCTCAGTTTCCTTACCTGTGAAATGGGAGCAATCATATTTATATCTTGTTATTTTGAGGACTGTGTTCTAGGCTAGTCTATACTCAATGTAGATGTATTTTTTTATATATATTTTCAGACTCAGGTGCTGATATATGCAAAGTACTTGCGATGAGCAGAGAATCTAACCTTCCAGCACTACCCAGAATGGGATGGACAGAATAAAGAAAAGCTCCCTCTCCACCCTTCCTATTCTGCCATCTCTTCTGAAGTACACCTAGGTTCCTTCAGTCATCTCCTTGCCCCATTTTCTCTCTCGGGAACCTGATGCTTGCTTTCACCAGCCACACCAGTAGGCACTTGGGACTCGATAAAAGGTTCTCCCTATCCACCCACCCTCCAATCCATCCATACCCCGAACTATCAAAAGTGCTCTTCACAAGACAAAAACAAAACAAAGCAAAAAGATTTCAGGATTTTTTAAAAACTTTTTTTGAAGCACATGTCATAAAGCAGAGCCAAGAAGAAGCAGGATTTGGTAAAGTTTGGAGAACCAGTTAGAAGCAGACCCAGGCCTGCCTATGCAAAAATTCAGAAGGGTGAGTTTGTTCATCTGTTAGCCACTTCTGTGTTCCCCAAGCACCTTTTCTGAAGGTTCAAATACGCCGAGGCCATCTGTAAGAGCACCAACTGTATTCTTCAGAGTTACAAAATGGTCTGAGGAGAGCCTTGTTTTCTTTTCTAAATTTGATCATGGAATCAAATTAGTGTTTATTTCCTGGAAACAGTTTCATTGGACATTTCTAATTTTTTACTGTTTAGTCCGTTTGCCTTTTATGGTCTTTAATTATCTTTTGTATTAAGGAATTAAACTTCGAAACCAGAAGCTCCTTACAGAAAGAGAGTGCATTTTCTATTCACTTTACACTCCCTAACCCCAAACTGGATTTCAAAAGGACTGAGCACTCAGGTAAGTGCAATTACCTGATCAAAATGCTCGGTTCAACCCTGGTGCCTGGGAAATACAACTATGATTTCAGTGATTGTTGCCAGCTTTCATCTTTGGTTTGAAATTTTAATCTATATCTCTCATTGTTCCTTCCTGGGAGAAAGATCAATGAGAAAAAAGTTTTTTCTTCTCTGAGACAACAAGAGATTATGAAGGACCTTGGAGGGAAACCAAATTCAAAAAAGGCATGCCTGGGTCCGCACAGGGAAAAGAGGCCAAGAGAGCCAGGTCAGGGGTTCTCTCTGACTCTTCTGCAGGCACTCAGAAAGGCCCTCCTGAAAGAAACTGAGAGATAGCTAACATGGTAAGAAACCAGACCGGAAAGTCTATGGTGCCTGCCCCATCTCTGGTGCTGTCTCACTTGATTGACCTTTATACAAATTATTGCCCCCTTGCAGATTTCGTTTTCTCATCGCCCATCTTTCCGCCAAATCTTGGTGTAGTTCTACAAGTCCTGTTTTTTTCTGAAATGCTCCTGGGCGGGTACCTGTAGCTGATACTCCCCTGCGAGCACTTCTAGATGCAGAAAACATACACATCTGAGAGTGGGAAAGAGAATAGAGTTGAAATAGGAAATCTGTGCCTTTTGATAAATAGCCCTATTAGCATTGTCTTCAGAAGTGAATGTGAGCAGCACAAATTCCACACCCGTCACCCAGATTCCTGTTTTTTAAGGAGCCAAGACAACCAACACCCAAGTCCTACTTGGGCTCTGTTATCTTCCCTTGAATCGAGATTAAAAAAATATAGTGTCTTCCCTACAGAAACCATCGAAATAACTAGAATGGGTTTTCCATGTGTCAATAAAATCATTACCACTTAATTTTTGAACATAAACTTTACAATATGTACAGCTTTGTCTGGATAATACACTTCTGTGTGAATTGCAGAAATCAAGTGCGTATATCATATACACGTACACACAAGCACCTGTGTTCACAGGATGAGTGCACTCGATCATCTTTGATCTGCATCAGGTGGCAAGCTGATCTCATCTGAAACAATTATTTATGAACACAGTACAATATAAAGGAGTGGACCGGGGAAGGGAAGCTGCATACTGGGCGAACTTTTCAAGTACAGATCCCACATAATCTCTCAAAAACCACTTTCAACCCTGTTTACCAAAAGAAGACAGAATATCAGAGAAGCCTAATTCTGACTCGTGAAAATAAACACTGCTTTGGGAAGGAAAATCGCATTTACATAGAACTGCTATCTTGTATTAAATATCAACCATTGCATTTGGCTTCCACGTACTGAAATTCTTTTTCTTGAAGTCCAATTATGTCTACTACAGGGATGGTTAATTCAAGCAAACTCCCGCTGGGAAACAACTCATGTCCCCCTCCCAAGGGTTCATGCACAACAGCTCTGCACAAAGAAACAGTACAGGAATGTGCATAATGCTAACGAGTGTATTCAGCTCCTCTGAAAGATATTTAGGTTTCTCAAATTAGTATTTATCTAGGTCTTAAACCGCAAGGGATTTCAGTGCAAGGTATTTATTTATATGACAACCGATTATTAAAGCTGCACTTTTTAGGTTTAAAGGAGATAAATTTTTAATCACCATTTAATTAACACCAACTTTCTTTTTCTTTCTCATTAGCAATTCTATTTGCAAAGAATTCAGGGCATTTGTCATTTCCTGAGAAGGATGCAGAATATTAAATACACATCAGCGGTAGACATATCAAATAGAATAAACAATGTGTGACTGTGTGACTACCATGGGTCTTTTGACTAATTAACTGCCTTGGCTAAAGTCCCATTTAAATGAAACGATTTCATTTGTAAACAAGGTGTAGTTTTTTTTCCCCAGAAAATAAGTGTGAATTTATTTGACAGATTCTGCTGCGATGGATGAATTTTAATGCTTTCGTCAGAAAAGCTAAGTATTAAGTTCTCTTAGGCACCTTATGAAACAAGGAAGAGAAACCCAAGTGTAATCCACAAGACAGTCGTGGTGCTACCTGAAATAATGGAAGGAGATTTGCAGAGGACAGAGAGTCACGACTGGTGAGATCAAAACCTCTCATTTCTGGAGATCTCACTGGAAGAAAGATAGATCCACTGGGGACTTGCCCACTTGGAGAAGTGGATCCAGATGTGGCCTAAGAACTAGGAGATGTAAAGATTATGCGAACTATTTTTCAGAGCAAGATGATTCCCCAGAGTAGCGTTCATGTGCTGGAAGCCTCCCTTAAACGGACAGTTGAATAGGACATTGTGTGTGCTATTACCCATGGACAGAAAACTGACCGCTGAGTCCAGGTGTGCCCATTTGAGGACCATGGATCCTTCCCAAGTAGGGAAAGGATTTATTAGTGAAATAGCACTGTGGCTGCAACTTTGACTTATGCCAAGTAAAACTCAGGCATTTTGGTTCAGAGATTCTTGCCTTTTGGTGTCAAGTCTAAGATCTCAGAGCTGGAGTGTATCACAGGAGTCCTTTGTAATGGGCCCACAGTTCAGAGCTTTATAATTATTTCTTTACCCTTCTTTATTGTAGATGCCATTTACCAGTGAATTTTATATTTTGGACATCCCTTTTTCAAAAATTAACTGATTCGGGTTACTTTTGAATGGCTCCACATCATTATTCTTTACTTGGAAACTGACCCTCTGATTTGCCTTTTTAAAATCATCACATTTATGAACCAGTGCTTTAGTGGAGGATGCTAAAAGAGGTGTATCTTTTCTACTACCTTGTTTTTAGTTCTTCCAAAAACCACACTTTAAATTCTTTATCAAGATGCTTATGGCATTCATGGTGGAAGTGATGCTGTTATTAGCAGGCTTTTTCATGTATGAAGTCAATCCAATGGTCATTGCGATCTCCCTAGAGATTTTGTGGCATTTGGTGGCCCTCTTGTCTTTGAGGACACCAGAAGAAGATAGAGATCTTCTTTGAATTGATCCCCTATCATTGCTTTGTATGCTGGGGACATTTTTCATTTACTTCATGTTAAGACACTCTAGTCTCATGAGGACATGGAAGTGAGCTTAGCAGGGAAGATGCAGGTATGAATGTAATGAGAAAGCAAAGGCAGAAAGAGCTAAGAGAAGATACAGTCACAGAAACTTAAATTTAAGATCAGAAATGGGGGTGGCTGCTCAAGGTCCATCAATCCAGCCTTCTCCGATGCTGGGTCTTGGAGCAGCAAAGGGCAGCATACAAGAAATAACATCATTTTTAAGCACACTGGTCCCCAGCATCATTTCAACCCCTTCCGCTTTCCAAAGATGATTGAAAGATGCTCCCTCTCCTTGCTTCCCTGTGCTATTCCACCATGAACTCTCAAACTTATTGCAACCACTTTTCATCATTATAGAAACACTGTGGGTCAGGTGCGCTTTTCCAAAGACAGAGAGAGCCATTCAACATATTCTCCAGCTCTAAGAGAAACATCTCTGGCACTTACCCACTTACAGGAAAATACTACTTACAAAACAGAACACACACCAGGAAAAGACACAAGGTAAACATTCAGCCCGCCATTTTGTTTCCTTCTCCAAAAGCTCAAAACAAAACGCAGGAAACAAACTGGGAAATGGCCAGGCTGTCTTGCTTGAGCTTAGAGGTTCTGCTGAATGCCCCAAACAGACTGAGGTCCTCTATAAAACCCAATGGTCAGTTAGCCTAATTATTTCAAGAGTATTAATGTATTTAAACTATACCAATTAATGTGGTAGAGCCATAAAATGATCACTTAGTATTGTTTGCTGGTTTTATGGTATTTAGTTTTTAAACTAGAAAATCCTGATCTGAAAAGCTTCAGAACATAACAACTACCCTTTTTTCAACAATGTTTATTTTAGGGAGATGCTATGCTAAGAATCTTACCATTCCTAAATCTTCCCCCTCTCACTCCAACTGTTTTAAATAATGACTATCATTCTTGTTACATATGCACAGGTTGGAGTAGAATAAGAACGGAATGGTGTAAGTGGTTCAGAAATGATAAATGCATCGAGAATTTTTTTATATTATCTGTTGGTGCTGGCGAAATCGTTTTCTTCCAATAGAAAGAATATTTCAGAAGAGAGAAATCACTTGTCTCACTAAGTTTCTCCACAGTTTGGAGGGCGCTCAGGGTAGGTGCATGAGTGTATCATGCTTTGAAGGCCTTTGATCAGAGGAGGTTGGCTGGAAATGAGTGTCCAAGAGAGTTTCAGGACATTAAGGAAGATAAACCTAAAGGACCATGTTAGCTTTGGGCAGACAGATAGCACGGCGCTTCTTACAGATCACAGCACACGCATGGCTGTTGGTACGCGTTACCACGTTAACAACTCTGGGAACAGCAACACACAGCTAATTAGACGCCATCATGGCTATTTGGGGATTGAACAAGTTACAGTTACTCTGGGAAGGATGAGGTAACAGATACTATACAACCCTGAGTCATCACCAGAAGGGAGAAAATGCAAACTTACGTACAGAGAAGTCTTCAGGATAAAATACAATGGCCACTGTGTCATAGACAGAAGATCCACACTTAGACATCGAAGACATGTGTTAGTTTATGCAGCTCTGAACGAGACCATCAAAGCCCAAAGTGAGAGAAACACACACATCAACATCCAAAGAGATTCTTGTAGCTCTCTGCCTGAGAGTGTCTCTGGCTTTTTGTTCCAGAAGTGTCTTGGGAATGGACTATAATGAAGAATACACAGATACCACAAACACATTGATTTGCTATTCTTTGGGGGGAGCCTGCATTTCTTGGGGTTGGGCCTGGGCTGTGAGTGGAAGGCATAACAATAAAGCTGAGAACTTTCACAAGCCAAACTTCCTAATCTCTTGCACATGTCAATCTCACTACGGTGCAGATGCATTCTTAACTGTTTTATTGTCTGTGTCAGATTTACATGCATACCATATTGCTTATTCTGTATTAGAGAAACCACTAGGCATTTCGGATGAAGAAATTACATGGTGGGCTGATCTTAATGGAATTTGGCATATAGGAAATCATCACATCACCATCAACATCCAGTGCATCATTATTGCCAACATGCCTATTTGGCACATCCCAGAGACTTGCCCTTATTCATGTATTTGTTTTAGGTTAAGGACTCACCTATCTGGTGCCTGTCATAGCACAAATCTCATACGACTCCTTGAGTGGAAGATTATGGCATGGAGCCATGTGCAAAAGAGCCAACAAAAAATACCTCCCTAAATCTTCTTCCTCTTAGCAGGGCACTATCGGACATCCAACATTTACCCTCCACAATGTTGGCAATTACATGTTTCCCTAAAGATAAAACATTAATGGAAGATTTTAAACATCAGATTCGATACTAGGCATTTTCTTGTACACACGTCTATTGCTGCAGGAATTTAAAACCCTGGGGGTAGAGTACATATTATTCTTATTTGCAGCATAAGGCATAACATGCTCTGAAATATACACATCACTGTGGCCCCGACTGTCCCTAGAACAGTATGATGCTGTTGACCTCAAGGACGATCGAAGGTAGCTATCATTCGCTGCCTGTGATGGCAAGGAGTGTTTATAAGAGTCTGAGGGGCATCTCCCAATAACTAAGCGTTGATCATCCCTGTAGGAGTGAAGGAAAGGGTTATCAGAGGTATGGTCTGGCAAGAGAGACTTGCTCCTCTTACTGTCCTCCAGACCTTGGAGAAAAAGGGAGCTTTTGTTCCCTGAGAGTTTGCTTGCAGGGACACTAAACAGGCTCCCATATAAGTTGCCCTCCAGGAGCCTCTCCCTGTCTTTGAGGCTTATGCTCCGGGAAGGCTTGCTGAGGTCCATCTCCCTGGGTTTGTCGAGGATGTTATCATAGGAATGCTGACGGTTAATCCTCAGCTTGTTCTTCTGGAGCTGGAGTGCATTGTTCTGTGCCCAGTCTTGCTGATAGACCCCCTCCTGGCTGGCCGGGTTCCCTGTCTCCTGGAGCATCTGGTCTTCATCAATGTCATAGAGGTTCCCCATCCGCAGGCAGGCATCACACTTGAAGGGAGACCTCATGGTGAAGTGGCCGGAGTAGGTGGGCAGGTTGGAAAGGCAGCTTCGGCAGTGTGTGGAGTTCTGCCGGTAACGGTCACTGCCTTCGCTGTGGGGGGAACCCTTGTCTTTCAAGGTGAAGTGCTTGGCATAGAGCTTGTACTGGTCATTGTTGGGAAGCCCGTCTTCATTATGCAGGGGGGTCCTGTTCACAGGCAGTGTGGAGTCTCCCTTGCGAAAGTTCTCACCATGATCCTGGTAGGGATCTGGGAAGCCCACGTTCTCTGGGAGGGATATATTTTCAACAAACTGGGGAGGTTCTAAGTGAAAACTGGGCTCCTTCTCACCATCGATGGTGTAGATCTTGTCCCTGGGAGAGCTGGCTTTGGTTTTCAGGTAGGTGTGTTCCACCTCGCTGCAGTCCTTGGGGTACTTGGAGGCCATTGACCTTTTGAAGTTGTCCTTGGTTTTATGGTTCTTATTGTTGTTGGGTTCCCTGTGGCATGTGGCGCGACTTGAAGTTTCTGAAATGTCAGAATGGGCCACCTCTTCTGGAAGGTACCTGGGGCTCTTTAGGGAGTGGGTCCTGTTCTCTGCTGTCCCCTCATCCCTCTGGGAGACTGGATTCTGGCTCAGAGAATCTTGGCGTAGAGACTCCATGGATTTCTTCCAGAGCTGCCGGGGTCTAGAGTTCCCTTTGGATTCTGTGCTCACAGCCACCTCCACTGTGTTGGGGTTGGACTCGTTGAGTGTAAGAGGATGTTGTCCCTGGAACACATAGTTATTGAGGTTATCCTTGTGCCTATTGGCTACAAATGTTTGAAGTTCATTCATGTTGTCTCCAAAAATGCTGTCCTTCCCCTGGAAGGACCTGTTGTCTGAAAATATCAAATTCCCCTTGTCTGAAACCATATCCATGATGAGGGAGCCTCTTTGGATGAAGTCAGCAGTTCTTTTCGGCGAGTCCATCCTTGAGGAGTTCAGGTTGGACATGTTGGAAATGTTTTTGGCTGACCGGAGGAGCTTTAGCATGTTGCTCTGGGACCCAGTTAGATTAAAGTCTGGAGACGTCTTCTTTTCTTCAATGTGCACTCCATGAATACAACTGTAGATGCCCTGTGAGGGAACAACACAAAGGAGCAGTCAGCAGCAGTCATTGGCTTAAAACTACTTCCCACCTACACTTTACCTGCAAAGGTGAGATATGTGCCTCTTGTAGGAGCCCTGGAGAAAAAAAAATAGTGGCATTCACCGAATCCTAATCATCTTCTTCAATGAAGGAAACAAATTATAAAGCACCAGGTTTATCTTATTGCTTTGGCTCCAAGCAGAGGCAGCTTTGCAAAGAATCACACAAGGAGTTCAAGAAAAATTATCAATAGATGCTCGCACAACTATAAGTGTCTCTGTGCCTCCAAACTGAAGGATATTTGACCGTCCCAACATCCAGATCACCAAATTATGATATTATTAATGGTAGTACCACCCCCAGCACCATCCTAAGAAGTTTGCATGTCAGTAAGGAGTTTCCATATGAGAGAGCTTACTGACAAACGAACCAAGCAAAAATAAGGGGTCACCTTTGATTAAATCGGTACATAACTTGTTCCTACTTATATGCAAAAGCTCTTGATCAAGAAATGTGATCCAAGCAAGCCAATCAAAAAGCCTTTCTCCCTGAATTAACTGAATGATCTAAAGGAAGGCATGAAATTCATGTGAGGGCCATGGAACTTTGGATGGAGGCACAGCCACATCTACAGATGGCCAGATAAAAGGGGGAATGGAAGGGAATGGTCTTGCTGTCATGTGGGAATGTTAGCCTGAAAGTGAAGCCCCTACAGTGTAATACCCAAGGGAAAGAGAGGGCCATGGTTTGGGACTCTGAAGCCATCTTCCTGGACTTCTTAATATGCTTATTCTTTGTGGGTTTTTTTTTAATGACTTTGTTTGATGCAGTTAGAATTGGGTTTTCGTTACTGGCAATAATGAAGAATTCTCAAGACATCTTGATGCCAGCTGTAAATATACAGAGAACTAGAGGAGTTGGGAATTCCTGGGCAGCTGAAATATGATCCCCCATTTCCAAGTCTCCCTGTTTTCTACTCCTTCCTCTCTTAAACTTGGCTTTTACTTAACAATTTAAGAGTGTAACCGCTAACAAGGGAAGAGTTCTTGATTCCTGTCATAATAACAGATGCGTAATATCGGTAACATTTTGATTTGCGGCCATGCTGTTTTTCCCTAACCCTGCTCCAGATTGCGGCAGCCATATCTGAAGGTAAACATCAAAACAAAGTTTCAGGATTTGACCTGGTCCTCCAGAGACCATCAGGGACTCACCAAGAAGGAATGTGTGAGGCAGATTCAACAGCTGCTACTGACTTTGTCATAAACACGGGAAAGCACTGCCGGCACTGATAATGGCGGCTCCATTGGTCCCCCATGGTAGTGACAAGCTTAACTCAGAGGGATGCTTGTGAGGCTGTGAGGTCCTCAACTCATTTGTGTGGCTGCATTTTCCTTATAGTTTCTCCACTCCAGTATTCTTGGATTAGTAAATAGGGAAGCTGACAATTGTGAGTTAGAGCATTTCTTTTTCTGATCTTCGCAACTCAAGCTTCATGGTGAAGGCTCCATGAGGCCCAGACACTGGCACTACACCCTTTGCTTCCTTCCTGAAGCCTTGTCATTAGTCTCTTTCTCTAAATCCTGTGTGACAGCTGTTCATTCTCACAAGCACACATCTCCTCCCCATGGTTTCCTGGCTGGCTGGAGCTTCCCAACTGTGGATGTCAAAATCATATAGATGTGCAATGCATTTCACACAGTGAAGCGCTGCTCAGCCTGGACTGTGACCTGTGCTTTCTTCATCCAACTTAGCAATATAATCATCTTACACTCTAACCTAGAGGGATTATACCAGTACGGGCAAAACTGGTGTGATAGTGGAGGTCTATCTCCTTTCTTATCGTTAGTATTATAAAAAGAGTCATTTTGAATTTTCTTTCCCTACCCTGAATTTTTGTTCCAACGAGTTCCCCTCTTCCACCCTGGACATTATAAGGACTTCCCTCTGCCCTTTTCACCCTCAGGGAAGTATGCTTCCTCCTGGCGGGAAGAGCTAGTTATCTCCATGTTTGGAGGTCAGGGCCCACCTACGTGGTAGTTAGATGGGAGACTGGCCACTGTCTGCTTTCTCTTGGTCCTTTTATGTGTGGAATGAAGATGACACAGCTAAGGGAGCTTACAGGAGTTTCCTTCTGCCTGCTTCAGCCATAGACAGGAGGCAACATGATGGACCCAGGCTGTGCTCCAGGTTTTGATGACAGCTGAATGGATCCATGGACAGTTGAATAAGAAAGTGTGTATCAACAGGAAGAATCAGAGGCCTGGAGGTCAGCAGACCTGAGTCTCCACTCTATCATACTAGCCCCGTGGCTTTGATTAAGCCATTAATCCTATGTGAGCCCCAATTTCTACATCTGTGACACAAGAATCATATAGCACAAGCACAAGATAAAATAATGTAAATGAGGCACCTAACACCATAGGTGCTCAATGCCTGTATATTGGAGGAACTGTTCAATCACCTCTGCCCTGCCCTTACCTCTTTCTCCTTTCAGACCAGCTTGAGTATGCAATGTCCATTTTGTCAAAGCTTTGAAAAATGTATACTATTTTCTCATACTGAAGGTAGTTCTGAACAGCCATTTTGGCCTTCTGGTGAGATAAGCAGCCCAAATTCTATCTGGGGAGCTGAATAAACCCTTAAGATAGAATTTCTTTCCTCCCTGCACAGCTCTCTTTTCTCCTTTCTATTATTCATACACTCTGGGTACACGTTATGGGTTGTGGAAACAAGATGCGCTCTTGGTCCCTCAGCGTACTATGCAGAGTCAATAAAATTAGCACCAACGACTAAACATGTCATTCCACACCATTTGCTCTGCTCCTCAGAGGGTGCCTGACCCCTCAGAACATTGTCTCATCAGAAGTCTGCTGTCCCACTTCCCCCCTAAGCCCAGGCCCTCAAGTGTCCGGTGTCTATTGGTCCCCACTGTGGTCAACCCAAAGCATCTCCCACTCTGTTTCCAAGCTCCCCACATTGCTCACTGTGAAGGGAGCCATGGTCCCTTCACCCTTGGGCTTTGGCTTCACCAAGTCTCCCACTCCTCGCATCTTCAGAGACAAACACAGTGGCCCTTTTCGTGCCAGCAGTGAGCCAGTTTGCTGAATGGGAGGGAAAGCATTTTGGAGAGAAAATAAAGCTTAAGAGCATCCCATAGAGAGGAATGGACTTTTCTAAGTTGTACTAAAAGACAAGGGCCATAGCTGTGCGAGACACAAGGTTTCTGAATTAAATAAACATCTTCTTCTAGCTTTGGCCATCTCTCCTGAAAGTGCCAGTGGTGCAAAATGCATCTCGGTTAGCATTTGTATTGTGCTCCCCAAGAGCTTCTCAGAGACATGGGGGCCACAAGGAGGGCTGATGTGCTCGCTGCAGGGAGTTAGCTAACTGTATTAGCTGGATACTCAACCCGCTCAAAGGAGAGCTGGTCGTGGTGGACAGATCCAGGCTGTGTGCAGAGCAAACCCGCCTTAGGACAGACATAAATCTCAGAGTATTGTGCATCAGTAGCCTTAGAACAAAGCTTAAACTCTGAAGTAGACTAATGCATGTGTGTTGGTCCTGTGTGCACAGAAAATATCTCTCTTTCATGCCCCTTTCCTGCCTAATGGGTGGAATAAAAAGATCCTTATCATTTCAAGAAAAAAAAGTGAAGTAAAAAAGGCCCCATTCTAACCTTTGAGGTCTTAGTTTCTCCACCCGTAGGATTTGTGTGATTAGGTCAACTTCACTGGTATTGTGAGGAGTAGGGATGATGCAGGAAACAAACCTGATCTGTGTTCTTGCCTTCACTCCAGACATAATGCACTGTTGTCGGGAACTTCCTGCTGCAGATTTGGTTGAAGCAAATGATAGCGTGTGCACAGTGAGTGCATTGTTTTCCTATGTGCTCTCTGCACTGTGTGAGTTACATGTACGTAAGAGAATATGTTCAAAGGCATGAAGGAGATAAGCTTTAGAGGTGGTGATAGTCCTTGAGAGTCGGACAGGAAGAACATTTTCTGTTTTTTTTGTTTTTGCAACCCAGAGCCTTGCTGTGTATAACGTTAGGGGCTTGGCGTGAGCTTATTCTGAATTCCCCTAATAAACTAGAGAGGAAGGGAAAAAAATCGTTAAGAATTAGGCTTTCCTAACCATACATATCAACCTGCACTTTACACTTGATCTTAGCCAAAAGGCCGAGAAGCGATCAACCTGCACTTTAAAACACAAATGTGATTTGGGAAGAGAAACAACACTCAGATAGGGCTCTCTGTGTCCTCTACGGATAGAACAGTGTTGGTGACTGGCAGTTGCCAAAAGGAACAGAACTCCCTGCATTTCTTTCACAGAGGTAAGGCCCACTCTGCCCTAGGGAAGGAGGCTGAAGTTCAAATTCTACCCATGACAGAACACTACCACAAAGCCTGCCCCTCCACTGTCAAGTCCCCACGTATTCCCATCCCTCAAGAAGCTTGGAAAGGGACTGAGGGATTTCGTCTATTTCTCACAGGGATGATTTTATCAATGTGGCTTCCCAGAGAGAGGATACGCTCTTCTAAAAACAAGCAAGATTTACTAGTAAATGCAACCATGTGCATTTGCTCAAGATAATCCCAGAATCACGTGGATATGAAAATCCTTTAGCGACTGGGAAAATTAGTTTAAAGTTGGCATAATACCTAGCTATATGAATGCATGTTGTTATTTTTAAAAAATCCTTTAGCAACTGACTGGGAAAATTAGTTTAAAGTTGGCATAATACCTAGCTATATGAATGCATGTTGTTATTTTTAAGCAATCTGTGTGTTTAGATGCCATCAAGCTAATTAGGAAATATGTATTTGCACAGAACCCAAGTTTGGAGTGCAATCAAATGGAGAAAATAAATCCTCCTCACTAAGCTAATGTGTACCTTTTAAATCTCCAAAGTTCTTAAAATTACCAAATGCTAATATACAAATTTACTTTAAAGCAATTACTTTGTTTTCCCAATAAATATTAGCATATAAAATAAGATGTTTTTAACCAAAGGATTTTCATGTTTCAAATCCTAATTCATTGAACTCTTCCAGGGTGAAAAAAAACCACCACAATGGGCAAATGGAAGAAAGATATAGATAGATAATACATGGATAGATGATGATAGATGGATGGACAGATAGATAGATACATGAGCAGTACATATGTATGGGCTTTAATTATAGTACACATACATGATTAGGTTGTGTTACATGTATGAACACCTGTAAATTGCACCTGCATATGTTTGAAGTATGAAGTGTATCAAATCTTTTGTGTTGCTTGCATTTGATGTTTTTGTTTGTGGAAGACCGGGGGTTTTCACTGGTGCCACACTCTCTGGATTGAAATCCTGTCTCCACCTTACTGGCTGAGCAATCTGGGGTAGTTCTCTTAGCTTCTACCTTTGAATGCTGCCATTTGCAATCTAGAACTCATCCCCACACCCACCTCATGGTTTGTTTGTAGGTTACATGACATGAAGAGTGTGAAGCTCTCGTGTTGTGCCTGGCACATACATATTCATGCCCCATAGGAGGGGTATAAACATTTCCAGGATCATTGCCATTACTGATGAACTGTGTCACGTGTATGTTGATGGCAACACACATGCCATAACGTGCTGCATGTAAGGTGGCTCTCCTGCACTGCATGTAGTTGACTGTTGCAGGTGTATCTTGTGCTTGTTTAGTCTGTGCAGAGTGTGCGTTTTGTTGTTTTATGTATGTGCATGTTCCTCTGATACTTTTCATCTCTGTTTCCGTTCCAGTACTTGCTGGGTTGCACATACTTTTTATGTTTTGTTAGAGTGTGGATATACTGTGTAGCACTCCACGTAGACTGTTTTGTTGCGCACCTTCTGTTGCAACACATGCACACATTGTAACATCCCGCACCTGCGACAGAATGGTATGGTGTATCTGGGTACTAACCATACCGACCACAGAGGGAGGCTTCATTTGGTCCCGACCTTTTATAGAATTAGTTATTTTGTGAAGGGAGGGCAGAGGTAAGGGGAAAAAAATGAGAATCAAGACTTGCCATGTAAAGGTACATGATCCCCAACAATGAATGTAACTGTACTGTATCCCTAAATGTACCAATAAACTCAATTAAAAAAAGAAAAAAAAAAAAGAATTAGTTATTTTAATACCGAAACACTGAAAGGTTCTACATTCAATTGGATAATATCTTCTCTTTTAAAAACTGGAACACTTGATCATATTGGCTCTTGGGGCCCGGGATTTAGCTCAGTGGTTCCACTGCCTACCTCGCAAACACCAGGACCCGAGTTTGATACCCGGTACCATTAAAAAGAAAGAAAGAAAGATAATATTGGTGCTAACGTCCATAAGGTAATACCTAGCAGGGGCTGTGTCTAGCTGATTCCTTTGGGTCAAACGTGACACTGCTCACCACAGTCCCCCGTGTCCTGTTGGCATCCAAGTTCAGCTCCTGTGCCTCGTCTCATTTGTGCCCCCTGCCTCGCTCCCAGCCAGCTCCACCCATCCTCATCCCGCTTTTGGTTCCCACAGTCCTCGGAGTTCGTAGTTGCTGGTTTAGGCGAGAGCAAAGTCTAGACGCCCTCGGACAAGCCTACAGGGTGGGTAAGTGAGGGGAGGCCGTGCAGACCTCCAAGAGGATTTCAAAATGTCAGATTCTCTCAACTCCAAGAACCTGCCTGCTGCATGCAGTAAAGGCCGCGGCAGTACTGACCCTGCTGATGGAGAAGAGGAGGCCGGGCCGGTCGGAGCACACGCCCGTGAAGCAGAAGCGCAGCTTCCAGTAGAAGAGGTGCTCCCAGATGAATGTGAGCAGGCTGAGGGCCATGGCCGCCGCCAGCATGTAGAACACACCTGCCATGTTGTCGATGTCCAGCTGGCTGCTCATCACTTCGTTCTTCTCGTTGTGGCAGATGCCGGTGAGCCACAGGGTCTCCAGCTCCTCCATCTCACCTGCAGGGAACACAACGCCCACCGGAAGTGAGCCCCAGAGCGTGTGCTGCGGGGCAGACTCTTTCGGGTCAGGGACAGACATGTGCGACCTTAAAGGCAAGGTGCTGAGCTCCACCAGTCCTTGGCTGAGTGTCGCGACTATAACAACACCTGCCTGAATCGGGTAACATAGCTGCATGGCAAGTTCGGCACCATTCCCGGATTGATTCGGTTTGGGTGGTTATTGTGTTGTTCCCCCTGCCCCTGCTGCCCGCACTCACTCAGACTTGGAATAAACCAGTGACAGGGCTTAACCAGCAGCATGCTACAGTGGAAAGTGTCCTTTCAAGGATCGCTTCATCATTTACTAGCTGTCTGATCTTGGAGTCACACTGATCTGGTCTGTGAAATGTGTAGGGCAACGTGCATACCTCCTAGAGCTGTGGTAAGGATCGAAGTACATATATACATATATATGTATATATATAACATGTATAAATTATATATCATTTTTTCTTAAAGTATATGGTTCACAGTTAAGTTCTCAAAGTAATACCCTTTGCTACTATTATTTTTATGAAAAACAAATCCATCACCTAGAATGGTTTCTGGCGTGTGGGAGTCCTCGCATAAAGTATTTCTTTCTTCACATCTCTTTAGAACATCGAGAACTACTCCAAAAAGTCACTCATGAGCAGTATGCTTAGGGCACAATAGTTTACTTGAAAAGTACATCTCTGGCCCTGAATTGGCCCTTGCAAACTGAATACCTTCACATTTCAGTAGGCGACTTAGAAAGCAGGTGTGTTTTTTTTTTTCCAACAAAAAAGGAAAGATGTAGGCACGCTCACCCTCCATCCCTCTCTCTCTCTCTCTCTCTCTCTCTCTCTCTCTCTCATATGAATTTTAACCAGTCACCATTCAAAATTATCTTTCAAGGGCACTGATAATCAAAGAAGATGTATATAATATTAAATGCGAAATGTGACTGTATTGTATATAGATACATATAAATGATTTCTAAGATGCAGTTGAAGATGTTTGAAGAAAAAGAGATGCCTCAAATGTTTTTATTGATTCTCCTTTGAAAAGATTAATCATGATTATTGATTTCATACTGTTATCTTTAATTTTAAAGAAATTAATGTGTATAGTTTTGGGTTTGTTCTCACTCTTGAATGATTTGAATGTGAAAATATCTAAATTGATAATGATTTTTCTTTGACCCCTTGAAGATGTTATTAAATTTTCTTCTGCCTGGGGATTTAGCTCAGTGGTTCCTTGACATCTGTCTCATAAGTACAAGGTCCCAAGTTCAATCCCCAATACAAAAAAAACAAAAACAACAAAAAAAAACAACAAACAAAAAACCACACAATTATTTTCTTCCGATCTGAACTGCAAAGAATGCTTAATGTTTTCCTTGTCATTACTTTCTATGCAATCTGTATCTCCTTCCTGAATCAATTTTGAGGCTTTTATTTTGTTTTTGGTGTGGAATATAGGTGTGAATTTGTCTTATTTGGGCTTTGGACTCAGTATAACACTTCAATCTGAAAACTTGAAATTTGGATTCTGAAAAAAATCACCTCTATTATCATTTTGAGTAGTAACTCTTCATCCTATCCATTTTTCCCCATCATTTCTCTCTCAGCCCCTCCCAAACCCTGGCAATCACAGATCTCTTAACTGTCTCTATGGGTTTGTCTTCTCCAGACTGTCAGATAGTTGGAATCATATGCAAGCAGTCTTTTCAGACTGGTTTCTTTCACTGAGTTATGCCTTTACAGAACCTCTGTATCTTTTCCTGGCTGGTTAAGACTAGAAGCACAATGTGTTAATCCAATAACCTATTGAAGGACGTCTTAGTTTCTTCCAACTTTGAGCAATTACAAATAAAGTTGTTATAAACATAGGTGCAAGTTTGTGGGTAGACATATTTTCCTCTCATTTGGGTAAATACCTAGGCCTGGAGCATTGTTGCTGGGTTGTATGGGGGCAGTGTTTTATATTGTAGGAAACTCAATTCCCAAGTGACTGGCCCATTTCACACTGCCCTCAGTCATAAAGGAGAGCTGTTATTGCTCTGCCTTATTGCCAGCATTGAATAGTGTTGTCAGTGTTGGGATTTTGCCATTTTAAAAGATGTATTATCTGATTGTTTTTCTTAGCCGTTCCCAAATGACTTGTGATAATTCTTTTGTTTTCCTGAACATTTTCTTTAAAATATTCTGGACTTTCTTACTCTAACCTCTAGGTTATTAACTTGTTTGGCTTTCCCTATTTCTCTGGGCTACAGTTAGATGATTCCCACTGATTTCTTTTTCTAGTTCATTTATTCTTTCACGACTGGTGTTTAGTTTTATGTTTTAATTTAATTAATTTATTTATTTCAGTTTTATAACACAGGATCTCACTGTGTAGACCAGGCTGGTCCTGAACTCCCTGTGTATCCCAAGCTGGTCTTGAACTTGCGGCAATCCTCCTGCCTCAGCCTCCCAAGTGCTGGGGTTACCACCATGTACCACTACACCCAACTTATGTTTTAATTTTAATCTGTTCAACTGGGACATTCACTTAGATCTTATACAGTTCTGCCTGTTTCTTTTTATTAGTCATAACACCCTATTGTTTTATTATGATTTTTAAACTTTTATATATTTAATAATTTTAAGCCCATAACCGTACAGATTAATGCGTGGGCTTCTCATTCTTCTGTCTGGTGTGCTCCAAGCCTCAGGATGGGCTACTCCCACGTGACGTGTGTAACTTTTGATCACTAGTGAATCATCTGCAGAGGTGTTCTCCCTCGAAACACCGCGGTCCCCCACGAATGCTGGGTTATATAAATGTTCCCACAGAGGATGTCTTGGTTTGCTTCTGCCAAAGCTCCGGGGGTTTTCAATATACCGGTTTTTTATGAAAGATTTTCTATGCAATTGGAGCACCATTTCAGCAGCATCCATTTGGACCCCCATCCTCATCCGTGCTTCGATTTCTCCCTCGGCGCTTCAAGCAGATGGCCAACCCCGTGCATTTTCTTCACTTCAATGGACAGAAAATTCTCCTAGTTTCTTTTTTCACAAAGTGAAAGTCTCATGGAAAAGTCTCATATTTGATCATCAGGAGGGAAAAAGTATACATATTTATGAGAGGAAAAAAATAGGAAGCTTATCCCTCTTAAATTCCTCACACACAGAGAAGGGCCCTGGTTTATCGGCAGTGTAGGCAAAGGGCTTGGGAAGAGGTATCTTCCTCCATTTCTTTCCAGCACCTTCAATCATGAATGTCACTGGAGACTCTGGAATATTATTTCACTGTCCACTGAAACACCAGAAATGTACCCAAGTCCCACTGCTCGCTAGGTGCCTTGAAACTTACATAATAGCTTTTTTGCCTCACAAAACCACCAGTGTCATCTCTTTCGTTATTGATTCCCCTCTCCCAAAAATGGGTCTTCTTCCTGTGACTCATCAGTCCCAGCACACCCTTCCTTTGGTGTTGTCCTGAGAGACAGCAAGTTTACAAGCCTGTAACAGTGGTAGTCTGGCTGGAAGAAACATCTCCTTGTTCTTTTCAGAACACAAATATAAATGAATTTTCCTATGCCCTTTGCCCAGACAACACCTCTCTTAACAGTAAGTCAGTGTGATAAACTGACCCAAATTCCAAAAGGACAGCAAATTCACATTTCTCAATACCAACTCCCGACGGAGACCCCTGTTGCCAGGTTCCAGTCCCCACCTGCCCAGTGTGCGACGCAAGCCTGAGAAGAAGATACACTAGGAGACAGAACCAAGAGCGAAAGCAGGACACCAGGATGACCAATGACCGCATAACGGACAAAGGCACGGCCCAGTCCCAGGCACTGACTTTTATTGGCAATCAACTGGGGTAAAGGCGATCTGTGGTCTCTATGGAAATTAATGCAAACAAAGATCATAAAGGACAAGACAAGACAAAATATCTGATTGTAATTAGAACATTGTCCTTCTAGTGTGAAGGTTTTTGTTGTGGGAGTAGAATGTGAGTGCGAGTTCCTCTGACCTCAGCCTGTAGGCTTCAGCCAGACTCACTTCTGTAAACAGCCAGTTGTGGGGCTCACTCTTCATAGCCTGCTTCGGGGACAACCAATACTACAGTCCTCTGCAAACTACAGCCTGTTCCAATTATTTTCCTGTTAATCATTTCCTGCCTGGTGGCCCTCTTTGACTAGTTACTGAACTGTAGCCCAAATGCTTTCTTACTTCATTTTTAATTTACTCAAGTATAGTGTAATCTCTTTGAGGGAGATCAGGGATCATGTTTTATGGCTTTGCTATTTCTCATGGCCTGCAGCATATAGTAAGCATCAAGTCCATATTTTCTGTTTCTGTTTTTGTTTTGCTTTGTTTTGTTTTTTCTTCCTGCTATCTCCAGGCTTAAATGAGGGCAGGACTGAAAAATGTTCAATCCTCCTCCCTAGTGAGTTTTGCTGTCATATTAATAGAGGAAATACAGAGCAAAGGGGACCTTGGCAGTGGGCTTGGGAGTCAGCCTAGGCCGTGTGCTTGCCCTCGGTTTGCATCAAATGACACCTTTATGGGGAGTAGCTTTGTAAAGCACACCGCACTGTCAGTTTTTCCCACTACAAGAGATCAGTGTCTTTTTCAGTGTTACGTTGTGCGCTAGGGCTGGTAGAGTGGACAATTAAATTTTCTGAAGAGGACTCGTCCTTGCTGTGAAGATATAAGCAAAATGCTCTCCTGGGAGAAGCTGGAACCTTGGATTGGCATTCACATGGTCTTCCTTTCCCTTCCTGAGAAGGCTTATCCTCCTGCAAGGTTCCAAACCTTCTCCTTTCCTGTTTATGCCCCTAATGGCTGCAAGCTCATGGACATGTGCAGAAACCCTGTGTACCCGTAAGAAGTGACACCTGTCTGAGTTCTTCCTCCGCCTGTCTTCAGGGCAGACAAGGCCAGCCACAGCTATCTCTGCCAAACCTTGAGCTTTCACCATCACAAGAAAGACTGAAGTCCAGTACACAGGGCAGCACGCCACATCTTGCTCCTTTTCTAATGCTGGCAGTATTAGAAGGTGGGAGGCAAGGTTTCAAAAGTTAAGAACCAGAGAATTGTAAAATCTATCAGGGAACAAAAAGTGCAGAAAACCAAGGGTCTCTGACTTGCTTCCATTATGTGGCACACAGCTTGGCACAGACAGGACACAGTGCTGGCTGACGCACAAGCACGTGGATTTCTTAGATTATCCATCTCCTCATGAGGGAGAAGCTATGCACTGCATATTTTCAAAGATATGTAAACATTCAACCAGATATACTGAAGTTAGCAAGTTAACCAGAACTGCCCCCCAATAACCTGCGCCTGAACTTTACCCCTTTTCCTTCCTAGACTGCTTGTTCAAAGTGATTAGTCAACCAGCACAAAGCTTACCTTGTGGTGTAAATCAAAGGACAGGACATAATCTTGTCTTGCAGTTAACAACAAAGGACAGGACAGGTCATACTGCAGCCCTAACCATGAGGAGAGGAATTTCCTGCTTGAGCCCCAAAACTGGATTTTAATCTAACTTACAATCTGCTTCTGTACCCCTGTCCTTGCTCAAAGATGAGATCATGGCATTTTATGGTGTGGATTTTTTTCCCCCTTAAAAACTAGACTTCCCTGCTTGATCAGTACTAAAGGGAGTTAAGAGTGGGGAGCTCACCTTTGGTCACCATCTACGAACGACTTTTAATTTGGACATTTCTCACAGTGTGATTCTTTTCCCTGAAATGGTTATAACAATAGCACCCAGAAAATCATAAGAAAGAATGTTCCAGATAGAAAACACTAGAATGAGCTTCAAAAAGAGGCACCCTCTCTGGAAGATTTGGGGGAGCATATCATATCATATCATATCATCTTATAAAGTTCACATAATCACAAAAAGGTGGTATGAGAGTCGACATCCAAGTCACACTGCCTGCATTCAGTTTTTGCCTTCCAGGGGTACTGTCCATACCCTACTTATCTGTCTATTCATCCATGGTCTATTTTTTATTATTTAACAAAATTCATAAAATCTACTATGTTCTGGCACCTTATTAGAGTTTTTAAAATGAACTCATGGAACTCTTATAACAATTTAGCACGGCTGGTCCAATTAGCACTGCCATTTACAGATGAGGACACAATGTCAGAGAAGCTAAGGAAATTGCTCATTCCCTCTGGTCTGTAGCACCTACCAAATGGGAGCACAGAAGTTTTTAACCTCGCAGGAGATTCGTTAGAATTAAATGATGTTACATGTGTGCAGTGTCTGTCACACGTCAATTAGTAAGTATTTCTGGGGAGATTATTACTACCACCTGGGGGAGAAAAACTGGAGAACGGAGCGGACAAATCCTGTGCCTTTCCACTCAGGCAGCCTGTGATATGGGAATGCAGGTCCTAGGCAAAGGCTCAGGTCTCCAAGAAGCTTCTGTTATGTCCAAGGTAACAAAAATTTGACTAAAGACTCATTCTCAGCACTTCCAGAGGGAGAGCAGTTGCTTTTCAGATTAGATTTCATTCTATTTCTCAAGACTGACTGAGCTAAGGGGATTGTTTCAGGAAAGGATTTTGTAGCAGGCCGTGTGACTCACCTTCAGACTTATCATGCATTTCTCCCCTGAGGTCAGTTGTGAAAAATCCATTTTGAACCTGTACCCTTCAGGCTTTGTCCTGGGCCTGATAATTCGCTGAAACACATCTTTCCCCCTTTTTTTAAAAAAAAAAATCAACCCCCACAAATAACCTTGCAGTCAGGCATCAACATATTTTTTTCTTGGTTTCTGGCCAATACACCTGACCTAGACAGTGATGGTATCCAAAGAGACTGTACATGATTTTGAGAAGCTAGATTTGATGTTCTGTTTCATTTCCGGTTAGGAAACTAATGTGTTTTTGGTTCTCCAAGGACTCCGTGTGTCTTTTCTTTACTCGTTCATTCATTCATTGGGAAAAAATAGCACTAAGGCATGCGTATTTTCATACAGAGATTAGTAATGTGCAATCTTTGGCCTCTGAGAGCTCACTATCCTGTGGAAAATAAGCCATGTTTTCTAGCCATGAAAACAAGCAATTACAAATCCATGAGATGGTTGAATTTGCATAGGCCTGGAGGCAGGAAAAGACATGGAGTGCTTGAGATCAGAGGGTCGTTTAGAATTTCCAGGAAAAAAAGATGGGATCAAAGGAGGGGCCTGAAGGGCAGGAGCTAGAAGCAAAGGACTCTGCTTTCCTGCTAAGGAAACCGGAATATCCTGGGAACAGCACCACCACTGAGTGCAGAGGGAACATCCTGGCCTAGCGGATGGGCGCAAGATTCTTCAGTTCAGCTGTTTCTTGGTGAACCCGAGATTCTTCAGCTGCTGCCCTTGTTTCCCTAGGCCTGGCCCTTATCAGAGACCCAGTGTCTCTTCACAAGTCACACAAGACAGGTTGTCAAGGATGTGGTGGGGAATAGCTCATTCTGATGGCAGGTTTGAACAATGGCACTACAGTGTGGAGGAAGACCACTAGAGAACTTTCACAATGACATAATGACTGTTACAGTCCTGTGCTTATCTGGGAGGCAGGGTTGTGGTCCCAGGACTTGTACTGGGAGAAACCCACTTTCAGGTAACTACTGTAATAAATCTGTTATAAACTCTCATCAATATCACCATTGCTCATAACAATTCACTTTCGATATACTTGCTGCACAGTATTAGCTGAAAACGTTTTAATGGCTGTCTGAGGGTATGGCTCAGAAGTCTCTGCTAGAAAGTTTTGCCTCAATGTACAGAGATGTGGGTATGAGGCCATCCTTTCTCCTACCATGACATCTTTGCTGCAGAATCTGTCACAGTGGAGTGTAACCATCACTTTCTTCTATGTGGTCAAGAGTGGGAGATGAGCTTACTTAGGGCTAGAATTTTGTTTTATGATTCTTCTTTTCCTAATCTTCAAGACCTAGCACATAGTATGTGATCAATAAAACCACATGACTGTAAGTGATCCGATGGTCCTCTCTCCTCGATTAGTTTGTGATCCACAGATCTGAGGGTCAGCAAGAGCTCTGGATAGGAAGGAATCTGTGAAGCCCCAGGCAAAGTTGTCAAGAAGACTTTCTGGACCTAGAGGTCAAGGCTAACTCACGGGGGTTGCATGCGCCAATCAAAGATCCTAGCAATGGAGTCCGGTGGTTCCCACAGAGAACTGACTTCTGTCTATAGCTGAAAGATGTCAGAATGATGCTGCTGATCCCATTAGGATTTTCTGTGAGCATCAAGAGGGGGAACAGACTCTATTTCCATTCTCTTTCATGTCTTGCCCAGGAGTTGAACGCTTTGGGTTTCAGAAGCCCGATTGAAATTGGAAATGGCAAAGCAACAATTTTCTTTGTGGAGAAAGTAGGGCAGAGATTCAGGCTCATGCTGTGAGTGAGAACAGATTCAGAGATGAAGCTTCCCTCCCGGGAGTGAGGGTGATTTGGGCTCTACACAACTGAGCCAAGTCCCTTCTGTGCCCTGCTGCCCTGCACATGAAAAGAAGCTTCTGGTCAGATCTGAGGGTATAGTTTGTGTCGCTGGAGCTGAGTAAGGTCAGCTGGATCACCTAAGCAATTACTTTGGGGTATTAACTTCATTTACTGCACATTCTGGTCTGAAAGGCATGAGTTAAATCTATTCTTCTAGCTGTAGCAGTGAGCAACTATATCTTTTCATGGCAGCTTCATACCCTAATTTTTTTATTTTAAAAGAAAAATTACTATCTTAAAACCTAAGAGCACAACGAATGCATCTGACAGATCAGATTATAAATAAAACCCACGTGACCTTGGGTCTAGAAATAATATTCTGGAGCCTATGACCTCCATACCCATGATCTCAGCAAGTCACTGGGATATTTGCTGAAGAGAAGAAACACCTTAGATGGTAGTGGTGATGGGAGATAGCATAGGATTCTGGACACAAGAAGACTGAATTTGGAAAATAAATATTCCTGATTTAAATGTCAGAATATTCCATTTCTGTATAGTGCTGAGAAGTCACAAAACTAAAATAAAAATCAGGCTAAGCTTAAATGTATCTCATTAGATGCAGAGACAAGCTGTCTTTAACATAAATGCTCCTTCATCACCACCTTCCAACTGAGGTTTCTGCTCCCTGGATGGAACTTCGTTCCGCTTGTCACCATCTGGCTGGGTCCCATAGGCCAGATGACCAACTGCACACATTATTGAAGTTAGGGCGTTTTATGCAAACACATTCCCAACTTGTGTCTTTTGAAGAAGACAAATGAAAAGGAGAAGGGAGGGTGGGGCAAGTCCGTCAAATGATGCACAGGGTCAGTTGGAGAGAAATAATCCTCTGATGACTAAAGAGAACTTGTAGGAAGACTACGACATCTTGTGTAGGCCAAGAACATTTGGAGTCAGCTTAACCAATTTGCGTGACACAGATATAGGGGCCAAACTGAAGTGACCTCAAAAGGCACATACATGTTGTGAGCATGAAAATTAAAATGGAAAGTAACTTTTCGAGACTGCACATTTTCTTAATCAACTGTCCTCAAAACTCCATGACTCATCTTGTAAAGGCATGAGGACTTTTTAATATCACAAAGGGGTCCTCATGCTTTGCAGATATAAAAAGACTGCAGATGTAAGGAGAAAAGGATAGCAATAATCTCACACCCCATACCAAGAAATATTTCATTTCTTTCAGCAGATAAAATGACCTCACTGATTTTCAGTTGCTTTTTTTCTTAATGGAAGTGTTGACAACAAACTCTAAGAGACTATAAAAATCCATAAGCAAAACGAATCACTTCCATTTTAGCTGTATTCCCCACTGCCTAGGACAGTGTGGACAGCTTAATGAGTACTGAGGACATGGAACAAAGGAGAGAGAGAGAGAGAGAGAGAGAGAGAGAGAGAGAGAGAGAGAATAAAAGAGAGGGATAGAAAATAAGGGAAGGAAACAGAGACAGAAAGAGAGAAATAGGTCTTTGTTGAGAGAATTCTATTCCTTTCACTCTTTGTCAGTGTCATCCATCACTAAAGCAGAAGGGAGACTCGTGTTTCTTTTTATGGAGAGCGGTAAGGGTGGTGGCAGAAGTGATGGGTTATGGTCGAAGAAGACTTTCAGCTCTTCCTCTGATGGATGTGCTCCTCTGGCCTCCACTCATTCCTCTCAGGTCCGAAGTACTAGCTGAGGTAGGACGATGGCCGGGGAGAACCGGAAGGATATATGTGGATAGGAGAGCAACTAGACTCACGCTTCAACTCACTGTGTGGGGCAGACCCTACTGAATGCTGCGGCTCCATTCTACTAACGATACCTTAAAGGTCAGGTTATATGGACCAAGGTTACAAAACAAGTCCATGCTTCAGCCGGGGAACAAATCTGGATCTCCAAATTATTGGCTGTGATTGTATGACAATGTCCAACCACACAGCCTTGATGAACAAACCCGGAGTTCATTTATACAAAATGTGCGTTACCTCTGACGTAGGAGGGAGAGAAAGGGCACTACTTAGTGACCTGCAGGAGCCACATGCATTGCCAGTGGGAGTGTAAACTGGTGGTACATCTTCTGAAAACTGGTGGAAACAGCCACTAAAACTGGGTAAGTGCACATTCTACAACCCATCGACCTCACCCCAAGGCACATTCCGCAACAATTAAGTGCCTATGTGCACACAAGTACACACACATTAAATGTACTAGAATGTCTGAGACAGACAAAAAGTAAAAGAGGTGCAAATGCTCATCAATATCAAAATGGTTCAATAAATTCTGTTGTATTTATACAATGAACACCATGCAACAATAAAAAGTAATGAGCTATGGGTATAGGGAGCCTTGATTAATGTCATAAAGACATAAATAAATATATGTTGTATGATTCCATCATTTACTTGAACTTTACAAGGAAGTGAAACCAATCCACAGTCAGAGAAGGCAGCATGATGGTTATCTTGGGGGAGAATACTGGTTGGGGGGCCCATGAGAGAGCCTTCTGGGTTCATGTTCTGTATCTTCATCTGAGTGGCAGTTGTGCAGTTGGACAAAAATTAGCCAGTCATTGGGGTGTGTGTAATGTATTCCATGAATGTATATTGTAGATCACAAGTTTTTTTAAAAAATGAAAAGAAAGAAAAAAGCCCAAGTGTCACAATAGAAGTATGAGATGTCCTTTTGTTTGGGAATGAAGAGGGGATAATAAGAAAAGTCAAACAAAACATATCTTCTAAATCAGAGAGAGAAAAATCTTTTTTTAATGTAAGATTTCTTTACAAGGAAAATGCTTTCAAGAATAAAAGGGGAACTACGTTTAAATTCTTCTGTATCGCTAAAACTATCTCAAAAGAACATGTTTCACTTGTATCATTTAAACAGGAGATCAGAAATGGTTTTCTGTCAAAGGCCAATGAAGCATGCTCAGCTTTTATGGCCCTATCACAATCCGTCACAACTGCACCACTCTGCCTTGGCAGCCCTGAGACAACCATCGGCTTACAGCACGTGGTCAGCAGGGCTGTGCCCAACCAAACCCACTCCTTCCACAAACGGCCAATGGGCAAGGTGGGTCATAACCTACAGAATCCCGACGAAGCAATAAAAAAGGTCTTAAAAATGATGAATGAATGAGAACAGTTCCTCACTGAAGGAGATCCTCAACATCGTTATACATACTGACAGAGTATGTACATTTTGATAGGTATTACCCTGTGCTATTTTCATACATGATACCATTCAACTTGGTATGTTCATACATGATACCATCCATAACTTAGGAAGGAAGGAAGGAAGGAAGGAAGGAAGGAAGGGGAAGGAAGGGGCCCTTAGAAAGGTTTGTTAACTTTTCCAAGATCAGAGTGCTAAGAAATATCAGCTCTTAAACTTGACCCCGTAGATTTTGTTCCTATCTATACCCATCTTGCTACATGAATGATTTTTTGCATAACATATTGTAGCCAAAGTTTTAATAAAGCACCAAGTATATGAAATTTATTAAATTTTATATAGAAAAATAAATGGTCAAATGAAGTGATCAAAACTACCATTGCATATGTACATTTAAGAAGAATCATTACAGTAAGAGACACCTTGCTATTAATTCCCCACAAAACACTCCCCCTCTCTTGGAAGATACTTATCCCACCATTCTTGCTACTTTCCAAGGGGGTTTTGGAAGTTCTTTTTCATAAGAGCTGTGAGTTAAAAATGAGGTGCTCCTGCCAAGTGCCATTCAATGAAAAAGCAGGTTTGTAAACATGTGATAGTGTGTCTTCACACACCTCACCAGCCCTGGCACTATGCAACTGTTAGCTCTCCTCCAAAGTCAAAATGACTGTGAAAAGCAAACAGTTTCGACGGATTCAGGACATCGAGGCAGCCCCAGGAGCACAACGGAAGACACTCATGAAGGAGGACTTCCAGAACTGCTTCAGAAAGCAGCAAGAGCAGCGGGAAAGTGCGTTTGGAGTGAGGGGAGTATTGTGAGGAGGGTTCAGGGCGGGGTGCATTGTACTGCAAAAATTTTAAATTTAAACACATACCATATGTTTCAATCACACCTTGTATGCGAAAGAATTCAAACTGAAGCAGCCCCAAGGTAACACATATTTTCTAAAATAGCAAAAAGAACTGCAATGCACAATGCTGCCAGATTGTTATAAAAGTGATAAAAGGATCCATTATCGTTTGTGTTTTAGAAGGGGAAAAACTTTCTGGACATTTATATGGCACTAGAAATGGAGACTCCTAAAGACTTTTATAACCTTTAACCCTTCAAATTCTACATTGAAGGGTTTGCTGAAAAAAGCCAGTTCCAAGGAATACATACACACAATGGGCACGAAGGTATTCACTCACCACTGTTATACTCACAAAACACCGAAACATTTAGCATAGAAAAGTAACGTAATGATTTCTGGTTTAATAGTGATAAGATTTTCTGCAAACATTAAAATACCATGGGGAGCAGATAACATAGCAGCATAAAAATGTTTATAATACAATAAGTGAAAATAGAAATATATAAAAGTAGATACAACCAATAGTTATAATTGTTTAAAGAAATATATCTTCCACTAACAGGGGCCAGGAGCTAATGTACAGATTAAGAACAATTATGTAAAGGTAGTAGATTGGGGTAATTTTCCATTTGTGTGTGTATAATATATATTATATATATATAATATATATGAAAATACATAATCCTATATAAGTATTTGTGTAGAAATACATAGTTTTATATTTGTATAAGTATATACATATATGGATATCTATACCCATATATAAGTATAAGATGTGATAAAAATGTGAATGTTTTAAATTTTAAAAATTGATCAACAGAAACACTAGAACACTCCCTCTCTTTGAAGGTATTTATCCCAGCATCCCTGCCACTTTCTGAAGCAGTTCTGGAAGTTCTCCTTCACGAGTGTCTTTCTCCTCACCGTCATGGCTGCATCGCTCTTCCGATCAATCCAAACTGTTTACCTTTCATGGTCCTTTTGAATCTGGGGAAGGCCCAAGGTTGTAAAGCATCAAATCCCATAAATGAGGCGGGTGAGGTTGCACTGTAATGTTTTACATGCCTTTCTTCTTGTTGGACGGTGCTTAGTAGCAGCATTCAGCATATTTTTGATAATACCTTGTAAAAACACTTACAAAAGAGGACTTTCAGAATTACTTCAGGAAGTGGCAAAAGTACTGGGATAAGAGTGTCTGGAGTAAGAAGCATTTTGAGGGGGATTAATGACAATGTGTCTTTTACTGTAATAAATGTAAACATTCAGCCTTTATTATGTTCACCCATCCTACATACTCCCTTTCCAAATAAAAATTTTAAACACTGTTGACTGAGACTTGGGCCCACTGCTTCTCCGGCCTGTAAATCTTGCGCAAGGCTTTGCCATCACCATTTGCCTAACCAACAAGCCATTCATTCAACCTGATTTCCTCTCTGATGGCTCTTTTGACATTTGACTTTGTCTGGTTTCGGCGACTCTGCTTGTCAGGCTCAGATTTGGCACCACCGACCTCGTTCGAATCCTGGCGTCAGACTAATAATAAACCATGAGGCTCTGTGTCTCGATGGGCCTGTTGGGAAATCCGCCGGGCACTTAGGCAGCTGAAAACTCTCAGCGCTTTCATACTGAGGGAGCGTTAATGACTCTCCTGGATATTTATGGATTTTATCGGTTTCTTAAGTAAGTACTGTTCCATTATTATGCCAAATATGTCTCTGGTTAAAATTAAGAGGGAGATAAACAAGTCTAATTTTTATGGTTCCATCTGGTCACAGGCCAATGAAGAAGCAGTTAAGCCCGTTACTGCTAATCTACGTTTAGAACCAACACGTTTCTTCTCAGAAAATACTGCCTTTCTGAATGAATAGATTACCTTGGAAGTAGTTTTTAGGTCACAGGAAGGTCAAAGTGACTTAGCTGCTGGGGCATTAAAATGGCCATTCATTATCATGCTCTGCGAGTATCTATCACCAAAGCTGCTGTTTTTGTGTATAAAGGAGGCCTGTGTGCAAGCAAAAATCATGCATTACAGCAGAAGCAATAATGAAATCTGTTCAAAAAATCAAACTCAGCCATCCTCAGTAATGACCTTGAGCCATGATTCTCATGTGCCTTTTAAGGAGGCCATATCTCCATGTGTAAGGAAGCAGGGGGACCATGACACTCACACACACTTTCAAATCCAATTAAATTAATAGCACTGGCTCAGCCCCTGCCCAAAGAATGAAGCTTTCAGTCGTGCCTGCTTTATTTTTAACGCTATTGTTATAGTCAATAAATGAGAGTGGATCTTTGGAAGCAACAAAGACTTGTCTATTCTGAATGGAGAGACTTAACATTAACTACTTTTGCTATTCATGCCCTACCCTCTATATCCTACATTCCTTACTGTGGCTGCAGTGTGAGCTGATGTTCAAAAGTTCTACACCATTTATCCTCAGGTTTTCATTATCACCGAGGTTTCTGCGTGATTCCAGTGCAAAACCCTTAGAAAAAGAGGATGAATAAAATACAGGACAAATTCAACCTCGTGGACCCCAATGGAATGATCAGTTTGACCAATGACGTTTGTATCCAGCATTTGTCAGAGAGTAAGATGTTTCTAGATGCTAACTACTATTATTCTAGAGAGTAACTCTTAAATCTTATTGTGCATTAGAATCATGCAGAAAGAATGTAAAAAATGCCCTAGAAGGGTGAAAATGAAGTATCTTTATTTTTAACAAGTACCCCAAGTGCTTCTACAGGACACAAAAATGTAGGTACGAGCAAAAGAGCAGAAGAATTTAACCATTTTTGTATCCTATCGCCAAGGGTTTTGAAATTGCTGTTATTCTTTGTTGAATGAATGACCAGAAGAAAGAGAGTGAATGAATGAACAAGTGGCTCAATAAATTGGGGGGTTCTTTATTGATGGCACCCTGTCCTTGCTAACTTGATTTGGGAGTTTGTGGTTTACACAGTCGCCTCATTTATCCCAAACTGTGATTTCCACCTTTGAAGTTTCATTTTGATTAAAACACATTTAGCAAGGAACAATAATATTCTGAAATGCCAGAGATTATGCAGCTCTGAGGAGCTCTGCAGGGAACAAACAACTCCAGCAACCAAGCTGAGCCTTTGTTAACCTGGAGAGGGAGCCCTGCACGCTGGTATCTTATCAGGGCCAAACATCTGACTTATCATTACATTCTGTCCTTGCTTCATCTCTTGCTCTGGGTCCTGAGTTTTCCCCAAACTGCCAGAGTTGAACGATCTCAAAAATGAGGCTGAGTCTATTCCTATTCAGTGCCAGGGCCTGAGGCATGGACAAGTCTCCCTTGCTACAGAAAAACAGAAAAGAAAAAGAATAGGTCACTTTGTCTCCCACCCTCAACCTTTCTCACCAAGTTTTCATGTGCAACTGATGCTGTTCCCTCAGTGAAAGAGGAAGGAGTGCTGAATCTGGAGTCTGATCCAACTGGGTTTCAATCACAGTTGTACCCTTTCTAGCTGAGAAAAGCCACATTAGGAGGTACCTGTGAAGGTTACAGCATCTCAGGAAGATGCATTACAGGACAGAAAAGCCAAGGTCCCAGAGTCCTCTTGTACAGGCACCAACTCCAGAACTGCCATTCATAATTAAGACACCTTAACCTACCTGTGACTCCATTTCCTCATCTGTAAACAGGGACTGATAGTCCTAACTCCTGCCACTTAGTCATTTCAAGGGCTAAGCAAAAATGAAAACATATAAAGACTCAGATTATGTGACATATAGTTATCCCTCCATAACTGTTTCTTACTATAAATATCTATAAAAATAAGGGTAGTGGTAGCTGGTGAGCAGTTTTCAGTTAGAGCCATGGAAACATCGCTCCAAAGGAGGTTCTCAGATTCTCTGCACCTCCTCTCCCCACAAATCCCACTCCGTCTTCATTTTGCATTTATCTCTTTAAACAGGCTGAAGCTGCTGGTTGCAGTGGGGTAGTTCTGAGTCATCTGAGGACACAGGGACCCATGTCAAGAATAGCTGCTAGCGGGGGAAGCTGGTGCAAGACAGAGGAGATTTCTCCCAGGCTGGAGTGCGTAAGTTAGTGGTCTGGTGCTTGCACAGCCTCCCTAGAGCCAGAACACGGGAGTGGACAGCTTAGTCTCCTTCCATTTCATCTGCAACGTGATTTGTTACTTAACTGAACAAAGCCATCCTGCTCTGCGGATGCCAGGCTAAATGCTGTCCAAGCTTTTCACTTACCAAACATCTCTCTAACCTCTCTTCTCCTGCTCCTTCCTTTCTTTGCCTCATCTTTTCACTGCTTTCTCTTTTTTTCCTCTCTTCTTTTTCTACTTTCTTTTTGACATTGTTCTTTTCTTCTTTGTGCTCTGTCATTTTTCACTCCTCTTCTCTCTATATTCTCCTTATATATCTCTGTGGCTCCTTTCCCCCCTTCCTACTCATCCCTTCTTTTCTTCTATTTCTCATCTTAATTTTCTCCCTTTCTTTGAGAGAACTGGGAGACCTACAATTTTTGGTTGTCTCTACCCTTTTTATCTTCCTCCAGATGGGCTAGAGCAGGGTCATCAATTTTTTTCTCTGTAAAAGGCCAAAGAGTAAACATTTCTATTGCAGCTGCTCAGCATAGCAGTTGCATTGTGAAAACACCCTTAGATAATACCTAAATGAATGGCTCCCATTTCAATAAAACTTTATTTGCAAAAAACAGTGGGTAGATTTGGTTATGGGTGTTTCCCAACCCTGAGAAAAGCACTCTCCTGTTCCCCTCCTTGATTGTAACCCAGCAGAACAAAGCACAGATTTCAGCTCTGTTCCTAATTGCTGACTCCACAGGTACAGCTCCTGGCCACTCTCTCTTAGGCTCTTGATTCCAGAGACCCAGAACCTAACCTTAATTTTATGGAAAAAGAAGAACCCTGAGTTCTGACTTACATGGATGAGGGTCACTTGGCAATACTGGGATCCTAACCTAAAGTCAGAAAGTAAGAGAAGTTGGAAACCAAGACTTGACTGATAAGATGTGTACAATACATAAATGTATATATGCACACATGCGCGCGCACACACACACACACACACACACACACACACACACACTGCTTGTACTGGAGGACATCTGGAGAAGGGAACTTGCCTATTGCACCCATTGAGGTCTTGACTGGACTCAACTGGACAATGCCCTAAGGCCACACTGCCTGTAGAGTGCAAAAGGGAAGGCAGAGGGGCTGAAGACAGTGGAGCAGAGCTCATCCTACTGCAGGTGTCATGAATAGGCTGGGTTGCTAAGCACCATCACCTAAGTTTCTCCCTTGTCTCTTGTTCCTAGTACTGAGATCAAGTTTTTCTCCAAAGTAACAGGCTGGATCATCACATGTTTTATTTTCCTTTTTTTTTTTTTTTTTAATACATCATTAGTCTAGGAGGCATGGAATGTGAGTTTTAGCCACTTCTTGCCAGTCTTCCATTATACAACCTATAATGGAAGGTCTGATCCATTATAGTGGTCCTATCCCTTATCCCTTATTATATTACAATGGCAAGGTCCTATCCAACCTCCATGGGCTTCATATTCCCTATGATTGGACTTAGCAGGATTTATGGTCCACTCAGTTTCTAAATGTGAAAGAATATATCATCTTGCTGGTTCTACCCATCATGGAAGATTGTGTTTAAAAGATTAAGTAAAACAGGGATATTTGACTACTACAATACACAAATTAGATGAAGAAAGAATTTGTCTCTGTCTTCTAGTGAATACAGAGGCTCAGGAAGATGGTCAGATTCAACAGTGATTACCTCTGAGCATCTCCCTCTCTATGGGGATCTAGTGCCTTTCCTCAAGAAAATAATACTCTTCATCCGAAAAGATGTCCAATTGTTGAAATAAGTCCTGGAAACACATAGCTACAGTACAGTCAAATCATTCATTCAAATTTGAGTGCCCGTTGCATGCCCAACTCCGTGATGAGTCTTGAGGGAGGGGAAGGGCAAGGAGAAGAAGAAGGGGTGAGAATAAGCATCCACCCTCAAGGGGCTTATAATTCAGTGTGCTTCAGCGGGCCACAGGACATGGAGGGTCCCAAATGGACAAGCATCTAAAGCACACTCGGCATTAATCTGGTTTCTTTACAACTGCTCTGCATTTCGATGTGAGTATTTATCATCATAAAGTTCCATCTTGGAATGGCTTTGGCTGTATCCCATGGGTTTAGGAATGCTATGTTTCTATTTTCATTTATCTAAAGGGACTTCAAAATTTATTTTCCTTTTTAATTTCTTCACAGATCCATCAGTGGAGCTGCTTTCTTTATGTTTAGTTCTAGACTTAATCTTCAAAGAAGTCCAATTTAAAGATGAGGAAACAGACTAAGAGAATCCCAAGGTTACACTGCTAAAAAACTGTGGATCCTCCATCTTACCCAGTTTGCTTTTCTTGCTTTGCTAAATGCTACAGGGATGCTATAAGCTTGGAACTCAAGGATTTTATAGGAGAAGCATCTCCCTTAGAGGTCTTAAAGGGAGTCCTCCTGAGGAAGCCTAAAGCCTGAATAATGAATTGGATTCAAATCAGGAAATAGAGTTAGGAAGAGAGGGTACAAGGGACTCTATTTTTAAGAGGGGTTGCATCAAAAGTTCTATGCTTACCTGAAAAAATTCAAGTATTTGGGGGTGGGGAATTTACGAATTTCAACTCACACTGCCATACCGTTTCCAGGCCAGTCCCAAGAAGACAGCCTTCAAGACCTCTCAGATGTGCTGCCTTTGGAAGAGAGGCATGTATGGTCACCACAAAACAAGCTGCAGGGGTGTCCAGCTCTCCCTGAGACTCAGACAGCAGCCCGCAGATAATTAAACTTAGAAGTTGGACAAGGGCAGTGTTGAGGATATTAGCATCTCATCCAGTGGCCCAGAGCAATTTATGAAAATCCTAATTAGATACACAAAGAACTTCTGCAATCACAAACACTCTATACTCCAGCTGGCAGCACAGAGTCCCTCACTGTCAAAAGCCATCCTGCATGCTTGGGTGGAACAGCAGCAAACAAAGAAGGAATCAGGATGTCAGCACTAACTCACTTGGAGGCAGGGAATGGGCTTCACCATGGACTCCTCTCCAATGCTCTCTCCTACTCTGAGATCCATGAGCATCATTATCCTGGGTTAGTGTTTCCCAAAGCTCTAGAATCAACTGCAACAAGGTTCCTCATTAATACACAGCAAAGCTGTGTCCTCCAGCCCACTAACAATTTAGATGAATCCTTACAACATTTGCTGGCCAAGTTGAAGTACAAGAAAGACAGAAGGAACCAAGTGTACCTCTTCAGCTGGAATGATAACATGTGGTCTCTTTCAAATATCTCATATATGATATTGATAACTAATATTATGCTCACATATGACATAACTAGGATCACTAACTAGTGGGGTCACTAACTAGTGTTAAAATTGAGAGAGTGCCAGAAAAATTGGTTGAGTTGGTCACCCTCTTAATAGAATATTAAGAGATATGTGTCATATTTTAAATATTTCACAAATATGTTAAATCTACATAAATAGATTAGTTCAGTGGAATATGTGATTAAATAATTTATAAAATATATGGATACTATGCTAATATAATGTTTAGTTTCATTTATCCAATGAACTCAGAGTAGATACCAGGGACAAGGAATACGTTTCTGAGTTTAAAACTAAACACACAGCCATGAAAACTCAGCCAAGTACAAAGATAGAGGAAGATTAAATGCTTTTCAATGCTAAAATAATACCTAATACAACCTGGGTCAACTGTAACCAGCATGGCTTAATGGAAAGGTGACCAGAATTATAATTAGATGAACTCAGTTCAATTTTTTACCTCAATAAAAATATATACAGAGTGTTGTCCAGAGTGCAGCAACATCACTGGTGAGCTTTTCAGAAATGCAAAACCTCGAGCACCACTCCAAACTCTCTGAAACAAGATCTTCGCTTTAAACAAGATTCCCACAGATGGCCTATTTGAACCGTGCTTCTGTGCCTCTCCTAATTGCATTCAGCCTCATTTTCCTACTCTGCAAAATGGAGATAATCAGGGCTACTCCACAATGTTACATGAAGTGTTACTTGGGTATCATATTTGATAGACTTGGCATGGAGAATATGCCAAGAGTATAGTACTAGATCATGGAGTGGAGGCTCAAAAATAATTTTCTTAGTTTTTCTCAGTATCACTTGCCTCTGAATAACATGACTACACAGTCCCATTCCCTTGGCATCTTTTTGCTGGCCCCTATACACATGAAGGATTTTGACTTCCATGATCTACCTTCTAGCTCTTTAAATTGCAAAACCATATCAAACATTTGAAGAAAATGTTCAAATGGGAAGAGGTTATAGGGAAGAGGGAAAGGGGCAGGAAGAAAGGGAAAAGAAAACATTGAGAAAAAAAAGCTAAAATGGAAACAAAGCATTTCATAAACAAAGAGGTAAGAAGGGTTGCAGGGAGGGGAGGAGGATGAAGAAAAAATAAGAATCAAGATATGTCGTGAACAAGTACAAATTCCATATGAGGAATGTGCTCATTATGTATATCTAAATGGTACCAATAAACTTAATTAAAAACATGTTTAATTCACAAAATCCCTGCAATAAAAGGGACCCAAGAAATCCTTGTTTACCACCACTTTGAAGCCAGAAACAAGACTTCATGTGTGAGGCTCACACAGTCTTTGTGTGCTCACCGTGATGGGTTTTAGGAGTCAGGAAGACACCAGGCACCGATAGGGATTTGCCAGTTGCTGAATGAGCAAAGCACTGGGCCTTGCATTCGTGCTGGCCCATGCTGCTCTTTGTTTAAATATCACTCCATGTTTTCTTTATGACTCATGCTGCCCATTCATTTCCCTTTAAAATAAACTTGTACATCTTGTATGCCTGTGACCACCCTCTTAACTACCCTAGACACCTGAGTAATTCGTACATACGAATTCATACATATAAATAAATACAAATATATTTCTATTTTAAGGCTTGATATTTTCAGTTTGTGCACAGTCAACCAGCTGTGCTGTAAGCCCTTTGAAGGAAAGAAGAAAAAAACGGTGACAACCCTCTCTTGAAACATTAGCGACTAGAAAGGCATCTGTTTTCAAAAAAAAAAGTGTTGGACATTAGTGCTGATCAATGCTGAAAAGAACCTGTGAGAACTGTTTCCAAAATATTGAGAACTGAAGAGCCCATGATGTGCTCCTCCATTTCAGAAAGGACACAGTCAGACAGGGGCAGGAAGGCCAGGTCATTTTGGGATCCTGTGTATCCCTCAAAGCACATCGGAAACCCTTCTTCCTAGGGAAATGGCCTGGCAGCCTTCACGTAGGAGGTTCCTCCAATAACCAAATATTCCACTCAAAGGTTATATTTACACAGCTCATTAGGAAAAATTTTTTTTATACTTTTGACACTCATTAGACTCGTAATCGTCCACTGAAACTACTCTATAGCAAGAGATAAACACTCCATTCTAAAGGATGAATAATAATTAGGTACTGCTTGGCACCGTGCTCTTTACAGGTCTAATTTTAGAGCATAATTAATCCTGCTGAAGCTGCATAAGATAAGTGAAATATTTATGCAGCTGTGTTAATTCATGTATTTACTCCTAGAGAGACATTCAGAATTGGACATGGCTTTCCGGGAAGATTATCTTAAGACGCCCCCTGGAGCAACGGCATCTTCTCTCCTATATCTTTGCTTCCAGATGGCCTCTAAAGATGAAACTGAAAAAAGACACATTTCCCAACTCCGACAGGGTGACCAGGAAAGCAGTGAGCCAGGATGTAAAATATCTAGAAGTACCTAGATGCTCTGTCAGTAAACGATGTTTCAAAGACATTTTGTTTTCGGCATCATGAAGGCTGTTTCCATGATACAGCTTGACTATTTTATTGCTGGCACAACACTAGTCAGCTGTGTTGAATGCAAAAGTTTTGCATAATATTGATGGTACTGATGGGGGGTGGTCCAGGATGGTGAGGAGGAGGAGGAGGAGGAGGATGGTGGTGACGGCAGTGACGATGGTGACAATGATCAGGGTCACAGAGTTGGTGATTACGATGGTAATGGTGAATCGTGAAAATGCCGCTGCTGCTGCTGCTGCTGCTGCTGCTGCTGCTGCTGCTGGAGATGATTATAGTAATAGTGCTGCTAAAGGTGATTGCTGACATTCACTGACCTATGTTGTAGGCATGGCGCTGGACTACAGATTTTACCTGTATTGTCCCATTTCATCCTCACACCAAACTTATTAGATAAATGGATCTGATCCCATTCACAGAAGAGTACACTGAGGCTAAGGAAGATCATCTCTTTCCCCGAAGTATTTGTAAACAGGACAAATGCAGATCTGATTCAGAGATGCACAAAATTACTTCTTCCTGGAGACTTTATGAATTTCTAGTACCTAAATAGTCGATTTGGGCAGATATCTTAGAAAAATAAATGAAACAGGAGTTTTGCCTAATCAACCCCTTTCCAGAATAAGATCCATTAAATAAAGACATTTTTGTGTAACAGTGAGGTGATTTACAAGAGCCCTGAGCTTTAGTTCCCTCCTCTGTAAAATAGGAATGCCAATGTTTAACTTCATAAGCTTGTTATGAAGATTGAATTAAAGAACACTTGTAATGCACCAAGTGTGGCAACTGATGTCCCCTATTCCCTAAATATATTAGCTATTTCATGATAGATATTGTAAGAGAAACAAGAAAGATGGATAGGACTAGAGTTAGGATTCAGTCTTTTGACAGATAGCTGTCACATTTAAAAGTTTCCTGCCAAATTAAATACATCCTAATGCCAACCATTTATCCATACACGTATTTACCTGTATGTTCAGAGTTCTGTGATATTTACTGCTGGAGATCAGACTGCTCTGTAGTGAATAATTCACTGCATATAAAGGTGCTCAGGCAACCCCAGCAGTAGATGGAACACTTGGCCTTAGATTGTCAGTGTTCAGTCCCCCTGCAAAACTCCACATCTCTACCCATCAGAGAGTACATTTCCAATCTCTTGACTTGGGGCTTAGCTATCAGACTTGCTTTAGCAAACATATAATATAACGAAGTAGTCTTGAAGTGTTCACAGGCTCATTAATATGTCTTTTCTGTTCTTTGAGTAGAAACAAGAGCTTCCCCAGGTAACCACTGGCTGGTCAGCCTGGCACTCAGGAAAAACAGGCATGGGGCAGAGGTCACACTATTGGTATATTGCCTTGCAAGCTGAGAGCTCCCAAATCCACTGCAACTTTTAGGTAGGGCTCCCATGAGGAAACTAAATAGTTATTGTAGTATACCTCTAAGATTTAACAGCCATCGCTGATCAACACAGCTACCAGTCACCATTACCAGCACAGAACATGACCACAGACCCAAGGAAGCCACAGATATCCTATAGGGAATCCTGAGAATTACATACTCATTTGAGTTAAATATAAAACACATTTAGAATGCTTGATGATAGTGTAAGAATCTAGGATTTAATTCTGGGTGTAGTCAGAGGAGGAAATGAAGTCAGAAATCCCACACTCCATTCAAATTCACACCAACCTTATTCAGTAATCTCTGCCCATACTTTATTCAGCTCTGGCTGTTGTTACATTTTTCTCTTTCAACTCTAGACAAGCATAGCATGTGCTGTAGTCATCACTGAATACAGCCTCTCACCAGGGGCTTCTGCCCCTTGCCTTGAGCTTGCGTATCCTCCTCCCACAGAGCAAATTTCTGGGTCCAGTCTGCACTCTATGGTGATTTTGCTTCTCTCCTCTCAGTGCAGCAATTCAAGAAGAAACCACGATTCACATGGTTGGATTCTAAGAGCCATGTCGTGGGCTGTGGTGAGATCCCTAGCTATGAAGCAGAGAAGGACAGAAGGAAATTCTTCTAGAGCCAAAGTCATCCCACTGGGCTGTACAGATCTACGCATGCCTTAATCCCCTTGTGAAGGTGGGAATTGTATGTTTTACATATTCAGCAGTGTTCCGGATGGGCCGTAGCAAAAAACCTGTAGGGTTTCTGCCCACGATCCCTCTTCTACAGATTGTCCTGCCTTTGTTCTTCCACAGGATGACAACAGGGAACACAACGTGATTCCACCCCTTAGTCAGATCTGATGGGTTCAGAAAAAGAGAGTCTGACCCAAAATTGATGAGGAATTCTGTGTAAGTTGAAATTTAGAATTCAGAGAACAGAAATGGGAATTTAGGCAGCCTACTTATGTAATACTCCGGAGCAAAGTTTCTCAATGCCATACTACTGACATTTAGGGTCACTTAATTCTATGTTTTGAGATGTATGGGGGTGGCCTGGGCATGTTTTCCAACAGCCTTTATGTCAAGGCTCTGTTCACTAGATGCTCATAACTAGCTCCTTCCTCGTTGTGACCACTGACAATGTCTCCTGACATCGCCAAATGTTCTCAGGAAGACAAAATTTCCCCTCTTCCATTGAGGACCACCTGTATAGAGAGAGGACCTCTGGATTCCCAGATTTGAGGTAACAGGACTGCCAGGAGTCTGGTGTTTCTTCTAAACCTGTTTGTTCAACCCTCTTAAATTCACTGAGAGAGATGCTTCTGTATCTTTAAAATATTTTTTTTAATTTACCTATCTAGAATTGGGTTCCATTTTAAGCAACCTAAAGAAGAATTCACCACATGATAGGCACTTAATAGATAATCTGAGTGAGCAAACTCATGGCACAGAGATCTACAGGAAAACCATGTGAGGATCTCGAGTCTCCCGAAAGTAGGGGGTGTCCCGAGGAGACCTTACCATCACCCACAAACTGCAGCAGAGCCAGGTCAATCTGCCTCTTCCAAGGTGAACCCTTCTGGAGGGCGATTCCATAACCAGTGGTGGCAAAGATGTACCCGCTCCCAATGGTCACCAGCTTGCAGCCTTCATCCCTCCCGGCCTTGTAGTTCAAGACTGCTGCATCATAGATGAAAGCGTCCAACTTCCTGAAACGACAAGAAACCGGAAGTCATGGGGTGGCAGCTCAAGGTCCCCTTTCAGAGGTCTGATCTAGCATCACACACGCTGGAGATGATGATTCATGAGTTCTCCATCCTCGTCATAAAGGGATCTATTTTTAATGAAGAAATGAAAGCCAAAACCTTTTCTCTCCGACTTATAAGAGACAGCTAAATAAAGACATGAAGAATTCATATACCCAAGTGAGTAAATAGGCAGGTTTTCTGGTTTGCCAAGTGTTTGTCCTTGACACCTTCCAGCAGTGGGGAGCAGCAACTTCTTTAGAAAGCTCTGAAGCAGAGCCCAATAAACTACAGAGGCAGCGTGCAGAAAGGGGATAGGAACTAAATAGTAATGGTGTCTTTTCCTCACAAAAGAAACACCTTGACTGTTGGTTTATATTACAGAAATTATTACATAATAAATTTTAAAGACCCAAATAATATAGAAGTTTTAAGAATATAATTAAAATTTAAATTGTATAACTAATTATAAAATTCTATAATTCTGTAACTCAGAGAATATCGTAACATATTTGTGAGCAGCCTTTCAAGGTTTTTATATGTATGCCTACACACACACACACACACACACACACACACACACACAAGGTTTTGGCAAACTTTTAATGTAAAAAATATAGATTTAGGTTTTGTTGGACACACAACCTTTGTGGCAGTCACTCAACTCTTCTAATGTAGGGTGCCATGGGCTGAAATGTCTCTCCCTCCCGAAAAAGGGGTAAAAGAATCATATGTTGAAGTCCTAACACCCAGAATGTGCCCTTATTTGGAGACAGTCATTACAGATGTTACTAGTTAAGATATGATCACATAGGAGTAGGGTGGGCACCTAATTTAATATGACTGGTATTCTCCAAGGAAAAAAGAGGAAATCACTCACTGGTCAACTTAATGACTTAATGAAACCCTGCATTAAAATGAAAAAATGGAAATAAATAGTTTGTTAATGGGGAGGGGAGGAGGGGGTGAAGGGAGGGCAGGGACAAGGGGAAAAAATGAGAACCAAGACCTGTCATGTGAAGGTACAGGATCCCAGTAATGAATGTAACTGTATTGTAGACCTAGATTGTACCAATAAACTCAATGAAAAGAAAAAATTTAAAGGGCTGTGATATAGCTTAGTGCAGAGGCTTTTGGGTTCAACCCTTTCAATCCTCAGTATTGCCAAAAAGAAAGAAAGGAGGGGGCAACTAGAACACAACACAGTGAGAGCATCAATGAAGACTGGCCTCATGCTGCCACAGCCCAGGGACCAACAGAAGCCAGGACAGGAGAAGGGCCTGCAGCAAACCCTTCCATGACCCACAGAGACAGCATGGGGACACCTCCATCTCAGACTTCCAGCCTCCTAATCTGTGAGACAGGAAATTTCTGTTGCTTACACCACTCAGTTTGTGCTACTTTGTTGGGACCGCACAAGCAAACTAATACACAGCACCAAAGCAGCCACAGATAATACAGCAGCAAATGAGCTCCATTCTGCCTCGTTATGATGTATTTACAAAAGCATATTGGTCCCAAAGCAGATTTGTATTATTCCAATTATTTCACAAATTACTTTCTGTCCTCATTTTGCACCGAGTAAATGTGTTTCTATGTCAATAAACATAATACTTTTTTCCTTTTTGATAAACTTATTTTTATTGAGGTATAACCCATATGCAATAAAAGAACTCAGTAAAATTGTGCACTCCAACATCACCATGCAGTTCAAAATTGGGAGCACTATATCATCCTTTCAGAAATTCTTCATGCCCCAGGAAACACTCAGCATCTCCTAATAGACAAGTATAGTGCAATCTTAACAATGGCATGGCTATGTCCAATCATTACTCAGAATCCTACAGGTGAGACTGTACTGTCTTAGTCACTGTCTTTGTCCCTGAAGACACAATACCCAACATCCACAATTTAAAGGAACACACGTTTATTTGGGTTCGTGGTTTGCTCCATAGCAGGTTGGCATCAATGTAGAACAACATGGCAGGAGGGCACACTGAATGAAAAGCTGTTCTGTCCCAGGAGGCAGGGAGGGACGTGAGGACTAGGAAAGACACTCTTCCAGGTTGACTCCCCCAGTGACCTGCCTCTTCTGACCTGACCCTATGTCCTAACCGCAATCAGCCATATCCCCCACCACGATTCAATCACCTTCCAAAAGCCCTGCCTGTGAGCACATGAGGCCTTTGGGGACATTCTTCATCTACACATACATATTACTTCTAAATTTTAAAGTCACTTAAGGAGACCGAGATAATCACCCTTTAATACAGAGATGGATGTCTCAAACTCTTAAAATAGGTAGGAAAACTAAATCAGACATTACTTGACTCCCTGACATATTCTCAACTTTACTGCCTTTCTTTAACAAGAAAACATAAAACAGCAAAGCAAAGAAAAATAAAAGTGGCTGGGAGAGTATGTGAAGTGCTGCATTCTTTTAGTGACAGCTGCTGAAGGACTCCCTATGGAAATGAAACAATTTGGAAGGTTTATAGCTGTACTCTTCATTTTCTTTTTTGTTTGTTTGTTTGCTTTTTGTCTTTGGAATGATTAGAGGTGGGACAAAACTACAGGACTTGTGTCTCCCATAGAAAGACTTTCAAGTTTTTATCCCAAGGTTGGAGGATCAGAGATTTGACATTAGGCTCTGAGAGCATATTAAGGGAATTAGAAGAAAGCTGGGCACTGTCGATGATGAAGGCTACCCAGAGATGACTAGCGAAAGGGGAATGGCTTTTCTGGATATCTAGAAGCTGTGGAACTGTGGGGTAGACAACTAGAATAGGCGGAAAGCATTTCATTCAGGAGACAGCAGGGTGAGTGGGAGAAGCACTGGAGTAGTAGGTGTAAGAGGTCTGAATGTCAGGTTAGGTTTAGATGATGGTGTGAGCTAAACCGCTTCCTCATTTCCTATTGTTGGCTCCTCATCATGGTCCAGCTGAGGCAGGCTTTGATTCTGCAAGCCAAAAGTCAGTTTTTATGACTACAGGGAAACCGAGACACCTGGATCGCTTAGGCATCCTGAGGACTTCAGTCACAGGTGGCATTTGCCTTCTTGATGGAGCTTAGGTACCTATAACATAGATATTTCACATAATGAAGTTGTCATCAAGATGCTGAGAACCTTGGTTTCATAAGACTTTCTAAGTCCCAGCAACATCTCTTCATTCCTCAAAAAGTAAGCATAAACACACACACACGGGAGGGGGGATAGGTTTGCATGGAGCCATAACAAGTTAATGCCATCTGTTGGCATTCACAGGATGAAACCTTTCCCATCTTGCTAACCCAACCTACACCAATGTACTGCAGTGATAAAAATCGAAACACATAACTGGCAACCATACAAGAATTGTCCAACAGCAGTCTGTATTGGTATTTTTAGGGACGGGCACAGATTTCTGTAAATCGGTACCACATTTCATGAAAAATCTGCTGAGGAATAAACAGCCAGATGAGCAGAAAGAGAAAGTGAGAAAAAGTTTGCAAAAATACGATACTGTCATCTCAGAGGCAGGGTGGTTCTTTGTCAGACGTGGTTGATTCTAAATGGGTACCTGGGGTGGACCCGGGCTCAGGACTGTGGCCACAGAGAGCCACAGTGGGCCCGCCCTTCCTGGCCTGACTCTCCATGGTCTGTGGAGAATGGATGTAATGTTAACACATGAAACTACAGGGCTGGGTTTCTCTCTCCACCATGATCACAAAGAGCTGGGATCCAGACATAATGCCCATAGATACAAACATTTTGAAGGCTTCCTGGGGTCATCCTGCCCGCTCTGATATGAATGGTCATTATTTCCAAGGTGCTTTATAAAACACTACATAGTATTTTACAACATCATCCCATGGGGCCTCACAACTGCCCAGCAAGGAGGTATCATAAATATTATGGCTGCTTTCCTATTTTTTCTTTGACCAGACAAGGATTTGAAAGGGTAAGGGAGCCTGGGAATCCTCAGTGATGTGCCCTAACTCTGCACTACAAACCCGCCATTGTCTGCTGAAACTTTCTTCACTGATGAAGACGCTCTATATCAATCCTCTCTTGCTGTGGGTAAGTAAAATGCAGCCCATGCAGCTGGGAAGCTGAGGTTTTTAAAAATTTAATTGAATGTTAATGGACGTGGCTACATGTGGCTGGGAGCTATTGCAGTGGACACCTGTAGCCCAGACAAGGAAAAGGCTGAGGGAACAGGACTATAGTTTCCTTCCTTCTTCTGGGTCAAACAGGTTTGCTTTTGATTTGTTTCTAGTGAAAATTAGTGGTCTTCTCTGTCAGAAAGAAACCTTAAAAAGTTTTCAGTGCACTAGAAAGAGAGCTTTCGCAAGTCAGAGACACCTGTACTTTCCGTCTGTAAAAGGGAGCTGACAATGTCGACCCTCAGAGGGCTTAGGGAATGAAGTCATTACATGCAGTGGTTGCACATCACATAGGTCCCAAATGCACAAATGCACTCGATTGAATTCAGAGTCTATGGCAAAGGGGCTTACAAATTTTATGTGTCCTACATAAGATCCAGGCCTGAATACTTAATATGCTTTACTTCACTCTATTTATTCCCTGGGTTACTTTCCCACCAGCTGCTCTTCTGATAGTCTGGCAAAGACGTTGAGGCAGCAAATATCAAAATGAGTCAACATTTTCCCCTAGACTCTATGGGTTAAAAAAACAGCATTTAGGCCCACAAAGGCTGATATAAAGATCACACATGTGATCACTCTGACCAAGTCTGGTTATTCATACGACATGTGGAGTAAATGGAGGCAGTTCTGTGTACTCTTTAGGAAATTTAGATTGGGGATTAGAGCTGTAAATCAAGCCACATGTCATGAAAGAAAGGGCCTGAGAGAGACAAGAGCAGCCAGTATTTAAAGAGATGTTCCTAACAGGTACAGCACCTGGAGCTACCTTTCTCCATAGCAAACTCCATTTGTCCCCCCCACCCCGGCCACACACACACTGCCTCTCTCACCCTTCTGGGAGATCTTTCACTATTAATGACCACAGCTTCATGATGAAAGCAGCAGATGAGAAGAAGAAGCAAAGGCCAACTGAACTGAAGCTCAATTCGGACCAAAGGCATTTGGACGATTTGAGCTGTGACTGCCGAAGACAGAGTGATAGATTGGGCTGCAGTGGGGTAATTGGCAGTGCTGGGCTTGGAAAATGGAGACCAAAGGCCAGTCCTGGAGGGAACAGCTCTGCAGAACTAAGCACAGGTGAAACCGAGGGCTCACAGGTAAGGGGTGCCAGTCACTCTTCTCTAATGGATATTTCTGTCTCTGCTTTTTCAAGAGGAAATCATCATTCCCTCCCTGGCCAGGCTAACTGCGTCTCCTGCTGGGGAGGGAGAGGTTCCAAGGTCAGGATCTGCCTGTGATGGAGAAACAGCCCTTCCCCAGCTCACTGAGGTAATATTGCCTCTGCCTCTACTTCCTACAGAAGGGAGCCCTCTTTCCCAGCCTCTGTGACAGATAAAAAGATGCCTCTGCTTCCCAACAGGAGGACCAGGACAGGACTGGAGCCCAAGATACCCTACAGCCTGGCCAGTCATTCCAGAGGCCATGTGAGGGTGCTGCCACACTCCCTGTAACCAGCAGTCCTCAAGGAACACAAGATGCTTTGAAACATCAGTCACTTAGAACAAGAGGGGGAAATGATATCCCATCTGTGTGAATTTGCACAGGAGTAGAGTATGGTGAGTCTCACCCACGAGCTTGAAGGTTTCCTGCTGCAGCTTCTAACAGCTCTGAAGAGCTGCAAGAGCTTGTGCAGGATGCACATCTGACCTCGTTACTTCAGTTGGTTCATCTCTCTCATTTCTGTGCGATGCCCTTGAAAGTACACTCCTAACCCCCAATATCACTTTTTGGCAAACCTGGCTTCCGGTACCAAGAGAAGACCATACACCATTGTCAAAGCATAGCCCCTCCAGGGACGGGGACTTGGATTATCAAGTGGCCTGACATTTCCTAATCCAAAATTTCCGGTTTTAGCTCTTCGTCTCCTTATGCATGTTTTCAGATGCTCTCTGGGTGTCTCAGCACATTTAAAGGCTAATTATATAGTTAAAGTTAATTATTCATTCATTAATATTCAAGAAGCCCTTAACAAGACATTGACTTGTTCTGATGAATTAATGCAAACAGTGCACGTGCGTGCGTGTGTGTGTGTGTGTGTTTTGCAAGTCTAGTCTCAAGTGTTTCTAAAAATGAAATGTCTCTTTGATGATAACTGAATGTATTGTTTTAGGTCATGTCAAAGCCTTGCTAGGAAGAGCAATAGAGCCACACATTAGGCCAGTCTGCATGTTTAGGCAACTGTAGGACAACGTGCAGGATTCAGATGCATCTTTACCAGCTCGGGTAAAGGGGCCCAGTCACAGGTCCTTTCTGAGCTTCAGTGTTCTCATCTGTAAAATGAAGACATAGTAACTCACCTACAAGGCGGCTGACACCTCGATTAAGATGGAAGTGAAGGTGTTTTGTGATTGTAGATCTTGGTGACACTGGAAATTGTTAGGCAGCAATTATATCATTGTGCAGAAAAACAATAGGGATGGGTCATCGGCTGGAACCCAGACCTGGGGCCACAGATGACATGAGGACACGCACAGTCACCTGGAAGGTATCACTGAGGTATGACCACCATCTAAAGTGTCTGCTTGGAAAGGAGACACTCAACCTGCAGAGGCTGATTTGCCATTAGCACAGGGTGGCCTAGCATGGCTTTAGGAAAGCAGTCTAGAATCACTTTACCTCTGAGTTTGTCAGTGCAAACTTTAAAGTCAGAATCAGACTGACATTGATTAATTTTCACTAAGGAAGCATTTCCGTAGCAAACTCCATTAAGCTAATTTAATTCCCAGATCAGAGTCTTGCACAGCATGTTTAAATTGTTTCCAATTTTTTGGAAGCTATTTTCATTGGAATCAATTCTTTTCATGTTTGAATTCTACAAAGATTTGATTCATTGATCAGCATTTGGAGCAAAACAAATTTTACTAATTTATAACTAAGTTATATCTCCTGTCATTTTAAGTTTTGTTTTGAGTTATTATTTCCACCAAGTCCAATTTTCCTGGGTGAAAATGGTGCAGACATACAAAATTAGCCAAGAAGATTCAAGTCCTCTATGGATTTTTAGTCAATAGCAAATTTCACCCTGTGTGCTTTTAGCTGTTGCCAGTTTAATTTGTGTTGATTATTTCTACCAGTAACAGTCACTGTGAATTGGGCAAAAAGAACCGATGGTTAATATTTATATTTTTAACTGAAAATTCTGAGCAATCTTGTAAGACAAAGACAAGGAGATGCAGAGAAGTAGGGAGGATATGAAGGAAGAAGAAAAAGTGGGAGGAACATCAGTGAAAGCGGAAGCCAGGGAGAAAAGATATAGGAGGAAAGAAGAGAAAAGAGAAAACAAAGAGAGGAGACAGGAGCGAGACAGTAGGCATAGGAAGGAGAGAACTAAAGGAGGAACGCGGTCATTCAGCAAGAGTCTAAGATATGTGAAGGAAGACGGCAGTGGGGAGGGAGAGAAAGAAAAGACAGAACCAAAGAGAGCAGGGAGAGGGAGTGGATGTACTTTGCATCCCATCTGCTAATCTCAAAAACAGAAAGGAATGAAATGATACCGCAGACCTCTGCTTTGTTTCTGTTCAATTTAACACCGGCTCCAGTAATGGTTTAGATCTAAAATGCTCCCCAAAGCCTCGTATATTCAGAGGTGAGGTTTTCAGAAGCTGACTGGCTCATGGAGCTGCCGTACTTTTACAGGCAGATGGATTCTATGACTGACCCTATGAGTTCATGGCTGAATGGGTTGTGAGGAGGTGGGGCCCAGGGGATGACCTCGAAAGGTGTGCTCTTGACCCAAGCTCCTCCCTGTCTTTGCTGCCTGGCTGCTTTGTGAAGAACAGTTTTCCTTCTCCATGGTGCTCTGCCATGCCATTTCTGCCTTGGAGCCACCAACAGTGGACTAAACCATGAGTCAAAATAAACCTTTCGTCCTTAGGTTCTGCTATCAGGCAGTTTGTCCCTGAGATGGGAAAGCCAACTAATACAAGTCTAAATTGACTATGCCCAAAGAATACAGAGATTATGTAACCCAGGCCTTAACTTTTCAGAAGAGGAAACAGACCCAGAAATCTCTGCCCAAGGTGTCCCAAGGACAGCTAATGACTCCAGACTAATCTGCTACCCACCAAAGCCTCCAGAGAACCACTGTAGTTTTCCCAAACATGAGGTCAGAAGAACTGGCTTGGCCATGTCCTGTAGGATGCTGAGCAAGTCTGTAAACCTCACAAAGCTTTGATTTCCCCATTCGATCAGATGGAAAACAAGATCTCTCTTCTGTGTTTATGTGTTGCCTGGATGAAGTAACATTTATGAATTTGCCGATGAGCAAAAGAGCAGAAGGCAAATGTTTATTCTTCCTTCACACCACCGCTCACGTTCTGACACAAGGAAATAGCCTTTCCTTCTGGAATTTAAGTTTTTTATACAGTTCCTCAGACTATACTTCTCCAGGACTAAGATCACAGTGAACTAATTTGCTGCAAATTCCAGCATGGCATTATAATAAAGAGTGCTCAAAAATGTTTTCCTTGTTCTGAATTGTCTTGAAGGTTTACTACCTGCCAGATACTGTGCTCTTTGTCTAAACACCTCATTTATTTATCTATTTGGTTGTTTTGTGGTTTCGCTGAGACAGGGTATTGCTATGGAGTTAGTGATGGCCTTGAATTCATTATGCAGCCCAGGCTGGTCACACACTTGTGCTGATCCTCAGTCCTCATCCTCCTGAGTGCTGGGATTACAGGTGTTTACCACCTCACTGGACTTGAATATCTCATTTAATCTTTGTAACAAGCTGGGTATGGTGGCACATGCCTGTAATCCCAGCACTTAGGAGGCTGAGGCAGTGAGATCACAAGTTCAAAGTGAGCCTGGGCTACATAGTAAGAAAGAAAGAAAAAAAATCTTTGTAATACGCTCATGAGGAGCCATAATCAGCAAGATTCTATAAATGGAAAAGCTGAGAGGTTGTCCAAGGTTCCACAGCTGTACATTAGTAGAGAGAGAATTTGAATACCTGATACTAAGCTTTGAACACTGCCTCATATCAATAGTAGTGAGAACGTCTGAAGAATGTTATCATGCACCAGATAAAAGACAGGGAATAGCCAGAGCCAGAAAACATAAAAGTGGAAGAGAAAATGAAAACCGAATCAATATTTTCCAAAGCCCTAATTTTGGTCAAAACCATACTATGTGGCAGATACAATGTCAGGAATCTCCATACTCAGATAATTCTCAAGGGGAATTCCAGGAGATAGATTGCTCTGAGTTGAGAAACAGGCTCAGAGATATTATTTAATTTGCCAAAGGCCACACAGCTGGTAAGTACCAGAGCCAAGCTATGAAACTAGATATTGCTTACTCCAAAGCGTACACTGTCCACCAAGAGGCTGCTCAGAAAACAGACAAATAAACAAGTCATCGATCCACTGATTATTTAGATTCCGCATTCTTTGAGAAAATATAAATATTTTGAACCAAAAATTCTACTTCTTGCTCTTATTTGCAGACTATTTCCTGATGGGTACAGAAGATTTTTCTCAATGGTCATTGGCTAATAGCCCTCCTCTGACCAAAACGCCAAGAGGGAAATGCTTGAATCAGCTGCAGTGCACACAGCCGTAAAGTCTTTGGTAGCAGTCTAAGAATGAAGGCGAAAGACACCTGCTGATATGGAAAACTCTTCACAGTACATTATCAATTGAACTCCAAACCTTGACCTACTGCATATAATTTGGTAGCATCTCAACAGGATGAAATTTATACTCATGTGTGGACATATAAACAGATGCAAGTGCCTGTAAGAAAGGTCTAGGAGAAGTGGGAGGTACGTCAGACAATGCTTTCCTGGTCAGGGACGGTTTGACATTGGAACATGGTCAAAGGAATGCTCATTAATCTGCACTTTAAAATTTTGTGCAGTGAGAATTATTTTAGGGTTCAAAGCAGAGATTCTAAGACTAGTTCAAGTTCCTGCTCTGAAGTCGCTGTGCCTGGGCAAATGACTTCACCTATCTGTGTGTCAGTTTTGCTGTCTCTCTGGTGGCTGTGCTGAAGGTGCCTGCCTCAGAATATGGCCATGAAGATGCAATGGGGAACGGTAGGGAAAGTGCTTGCAATAGCTTCTGCTGTGAAGTGAGGGCTACTCCCACAACCAGACTGAGAGGCAGTCCACGGAGAGGCAAGAAATCAGCCAAGGCGACACTCACCCCAAGGCAGGGGTTCGTGTGCAAGAATCCATATTGTGCACCTGTCATCCCGGTGCTGTGACACCAGTGCCTGGCTGCACACACACAGCTGAGCACTGAGGAGAGTGGGCTCTCCGCTGGGGCCCCAGACACCTGAGACATCTTTTCCTGGGAGTGCTGAAGTCAGGAGGTGGTGCTGGGAACACCCCACAACAGCCTGGGAGAGTGTAGTGGGCTACATAGTGCACCCCTCATTTCTTGTCCACCTGGACCCCCAGAGCATTCTCTCAAATGAGAAAAAAAAATGGTCTTTGAAGATAGTTAGTGAAGAATCTTGAGATAAAAGTGTCTTAGCGGACCTTAAATCCATCCACCGCATCCTTGTGGGAAGAGGAGATGAACAAAGGGAAGAAGGCCACGGGGAAAATAAGGCAGAGTTAGAAAGGGGTATCACAATCCAGGGAGGCCTGGGAGCCACCAGAAGCTGGAAAAGACCAGGAAGGGTCCTTTCCTACAGTCTTTGGAGGGAGCAAGACCCCACTGACATCTTGGTTTTGGACCTCTGGCCTGCAGAGCTGCGAAAGAATGCATTTCTGTGTTTGCAAGCCTGCAAGGTGTTATAAGTGTTTGTGGTGACTCTAGGCTGGGGATGGAGAACCTTTTAGAGCTTTCAATGATAACAAACAGCCGCTTGTGGCACATGCGCCGTAGGATCCCCACCACTGCCCTGGGTCATCACTGTAGCGGGGAGACCTGAGGGTGCAGCACCCGAATTCTCACAATCTCTCCACTTGCGCTTCTCTGGAGGAAGAATGGGTCAGGCTTGCCCGAGGAGAGGCCCCTGTCTGAAGCTGGACCCACACACTCACGAGGGGGTGTAGACAGTGTCGCTCAATCTGCGCCTCATGCCTTCTGCACCTCAAGCTAGCGTGATGCATGGGAACCTCCGTCCTCCCTGTGGCTGCTGCCTAAGACACATCCAAAGCTGATAGTTGGATCCTATGAACATTTAGCACCTGGGTCAGTGGAGCCCTGTTTAGAATTCTAACTGTAGGCAGAAAGGAAGCATGGAACAAAGATGTGCCAGATCTGAGCTGTGCTGGGCAAGAGCTTCCATTTCCCTGCTCTCGTCTTATGACCTGGTACCAAACAGGTTTACCCCTGCTCAAAATCCTCCCTTTCTCAGGACAAGCTGAGGGTTGGCACATCATGGGTCCCAGGACAGCTGGGCCTGCACTGGAACGCTGGCTCTCCTCTCACCGAGGCCGAGCTTTGGGCCAGCTGCTGCTTTCTGCTGACCCCCACTCCCTCCTCTGTATGACAGACAGGACACAGGATGAAAGGAGGGCACAGAGCTCAAGTTCCGAAGTGAGTCCTGTGACCCACAGTAAGAGGAGCCCTCTCAGGATGCGGGATGAGCCAGGGAGTCCCTGATTCTTCGTCATTTTCCCCAGGAGGAACTTTGTAAACCTGTGAGATCTGTAGCTCTTACTCTCAATGTGGGGGACTCATCACTTCCACCCCCTGTGTATCTATTTCTTTTCCTCATCTCAGTACCAGGAGAAATAGTAAAGTCCCTATAGAAAAAAGGGAGAGCTTAACATTAAAATATGAATAAAATTCACACCAGGGTTTGTATAACAGCTTAACCGTGCAGTGTCCTGGAATGGTCATGTCTATTATTTTAAGTTATGATTCAAAGCACAAGCTCTGGGATATGATTGGCCCCAAACACCCTGTTTAATCTCTCAATGCCTATTTTTGGATTACAGGTGGAAATGATGATAGTCACGGTCTCAAAGGATAATTACGAGATAATGCAGCAAAGCATTCAGAACAGTACCTGCACATAGGCAAACTCCAAATAAATGCAAATGTTACCTGGTAGCTCGGAAATGCCTCACTCAGTTCCCAAAACAATTCAGGCAGTTTATAAAAGATGTAAGAAAATAAAGTATAGATTTAAAGTAATTTGAGTTAAATAAATCCAGAGGTGGAATAGTATCTTCAGCTTTAAGGGAAGTCAGTAAACAGATTCAGGCTATATTTTCCTGAAGTTGCTAAAGGAGAAACACAAATTAGGTTCTGAATTATGTAGTAGCCCACGCAGAAAGGAAACTATGAGCATATATAAGAACTGTATTGCCCGTGGATAAAAGCATACCTTAAACCAAAGAAAATAATGCTGTCCATGGTAAAGAAGTCTGAGAGATAACATAAAATGACATTCTCCACAAAATGCCTTCCAAGAACAGCATCAGCAAAATTTTGAAAAATATTTGTTTCTTGTAGTTATTGCTATTTAAGCAAGGCACGATTAAAGTTAAATTAATTCATATTTTTCTAACTCAATTAACTTCATTGTGGAGTGTGGACACTATCTAACAGAATTAAATGAATTTCACCAAGAAGAGCAAAACACAGATTTTCACATACATTGATTCAACCTATGTAAATTGTATAACGTCCACAAAGACAAGAAGTTGCAGGAAGAAATAAAGAATTACGCTAGAATATGTTTTTATTAGTGTAGTACTTATGCTGTGGAAAATTTGTTAAATATAAAAGATATAAAGAAAAGAATAATCCTAATTACCTAGCAATTTCTGTCAACATAATGACTCGTTTCCTTTTAGCCTCCTTCCTTTCTCTTTCTTTCCTTCTCTCTCCTTTTCCAGGTTTACAAAAATGTGATCCAACTTTATTCACCTTCTTAACTGTGACTCAAATTTTTCTATTTTTAACACTTTTTATTAGTGGCCTTGGAAATTCCTTAATATTATCTTAATGGAGTTACCAGGAAGTAATTCCAAGGACAAGAGAGGAAAGATGGCTCTCCTTTCCTAAATTTTTATTAAGGAAAAATATTTCCGAACTTCACGATGTGGCAGCAATTATTTTCGAGCTTTATTTGCAGTGTGGGGGTGGATCTCAGAAATCAGGTCATCGTCGATCTGATTTTCTTTGGAGATGATGCTGTCCCATTTAAAAGAGTGCTCCCAACCCTGAAACTCAGCAGCTGAAAATGAACCATGTGAGACTGATTTCGTTTGACTGATAAAACACAGAAAATAAACCCTGCTAGAAGGGTGTCCTTTCCAGAACCTGCTGGGCACTGCAACTAACCTTCAAAGATGATCCTTCTATGCTGCAAATTTACTTTTGTCTCTGCAGTTGCAGGACACTATGGTACCTCTACACCAGTTCCTTCTACAGATAGAAAGCAGATGTGTGATTTCCACCATACAATATGATACATATGATACACACGCATGTTATGCATGCCATATATACTGCATAAAACATATGTAAAGTATTACTGCATAACATATGCTATATATATGTACTTAACAATATAGTCTACATATGATAGATATGATGTGCGTATAATTCCAGGTTCTAATTCCCTCCTAAACCCTAACCCTGTAAACCCTCCTGCCTAGCTGGCATTCCCAAGTGGGAGGTAGGCCTGACTCCTGCACTTAATAATTCTACAATGTACTCATAGTTGTTTTATTTATTTATTTATTTATTTTTTTGGTACCGGGAATCGAACTTGGGTCCTGGTGCTTGCTCTTCATCTCTTACAGGAGACAACAGTGGTACTCAGCCCATAGGAGTAATATGAGTATTAAGTGAGATTATGCATGTGACACACTCAGGGCTGCAGCGCACAAATTGTAAGGTCTTCAGAAATGCAGACGTGGTATACAGTTAGGACAGTGTTAAACCAAAGGTTGTGCCAAGACCTAGCCTTGGGTTCCTCCATAACTCCTCTTACCCCGCACTGTCTTTCTGAAACAACTTTTCTTTTCCCTGTCCATTCCAAAAGGAGCACCATCTCTCAGAATTCAAGTACTGAACCTCTCAAAGCCTGTGGACCATTCATATCTAAACCACTAGAGGCGCTAACAAAGTATACATTCCTGAGCCCCACAGGCTTTGAGAACCTGTGCTCCAGACTAGGAGATTAATGGTGAAATTTCCATGAAGACATTTCCAACACTTGCAGGCAGATATGATTGCCTTTCTGCTTTCAATTTTACAGACACATCAAAGACAACATGAGCTTTGCAGACACTTATTGTTCAAAAGACAACCTTCCCCCAAATTTAAGAAAAATTGTATATCAAAAATACTACTAACAGGACAACTAAAATGTAAAAGAACAACCCAAAGAATGTAAGGAAGTATTTGCAAATGCCATATCTACTAAGAGAATAATATCCAAAAGATATAGAGAACTACTAAAGTTTAGCAAGAGGAACATGTACAAGGAATGTGATTATTATCTACTGCAAACACGTATGTATGAACAAAAACTAAAAACTGAAAAAGTAAAGGCAAACCATATGCTTTAGGAAAAAAAATAAGCAAAGGACATGAATAAACACTTCCCAAAACGAAGCATACAAATAGCAAATAGGACAAAAGAAGTGGTCAATGTCAGTAATCACAGGGAAATGCAGTTAAAAAACTACAAGAGAAGTGGGGGAAGAATCGGGGGGAGAACAACAAATATTGGCTGGAACGTGGAGAAGCTGGAACACTTAACTCTGCACTATTGGTGGGAGTGTAAGCTAGTACAGCTGCTGTAGAAAACAATGGAGCGGTTCCTCAAAAACTAAAAACGAAATTTCTTTATGATCCAGCAATTCTACTTCTGTGTAAATGCATAAAATCTAAAATCAGAGATGCAATGAAATACTGACAGTCCTACGTTCACTGCAGTGTGTGCGTGTGTGTGTGTGTGTGTGCACGCACGCGTGTGCACATGTGCCTGGGTGTGTGTTGCTGGGGATTGAACACAGGGCCTTCACTCTGAGCTACATCTCCAACTCTTTCCATTTTTCATTATGAGATAGGGTTTTCCTAAGCCACTAAGTTTCCCGGGACTGGGCTCAGACTTGTGATCCTTCTGCCTCAGCCTCCCATAGAGTTGGGATTACAGGTATGCGCCACTACATCAGCTATAATAGCATTATTCAAAATAGCCAAAAGGTGAAAGTCATTTAATTGTCCACTGATGTAAGAATGGATGAAAAAATATGTTATATACATACAATGGAATATTATTCACCTTAAAGTAGGAAGAAAATTCTGATCCATGGGTGTTCCTTGAGGACATTGTGCTAAGTGACACAAGCCAGCCACAAAAGGACAAATATTGCATATCCATGCAAGTGAGGTACACAGAGCAGTCACATCATGGAGACAGGAAATAGAAATAGACGACTGCCTGGGCTAAGGAATGGAGAGTTTTTGCTTTATGGGTGCAATTTGAGTTTTACAAGATAAGAGATTTTCAAGGCAGATGGTGGTGATGCTTGCACAACACTGTGAATATATTTAATACCACTGAACTATAACCTTAAAAATGATTAAGACGGTCAATAAAAAACACACACACACACACACACACAATGGCTTTCAAATTCTCTCCAACTACTCCATGTAAAGAAAGCCAAAAAAAATACTTGTTTCTCAACATTGTTGGGATGAAAGAGAAATTGAATAAGAATAGCAAGGATGAAGACTGATGCTTCTTTTAAAATTAGAACTTTCTCAGAAGTATATATTTTTTTTTAGTTTAGATACAAAGTGTTCCCCAGAGAGGTGTGCAGAGATGGTGCTTTCAGAAAGTGACTGGGCCATGGCAGACTGCATTCATCAATCTATTGTTGAGTCCACAGTGAAATGTGTTGTCAGGAGGTGGGGCATGTCCCCTGCCCCTTTCTCTCACTCTGGCTCTTTCTCTGCTCTCTCTGCTTCTAGAAACCAAAAGTCAAGCAGCTTCACTCTGCCATCCTCTTCCACCATGATTGTTCTGCTTTGCAGCCAGCCAACCATGGGTTGAAACCTTTGAATAACCCTTTCCTCACTTAAACTGCAGGTGCTTGTATTTGTCCCAGCAACAGGAAAGCCAAGGAATGCAAATATATGTCCATTGCATCAGTGTGACAAGCTACCCTACTATGTCTTGAAATCTTAGGCTTTCCAGAGTTCCGGGGACACTGTTTAATTTAAATCTGGTCTAAGTGCCATGCTTGCAGTTTTGCCCACAGTTTGCCCAAACTGGAGAACATCATCTTTTGATGACAGAGTATCTGTAAGTCTAAATCCATCTCCTCTCCCTCAGCTTCAGTTTTCTCTTCTGGAACAAATATTCTGAAAATTTGATAAGTGCACATTGGAATCACTTGAAGAGCTCGTTAAAATGTGCAGATTTCCAGGACCCTCTCTGTGGGACTTGAATTCACCTGGCACAGGAAGCCACTTTTTAATTAGCACTATACTGAAGCAGACTTAGGCTACACTGAGAAACATCAGTCTAGAGACATGGGGTCAATTAGTTCCTCTGCCTTTGGTTCAAGAGAGCCTGCATTCCAAAGATACTGTCCCTGAAAATCCTATCTCGGTCCATGTTTATACATCAAGTTATATTTCCTCACGGATCTATCTGATAATTCTTCATCTCCATTCATTATGAATTCCAACACATAGTAAAGCATAAATTTCAAGTTTATTTTTGGCAGTGCTTTTCTTCAAGCCTCAATGACTTCCGAAGATAAGGATTTGGTTTTTCTATTCTGTATATGTCTGTCTCAAGTTAATATGTTTATTGGAACTCCTATATAAGAGCTGTTATCAAATTTTAGCAGGTCTCAAAATCATCTGGGGCAATAGGGGAAATTAAAATAAAGGTTCACAGGCTTCATGGCTGAAGTCCTGCCTCAAGCCCAGGAACCTGCATTTCAACAAGTTATGTGATTCAGGTACAGTAGTCACTTGTCAGGCTTGGAGCCATCCAGCTGTAGAACCTTCTTCTAAATCTTTTCCATAAAACTGGAAATCAAGCATATTTGTTATTGTCTAGAATTTGACTGTCTAATGCAAATAAAGAGTCGTCAAACTCATTTAGACCTCAAAGAATTCAGCCCTTTCACTTTTTAGATGAGGAGCCTGAGGCTCAGAGAGGTAACATGACTTGCCCAAAACCATGGCTGGACTAAAACCTAGGTGGGACTCTCACTCAGCCATAATCCAGTGGCCTCCCAGGAAATGAGAGCTCATACTTCATTGGCCTGGGGTTCATGCACCTGCATCCAAAGCAGCAGATGCTCCAGAGCCTGGGGATACAGGGGAGCCAATAGTCTCTCTATGTGCTCTGCAGGTTCCCAGGCAAGGACAGCTGGGCCAGGCTGTTAGGAACAGCACAAAGGGGATGTTCTGAAATCCAGCAGCTCTTGTGGGGCCACTGCCCTCCACCTTGCTGAGAGTTGTAAATTTCTAGAGATTCTGTATGTGGTAAAGGACTATTTATTTTTTTAAAGATCTGGGTGTTAGGTGCATGAGGAATTCATTTTATTATTCTTCACCTTTAAATAGCAATAGGTTCCATAATGAAAAACTTTTAAAAGGAAAGAAATAGTGTGAGAGAATGAAAAAAAAAAGACCTCTAAGTGGGATAGAAAAGACCACGATTTTTCATTGGAATGATGAGATCATGAGATCGGCAGAGAGGATTTGTCAGACTGTGGTGTAGATCTTGGTGGCTTTCATATTTTGGGAGAGTTGGGGTCATATCTCACATCACACACCAAGAAAAATTTCAAGCATTGAAAAGACCACCAAAATAGAAGAAAACGTGACAGAATTATTTTGTAACCTTAGAAGGGAAACTTCAAAATTATGAGTCAAAATCCAAAGGTATAAAAATGATTAGTATATGTGACTACAAAAAATTAAAATCTACATGGGGAAAACATCATCAGCAAATTCAAGAGGCAAACAAACAAACAAAAAGCTAGGGGACACATTTGTAATCCCACCACAAATGAAAGTTTTATCCCTCGAATAAATAAATTAATCAGGAAAAAAGACCAACTTATGAATAAAAACATATAGAAAGTTGTCAAAAAAGAAATTATGGAAGGGCCAGGGATTTAACTCCGTGGCTCTGCTGCCTGCCTCGAGAGCGCAAGGTCCTGAGTTTGATCCCCAGTACCAAAAAAATAAATAAAAGGATATCTGTAATATATGAAAATATGCTCAAATTTCACTGATAATAAAAGGTACAAGTTAAAATACATGTGAGCATATTTGTTTACCTCAGCAAAATCAGAGGAGGTGGTTTACACACTGTATAGGCAAAGACCTGAGGGAAATGGGCTCTCTCATATATTGATATAGTAAATACAAAGTCTCTTTGGAAGGAATTTGTCATTATCTGTCAAAATGACAATGCCCTGTAGTCTTTGACCCCTTTCTCAGGATATTTGATTTCACAGTGCATGAAACATGTGTACAAAGATATTCATTGCAGCAGCACTGTTTGCAATAGCAAAAGACTGGAAGCAATGTGAATGTCCATTAATGGGCACTGACTAAGACAGTGTGGGAAAGATCTGGAAGGATGTGCTGGGCCGTCTAGAAAGCAATGTGGTTCCTGTGGAAGGAGTGTACTAAGCAGGCCAGGAACTATGTGGGAGACATCATGGTTCATCTTTTTATATACTTTCTGATTTTAGAATCATGTATATGTATTATCTAGTCAAAATTTAATTTACTTAAGTAACTAGGAGCCCGTCACCACGTGTGATTTCCCCTAACACTAACCCCGCCAAAACGGAATCTCTAGGATCAAGCCCTGCCATAACTCACCCCTCAGGACTGTACTAAATTATTTGTTAAAGAAAGACTCTACCCCCATGAGCTCTAGTTTCTGAGTTTAATGTAACATTGCAAAGTGCCCCCCAAATGAGAGACTGAGTACAGAGTGAAGCACCATCTGCCCAAGTCTTTTAAGATGGATGTCATAATTATGATGAGTCTTCTAGAAAAAAAAAATTAAATCTAGAGACAGGAATGGTTTCCACTTCTCTAATCCTTTTGGCGGGATATTATATATATATAGGAAATAAATGAAAGATTTAAAAATAGTCCATTTTGAGCCGTGGATGATCAGTGGATGAAGTGGAAGGCAGCTGGCCTTCAACCACGGTTTCCAAACACTTTTATCCCCATTGCACTGATGGTCTGTCCAAAGTAACGATACATATGTTAATTAAAATACCAAATGAAAACCCTATACTCATGGCTAAGATGGGAAGTCAGCCAAAAAAAAAAAATCTGTCTTTTCTGGTATTTACTCAAGTTAAATCTATACACAGTCTACGACCCAGCATTTTTGGTCTTAGGTTCACACCAAGAATACACTCACTTACGCAGCAAAATACATGTGTGAGAATGTCCTTAGAAGCACTACTCATGACACCCCAGAACATGACATTAACCAAGTGTTCAAGATCAGAAGAGACAGATACATTTGTGGCATTTTTCCAGCCACGACATTCCCTACCACAATGGGGCTGACAGAACTGGGATTACATGCAGTAATCTCTCACAAGGGATGCTGAACCTAAGAAGACAAACCAAAAAAGAGAACAAATGGTGTTTTATTTGTATGTGGAAATAACAACAAAAAGGGAATCACTGGCTTTAGGAAGTGAGGATGGTTGGTGGAAGAGGGTGTGGAGGATATTCCTGGGGATTAGTGACCAGGATGATCAGTTTGTACAAAGCTATCAAGCCACAAGCCTTACTATTTGTAACCTTTACATTTTGGTTATGCTTTCACTTAAAAGTTAAAAAAAACTTATTTCAAGCCAGAATGAGCAGAGTATGAATTCATTTTTGTATGTCATGGGCTTAACATCCAAGTAAGTGCTCTCCTAGGCCCTACTGTGTTACCAAAGAGATTCCAACAGAGCCTGAAAGCACAGGATGCTCTCAGCAGTAATTCCTGAGGGATTATACAGAGTCCAGCTTGGACTATTCAGAGGGGTCCCTCACTCCCCAGCCAGACAGAGCAAGCAGAGCCTGCACGACAGCCAGCCCAGAGAGGTTATTTACTGAGCTTCCAAGCACACCTGCCATGGTGTGTCATGCTCCGCTTTCCCTGACGCCTGAAATTCCCATGGACGTTAATCTTCTGGATAATCAAAATCCCTCTCCTTCAAACAACTCCGCCATTGAAAATGAAATCATTTATAACAAAATCCTTTCTACATAGCATCTAGCACATTCCTGACTTTTTGCAGATCCACAGAATAGAACTTAACTTAGACAACAAGCCACACCACTTATAATGAGGTCACCATTTGGGCACTGCCCCAAATACTTCCCATCAACTTTTCTCTCAGTTCTCATGAAATCCTTATGAAATTGGTACTGTTTTTTCCTGTGTTGTGTGTGAGGCTTAAGATGATTAAATGCCTGTCCCAGGGCACACAGCAAATGCAGTGAGGCAGAGAATATACTCTCTCAAACCCTCAACTCAGGAGCAGTGTTCTGTGTCTTCCCTACAGATTTGCTGATGACTGACGGATTGGACACGACCCTCCACAGCGCCGACAGGTAGGCAGGAAGACTAGCTGAACCTTTAGAGAGGTGGTTGGAGTTCTCATTGCTTCTCTGTCTTTCTTTTCTTTTTCCTTCAGTGTTTTTCCCCCCTCCGGTGCTGAGGAATGATCCCAGGGTTTCACACAAAGTGCTGGGCAAATGCCCTACCAGTGAGCTGAACACAGCCTCCTTCATCAATATTACACTATTTGTTTCCCACAAAACTATTTTCAGTATGCTACACCCCCTAAAAAAATCCCTACCTGAAATGTGATTTTTAAAAATCTTTGTTTCTACTTCTTTAAGTTCTCACTTCTTAGGTCTTTCTATTTGGCTAAAATCTCCCATGAAGTTGGGACAACTTCTTGAGCAATTTCAGAAACCCTCTGGTTCTCTGCATTTCCCAGTGTCATGGATTTGCCTTTTCTTAACACAGCTGAGGAGGATGCCTGTGATGCTTGTCAGAGTAACGAAAACAGTCCTCCACTGGGGTCCATCTGGCCTGTAGCCGCTCTCCAGAAAACTACGACAGCCGTGAAGATAAGCACCAACCCATGCAGAGTCAGTTCTGGCAAGGTTTATCAGCCAGCAGGACTGCAGAGAAAAAAGAACTACTGTCCTTACCCTGTTTTCAAGCTGACCAAGGCGTCCTCCACTCCCTTCTGATTAAATTTGGTCATGTACTGATGCATGTAGGGGTAGTTATTCCGAATGTTCCTCTCTGTGCTCCCGTTAGGTACCGTTCCAAAGCGGAAAGGCGGGGAATAGTCGTGAGGTCTCTGAAACTGAAGAGAGAGAAAAAAGACAAGGAGAAGTGGCGGGGGGCAGGAAGAGGGAAAAAGGAAGAAGAAATTAGCCATGATTTTGTTTCTTGTCAGGAGTTAAACACATTCGTTCATGCAGGACAATTTTTAAAAATTTACTTTGTTCTTGATCACTTCGTCCATTGGTCCATGAGTTCCAGTAGGTTGGGAACAGTGTATTTATTTTTGGAACTATCCCTCAATTCCTAGCACAGGACTTAGCTGTGTGCTCAGTAGATATTTGTTGGGGTGAATTTTCAAGTGCTCTCAGAGAGACAAGCACACAGTTGTCGTGCTAAGGAAATGTTCATCTGGAATAGATATATGACTTCCGCCCAGTTCATTTATCTGCTTCACGAAGAAGTTTCCTGTGGTCCCCCTACCCACCTCTTTACCTCCACACCATTTACAATTACTTTGCACCCACCAGAAAATGTCTCTGTGTTGCCATTCACCCATCCTCCACTCACTGGCTCATTCATTCCCAAAAGCAGTACTCTTTGAGTGTCTTGGATGCCCCAGGCATAGGGCCTGACCCCCAGAAGGCTCTGTGACTAATAGCAAAGCTGAAGTCCCTAACAACGCAGTAGCTTCCTGCCAATGTCCAGGAAGTTCTCGAACCTACACAAAGCCAAGTTTGTCCATGCTCCTTGAATCTTCCCTGACTAATATTGTCTGCATCACCCCTGAGGAGAACTAGGATGCCTAGCACCATGTCCCTAAAACACCTCTTTTGCACTCCCAAGACTCCTGCCTAGTCCAGGGCACATTGTAAGGGCATCACCAGATGGGGTCCAAGGAGGTCCCCCAAGAGGAAATGGGGACCTTAACTCCTCCCTTCTGTGGAGTAGGTTGTAGGTTCACTGAGTTGTGCCTCAGAAGAAAATTACAGGACAGGTCAGCGAGAGGCATTAGAAAGGTTTATTAGGCAAAACAAATGTACACACTGAGAGAGAATCAAGTGCAGGCCCCCCAGATAGAGGCACATTATGATCTGGGAATGGCAGTTTTGTGTGGTCTTGAGGGTGTTCTCAAGATGGGTAACCTAGAATATGTATTGCTACTGTCTGTCAGGCCATCCACGTGGTGCTAGGTTAGAATGCAAACCGTGTGCCTGTGTTTGAAATTTGGAGATCTGCTGCCCACTTACATACCCATGCTGCTCCCTTAAGGATGGAAGTCTGTGAGAAGCAGAATCATTTACAGGAAAAAAGAACAGGATCCAATTCACAGACTTATTGTGTCTTTAAGACCCCAAGGAATTTTTTTAGTGAGCTTTCAAGAAGGGAAAAGGGCACTGTAAATTTGGGCAACTTTTATGTCCTGAAACTGCAGCTTTTCTTAAAAGCACCATTTTAAAATTACAACTTGCCTTGTGTCCTTACTACTCATCTCTATTTCTTCCATCTTACCTCAGGGGGCAGGAACCAGACCACTGCGATAAGTATTATCTGAGGGGACACTGGGAGCTGGACAAACCGCTGCCCTTCTGCTTGTATGCTGAGTCAGTTGTTCCTTGGAACGCTGGTTATACAACGGAACAAAGCAAGCTAATGGTGTTACTGTTTCTGCAGCCTGATCTGTGATGCTCACCTCCCTGCAGTAACTAGGTGTGGATCCAAGCAATGTGGAGCCCTACAGCCCAGCCAGCAGCCACTGCATACTCTGAGAAATTCTCAGGCACTTTCCCGGGCTGGCCTGCTGCTCTAGTCCAGCCCCCTACCACCAGACATCCCAAGTAGCTCCTGCTGACTTCCTGTCCAGCCCACTGCCACCGGACCCCATCCTTTTCTGCCACCAAGTCTCAAATAACCCCATTTCCCACAGGCCATCTCTTGGCAAAGCACACCTCAGCCCCAGTACAGCTGTGGGCGTGACACTGTGCTTTCTCAACTTTGATCTTTCAGGAACCCAACCTGGTTTAGAAGTTAAGAGAACTGAGTCTGATCCCAGAAATACAAACCTAGAAACAGCACTGGAGGGGCTGAGTGTGTGTTCAGGCCTCCTGGTTGGAAAGTTAAACTATCATTTACAAACTATGCAACCTTAGACAAGTCACTTTACTTCCTGCTGCCTCAATTTTCCACCTGTGGAATGGGTCTCTCCAAGGTACTTCCCTTATAGGGTCACTGTGAAGAAAAAAAACCACATTTTTAAAGTAACTGAAATAGTTCCTGGAACTGAATAAGAGGTCAAAAATAAAGCTTTTATCGCTTTTTGTTTTTATGATTGTTGCAGGAAAAAAATATAACAGGCTGAATTTTTCTATGAAATATGGAATCGTGGAACTAGAAATTAGTGGTAATGATGACTGGAACTTTTCGAAGACTTAGTTGGAAATAACACTGTGCCACGTGGTTAATCCTTGCAATAGCCCTACTAGGTAGCTAATCTTAGAGACCCCATTTTACAGATAAGGAAACTGAGGCTCTGAGAAGTTACACAACCTATTAACAAATAGTCCAAAATTCAAACCTAGACATGCTTCCCCCAGTGTTAACTCTGTAATTCATCAGAAACCATTGCCAGAGAATCCTTCCGTGGTTAGAGAAGGGGACCTGAAGACCCAGACCGGAAAACGATACCCACCAAGTTGGTGCCAGAGCTAGGACTATGATGCAAAAGTCTCTCCAACTTCTGATCCAGGGCACCTTCCACAGAACCAAGAACTGTTAGAGAAGGTGTCCAAGTCCTCCCAATACTTAGACCAACCGGAAACATTCCTCTTTCTCTACACTCACATTTCATGTCACTGTTAATTAAAATTTCCATTGAGAACTGGTTTCCTTGCATTAGCCATGCTGCTGCCTAATAAGCAGCTATCACTGGATTTGGGAGAAGTAGGCAGCCATTGTCCAAATGGGATTCTCCTTTCAAATTACACTTGGCACTGAGTGTGAGTGTGTGTGTGTGTGTGTGTGTGTGTGTGTGTGTGTGTGCTCATGTACAATCACTCAGTCCTGCAACATCCCCACTCCTCACCAAACTTGAAGGCACAAGCCCAGGCTCATTTCAGACGGCCACCTGCTCTGGGGAGCAGTGGTAACAGCACTCTACCTTTCAAATCACTTGGCACTGAGTGTGAGTGTGTGTGTGTGTGTGTGTGTGTGTGTGTGTGTGTGTGCTCATGTACAATCACTCAGTCCTGCAACATCCCCACTCCTCACCAAACTTGAAGGCACAAGCCCAGGCTCATTTCAGACGGCCACCTGCTCTGGGGAGCAGTGGTAACAGCACTCTTTATAAATCTCATGCTGTAGCAGCCGCTGCTGGTCTCTAGGACACCAAGAGATGGCCTAGTTGACTGAGTGCCTCCCACTTCACTCCCCATCTGTCACTGAGAAACAGTGTAGCTCTAAGATTCGCTTTCTTCCTTCCCAATGATTTGCACAGTGGTGGGGACAGACACACGGTCTCAGGGACACTCCCGTACTTCCCTGGCATTGACACACCATCCCGTACGCAATGTTCAGCCCAGGGTCAACATCCAGAACCTTTCCTATTACAACTAAGACTGCCGATGTTTTTTTGAGACAGGGTCTCACTTTGTAGCTCAGGCCTTCCTCGAACCCACACCAATCCTTTTGCCTCAGCCTCCTGAGTGCTAGGATTACAGGTGTGTGCCACCAAGCCTGGCCAGACTGCCAAACTTTTGAAAGCATCACTCCCAATACACTTCCTGTTACCAGCCTGTACACACACACATCTCACAGGAACCTCTTTCTGTGTGTAATGTACACTGACGCTATCCATTATGTTCTATATTTTTCATGGTCACAACCCTCAAATTAATGTCAAGCTTCACTGAAAAGCATGACCTGCAGTATGACAAGTCAGGAGCCAGGATGGCTCACCTCTGATGATGACCTCCAGGGAATCTTTCTCCCAGAGCACTGCATGTGTAAACAGAAAGGAACACATGTGGGCTTCAGCAAAGGAAGGGGAGGTGCCCAGGTTCCCACCATCGTTACAGGGTTCAGAGCCCAGAGATCTCCTCTGGTCTTCTCTCAAGGATGCCCTCGCTGGGCCTTGGGCTTAGGGAAGTCACAGCAGCTTCTCATCTTCCACTTAGGAAGTGCACAGTTGTGAGCTTCCCATTCAGCTCTCTGAGCCTCAGTTTCTCTATCTGTAAACTTGGATTTGCTTTTGCAATTGTATAGTACTTGGGAAAACACCTGGCCTCCTCTACTCCTTCATAGATATCACGTCACATGTTGCATGTTACTTGCACTCATATCAGTCCTGGAAACCTGTCACTACCCACAGCAGCTGCAGCCACATAACAGAGCCAATAACCCTCCAGTTCGGAGAACACAGGTCGCACCTTCTGAAAAAGGCTTCCCCTTCAATGTGGAGACAAGTCTGAAGGTCATGCAAAAGACTAAAATATGGCAAACATTTATAATGGAGAGATAGAGAGGTGGGACTGGGAAATAAACTTTTAAGGCAATGCAGCAATTAGCTAGGAAATTTCTTTATGTTTGTTATGAATCGAAAGTTACACATTTCATAAAGCTATTTGTTTTCCGCGTCTTGAAATGAGGGACATCTGGCAAGTGGAGCGCCTATTCCTAGCACAGTCTCCGGTGGGTGCAGTGATACATGCTTCATGCGAGCATCAAACAGGTGCGGTCTGCAGCAGAGCAGTTGGCTTGGGGCCCTCCCTGCCCCTGCCAGGACCACTCAGCGGTGCTGGCACAGTGCACAGAGGCAGCACGACTCCTTGAGAACACAAACGTGGGCTCATTTGCTAAGGGAAGCCCTCTATGTTTCCTCCTTGGGCTGCTGCAAAAGACCAGCTCAGTGCAATAGCATTCTGGGCCCTAAAAGCCAGGAATGGTTTGGATCAGGAGGTAATGAAAAGGAGGACTGTGAGAAAGAAGGAAGGAGGGAAGAGCATGAGACAGAGAGGCATGGGAAGAGGAAGACGAAAGGAAGAAATAACACCTGTGATGGGATCACCCATGGGATAATTTCTAGCCCTCCCATTGACCTTGCCAGAAAGGTGCTGCTACCATCCCTTCATAAGGAAGTTACGCCTTGGGGATACGCAAGTATGCGAAGATATACAGCCCTTACAAGGCAAGATCAGGATTTGAATCAGGTCCATTTGACCCAAAATATGAAGCTGCCCCCCAGCATTACCTGAATCTCCCTTCCAGAGATGAGTTTCCTACATCATAGTGATTCCCAACGTGTTGGAAAAGGTCTCTACCAACGTCTCCACTTGCCTTTAATAATTCCCAGGAAAGTCTGTCCCCACAAACTCACTAATAATGTAAGCCTGTGCTTACCTAAGCACACCGTGGATGTTGTTCACAGCAACACTAGAGGTTGTACACTGATTGTTGTATAATTATTTATGAGTAAAAAACAAAGCAATCACCGCCGTGTACAGTATTAAAATAAACAGACCCAATACAGGTTTGTGTTTTGCAAATTTTCTTGTTGTGTCTACCATTGATCTTCTGGGAGCAGTTAGATCATTTGCTCTAAGAAGTTTGCTGTTTATCTAGTTGTAACCAATATTTAATTAAAAGAGCTACTGGCTTCCCTTTAATGCTCCAAGCATGGAAACTAACCTATGCCCCCTGATGATAAGGTATCTGCTACCGGGGATTTCCAATTCAGAGAAGGTCAAATTATTGGTGCATTTAACTAGTTTTCCCACAAGTGGTCTTCTTACGTAGACCTAGAACTATAAAGTGAGGGATTTTTTCCCCCTTTGCTTTTGAAAATAGCAACAAAGAACAAAACACACTGCCAAACACTTTCTTGAAAATCTTTCTCTTTCAAGACTTGGCTTCCCCTGGTTCTACCATAACTTCCAGTCCCTTCTAGGAACTCCTTGTTTTGATGCTGTAACACAATGAAGTCACATAACAGTCTTTGTATCTGTGGAGCATCTGACGGGGTAGGAAGTGGATTAGCGCATGTGGTTTCCTTGGATCATTTCTGTAACTCTGTCTCCCTGACTGACAGAGAAGAACAAGCAGGCCCAGTGAGGTGACAGAACACAGCTAGTTGTGGCAGACAGGAAATGGGAATCAAACTTTCCTGACTCTAAATGCAGCACTTTGGTGCCTCCAGGATGCCTTTGTGCTTTGGCTGCTCTACCAAAAGCCAACCCTGAGCCAAGAAAATGGGTAAACACGATTAGTTAATGACAAACTCCAGGAGAAACCAATAAGGGAGTAGTGGTGAGGTTAGGAAGGACTAGAGAAAAGCCAACCACAGTCTGATAAAAGCCAATGCCAGTCTCTGCCTGATCCTGCAGGAAACTGTGGAGAACCAACTGTGCCTCGGTGTTTGTCTTGCTTTAAAAGCTAGAGTGAAGCTGGGCTTTTGTATTCATCACACAGGTTGTAGGTGGCAGCAAGGACAGGCAGAACTTAAATCCAAGGCGTTGACCATCTCAGTGTCCAGAGATAATAACCATCTGAAGATTCCTGGTAGGAACCTACAGCAAAATAGGTAGAGTTGTGGCTGGGCACAGAGGGCCAGAAAAGGGATCCCCGGAGACCCAGGTGGGGGTGCTCAGTGTGCGTGTATTCACCCAGCCGATAAGTAGGTATTGAGCGCCCCAGGGCCAGCGAACTCTGTGAAAAGTGAATACATTTTTGTTCTTGTTGATATTCTTCATCTTATCTGGGGAAAGGGAATTTAGAGGAGCACGGAAGGAAGTGGGGGGAGGGGAGGGGAATTCGAAAAGGAATCAAGCTGTGTTATGTGTATGTACCCAAGGTAATGAGCTGCACATACTAAAAATAGGTACTAATAAAACATAAATAAATTTGAGGGAAAAAAAGATGCTGCACGTAAAGTACTCGGTACAGTGGCAGGCTGGTACGAGCTAAGCCCTTAACGTTGAAAAAAAAAAAGAAAAGAAAAGAACGGTATATACACAGTTTGATAAAAATATATGGTAGATGTTTAGATTAGAAAGTTTGTTATAACAAAGGACACATTGCTGTTAACCCCCTCAAACAGTCCTCTTGGCTTGGGGCACACTCATCGCGGCGTTCTTGCCCCTCTCAGGGGCAGTCCTGGAAGCCCTCCTTCATGTCTCTGCAAGGCAAGATGAGAACTATGATGCACGTGCTGCCGAGTGCCATCCGGCAGAAAGGTGGGCCCATGAAAGCGCTGTGGAGAGCCTTCATCCGCCTTATTCACTGGATCTGGCCCCATATGACTTCTGGCTCTCCCTCAAAGTCAAAGTGACCGTGAAAGGTGAACATTTCGAGTCAATTCGGGATATTGACGCAGCTACCAAAGGGCACCTAAAGACACTCATAGAAGAAGACTCCCAGAACTTCCTCAAAGTGGCAAGGAGGATGGGATAAGTGTGTCTGAAGTGCGTGCATGTGTGTCTGTGTGTCTGTGTGTGTGTGTGTGTGTGTGAGAGAGAGTGAGAGAGAGAATGTGTAGCGTTTCAAGAGCAATTACTAGTAATGTGTATTTCTCTTGAATTTTTTAAAAAATTTGAACATTCACTGTTTGATCAATCACACCTCATATCCAAAGTCCTCACATCCACAGCGGTCTCCCCCAACCCAGTTTTTATCACCTCGGTCTTCCTTCCTTCCTGACATTTATTCTTGCTTGACATTTTCTCCTTCTCTGACGTTTGAAAATCTATTATTTATTTCTACCCACTCAACTTTCACGTTGGTCAGGAGCTTGGGATCAGCCACCCGAGTTCACCCCAGTAGCCAGGAAAGACCTCTCAGAGGGGGTAATATTGTGCCTAACACCTGAAATTCAAGGCAGAGCCAAATGTCGGAAGACTGCAGGCAAAACATTTAATCACAAAAGTACTGCAGTAAAAATGAAGTTGGAGCCTCAGGGAAGGGAGAGGGACCTTTGGTGAGCAAGAGGAAGGGGGGGGGTTGGACAAGAAAGGGCTCTGTGTGCCCTGATAGGTAGAGGGGCACCTACCCCAGCACAGGAGGGAAGCTTCCCAGAAAGGCCAGCTACGCACAGGGCATTTTTGTGACGGTGGCTCCATTTCTAATCCCACCCTTTCCTCGTCTCTCCTGATGGGCCTATTTGTACCTCTCTCACACAGTGTACGCCACTGGGAAAGCTGTAAAGGCTTTTCATGGGCTGATTTTCTATTCAGCAGTTTGTTGATGAATGCCAAAAGGGTATATGCAGACTTATGTCAACGAGATAGGACAAGGAGGTTTTATAAAGATACAAATTATCCTCACACAGAGGAAAGAGAAAAATCTCTGCTGTGCTGCAGTCTCAGCAGTGCTGAGCTCAGCGAGTCGGGATTTGTTTCCTGAATTAAAATTTCAATAGGAGAAATGCACCCAGTTTACCTTTTTCTTTCCCTCTATGTGCATTTCTGAATAGTCACTCAAACCCCTCACTAGAATTTGGTGGGGAATGAGGAGAGCAGGTGTTATCTACCCACCTGCCTGGGGGGAAATGGGTCTAAGAAAAAGGGACGGTGGAGGATGAGAAACCTCTCTGGTCCCTTCTAGTCCCTCACAGAAATTTCAGCAGAGTTGGACGGGGGAAGATGCGGCTGACTTGGCTACACAGGGAAGCGCAGCCATGTAGAAATTCTGTCTCTGGGTAGTGATTAGAGAGGACTTTCGTCCACGTAAGACATGAAGTATATAAGAGCTCATGAGAGCTAGGGCAGCCCTATTTCCTCCTTGTGTAGACCCCAGCCCTTCTCAGCCTCACACTCTGCCGAGAGGTATGAGCTACCGTGAGTCACAGAGCCTCAGTCAAAGCATCCTCAGAAAGATGGTATAAATGTGAGAAATGACCACGCGGGGGAAATTATGCTTCCAAATCAGATGCAGAATCTTTACAACTTGGGGGAGCTCAGCGTAAGTTCTGTTCCGAACTTTATTTAGAACTATTCCCATCTGAATTAGGAAAAAAATCATCTGGCTTTGAGCTTTAGAGCTGATGACGGACTGGGGAAGACAGGCACCCTGATCCCTTTTTTTCTGAAGACAGCAGTTAAGACCAACCGCCAGCCCAAGAGGAATGTGCGATGATGACCTTACCTTTTTGTCACTGAGGCCAGTCACTTGGTCCACAAATTCCTCCTGGATCATGAAAGCGGCCAGATTGGCCGTGTAGCTGGCCAGGAAAATGACGGCGAAGAAGGCCCACACAGACACCATGATCTTGCTGGTTGTGCCTTTGGGGTTCTGGACAGGCACGGAGTTGTTGAACACCAGGCCCCAGAGGAGCCATATAGCTTTCCCGATCGTGAAAGAAGGCCCGTGTGGTGCTGCAGGCAATGAAAAGGACATTCTCAGAGTTTTCTCGACGTGCACACTCGTGCATGTGTAACACCTATGGCGTGGCCACCCGCAGCAAGGAAGGCTGCCAGAAGCTGGAATTGTGTCCTAGCCTCGTCCTGGATCACAGTCACAGTTAACTTCTTTTTTTCTTTACAATTAGCATTCTTCCCACATTTCTATCTAACTGCATTTTTCCATCCTTCTTGAAAGAAAAAAGAAAGAAAACGGTTATGCAAAATGGGGGTTTGAATGAGAAGCAGTGTTATGACCTGTTTTAAATTTGGATTTGATTTCCTTTTCGGGGAACTGATCTCCTTAATAAATGTAAAGAAAAGCTGAAGAAAAAAAGAACGTGGGACTGTGTGGGGCTCACTGCTTGAGTATTCGTCAGATGTGCTATCAGGGAAGAGCCATGCAATTCATCTGCACTGATGTTTGGTATTCAAATTCAATTGTTCCTAACAATTGCTCCTGTTCAAATTCACATGTAAAGCGTGCACAATATAAAAATTAGACCAAACTAAAATTCTCTGCAAATGGAGGCATTCAGGGGAAGAACAATACAGCTTAATTCTTCCAGCACTCCACAGATGGAAGACATTTCACTGCAGGGTCACAGAAAATGAACTCTGATATCACAGGGCTTTCTCTCCTCTGTGCATCCTTACAACAGTTACGTGTCCTTTTCCAGATTCCTAAATGCTCCTTGCAACAGACTTGTCTAAAGAGGCAGAGCAGTATGTGGGGATTTATTCGGATGAGGCATAGGGAGGCTGTAAAACACTCCTCACGTTAAGGCTTTCAAGCCTTTGTTTTGCAAGAAGAATCAATGTATGCCCGCCCTTCGTGAGGGGGAGAGGTCTTCCTTTAACAGGAGGTTAATTTTCATGTCACTTAAGTAAATGAAGATATGGAAAAATGATCTACTGGGACTTCAGGTGGTGATGCCAGCAGAGTGGGCAATAAATAAGTGGTGGAAGTGAAATCAGATTGATGGAAATGATGAGATTCTGGGCATGGAGCCGAAGAAAACCAAACTTTCTGCACACTAGAGGCTGAGCTTGGGCTCCAGTACCCTGACAATGGCCATAATGCAATGCAGTGAGGAGAAGGCAAGCAACTCTGCTCTCAAACTTGCCTGTTTCCTTTTTGTCTACTTTTATGATCTTCTGGGCTTATTCCCAAGAAGCTGGGAACTCTTAGGGAAAAAAAAAAACTAAATTCAATCCAGTTATCTTCAGAAACTATTCACTTTTATTAGAGATGCATGTGGATCGGAAGTGACAGCTGTTTGGTAATCAGAAATAGGTATATGCAAGAGACCTTCTCCAACACTGCTGGGAGTTCCCGATTAGTGAATACTATCACTGGGCCATATGACTTTCCCCATAAAGCACAACGAAAGGTAATGTACAACCCAAAGAAATAAGGAGCTATCATTTCCCGAGAGTCGTCACATGTACATGAGCAGGAGACAGGAAACGTCCACGTGATGGGAGGGCTGGGGAGTTTGCCTGCTAAATTTCTTTCTTTACGATAATTTCCTTCTGCATGCTTCTGCCCAGGGAGAAACTACAAGTGATGGTCTCTGCATCATCTCTCCCCTTCTTCATTTCCCTCACATGTGTTTGCTTAGCTCCATCTTCAACGACCTCATTGGACACTGCCCTCAAGTCCAAAACCCTGTCAACTTTTTCCTTGGAAAACCATGAGGCTTCTTCACTGGCCTCCCTGTTTCCGCTGCTGCTGTCTCCTCCTGTCCTCTTGGCACCGCATACAGTGACCTCTTTTCATTTGTTATCCTGCTTTCCTCCCATGGTTGAAGAACATCTGACATGTTTGCTTACCATGCTCAACTGTCTGTCCGTCTGACTTTATCCTACCCCATCACCCACCTCGCTCATTCACATCCTCTCTGCTTCTGAAACATAGATTCCACCTCCAGGCCTTGGTATCTGATGTTTCCCTTGCAGGGACTGCATTTCCGTCTCACCCCTCCGGTCTCAGCTTAATGTCATTGCTTCTGAGTCATCTTTCTCTATTTCAATTTGCTGTCTAAAGTAACACCTGCTCACCACCAACAACAAACCACTCTGCTTTCTTCTAGTTCTTCTTGAAATATATTAAAACCCGTGATTATTACTATCTGTGCCTACATGCTTGGTACATAGTACCCACTCAATAAGTGTGTGAGTTCAGAATAGCATGGACTCTGATTGTGCAAATCTGAAGTTCTCTTTTACACCAGTATGCTCACTCACAGGACACGAGCCAGTTCCACTCCAATGGAAAGCCCTTTAAAGGTTAGTTACATCGCCCTTTTTAGTGAAGGCTAGAATCTCCCACTTAACCCCAGCATGATTATTTATCACATTTTACTGTTTCTGTTGATTGCAGACAGTTTATGTAGTAATCACTACTACTAGAAGAAGTGGGAGGATTTCAGTAAAACTCAATACCTTAACAGATTCCACTGGCCTGCTGGCTGCTTCCAATATTGGGTCTTCAAGTGAAAACGGTACATACTGAACTAGAGTGCCCTGTTTGGAGGGGCATTTGAGACAGCAGGATCTCCTACCCTCTACTGTATCAAGCCATTTTTTTTCCAGACTGAGATTTGGCACCTGAATCTCTTACTGATACCATCTACACAGAAAGTGCTGTGCAATGAAAAAAATATACTCTAATGATTTGAGCACTGGCTCATGTGGGAGCCTCATAATTAGCCACAACCAGTAAATGTCTCCCAATTCAATTTCTGATCTACTGACTGTCCCTTTATCAAGGATAGTGTCTGAAGGCCAGGCACCATCGGTGTATATCAAAAGGATACCGATACAATTAATTTTTAAATGGGAAAGATATAACTCTTTGGCGGGGGGGGGATTTTATAATATTTACTGTCACTCCAAAGCAAATATGATCCCGTAGTTTGAAGAATGCTTTTAAGCTAGATTCTATTAGCTGTTTTCTTTGCATGCACTAAAGTTAAGGCTCACCATGATATTAATATTTGTTTTGATAGGCATTGCAAAAGTTAATTGCCAAAGATCTTTAAAGGAGCTTTCTCAAGAAATTCATCATCAATAGTTTTTAATTGAACAATTATTGCTTTCACGCTGTAAGAAGGTTAAAATATTTGATTTTATTTTATCCTTTTCCCAGGTGAAGTAAATAAGCCACACTTAGCTGCCACTACAATTCATATTAATGGCCTGGCAGCATTACTATGATGTACCGAGGCAAGATAGGGTAATGTATTCTAAAACAGAAGTCATCACTAATGGTACAGGAAATAGCATCAACTTGGAATCGTGCTCATGCAGGCTTCCTTACCTTTCCCTTTGGCTAAGTTTCTGTTGTATCCAACAGGACTGAAGTATTCAAAGACAAAAACAGCTATGGCAGAGACAATGAGCAGCATTACAAACATCATCACCCAGACGGAGGCGCTGAATGGTTCTGCAGGTAAACAGACCAGAGTAATCGAAACAAAATCCATTAACTCTTTCTCACCTCCAGCAAGAAGCCCATTTGCAAGCTCGTCAAGAAACTCGAATTCCAATCCGATCACTCAAGAGAAGCTAGTCATTTTTTTATTCTCACTCTTAAATCATTCTTTGCTCTGTAAAATATCTGAGGCCTTCCATAAGACCGCATATACAATATGATAAAAATAGATAAAAGTGTACGGCATTTTTTACAAACCAGGTCAAGGATGACAGAAACACAAAAGAATGATAAGACAAAAGGAGCAGTCAGAATGCAAATAAACAGGCCACAGTGCTGAAGAAAATTATAGAACCATCCACGGAATCGAAAGCAAAGAGGAATGTGACCAGTCTCAAGCCGTGCATCACAAGGCATCTACAAACAGGCATGGGTTTGATTTTTACTTGCACTTGTATTTTTACATACTGGCAGAACGACATGCAGGCAGAGAGAACTGTAGTGTCTTAGGAAGGATTATAAATTGTAGGGTTCATGACAGTATTGAAAGGTGATCATTTGCACCCATGCCTCTCTAGCTGTCCTGCTGTAGGCAGGTGACAGCTCTATACTTGATAAATCATTCTAATGCTGGTAAAAGTGTTAAATGCAACTGAAATCATCAGAGGACCTGATGTTCAGATGAAAATCCAATGAAAAGGCATCATTTGAAGAGGAGAGGCACTCTGGGAGGCTGAGGCTAGAGGGTCACAAGTTTGAATGCAACCTGGGCAACTCAGAGACTTCATGAGATCCTGACCCAAAATAAACAATAAAAAGGGCTGAGTTGTAGCTCAATGTAAAGGCCCTGGATTCAGTCCTCAGTAGCAAAGGGTAAGGAAGGGTAGAGGCGTGGAGGCAATGAGGTGGTAGATGGATGTGGACAGGTGGTAATTTCTCTCCTAAAGGTCACTTTTGTCCATTCGTTTTCATGTGATTTGGGCAATAGGCATGTGTATTAGAAGGGCAGGCTAGGGCACAAAGTTCTGAGTCTCCAACATGCTATAAAGGTAAGAGAAGCGATGTAAAATAAATTACCATTTCTATTCAGCCTGGTTGACGATATGAACCTTAGCTGACTGAAGTCATTTTATGTATTTATGATATAGATTTACTAGAAAACCAACAGGGAGTAAAACTTTAAGAATACTATACCTCCACCTGATTGCACCATTGGGAATATCAGTGAACTTAAAATTGTTTTCCTCAGAGCCAAGCATTTTCTGAAGGTAAAATATGATAAGTGCAATAATGCCTCTTGAATAGGAAATCTTTCATTATTTTTCAGTTGTTTTCTAATGAAGCTAATAATAATCATAAAGAACTAGATTGACTGTAGGCCAACTTATTGGTGTCTGTGACCATATAACACAGCAAGAGATCATCCCCAAATTCTAACTTAATGAGCTTAAATGTTTAACAAGAAACTAGTATGACTGGAGCTTTAATTGCATCTGATAACTCAAAAACTGAAACAAATGCTGTGTTATACAATTTTGATAGTGAAAATGTGTTATAAAGCAACAGGTAACAGCACAACGTATTTAACACAAGATAAAGTCCAAGTAATCAATGAGACAGAAACTGAAATTTATCTTAGTTAAATTCAGCTTGAGCAATAAACAATATTATGTCCCTGAAACCAGATAAGTTTGGTAATGAGGTGCAACCAGAGAGGAGGGAAAGTCAATTAATAATTGGGAGATTAAGTAATATTTAATATTCAAGGATAGCAATGTCAATGTAATTCTTCAAGTCGGAAATATGAATGGAATGGTGTCTCAAGCCAGAGGAGGATCATGGCGGCGAGGACATGAGCATGCACATGTAAAGCACTAGGTATTGGGCCGTGCATATTGCATATATACAGTAAAACAAATGGAATCAGTGTTTGATGCCATCATTAAACCCAGAGATGGCGAGGGTGGGTGCTGTCCATGGTGCTGCTAAAGTGCCCCAATTTATTAATCTGGTAACTTTCATTTCTCTGTAGGCTCTGATAACATTATAACAAATCGATGGGGGACTTTGTGGAATTCTTCTGTTCACACATCAGAATCAGTAAACCTGAATTAGACTTCACTGGGCAGACATATCCTTGTCAGTAATACTTTGGTCAGAAAGTCAGATGGAAGTTGATCAGGCAACTAACTGATTCCAGACCCTTTTTTTTTTTTTTTTAACTTGGAAGTGACAATTTTTGTCTCTTGACTTGTCACTGGGCAAAGAGATCAAAAGGTTCTCTTCCAGTGTTCTGGTTCTGGTACATCAAGTACCTCTGAGTGTCTGGAAGTATTGATGTTTTTAGGCACTACTCATGCACACTACTCAGTGAAGAAAGACATTAGGAACTGGTAAGGAACTGTCTACAGTGTCCAAGGAATGACCAAGCAATATTCTATGATTGGTGTGGATTGTATGTCTGAAAACAGATTCAACATTTGTCCGGGAAAGAATTTCAATCTAGGAAACTCCAGGTCAGCACTTCTTTGGATCAAGGGTTCTAACCTGCTTTGAAAGTCTTTAGAATAAACTAGATGGAAATATTGCAAGAGATGTCACCTCTGTTCTTGAAAAGCCACTGGTTACAGCTGTTGCACACAGGCTTGTGGCGTTACCTGCAAGTGTTTTCGGATGTGAGTTAATGGAATTTACGGAGGATAGAGAATAGGAAATAATGAAGAGCAATGCAATCAGATTCTGAATGTTTTGGCTCTTCCAGATGACTGAACTAGTGAATGGAAAAATGTAGCTTAGCATGGTTCATTATGACTTTCAAAACCTGCAGATAATGTCTGTAAATAAGGGATGCACAGCCAATCGAAGAGGGATATAATTTAGTGACTAGGCATAAGATTAAACCTACTAGGTAACAACAGCTTTGAAAATATTCTCCTCTGACTTCAATTTATTTTATTTTAAAAGAGACAGTAAAAAGAACATGGGGTTGGGGGAGTTAAATTTAACAAAAAAAAAATGCTTGACCTTTTAATGGAAATGTTCTTCACATACAGATAAGATAAAATCCAGAGAAACTGGGTTGGGGCCAGATTCAGTATCAGCGACCCATTTTTATAAGACAAGCCAATTGGTATTTTTCTCTCTGGCACCAAGAAGATATGGAGACACATTCTTGGGGAAAAAAAATTTATAAACTCAAATCCTCCATCTTTTTTTAACATTGAGAGCAAAAGCTCTTCATCAGAGTCTGAGAGGCAATGGGGAAAAATGACTAGCAGTGACTTACAAGCGAGTGCCCATCTACTAATTCAGATTCTGCCCATGCCAATATCAGTTGGTTGCATTTTTCCTTGTCTGGTGAAGTTCCCTTGCTATGTCTCATCCATATACATGTCAGACAAGAGGAAGAAAAGGAACATAATGACATATGTGTTTGTCAAGCTCTACATTGTTCCAGCAAAAGTTACGAAAGTTGAAGCAATGAGTGCAAAATCAAATCCAGTGAGTGAGTGTCAGGAATTTCCACAGCTTAACTGGATTATCAAAACTGAAAATAGAAAAACCCATACGGCTCTGTGATTACGGAAGTTTCCTGCAATCCTGTTCGTCAACATTTCACTCAAGAGAGAATCAGGAGAGTTGCCCTGGGTGCTGACATTACAGATAAACAAGATGTTGGAAACAGAAGACCATGGGAGTAGAGTGGGCATCCACAATTGGGTCTAGTTAACAATTTTCTTTAATAAAGTTTTTAATATCTGTAAAAAATGTTAGAAATTCGGTTGACCTTAACAAAACTGTTTTTCCTCTCTCATGCAGTTTTCCTCTAAAGATAAAGGGTTATCTGAATCTCTCCAAATGTAGTGCAAATCCATGTGTGGAGGTATGCAAAGGAGGAGTTTATCTGAATTCCATGATCTTTGACAAGGCAATTGCTGGAAAAAAAAAATCACACAGTCGGCACAACACTTTAATGCAGAACTTTATAATAGTGCTTGGACATTTTGTGAAATTTTCTCCTACCCTAGCCAGGCTACCTAATGTATACACAGTTACAGGGCTGAAAACAGTAACAACTACAAAAAAAGAAAAAAGACCATAGAAAATATAATTTTACCTTTAGGGAAAAAAATCCATTTAGGTGAACATATAAATTTATGAAGTGTTTACAAGAAGAGTCAAATAGATTTTCTGCTTTAGCAACTATTTGGCTCAGAGAATAGCCACATTTAAAATATGGTCTCGTTAATTTTAAATCAGTGTATACTCTTCAGACTACTTCTGTTCTGCTCATCAGAGCACAGTGGTCAATCGTTACTTGCCCTCTTGCATCTAGCAAATAAATGAGTGGCATCTGAGTTTGCGATGAGGACGGGTGTGTGGATGCTGAGCAAAGGTTTATGGGCTGATGCAAATGAACTGTGGACAGACAGGTTTATTTATGTTTTAAATGATTTCGAGGCTCTCCACTGAGTATCCATTAATTTACATTCTGGAGAGTCAGGACTGGGAATCTGACTATGTGATAGTACTTTTATCAACAGAAATTTCCAAGTTAAACATAAATGAAGGATGTAGCCTGATGAGTCAGAAGAGACGGGTGTGAACTGGAGTCATTCAAATGCAAAACACTCTGGGAATACACTGATATGGTCAAACAGAATCAGACAAGTTCTAGCCTGTTCCTTAAAAAAAAAAAAAAAAACTGAACCCAGGGGCGTTCTACCACTGTGCTAGATCTACATCTAGCCTTTTAAAAATATTTTTATGAGACAAGGCCTCACTTGGTTGCCCAGGTTGGCCTCAGACTTACAATCCTCCTGCCTCAGCCTCCCAAGTAGTTGAGTCCACAGGCATGTGCCACCACTGCCCTCTTGATGCTATTATTTGAGCAACAAGAAAGAAGGCCTGTCATTCCTTGTAGGAAAGCGGTTGTCACCACAATGGTCACATACCTAGAAAAGCAGAAGGTGAAACGGTGCCATTGCTCCTGGAAACCATGACACTGATTCCTGTCTCCACAAAGGGCACAGAGAAGTCCACCACTTCAGAGCGCTCCTCGTTGATGGTGAGCGAGCCCACAGCCATCACTGCCCGTTGATAGACCACCTGGACGCAGGACAGAGCAATGCGGTCACTTCTCCCCAGCACACCCAAGACCTACAGGGGACGGAGAGCTGGAGGAGGGAAGGCAACGTACCTCACCAATCATTCCATTCCACACGTTGTTAACCTTTTTGCCATGCTTCCCATTGGTCACCAGGTAGAGGTCGTAGGTGAACTTCACCGTTCTCGAGAGCTTCTTCAGGATGTCGATGCAGAAGCCTTTGCAGCACTTTTTAATGTTCATCCCCTCATTGGTTGAGTTGCTGCGGACAGTCACAAGGCCACAGAACATGACTACTAGAAGGTTTGTGCACCTGGTTAGTGACACTCGTACATCTCAGACAGGAAACTGTGGCTCAGAAAGGGGGAAGTGACTTTCCCTAGGACACACAGTGAGTTCAGGACAGTGAAAGCAGAAAGTGTTCTTAATTACAATAGTTGTCATGAAACAGGTAATACTTATTGAGTGATTCTTATTGGCTAGGCACTCTGCTAAATGTTGTGTACTAATTGTTGGCGTACCCTCCACACTTCACTGAGTTATATGCCGTTTGTACCCCATTATACAGGAAAGTATCACCAACCCTTATTTTTAAGAGTTTCTAATGCACTTCTTTAGGCCCAGAGTTTAGTCATCTGATGTAAATTGAATCATAAAAGCACACGGGAAGTGGAGAGAGCAGAGGATGTGAAATTCTCAAATGAAGTAGGATTTTACTTCAGCCTCTAGTTACAAATTTTTGAAACCAAAGGGAAGGAGTGAGGGTCTCCAGAACACTGCTAAGAATGAGTTGACCTGGGTTCCACCTATGCTGGGGTCTATGAACTCAACATCACCTGATGATAGGACCAACTATATCACCAAGGTTCATTTATAACATCTTCCCTACAATAACTATATGGGGTGAAATGTAAACACTGACACTGCAGAGAAGCGATGTCTTTGACCAGGAAGAGGGCTTATTCAAATAAAAAGAACATTGACATCTGAAAGCCTGTCTTCTCAAGATTATACTATCAAGTATATCAAGTATAAGAAGTAGTATCAAGATTATACTGGCTGCTTTGCTCCTATCTCCCTAGTTCATGCACCTGGCCAACTCACACTCAAAGGACATCTGCGCAAATCACACACACCTTTAAAAATGAAGGAAACACTGCTATCCCCAAACCAGGTAATGAAAAGTACCTGGGCGGCTCATGTGGGAAGATCAAGGTCTCTCTGAACAATGTTCTTGACCCCACCTTGCACCAGAGCACCCCCCTAGCTCAACTTCATCTTCACCATGCAAGTCAGGAAATAAGGGCTCTGTCTGAAAATTAGACTTTTTGGCACCCCTCCCATTTGGAATGCTAACTAAAATGGTGTTTGTGGAAATCCAATATTATAATAGGAAACTATATTCCCACGTCATATGGAAAAATAAATACAAACAGAATAATCATAGCTATATAAAAGCAGATACGCTTATGAAATAACCAGATAGAAAAACAATGAAATTGGAAGCATAGCTGTTTTTTAATGGTAGGAAATGTTTTTCGTTGTCATATTTTTGAGATTTTCCCCCAAATGATCTAGTGAGAATGTAACCCATATATATAATGTCTACTCTGTTCAGCAGCATTGGTATGTCTGTAGCTATTCCCGTGAATGTGGACAGATTTGATGTTGTAACCTTGAGTTAATGGAAGTGAAGCACCTTTTTCAGTGCTTTCCTTTGTCTCGGGATCATAGAGCGCCTACCTGGAATCACTCACTTCACCATCGTCTTATCCTGCCCCACTTTCCACTTAACCATCCTGCTTCTGTTGGCCAAGACCACCATGTAGATGCCACTCTAACCTAGAGACCCGGTGACCTGCTCTGACTGGCCATCCTTAGCTTGCAGGTAGTGGGAGCCACATCTGTGTACCTGATGTTCACATCAGTGACTGCTGGGCTCCACGCTACAGACTCGTAGCAGGTGAGTGTCAACCCCAACCCCATCGATGACCCAGAGCGGAGGGGGGTGGTCAGGCTGAAGTTAAAATTGCCAGAAATATGGTAAAAACGTTTCTCAAGTGCACTAAATCAATGGTGTGTCAGGATGCCATTTTCTATGCGGCTTTGAAATTTGTGCAAAAATCAGATTCTCTTTTTCTCCCTAAAAAACTATGATCCCTTTTCCCCACCTCTGATCACTATATCTCCCTCACTCTCTACTCTCTACCTTCCTTGGTCAAGATTCCTGGGGGTGAGTAGTTAAGCAGAAGTCACAAACACCCCAGGATTAAGATTAGGGATCACAGGCACGTATGGCATTCTCCAGGCTCACTGGGAATCTCAACTGGCTTATAAGTGAATGTCCCCACGTCCCTGGCTCCAAGGTATATTTCTAGATATAAATGGTCACTGGTACCTTTTCACCCAATAAGCATCCACTAAGAACCTCCTCTGTACCAGGAAACCAGAACCTGGGGACACGGGATGGAAAAGGCATGGAACAAATGTATGAATTCAGTGTGTCATGGTGGCTATGCTAACTCAGACCAAATTGTAATTAGAACTCCTGTTGGTTCCTTTCCCAGCCCTTGTCTATCCATGTACTTTCTCCCAGCTCTTTGGCCACCACTCAAAATAAAAGGTGACTTGTGAAAACAATATGAGGAAAGGGATCCAAAAGAGAGTCCAGTAAACTGGCCCCACAATTTCCCGGTGTGGCCAGTAGATATAAACATAGCCACACAAGTCAGTTAGAGCTGTGTTCAGAACCTGTGTTGAAGGCTACCAACCATGAAAACTCAGATCTAAGTCTCAACACTCACAGAACTGGTATATGCACTCATGAATTGAGAAGGCTGATGCTTTTCAGGACACTTGGGCAGGTTAAATAAAATATCTATAGTGCTTCTCATATAACCCTTTAAAAATAAATCTCCCCTCTTCCTTCCACTGATTTGAAAGCTTAGGATTTTAATTGTCAGTATGGCCATTTTTTCCTACAGATGAGGCCAGATAATTTTTCCAACTTTTTCTATATGCATTTAATGTTCAACTAACAGACTAGAATGAGAATCTGATTTCTCTGCTCATTCTGGCTCTTTAGGCTGATACATAACCTCAAGACCCCACCATTTACTAGGAGCAATAAAATACAGAGTCTTTTCTGGGAAGTGTTACCGAGAAAACACATACAATCACATTGTCTAGCAGGAGTCTTTTTGCGACCTGTCAGCCTGCCTTAAACCCTCAGCTTTAGGAAAAGCTATTGATCTAATCTGTGCTAATGTTGGCATTAGTGGAGCCTAGCATTTTGCTGTTGATCTCGGGTAAGTCAAGGACTTTAATTTCACTCAGACACACAGGACTTGTGTCCTCGTATAGAAAAGGGGAAACTGCAAGCTACAGCCTCCCCATAGGAACCAAGAGCATGAATTTAAACCGTCTGTAGTCTTCAACAGAAAAGCCAGTTATTTTACAGAGAGTAATTTATTTGGAATCATTATTCTTCATAGTAATATAGCTCAGGATTTGGTGCTTTACCTGTTTTCAGCTTCAAGCTACTAATTTTAAAGATTTAAACCCTTTTTATTGATAATGAAGCACACGAGGCCGCCTCGATGGCCCTGCTGGAATACAGAAAGTGTTGTTACCCCAAAACAGAGAAGTTCCACCAAGGCTACAGCATCTGCCTTGTGCCAGATGCCCTACTTTTTTTTTTTCGCATCGGATCCACTCCTGCTCTGAGAACACGCACCCACATCAGAACCCTCCCCTGACAGCTTCCTCACGTTCTCTCCCCTCTGCCAGCCCATCTTTTTCTAGCATTCACTGGTTTTCCTTTAATTTCCCCAATTTACCCAATTCTTTCCTTCCCCAGACTCTTTGCAGCTTTTCTTCCTTCTGCCTAGGAGGCTCTTCTCTTAGACCTTCTTGTGCCTGGCTCCTTCTCATCCTTTGTCCTTTGTCATCTTAAATCTAAGCCACCTGCATGAGACAGTGGAGCCCCCAGGCCCCCAATGTACTCTTTTCACCCTACCTTCTTTCTCTCTGCACAAGGTTGATCACGACGTGAACTGCTCAGTTCTTTCCCTTAGAGGCTGAGTGGTTTTCTAATGTGTCCCTCACAGGACTGTAACATCCTTGGCTTTCGCTTCCTTTGTTTATCAAAGTCTCCACTGTGCCCAGGACGGTGCCTGACACATAAACTGTGCCTAAGGCGTATTTCTGTATTTAAGTATTTTTATTGGTAAGAACTTCTGTTATTTAATTGTGAAGGATTTCAGCAAAAAACACTAAGACATTATGTCTTGTCCTGCCTTGGAGAAGCTCACTTCCTCCTTATCTCCAGGGCATGAAGGTTTGGACCGATTATCAAAGTAAGGCTCTTGCTCTGGGGGCCACAGTGGTCACACTGGAGAGAGGGAGGCCTATGTAGGGAGGGACCTATATAGGGAGGGACATTCATGCTCACTTCATCATCTGTGCAGAATTTCAACTCCAAAGAGGCTGAATGTAATGACCTTGCTGTTAAAATTGCCTCCAAACCCAAATGCCTTAATAATGCAGTTAGCATTCATATATATTTTATAAAATATATACCCTGATCACAAGTACTGAGATCTGAGGATGTACATCTTGGGGAGTAATGACTGGGGTAGAGTCTGAAGTGGAGGAATAAAGGTATTCATTCATCATCTGGTCATTCAACAAGCCTTGGTATAATGTGCTCCGTACTTGTCACCAAGAGTACAAAGATTAATAAGACACATCCTCTATATTTGGAGAGCTCATCATTCAGCAGAAAAGACAGACAACTATAAACTATACAAAGAGACAGGAAAAATAGAGGTAGAGACTACTGAGGTACGGTGTGTTAGTAGACAGAAGCAGCCCAGTTTGGGGAGGCAGCGGTCAAACTTAAAGGGTAAGCGGGGGCTGGCCAGGTGAAAGAAAGTGATCAGAAAAGATTCTACCCAGCAACAGGCTTTCTCCTTTTGTGAGTCCCCCACAAGAGTGATAACCGGCGAATGTCAGCATCAGGGAATGATCAGTGTCTTGGACTTGATCATGCATCCCACAGGTGCACAGGTGAAAGTGGACCCTTACTGCCCAGTGTCAGCTCTTTCTTGAAACACAGCAAAAGAGGAGACGGCACAAACAGCCCTACTGAATCAATCTCCACCTGGACCGCACCTGAGTCTTGTGCCAGTGGTGTCCACTCCCAGAGGGAGGGGAAATTTGCAAAGCTTTTGAAAAGTGTGGATCTGGAAATATAAATAATAGAGGGGAGAAGAAGAATTGCTAGGGGAGGGGAGTGTGCAGGGGCAGCTAGAAACACAGAAAGGAAATCATTCCTGAAGGAAAGACTGAACGAAGGGGACTGCTGGTTCCTTGCGACGGCTGAGGACTCGCCTGCAGTCAGACGAACCAGAGTCTGACCAGTAGCTTCGTACTTGCTCAATGGCTTTGAATGGGTTTCTTAACTTTCCCATCATCTGTTTTATCAACTTACCATGGGCAGAGCTACCTACCCACTTCACATTGCTATTTCAATTAAGAATGTAAACGTGGGGCCTCTGCAGGCACTTAAGTCTTCTGATGTATTACTGTTTTATTGAAACGATGGGGCATATTCTCTATTACATCTTACAGTGGAATCACAGGTGCCGTTTTTATCAGGGACACAGGCTCTCTAATGGGAGTGGCAGCAGGCAGGCAGAGGCATCCCGGGCACTCACTTGATCTTGACAAACTTCCGACATGGCACAGTGTTCCTCACACACGTCTCGGTCAACGGGTCTATGTCCTCCACGATGACGAAAGGAGCTTCCTCCAAGGTGACAATGCTGAGATGGTTGTCGTCTGGCTCACAGTCCAAGAAGGACTTGTACCTTGGCCACACGGCGTGCCTCAGGCTTAGGGTCTGGTTCTCCCACTTGCCCACCTGCATCACAAACACAAAGACACACCTGTATTTTCTTGTACGACTGACTTCCAGAAGGTCAAGTCTTTCCCCACAGGAGGCACAGGAGAAGACACCAAGACACCGGGAGCGTTAAGGGCTCATTGGCTACCTGTCTCAATGCAAGCATCTACTTATGTGCTCAGAAAAATGAGGACAAAAAGCAAACCAGTCTATTGGGCAGCTGCCTATTCTGGCCCCTCCAGGGACTCATCATGCATGTATGTCTGGGAGTGACACACTGTACTTTTAGGGCTCCCGAGGTAGTTTGAATGCTCTTCCAGGCTCCAGGATCATGGATGTCACGGAAACAGCACAGACCTTTAGATCTCAGAGGTATGGGTTTAAGTGTGCACCTCTGCCACCTCCCAGCTGTACAACTTTTAAGCAAGCTCTTAAGTGTCAGAACTTCTGTCTTCTCATCTGGAACCCGGGCATGATTCCACCTGCATCCTACAGACATCATGGGATTAGATCAAGGTGGGGCACAAAAGCGGAAGCACCGTGTGGGATGCCATAGTGCAGATGCCATGCTTTCCCTTTAAGTACAGAAGAGAGAGAATGAAGAGGAGAAAGGTGAAAAGATGCCAAGAATTACAAAAAGAGGACAGGGAGAGAGGAAGGTGCAGAAGAACACACAGGAGAAGCTTGCAGGACAAGAGCCACAAAAGGGAGCAGAGCAGGTGGTGGGAGCATCATCTCAATCTCAGATGAGCCTCCTCTGAGGTTGCAGACTCAGGTGAACTTTTATTAATCCGTACAGAGTGGAGATTGTTACTGCTTAGCATACGTCAAAAGCTGTCAAGACAGAATTGATTGTACTCCTTCTGAGCAGCGCTCAGCATCTTAGTGAAATCAAATTGAAGGCTGTATGTTTTGAACCTTAATTCTATCTGACAGCTTATTGGCACTATTCACATCCACACTGGAGCGGGCTGCCCCTGCCTCCCACTTTCTCCTCCCTCCTCCTGCCCCCACACACGATTGCACGACACCATGGGTCAGCGCTTTATTTGCAATCCCAACATCAAGGAAAACACTTCATCTGAAAAGCTAAGTGCCAGGTGCAGGCTTGTCTGGGCCGGCGTGACCCACTCACCTCTCCTACTGCAACTCCAGTATCACCAGCAAGGAGTCTCAGACCCTTAAAGAGAATTCAAACTCGCTGAGCACCAGGAGGGAATGGGGGTGCGGAAGAGAAGAGAACCCCGGATGACAAAACTGCCTCATCACTTGCACTGGAAAATGTTCGCTGCCTATAAAGAAGCATCCAATGTGGCTAATAACACATTTTCAACCTTGGGTGACGGTGACGCCACACTTTTTAAGATAGAAGTCAGTAATTTGGTTAAACAATCATGCTTATCTACCCAGGCTGTGATGTGCAACACACAGGTGCAGGAGAATGTTGAGCCCGTCAAATTCTTCATTCATTCGACAGATTTACTGAACACCTACTATGTGCTTACACCAGTCTGGGAATGAGGAAGGACAAAGCAGGAACAACTCCCGCCTTCTAGGAGCTGAAGGACGAAGATCAAATGAATGTGCAATATGCAAACAGACAAAGGCTTACAAACTTTTCCCTTTGGAAGATGTTGCAGCTGCCCTGTGTCTTTCTGTTTATCACTGAAAATTCAAATGCATCCTTTAAAAGAGACTGAGTCATTGTGTGGCTGGGAGATTGGCTTTTGTGGTCAAGTAGAGCTAAATGTTTCTGCTGGCGTCACCCATTAGCTGAGCAGCCTCGGGAGGGTCGCTAACCCTCTCTGAGCTTCACTTTCTCCACTTCTGATGACTGCAGGGGGCAGGGGCTGCATGAGCTCAGTGTGTACAGAACTGATGGAGCACAAAACAGAGTGTGGCACAAAACATGCGTGGTGGCTGCTATTGTGGGCATTTCAGACGCAGCTTAAATATTACCTAACCCATAGTCGTTCTTGCTTTGCCTAGTAATCTACAATTCCGTACCTATCTCCATCATACCATTTTGACACTATAATTGTAACAATGTCACTATTGAATATCGGAAATGTGCCAATACCACTGACTAACCTACCACGCCCACACACACACACACCAAATCCCACATGGTAAGTATTATTATAATCTTAATTTCCCTGTTCAGGGCAAGGAAGCACAGAGAGATTACATGACTTGTTCCACCTCACACAACAAGAAAGCGGTGGAACCAGGGTTATGCTCTGCAGCTATCTGGATCCAAAGGCATTTTCCCACTAAGTACACAGTGCTTCTCACTGGGCCATGGTACCATGCTACAGCCCAAGGCCCTTCCTTCCTTGCAGATATGGCTCCGAATGTAGCAAAGCAGTGAAAGTTTAGGCAAAGATGTTGTACAAGGCAGAATCTTCAGTGGTTACTTGACCACATTACAAACCCACCACCACGGCAAAAGTTGCAGCTCCAGGCCAACTTATGGGGAGAGAGAGGTTGCCAAGGCTCCTGAGCCCCCGAGTGCAGTAACTGTAAATCCTTCCAGCCCCGCTCACCTTCCTGGAATATCCAAGCCAGTACTCTTTGGAGGCCAAGGAAGATGGAAAAGCAGGTGGCAGGGGCACAGCACTTGGTCAGGAAATAAAGCATCTCCCTAGACCCCAAGATCTCTTTCTTTCTCAGTCCAACTGGTTCCTCAGTGCCCTTTCCAATATCAAAAACCCAACTACACACATTTATGTCTCAGATAAAAGAGAACAGATGTTCTGCACTTTCCCCCTCTAAATCCACAGTGACCAAGCACAGTAACCAAATCCAGTGTTTGTAGACATGGTTAGCAAAGGTTCCGTCAGTCCGTAAGTACTGACTGAGTGGCTACTGGGTGCCAAACACTGCAAGACACAAAGGACACTGTACTGTAAACAGCAAAGCTTTTGCTTGCATCGAATTTTATGCTAATTAGAATGACGTAAGCCTACCACACTAAGCTATGAGCGTTAGGTACTGTGGCATCCTGAAAAAGACACCAAGATGGAAAAGAAAGGGGAAATTAGATGAAAACCTAGAGAATCTCAATAAAGCAGAGCCAGTAGGTAATAATCATGCATTAAGTGGTTCATTAATTGTGACAAATACACTATATAATATCAGATGTTAATAATCAGAGAAACTGGGTGTGAAGTGAGGCCTTGCTGTACTATATCTGTGATCGCCTATATATAGAAAACTATTCTAAATTAAATAAATCTATTCTCAGCAGATATAGTGACCAACAACATGATCTCTGGATCCACCCATTCTACCTCCAAATCCTAACTGATCACTTACCAGTTGTTACATTTAAATAAATTGTTTAATGTCTCTTTTGACTCAGTTTCATTCTCTAAACAATGGGATGATGGACTGGATAAAGATGTGGTTTTTTCTTTCTATAAAATGGAGTACTGCTCAGCCATAAAGAATGAGAAACTAGAAACATTTATAGCTAAATGGATGTACATTGAGGCTATACTCTTCAGTGAAATAAATAGGACACATTTGAGTAAACACTGAATATTTTCTCTGGTGTGCAAAGTAAAAGTATAAATAAGGTTCAAATGGTATAACTGAGTGTGAAATATTAAGAAAATGGCTAAAGGGGAAGTGGGAAAGGGAGGGGAAAGGAAATAAGGGAAAAGAAAAAAATGTGAAAAAGGGAAAAAATGGAAACAAAGTCTTTGTAAATAGGGAAGGGTGAAGGGGGTGAAGGGAGGGCAGGGGAATGGGGAAAAATAAGAATCAAGATATATCACGTAAAGGTACAAGATCCCAAAGATGAATGTAACTGTACTGCTTACTTAAAAAGTACCAATAAACGCAATGAGAAAAAAAAACTTAATAGAAAAAACAAACAAACAATGGGATGATGATAATGGTGTAACTCACTGGATTGCGGCGAAGACTGAATGACCAGATTGGTTACTTTATGTAAAACATACAGAGGAATTGCTCCCCAGTGGCTGTGCTGTTATTTTGTCATTAATCAAATCTAGAGGGGAATGCAGACTTTGAAAGGGAGTTCATGTCATCTCCTGTTTTAACTCCATGAAAGCATCAACTGGATTCTAGGGTTTTGATGTCTTCCCTGCCCATCATCCATTTCCTACGTAACATTTTGGCTTGTTTCTGTATGTTTATTTTGTTTTGCTTTATTTGGGTACAGTGTATTGATTTGCCCTTGGAGAGATGCCCATGTCCGATTTCAAGACTAGGCACATGCCCTTTTTTGGGAAATCAGTTCGCTAAGATCCCCTAGCCACCGTGATTGGCCCAGGAAAGTGTGTGAGAACTGCTACGAGCCAATAGTCTTCCCGGGAAGCTTTTGCTGGGATTGTTAGGATACAGACATCATAGTAGAACAACTTGTCTGAGAATGAACACAGAGCTAAGGAATCGACAGATGACAGCAATGGAGTGATGGCCCTGCTTGAGCTTGTCTGTAATAATACAAACAAGTTGGCTGAACCCTTACAATGTATTAGGCATCATTCTTAGATCTATTTTGATCCAGATAAACTCCTACACATAACAGAAAGTTATGAAGTTATGGACAGATTGTTTCTATCTCCATCATTTTTGGGGGGGTATTCAAAGCAGTCCTCAATCACCCAAAAGGCTATGCAGAAGAAGGGGAATTTTTCACTTTCCAAATAAACTGAATTTTGGTGATAAACCTTTGTATGTTTTCAGCAAATATATTGAAGTTTTGAGGACAAAGAAAAATAATTAACCTCTGATGGAGGAAAGTGATTTTGTCAAGAGAAATATAAAAAGGGGAAATTAACTTTGTAATGATTTTTTTAAACCCATTCTTGTTAGTAAAATTTAAATACAGTGCTATTAGGAAGTTAACTGCTGTTTGGTTCCTAGAGAGTATTTTGTGAATGGGCAGCGACTGCTTATTGAAACACTCAGCCAATATTTCCTCCAAGTGGAAATAATTGCATGTCTAGAAACTGTATGCCTCAAGTTAGCATCTCCCCATGCATTTCTGGATAGCTTTAGAGAGGTGTTACAGTGACTTGCTGGAAGAAATTAGGTTGAGTAGACAGCTCTTCTTTCAAAGGTATATGAGTGTTTGATCTTATTTGATCTATTTATGAAATGCTTATAGGAGACAATTAAAATAACCCCATAACCAGTCTTCCGATATCCAGAGCCATCCCCTAAAAGCATCCATCTAAACAAGAACACCATGATCTATCCCTGCTCCAGTTTTCTCGTGACACCTGCTGCCTACAAAGACAAATGCCTTTACTCTGAAGTGTCCTCTGTACTACAGGCCTGATCGACCCCCTTCTCTCTTCTCACTTCCTCTACCTTTCTCACAATCTCATAATACTCTCACACTAAAACACACAGATATGTGTACCCCCCACATGCACACACTTGTACCTACGCACGCCGTTAGACATGCACATATCTACAGAAATCCATGCACCTATACGTGAATGTATCACAGATGTACACACTCAGGCTCCCCAGTAGACACTTAAACCCTCCACACGCACTGCACATCCTCACATATATATAACACAGATACACTAACACCTCCCACACACACGCACACACATGCACACATGCACACACACACACACACACACACACACAGACCCAGACACAATAATGATGTACATGTACAGTTTTCACCAGACATGCCCTACATAGCACCCACTTCCCTCACCCTGCCTACACTGCTTCTAAATACTAGGTAAGGAGAGAGCTTCCTACTCTGACAGGGAACCAGAAGATACTCTCTAGAAGGAGTGAGTCTGAATATGGCACAGACCAGGAGAGTTCCTCTGTATCCTGTTAAGGGATTACTTCTAGCCCCTGGAAGACTGAAGGGCGTAGGAACCTGGTGATGGGGACTTAGTAAAGATTTTTAATCAAGAGAGTCACTCCCCCTGATTGGAATAAGTATATCAGGATACCCTAAAGGGATGTGGCTAAAAGATTCTAGGTGCAGAGCGATAGATTAGGAAGCAAATGCATAAAACTGAAGACAGAGGGCCACAGAGGTAAGACTGGTGTGAATTCGTTGGATCTCAAAGTGAGAAAATCAGAGAGGAACAGTTGCATAGGGGCGGAGGGGAGGGCCCAGTCAGCCTTGTATTACAGTTCCAAGCACTATCCTGCTGGCCAGACGTCCACAGCCATGTGAGCCAAACGGGATGTGGCATAGTACTCACCCATCAAAAACTCAATAATTACTCACTGAATTGAACTCACTCTGACCACAGCATATCACCATTTTCTCCTCAGACACAAGACAATGGGGAATCACAAAATTAAAAGTCAAGAGGAAATTTATTAAAACTGGAAATGGGAGCAGAGTTCACATTGCCTGCACGCCCGTCTGACAGGGCCCGGTTACCTCATAGGGTGATTTCATCTCCAAAGGTGAAAAGGCTTCAAAACAGAACTTTACAAAACATTAGAGAACATTTCACTCCAGATAATAAGCGGCAATTTACATTCAAGTTGGAGAAAATACGCATAATTAACCCTTCCGGAAGATGAAGTTAAGGAGGACAAACGAAGCAAACAGAAGGCCACTTTCTCACCACCTGAAATATAAAGTCTTCCAAAGGACAGGGGATAAACGGCTGTGAAGGAAATGTGAAACGGTTTAACATCCGTATTTAGCGGAAGTAGCGCCATCATTAGCAGCACTTCCATGCCTGAGCATGCGCATCTGACACACCAACGAGCTGGTGGCGGGTCTACGCACAGGTAATCCAGTGTCTCGGATTGTCACTGGAAACGAGAAGCACATGTGAGTGTGACTAATCTGGAAAGTACAATGACGATGTCAGAGCCGCTGCTGTGGCTGGGTATGAAGTTGCAGTGTGCCCTATCTGCGGTTCTTCGTAGTGGAGCTTGGTTAATTTTTCAATCAATATCTGGTTTCAAGTTCACCTGTGATCACTGTGTTGAAACCAAGTGTCACTTTAGAAGTTCATTTCTCTGTGCACAGTATATGCAAACAAGCTTCTACAGAGAAATCACTCAAGCAGCTGTGGACTGAACCTACTTGGTCTTCAGCGCTGAGGGGCCTACATGATCACTGGCAGGGGAAAATTCAGATTTGTTTTGGAGAGACTTCAGCAAAGTATGGGCTTCCTTTGAATGTACTGTTTTAAATGCAGTGAATGAAGGTGATGGGATTATAAAACTTGAATCTAGATAGGAGCTGATGGAGAATGCAAAGTCCTAGCCAGGCTTGGTGGCGACCTATAATCCTAGTCCGGAGGCAGACGCAGGAAGATCATGGGTTCAAGACCAGCCTGGGCTATACAGTTGAGACCCTAATCTCAAAAAGCTCTGGGCCTCTGGAGTGTAGATCTGAGGGTCTGGAATGGGGTTTTCACCCAGTATCCTCAGTCACTGTGCTCTGGGTGGTCTAAGGACCCTATTTGGGGAAGCAACAGGAGAATGATGCTTCTGGCTATGGGCAGGATTAAATGCAGCCTACAAAAGAGATGGAAATCTTCCTTCCTGGGTTACTTACGTAACCAGTGGCAATTGCCAGCAGACCTAAATGAGTTTAATCAGCTATTAGAGCCTTAATTAAATTCCTCTCAGTTGAAATTTCAGAATTGCCTAATTGTTACACAGCTCACATTGGAGCAGTTGATTTTTTTCTCCTATAATAACTACTCTCACGATAACCTAATATCTTTATGGATAACAGTGTCAATTGTCTTAGAATCCAGCACTGATCTAGTCATTCGTGGAGACGTGTTTTGATCTTTATTGTTCCAAGAACAACCTGCACATTTCTATCCATTCTTCTCTTGATGCTCAGCCAACAGAGAGCTCAATGCTAATTCAAATTTAAAATTTAAATGTAGAAGTGCACTTCTTTGGAATGGGAGCCACCGTTTTCTTCCAGAGTTCCTTTATTGTCTCTAGTCTTCCCAAGTTCCCAGGTCCCCAGGGATGGGTAGAGGTCCTATTTCTTGGTTTACTTTAATTCTTTGTATGTTCTTAAAAGCAATGTGTTCTGTTAATTAGCTAAGCAGTTAATAGTGTTTTCTTTCTTGTCTTAGATTCCACAATGGAATAAAGTAACATCAGAGACTTGAAAAAATTAGCAAAAAATAAAAAGGAGCTCTCTCCTAATCACTAATTAATTTTTTTGACCATGCTCCTGGGAGTCCTTCATTGTGTAACTTCTGGATCTCCATGGCCTGTAATAATATTTATTGAATAATTAATAAATATAGTCACTAGCATTTATTGAGGTACTGCAATCACTCCAAGAAACATTTTCTCATTTCTTCCTCACAATCCTATAATGAAAAAGGCAACTGCTGTCCTCATTTTACAGACTGAGAACTTAAACAACTTGCTCAAGATCAAATGGCAAATGAGAGGACTCGGAACCTGATCTCAGGACAGCAAACTTCAGGGCATGGGATCATGACCACTACTGGTTAGTGCCAAGGTTGACATCATATTTGCTTGGGAAACATCAAGGTAAATAAAAGCAACATGTGTTTGTTGAAGGGATTTCCCATGGGAAGCAGATAATTAGTACCCTGCAATGCACAAAGTGTTTTTCCGGGAGCTGGAACACCGGGTTCTGGCTCCCAACCTCCATAGCCTTGCTTTGTCCTTTGGGGATAAAGTTTAGTTTAGTTTAGTTTTGTTTTCCCTTGTGAAGTACAGAAGGAGGAGAGAGCAGCCAGAGGTGGTCTTACAGTTTGCTTTCACGTGAAGCAGTTTTATTTCCTTCATTTGCCTATGAGCTCATTCTTCTAAGGACTTGGATTCCACCATGGAAAATGACTAACTGCAGAGCTGTTTGTAAGCCCTGTCTTGAAGGCTTGAGATTGAATTCCACTGTTACCAACAGAGACATCTAAAATCCAATTAGAATACTAGATGGGGAAAAAAACACAACTGCTTTAAAGTGACAATTAGGTAATTTGGGGATTTCAACCAAGAGGAATTAACTAAATCTTTAAAAACTGATTGGAGGGCTGGGGATTTAGCTCAGCGGTTTGGTGGCCTGCCTTGCAAGCGCAAGGACCCAAGTTCAATCCCCGGTACAAAAAAAAAGAAAAACTGATTAGATATCTTTGCCTCCATTGTGGTCTCCCTCCATTACATACGGGGTCTTAGGAGGAAGGATTCTCTTTCCCCTGTATCATGTTGTACTCGAGATGCTGACTATCAAGATGACACAATTCTGTCTACCTTGATGCATCTGTTATTATCAGCACCGAACATGAATTTCACTGAATCCCTTAAAGGGCTACTTCAGTGAGGAAAGAAAGCAGAATGCAGATCAGTCTACAAAAGTAGTTCTGGAGGGGGCATGAAGAGAAATGGAATCAGGGTGGGGTGCCCGGGCAGCAATACAGAGTGAGAACTTTGACCTGAGCTGAGTCCTCTGTTACAATAACACTGATAACTCTTATTACTTTTTAACACCTTCACAAAGACCATTTAGAAATATGGTAAAGGTTTTCCTTTGACCTTCTAATGTGCTTTTTTCTGGGTAAATTTCAAAGATTGGTGTAGCTTGCAATTGTAAAATAAGTGAAATGCCATTTGCAATCTGGAAGAGTAAATAGCTCTTTGGGGGAGTATTTACCTGGACAGCATTTAGCAGTCTGTTCCCCTGTTGCCAGAGTTAGAAATTGGTCAAGAGAGGCATGCTGTGACCCTGCAATGATAGCTGAGAGGGGCTGACCCTTTTTTCTGATAATTAATTTATTCTAACCAACCTGAAAATGAGAAGGCTGGACATGACAGTGGACATGACTCTTCTTATTCTTTGGCAACTATTTTAAAAGGATTAAGTCTTATAGTGTGGTAAAACTTTTGTCTAAGTGAGTAATCATTTGTAAGAAGACTTACATTCCGGGTAATCAAATTGCTGACTAAGGAAGCAGGAGGCTTCTGTGCATCAAACCCGACTTGAGGGTGTAGCGGGCCAGGAGAAGATGGATTTCCTCCCTCAGCATTAGGTAGAAGAGTCAGTTCCATTTGGATCTCAGCCCTGAGCATTCAAAGTTAACCTCAGTCACCGTGTCTGCAGAGTTTTAAAATAAGGTTATAGAACCTGGGGGTATCAATCAGTTGAAAAGCATTTCATCCTCTTGCCTGTGAAAAGTTATTGGGTTGTGAAAGTGGAAACATTTGGAACTCAGTGGCAGACCTCTGGTGGGCATTTGTGTTCCTATGTCTGGGTCAAAATAATAAATGTAAAACTTTGAGATAGGCATTTTCCTCCTTCCAAATGAAAGGGTGAGCCAGGGGTTGGTGCCTAAGGCCTGCTAGTTATTACAGGGGTGCTGACGGAGGCCCTCGTCCACGGTGAACACCATCACAATGATGAAACGTACATGGATCAGAATTTCAGTTCGCCTTGGATAAGATGCTATTCTGATGGTCATTTTTCCTTGCTCAGCACTGGCCCCAAACTACTTTGCTGTAGGCTTGTCTAAGCCCTAAAGTATTCCAGCAAGATGATCCTTTGAAATACTAAAGCCAACAGAAGATTTAATGGTGAGGAAACTATAGTAAGCTTAACGACAGCTTTACCCACTGTTAAAATCATGCCTTCTGGAAAGCAGTGGGGAAGAGAGGGATTCCCTTAGGATTGGCCAGATAAGAGGTACTCGTTCAGAAAACAGAGACTGAGTAACCCTTGACTGTCAGTCCCATTTCACCCAAACCAATTACCCTCATCTCAGACATGAATCAACAATTCTAGAACCCTGGGAAGCTACCAAGGGGAATTGAGACTCAAGGTAGCTATCCAGGCAGCCATCAGTATTGTGTTTCCTGCTGAATTATGCTGGTGAACTCTGAAGATGAGAAAAACCCTACACTCAGAGTCAGAGGACCCAAATTCAAGTTCATTTATCTGTGATACCGGGAGCTAGGTTACCTTAGTCAACACTTCAGATTTGTACTAGTTGGTTACTCTGAACGTTACAACCAGTGCAGCTCAGTGCAAAGTCCCTAGGTTCCACCCCTAGTACTGAATGGAAAAAGAGGAGGAAGAGGAAGAGCTGTTGTTGAGCTTAAAAACATGTTTGTGAGCCAGGCAATGACCAAACGGGATATGCCACACAGTCTACAAAGAGGGAGAGAGAAAAAGAGCAATAAAGAGAGACACTGGGGCAACATTACAGGAGCTTTGGGATGGCTGGGTAAAATGCCTACATGCAGCTCGGTATTTGATGGCATCTGTGTTCAAATTTGCAACTGGCCTTGGTGTCCTTTAGTGTGTGGCTCGGTACCTGGGGATAATACTGGTAAATTTATCTATGTGTGGCTGCTGACTGTCATTTCCCACATATCCTGAACTTGTCCCATTTGCCAATAACTGATGTCACTTCCTTCATGAAGACATTCATACTTCTCAGACCATTTGGTTAAAAGTAGAGGTCAGTTTTTTACTGTCTCTCCATTGACCTCACGGAGTTAGTGTGAGCCGTGCATTCCTTCAGAGATCATTTAGAGCTGCCCAATTTCAGTGATTCTAAATGCATAAAATCCAGTCTTACTTAGTTTTCCTCGAGTCTCCTCCAATATCATTTTGGCCCTGGGTCTTGGACCCTCAATTTTCTCCCAACCTGCTCATTCATGCTCTACATCTTGCCCACTCCAACTGAGGCCTCTTAATGGATCACATGAACAGATTTTTTCCTACCCACAAATATCCTGTCCTCATGTTGTCCTCCTGTCACACCCACCGGCACTGCCACCCCCAGCTCTGAGTCAACCCAACCACTTCCTCACCTGTAAAGCACCAAGCACAGGTGGAGAATATCACCTAGCCACATAGCCACATAGATGAATGTCACTGTAAGTTTAAGGGCTCCCTCTCTAGCTAGAAATCATTCTCTCTCTTACTAATTGCATCTCCCTCGTTCCCTAGAAACTATTTCAAACCTTCGCACCTGCCCACAAGACTGCGGGGCTGTCAGCACCATCCTCACTCCCAGCTGACAGATCCGTCTCTTATTTCAGAGTATGTGGACAACCCACATAACCCACAGACTCACCTGCCCCTGCACACAAGTCCTCCGCTCCTCCATGATAAGAGGGGGATCTCTTCCTTAGACTAGTGCTCATCCCTCCTTCAAGCTCTGGACAACCTGTTCTATATTCCGCTCTCTTCTGAAGCCAGCCCCAGAAAGATCCCTGGGGCTTTCTCTTCCCGAAGGCCAACAGGTGCCTTGCGCATATGCCCCCACGTACCTGGCACTGGAAGCCAGGCCCACCCTCCCTGAGTGCCTTCCCTGGGCTCTCGTCATCCTACCCCCACCCAGCTATTTGCCCCTTGGCTGAGACAAGCTCCTCTTTCTCTGAGGATGTCTTCCATGCCTCTATTTCCCTCCTACCCTCAGAAGTCCATGCTTGGGCCTCTTCTGCCCCCTCGCCTCCTTGACTTGGTTGACAGCACCAGGATCTGACTGCCCTTCACCAACCTCTCTCTGCTGTCTCCAAGAAACCTCCATCTCCATAGGCTTAGAATAGAATTCAGCCTCTTACCTTCAATCACAAAAACACAAACTTTAAAACCACACATTTTCTCTCCCATCTGTCAAATAAAAGTTCTTCAGATCCCAATGCTGGAAATATTCCTTAATGCATCTCTCTCTCCACATATATATAAAACATACATATGTACCGCAGATATATAACACATATAATTGATCCCAGGCCTTGATAGTTCTCATACAATATTTGAAGATTTCTCACTGTTCATTTCTCTCCTGCCTCATACCATAGTATGGGCTCTCCATTCTCAGGAGTCTCTGCAGCAGGTTCTCAACAGGTCTTCTTGCTTCCAGGTTGTTTTTCTCTTCAGCCACCTTTCAAATAGCAGCTAAGGCATCACTCTAAACATCTCTGCTATCCGATCATTCCAGGGCCAGGCTTAAAGCTTTGTGATGGTTTCGCGGTACAGTTGAATAAGGTGAATATGCCCCGGCCCCTTGCCAGCCTTTCTGGCTCTCTGCAGACACACCAGTCCCACTGCTGACAGCCAGCTTCTGATCCCACCCTGCCCCACATCGATTCATGAATCACACACAAGAAATCACAGGATGCTGGGTACATCAAGCTTCCCTCTCAGTGCCAGGGTTTCAAAACATGCTGTTCACCTGCCCAAAAAATCCCATCCCACTCTGCCAGGCACCCTTCTATCTGTCCTTCAGAACCCAACACAGAGGGCAGTCTCTGGGAAGCAGTCTCTGGCCCCACAAAGTGGGGTCTTTGATTACCCCACCAAGTAATGTAGGTACCCAGGTACTGGTCTGTCTGCCCAGCAGGGCATGGGGTGCAGAAACTGGGTTCTGTTTGCCTGCGTAGCCCTTGTATCCAGCCCAAGCCTCTAAATGTTTCTTAAATAAATAGTTAACAAATGAATGCACTAATAGGTCCACCATAACTATGATCTCTTTGAAGTCCATGATCAACATTAATTGTTCCCTTCTAATAACAGGTTCTGAAAATAATATGGATATTTGGAGACAGCTGAACTTGAGCCTGAATCTCCAGCTCCAGTGCTGACCAGCTGTGTGGCTCTGACTAGTTTACCACCCCCCAAACCCCAGCTTCCTCATCTGTAAAATGGGCATAAGAGGTGTCATCACATGATTCTTGGAAGGAATTAAAGTAGTGACTGCAAAGCACTTATTATACCATCTACCATACAATCAGTTATTGTCTAGCCCATATGAAGTGTTTTATTATATACAGGGAGGATTCTATTGATTCAGGTGAGTGAACCACCCAGAAAGATCATAAGCATTCAGCTGAGGTTCCTTCCTACCCACAATGCCTCACAAGGTCAAGGTGAACTCCTGAGTGTAACTCCAGGCCAAGGCAGAGCAAGGCATCGGTTTATCAGAATTCCAGGTGCAGGGATTGTCTACCAAAATGACACTTAGGAAATGCATTTTATTTTTCCCTTTAGGAAGAGACAGATCTGCTTTTCGCTTACTGCTCTCTTATTTTAGATGGAATTGATAGTGCCTATTAATATAATTCTGCGCACAAAGAAGAAGGTCTTGCCAAAAGCAGCCTGGCAGTATTTTAGTTCTACCAATAAATCCAAAAGCCTGGAAATTATTTTTATTTTCATTTGCTAGTTTAAGGTTCTGCACAATTAATGGATACCATTAATTTCATAACTATAAATGAAGCCCAAGTGTTCTTGGATCTTTATGCAGTCTTGCTACTGTTCAGTTGACTAAGAAGCTATTTGGAAAAAGATGAAAAGAAATAGAGAAAAAGAAATTTCAGATAACAGACACAGTGGAGGAATCATGCTGATCATATGTCATTATGTGGGTAATAATATAAAAGTCCTAGAGTTTATAAAGCCCTTTCTGGGCTACAAGTTGCTACTTATTACCTCGTTTCATTTGACCTTCATGGCAAAATCACATAAGGGTGAAGGAAAAATTATTACAATTTCTCAGAGCAATAAACCGATGTTCATTCAGGTAACTTGGCCCAGAAGATACAGCAATAGGGGAAGAGTCAGAAGCATCTCATTCTGCAGGACACAAAGCAAAAACAAATGGGTAGCAGTGCTTATCTTTAGGCTTTAAATCCACTCCTCTGAGAAAAACTGAATGCTGTAGGTAGGTGTGGAGAAAGTCGCTAAGAAAGATAAAGAAAAAAGCCCAGTAATAATTGTCATTTAAAACTTTAGATTGCACTTTGCACGCACTATAATGACAATGTACTAAGCCTTTTCTATTAGGTCTCATCTGTACTGGATTTTAACCTAAATGATGTACAATCCCTACAAACTATGAAGCGGCTGGGTGATCATGTTTCAATTAATTCCTGACTGTGGTTCTCACTTCTCTCATCTGTAAAATAGAACTGATTATGATGTATGCTGATTCGGATTGCAGTGAACAATAAAGGTGTTAGTTGACATAATGTGCTTGGCTCAGGGCCTGGAATGGAGCCAGAGCTTAAAAATGTTAGGCATTTTTTGTTTGTTTTTATCATTAAGAATTATACAGAAAGACCAAACTCTATGCTTTTCTCGTTTTAAATCTTTGCTTCTCAAAGCACTGCTGCAGGTGCCTAAGCTGTAGAATTGACTGAGAAAGGACTGAGAATTTTAAGGACAAAGAAAACATGGGCTTTAGAGTCCAACATGGTTGGAAATGTATTTTGGATTATTGAAAATTACTTGTGCTCTGTGACTTAGTTTTCTCATTTACAAAATGGCAGTCATCTATGAATTAAGAAGCATTGTACATCAAAGTTCTGACTTAAGGAATTGTTACCAACTTTCTGACCCAAAACTGTATTCATGTGTTTTCTTCAGGGTGTGGATGGAGATTTTCTTTTTTAGGAATCTGAGCACTCACTCTTTCTGCTTCTTTTATGGCTCTTTTCAGTCTGGTCACTATCACGGAATTTGTCAACTGTCATGGCCGACAGGGTTACCTGTGTGTCTGTCATTTAGCATGCAGATGGGAAGAGAGGATCATAATGAAGTTAGAGATTGTCTAGAAGTCACTCTGACAGCCATCCTAGATCCAAGCAGTTTTGGCCAGGGACCTCTGTCCTTTAGGCATTCTATCCTCAAAAATTAAGCGTGGTTAGAACAAGCACAAATTCAAATAAGTTAAATGGACAGCACAAGAAGCATGTAATGCATGATTGCTTTACTGTAAATTCCATGGGGTGGTTATCATTAGTTCCATCAACTTCATGATGGATACACTGGTGGTTGTCCAAGAAACACAAAGAATCACACTTTCAGGGTTAGCCTAGTCTCAAACTAAGTGTGACCCATGGCTAAACTTAACCAAGTGGATGTTGACCAAAACTTCCCCTCCTCAAAATGACTCCATTGCTGACTATCAGCATGAGGGATGAGGAGAAGGCTAGAACACACCCATCTCTGCTGACCCCTGTGCCATCCTCTCTGTCTGCACAGACCAGCCACTGATCTCTTGACGCTGGTTCGGGATTCACAGCTCTGGATTAGACACATCCTTGACTCCAACCTCTCTCGCCCAGTGACTGATAATATAACTTGTTGGAAATCCCATCCACATTTTTTAATCCTCATGCATTTTAATGCAGTGACAATTCCTGAATGCAAGTCCTTGTGTGTCATTTTGGCCACATGACTCCAACCTTACTGTGTAGATTCAAGTTGCCCACTTAAACACCACAGATGGAGAGAGATGTGGACAGTTTCCACAAAGGAACTTGGAACCAATTTCGCTGCTCTGAGTCTGTGTCCTCATCTATTAAACAGCCCTGCTTTCTCTACTGAAAGATGATTGTCAGGATCTGACAGCCAAAACTGATTCTTGCCCTTCTTTTCCACCTTAGATCTGACTGCCTATTCTTCAAAGAAACTTTAATCACGGGAAGAAAAAGAAATACACCATCGGCTATCCTCTGCTGTCCAACAGAGGCCAGAATGGTGGGACTCTAATACTGAGATAATTTGTTTCAACTTTAAAGTTAAAGAAAACAAAAACACTAATAACTGTCATTTAAAACTCAGTTTGTTTCAACTTTACTGTAGAACACAACATAAGAGAGAGACCCGTCAGTTTCTTCAAATTATTCTACAATTCCCTCCAAAGGAAAAAGACATGGCTCACATGTCTTTTCCTAACTTTCAGTTTTTTCTTCTCATGTGTTCCCAATGGAGTCCTTTTCCCATGGAGAAAACTCAAGGTGGTTCAGCCTGGATAGCAGACCGTGGGTTGGAGTAACAAGCAAGGAGGAAGTTTCCTGCAGGGTAGGGACTGATTCACACCTTCGGATTTGCAGAGGAATGGAATGCTTATTGGCATTGTTCAAGGATGCCACGCCAGAGACTGATTAAGGGGCAGATTTGCATACAGCTCAGTGGGGTACTCAAAGCTGAACTCAGGAAGAGACTCTGGTTCAGTGGGGAATCTTGTACCCATAATAGTTCTTGCAAACACTGGTGCAGGTCTACAGTGCAGGGATGAGGAACTCCCAACCTGGGCTTCCATAATTAAAGCACTGACAACCTTCACTATTAATATGCAAAGAAATCCCCTTTCTACCATATGATGTCATAGAGACAAATGGACTTTGGAGTCAGATAGACGTGAGCTGGAATCTGGATGTGGTCACTTATTCATTCTATAATCTCAAGCATATCACTAATCCTTGCAGGACCTCAGTTTCCTCCTACGTAACTGGGGGTGTATGAAAGGGGAAATAACTGTTTATCTTGAATATCTATTAAAGGGGATTAATGAAATAAAAATAAAATCCCATTACATAACCAGGCATAATAATTGTCCTGTTTTATAAAATATGGGGAATTACCTCAAGGTACCAGGTAGCCAAGTCCCTCGACTTTGGAGTCTAAAAATAGCATATTTAAACTGGGCATGGTGGTGCAAGCCTGTAATCCCAGCACTTGAGAGGCTGAGGCAGGAGGATCTCTGTGAATTCAAGACCAACCTGGGCTACATAGTGAGTTCCAGGTCAGCCTCAACTACATAGTAAGACCCTGTCTCAGAAAAACAAAACAACAAAAAAAGTGTATTTAGTCTTCCACAGCTTAGAAGTCAGCACTAGCATATTCAACCCCTCTACATCTGCCTTTCCCACTGGTCTAAGCCAGGCTCTGATGCCAAGAAAAACAGGGTAGTCAGGAGGGCAGCTAACGCGGCCAAAGCACAAATAAGAAAACACAACTGTAGCTACAGAAGATATCCAACACTGCTACTTGCAGCCAGAAGCAGATTGCTGGGGTGGAGAATCTCACTGTTCTGCTTCTTTTCTCAGGGACAAATGTCCTTCCTGTCTGTACCACTAGCATCCAAATGGGAAAATAAAAGCAGTGGACGGAGACAAAGATAAGAACGTGGAGAGCAGGTCCAGACAGCTAACAGTGAGGTCTGGGGGTTTGTGACTGTGGTGGGGAAGCAATCCACTCGCTGCTCTCCACCTGAGCTGCCAGGGGCAGAAAATCGACAAGGGATCTTCCGCAGTTGTGAGTGAATTAGTCATATGACTTAGAGGACCCCCATCCTTTGGATCTCTCCTTTGACCTTTAGGACTCGAGACGTATGTTAACAATGTAGGAAGCCTTCCTCATCACCTCCCCAACACCCAGACTGAGATCAGTGTCCCATGGTGTCCTTTACTGTGAGCATTCATCTTACTGCGTTATAACTGACAGGTCCTTTCTCTGTAGCTCCCACTAGACGGTGAGTTCTCTGAGGGGAAGGACACTGATTACTGATCTCTTCTGCACCTGCACCTACTGCAGGACTGAAAAAGGGTAACTGATCAGTAAACGTTTGGTAAACAGACCAGCAGTAGAGAGTGTAGTCTGGAGTGAAGAAATGACCACATGGATGGATGGGTACTGGTTGATCAAAAGGGTGAATAGATGGGTAATTTATTGGATGATTGCTCATTGGTTGCCTGGCTGGGTGGATGGGTGGATGGATGGTTAAAGGAAGGAACATGTAGTGTAATCTCATCAACAGTTGTTTCCAGTTACATTGTCCTAAAGAGTCAGAGTTGAAAATAAGGGAAAAGAAAAAAAAAAAAAACAGGAGAAAATAAAAAAATGGAAATAAAGTATTTGTAAATATTGAAGGAAAGAGGAGGGTGAAGGGAGGGCAGGGATAAGGGGAAAAAATGAGAACCAAGACCTGTCGTGTGACAGTACAAGATCCCAATGATGAATGTAACTGTACTGTAAACCTAAAATGTACCGATAAACTCAATGAGAAAAAAAAGAGTCACAGTTGAGTCCAATTAAAAGATTAGGTATTTCCATGCCTCCTCTCCACTCAACTTGAAATGCAACACTGTCCATAAAAATCAGTACTGTAAGAAAATGTCTGTCATTCATCCTGGAAACTGTGCCAAGTAATGGGAAGAGCACCAGAACGGGGACAAGTAAGACCTAAATTCGAATCTCTTAGTAATTGATAGGGTCACTAAACAGACCCAAATTTGCACTACTCAAATTTAAGATCGGAGAATACTATCTATTTCACAAGGTCATTATGCACCCAAGGTGAAATGATAAATATGAAAGCCCACTGTAAGAGGACTCAGTGCGGAACAGACCATCAACACTGTTACGGCTTGTGTTTGGATATCCCCACAGAGCCTCATGCCTTCATAGGTGAGGCTTTTGAAAAGGTGGTTAGAATCGATTCCTGATACAACGCTAGGCTCCAGAGCACTAGGATTAAAGGTGTGAGTGCTACCTTCCCTAAGTAGTCTGGATAAGATCAAAGGGGCAGAAAGATGCTTTTAAGATCCCTTGTAGCTTTTGCCACCTTTGTGTCCACCAGGAACGGTTACCCCTTTGCCATGTGATACTCTGTTTTAGTGCTAGCTGATTATGGACTGAAATCTCTACAAACCTTTCTTCCCTTAACTTTGGGTATCAGCTATTTTGTCTCAGCAGCGAGCAAAGTAACCAAAAAACATTCTTACTGTTTATTTGCATTATAGTTGGACGATCACTACATCAATTATGTTACTTTACTTGCTCTATTTCAGTAGTATTTTATTTTTCCCCAGTGAAAGCCCACTTGGAACCCCAAACAACAATCCAAAAAAGCTTTCCTAACTCTAGTTGAAGCCAGATTGTGCCTCTTCAAACCTCTTATCTATCTACAGACCCCTGGGGAACGCTAGACTGAGAGAACCCAGTCTTCCCAGGAATGTAGAAAGAAAGTCTGCCTGAGGGCTCAATGTCTGCATTATTTTTTCTTTTCCTCTTTCTCTCCTTTCCTCCCTCCAGCTCATCCTCTCGGTTTCGCGCCCTCCCTCCTGTAATTCAGACTGGAATATCTCTAAGTGCCTCGTGGTGAAGACTTGGCACTACTGGGAGTGGTGGAACCTTGAGAGGAGACCCAGTGACGGCTTTGAAGGAAACGGTGGGCTTCCGCCCCTTCCTCTTTTGCCTTCATTCCACGGCCAGGAGGGGATTCAGCTGCGCTTTGCCATGAGCCCCCGCCATGCTGTGCTGCTGCACGATAAGCCCCAAAGAAAGGGGGCCATCGGCCCTAAACCCCAAAGCTCGCGAGCCAGTATCAACCTGGCTTTTTGCAAGCTGCTTCTCTTGGGTGTTTATTACAACGTCAGGAAGCCGACTCTCCCTCCCTGCTTTCATCAGAAATGTTCAGATCCTCTCTGGTTCCCTCTAGGGCACAGAGGAGTCGATGACCCTGTCAGAAAATCTAAATGGTTCTCGTCTGTCTATTCGGGAGTTTCTAGAAATACTTCTGACCGAGAGAGGCTCTTTGAATAATTTGCTCATCTGAGATCATTTAAATAATCTATTCGTTCATTTTCATAATTGATGGCAATGGCGACCCAGCAAGGGTGCCCGCCAGCTTAACCACGCCCCCACCCTTCAGACAGCTTCCTAATCAAGCCGGGTTTCTGTGCTGGGTGGAGATGGATGATGCCGACATTACCTTGGCTGACTGGCTGTGGTCAGGCTGTCTGGACTCCAATCTACCTTTATGTCTGTGTGATCTTACAGCAGTCATTCAACTTAGGTGGCTTTCACTTCCTCACAAAGACAGAGCCACCGATCGATCACTGAAGCGAACATTTATTGCCAGCCTCCCACGTGCCAGTTAGTGTTCGAAGCACTTGGTACAGTACTTTGATTATTGCGTGCTATTATTATGCTCTCCCTTTGGGTGCTGGCAAACGTGGAGGCCATGGTGAGGCTGAACTGGGACAACGCATTGAAAACACCCTGCGTAGTGACTGCACGTTACAGAAGCTCAACCTGTAGCAGCTGCCGCCGCCAGAATCGTCACCTCAAACAACATCCTCCTCCCCCGCTCCACCTTTGCATTAACATCCTGTGGATGCATTTTGGCACGAGGACTTTTCTATGAGAAGCTGCATGCTTTTGTTTCAATTTCTCAAATTTAGAAGAGCACTCGCCCAGCTTCTATGCTTCCTGGAGTCGGGTTGATGTTACAACTGCAAAAAGAAAAAGTGAAGGAAGAAAAAAGAAAAACGGAGATGCAGAGCAAATCAGAGACGCCCAGCAGAGATGACGCCACTTCACTCCAGCTGCATTGCTAATTTGTTAGGGACCTACTATATTTTCCTCACTGCAGCCTCACATATTGTGCTGTGTGGGTATTTAAAATAGTAGCTCGGCGTGACTCTCGGGAAGTTAGATGGTAATTTTAAATCTTTTGTAATGGCTTAACTTTCCCTCTCGATGGCTCACATCGTCTGAGAAACTTAATGATCATTATATAAGGAAACAGATTAAATTCCACCCAGACTCTGCTAAGGTTGATGATGTTACCAAGCTCGTTTTAAAAAAGGCACTCAACTTTAAATATGGATTCGGGAAAAGAAAAGAAGGACAGAGAGAGCAGGGGACCAAGGAGAGACGGGAGGGAGGGAGATGAACAATACCACGTAAAGCATGACAAATTTCTTCTGGAACTACCAATGATGGAAAAACCTAGTCACGTACCATACCTACAAATTTAGAAAAAAAAAAAAAACCTGACTTCTCAATTTCTTCTTGTCTTGTATCTTTCCAATCATCACTTCTTCCTCATACCTTCACTGTCTTTATTTTTTTATTTTATTTTTTTGGTTTTTTGAGACAGGGTCTCACTACTTAGTTGAGCCTGACCTGGAACTCACTATGTAGTCCAGGCTGCTCTCGAACTCATAGTGATCCTGCTGCCTCAGCCTCCCGAGTGCTGGGATTACAGTTGTGCACCACCACACCTGGCCTCCTTCACTGTCTTTAAAGAATCCTCTTGAAAATGTCCCAAAGATTCATGCCAATCCCCATTTAGGGCCTTTGCACTGAGGTACATACCCAACTGTTTTTATTTTTTTATTTTGAGACTTGGTCTTGGTCCATCTAAGTTGCCCAGGCGGGGCTCAAACTTGTGATCCTCCTGCCTCAGCCTCCAAGAGTGCTGGGATTACAGGAACGCACCACCATGCCTAGCTACCATTTTCTTCTTTAAAGAAGTATGGTTTATGTTTCAGAGTTTAGGCTACCGGGTTCAGTGTCCTGGCCTTGCAACTTACTAGCTCTGAGACCCTGAGCAAGTTATTGAATGTCTCACAAAGAGAAATCACTGTATCGCTGTGCTGCTGTGAGAATTAGGTGACTACTCAGCAAGTTGCAAAGCACTTTGTAAGGGTTAAGCAAATGTTACTGACTGCTACTGGTTTTATGTTGTTCTCTCACTTCCAGCTCTTCAACAGTGCCCCTGAAGATCACTGAGAAGGAGGTGAAAAAAGAATTAAGATGTGTTACATACATGTAACAACTCCCCACAATGCATGCACCCATTATATACTGCAAATACATAGTAATACAAATTAAAATTTAAAATAATCATCTCATAGTCTACAATTCAAATTCTATCAAGTGTAACCCTTCATTCCCTTTGAATATATATATTAGTTTCATACTGTTGTGCAGCAAAGTACTTTGAACTTGGCCACTTGAAACGATATCTATCTCTAGTTTCATAGTTCTGAAGGTTCGGGGGTGCTCAACTTAGTTGTCTGTTCGGGAGATCATGAAGGCGGGGCTCTTATCTGGAGATGTGGCAAGAATCTACTCTTTTTTTTTTTGGTACCGGGGATTGAACTCGGGTCCTTGTGCTTGCAAAGCAGGCCACCAAACCGCTGAGCTAAATCCCCAGCCCCAAGAATCTACTCTTAAACTCATTCAAGTCTTTGGGCAAGTATGTAGGAGTAAGGTCCTTGCTTCTGCCTGGTTGTCACTGTGGACTGGCCATAGGCCCTGGAGGCCCCTGTACTCTTCATGATGTAGCCCTCTCTATTCTATCTAAAACTCAGGCAAATCCTCAGGAGCCTCAAACGTTCCCTCTGCTACCAGAAAACCTGCTACTTTAGAAGGTTTGTATGAGCCTGGGTTGGTGGCACATACCTGCACGCTCAGCACTCTGAGAAGATGAGGCAGGAGGATCACCAGTTCAAGGCCAGCCTGGGCAACTTTGTAATTTAGGAGAACTTGTTTCAAATTTTAAACAAATGGCTGGGGATGTACCTCAGTATGATGACCCTGGGCTCAAATCCCCAGGACTGGATAAAAAGGCTTGTATGATTGGATGAGACCCACCTTTACTATCTCCCTTCTAAGTAACTCAACATCAATGGGGAAAAAAATCCCTTCTGCCATGTAACATAACAGAACTTTGGGAGTGATTGTGCACTGTAATCAATGGAAAAAAATATCCCTTCTGCCATGTAACATAACAGAACTTTGAGAGTGATTGTGCACTGTAATCAATGGAAAAAAATATCCCTTCTGCCATGTAACATAACAGAACTTTGGGAGTGATTGTGCACTGTAATCACAGATCCACTCACAATTCCAGGGGAAGCTCAGAGAAGAGTGGGTGTCACATCAGGACCCTCTTTCGAATCCTTTCCCCAGCACACAATCTGTTTTAAGCACTTGAACTGTTCTCCAAATGGGCTTTCAGCACTCTTAGCCCAGACATTGGTTTGTGGAGTACCTACTTCATGGGACAGCCTTCCTGAGAGGATCACAGTTCACAGCTAGTTCATTCCCAGAAAGCCTGTTTGGGTGAGATCCTTGAAGTGGATGCCCTCAATCTTCCTTCATACATCTGACACATCTCTTGGGAGTTCAGCAGAGCATCTCCTAGGACCTCAACACATCCCGGGGTTAGGAGCTCCTCAGGTCCTGTTTGTCTCCGACTCACTCTCTTAATGACCAGCTGCATCATCTGTTTTACAGCCCTCAGCCGTGACTACACATAGTTGGTGCTCAGGAAACTTCTTTGATGGCATGAATGAATGAGTAAAGGCTATGCAACCCAAATTCAATGATCTCTATTTATAAGGGACAAAGGTAACTGGAAACATCACTTAATGACCTGATATTTATTGAGGACACATTAGATGACAGATATTGAACCATATCCATACATAATACAATTTAACCTTGTTAATAATTGTCTCATTTATGAGAGATTACCCAAGGTGCAAGGAGACTCCAGCTTCTTTCTTTCCCCTCCCACTGCTATTTGTCTGAAGCACTGTGGCTAAGCAGTGTAATGCGAAGGAAAACTGAGACGAGAGGATCCTTGAAAAGAGGGTGACCTAGAGGAGACCATTTTAAAGTAATAAAGAATAAATCTTTGCCTGAAAGCAAGAGCTCTACATGTTTAACAAGCACCTGAATCCTTTGTGGAGCTTATGAAAAATGTGGTTTCGATTCAGAAATGATTCTTCCATAGGTTTGAGGCAGGGCTAAAGTGATTCTGATGCAAACAGCCCAGGGAACTATACTTGCAAAATGATTACACTGACTCGCGTTCCCGACTTGGGCAGTTATTCTATTCAGTCATTGTCTGATCCATAGTATGAGTATTTATCCCCTCTGTTCTTGAATACCAGAGACAAAAAAGTAAAGGAAAAAGGCAAGCCTACAACCAAACACCTGAAATGTTCTCTGTGCTTCATTGACAGGATGCTGCTGTCATTCTTAGCTGTGATAGGTTTCTGTTTGCAGGTTGTGTAAACAATGCACTCCAGTTTTAGCAACCTGCATCATTGTTTTGTTGATTGTCACTTACCAATGTCCTCACAATTACAATTCCCCCCCCCGATTTCTTTAAAGCAGTCTTCATTGGAATAAGTGTGAGCAGAAGCCAGGTACACTATGTGATAGGTTTCTGTTTGCAGGTTGTGTAAACAATGCACTCCAGTTTTAGCAACCTGCATCGTTGTTTTGTTGATTGTCACTTACCAATGTCCTCACAATTACAATTCCCCCCCCCCGATTTCTTTAAAGCAGTCTTCATTGGAATAAGTGTGAGCAGAAGCCAGGTACACTGTCTGCACAAAGACTTCGGTCCCCTGCCTGGACGAGCCTATGTGCAGACTACTGACCTCACACTCACATACATGTATTCACACATACAAGCAAACATGCACCGCGGATCTGCACACCCTCATGTGTTCCTCTGACTCACTGGGGCATTCCTGTTTAAACACGGTGGTGGAGGTGGTGGTGTGAAAGAGATGGTAGGGCTGAAAGCAAAGGAGCTTCAGCATTGTATCATTTCAAATCACTTCATGTTACCAGATCCTGCGAAGGTGGGAGAGTGCAGAGCGGATGGTTAATTGGTACGGCGGGCAGTTGGACGAGAGAAATAGCTTTGGAAGTTGTACAGCACAGTAGTGTGGAACAACTGTGGCTAACAAGACCCTGTACATCTCAAAATGGCTCCTAAACAGGATTTTGAATGTTTCAGACACAAAGAAATGATGAATGTTGTAGGTGATGGATATGCCAATTACCTGATCTGACCGTTGCATGTTAGTTACATACATGTATTGAAACATCACACTGTAGCCCATACCTATGTGCCAATTAAAGACTTAAAAGATAATCGTACACTACATGTCACCATGCCTCACTAGAGACAACACATTGACATGACACAGGCAAGCTGGCACTTACTTCCTTAGGCACAGAACACAAAAGACAGGATGCACCCCTGTCCTTAATGAACTAGGTTGGAAGATGGAATTCCCGCAGACCAGAAACACAGGCCTAGGCAATACAATACATACTTATACCTCACTTTCCAATTAACTGAATTCAAGTGGAAACTACTGCATCCAATGAGAAAAAAGAGACAGATGCTATTCTAAGGGTGGGAGGAGAAAGTCCCTTAACTCCCCCTGCAAAATGCCCCCTCTTTCAGTTATTCAGCCTGAAGTACAGAGGAGCACAGCCTTGGGAGTCAAAGTTACATTCACATCTTGTTCCTACCACAAATGAACTGGGGGATCTTAAGAAGGTCACAGGCCTCTCTGGACTTGAATTACAGTGTCTGAGGCAGGAATACTTTAGGTCAGTTTTTGAAATGACTAAATGAAATCATGAAGATACTCTTCTCAGCATAGTTCTTGGCTCAGGGTAGCTTTGAATAAATGGGGAGTGAAGTCATCATTACTGAGATTTTAGAAAAGCCCATCTGTGTACCAGGACAAAGCCTTTGAGGTAGAGATGAGGAAATATAGATCAAAGGAGCAGACCTTTCCCTTATGGGGCTCCTCATCTAAGAAAAGATGAATATGCACAACCACAATTACAAAGCAGACTGTTGCCCCTCTTGGAGTTAGCATACGGGTCTGCAGAAATGACATAGAAAAACTCCACCCCTGGGAATCCATGGCGAAAACAGGCATCCTCAGCAAAGAGGGAGGAATGTTCAAAGGGACAGGAACATAGGGGAGTGAGGCTCGAACAGATGACAACCAAACACACAAAGGCTTAGAGGACAGTGGGGATAAGAATGAGGTTCGCTGTGCAGGGACACAGACAAATGAGCACGTAAGGGAAGGAAGATGATGCCGGCATTTGGAAGAGCTAGGCTGAGTGGGTCTGTGAGCGACGCACGTCGGGGTCTTACAGGCAAATCTGGAGGTCAGGAAGATACACGGCTGGGCTGGAGTGAGGGATCTGGCAGCCGCTCTGTGCAAAAGTCGGGGGAAGCCAACAGCAGTGAGGAGAATGCATACAGAGTGGTGTAAATGAAGAGAGAAGCAGAGTTGTCAAGCAAGGGGCAGGGACCGTTCCTTCAGGAAGACACAGCTCCTTCCTCCTGCCAGGACTTCACTGCCATCTTTCATTAGTTCTTCTCTAGGGACAGAAATGTTCTTTTTACTTTAATATGCATTTTTGTCCTATTTATATTTGAAGGCAAATTTTCAAATACTCCAAACATCTTTCTTTAAATAGATCTGTCTCTCAATATATATTCATTTTATGGCTAGCCAGGGATATGTTAATCAGCTTGATTCAGCCTTTCTCCCATGTACATATATATCAAAAAACTCAGGTTGCACAGCATAGATACCCAAAATCTTATTTACTAATTTTAAAAAATTAATTTAATAGCGAGTCTGTAGGTGTATATAGGTGCACTGCCACACACATCTAGATCTTCGCCTTAAAATTATTTTAATCTTAAAATAGTAAATGGAATTGTCTGCAAAGCATTGGAAGGAGTAGTTAATAAAATAGTGGCTCAGCCTGGAAAAAACATCCAGTTTTTCAAGTGAGGCCTAACTCCAATGTCCTCATCCCCTCGAAGACCCGTCCTAAGTGACCAGGCCAAGCTCCCCGCTCTCACCTTTGTGTCCTATGGTCGATCTGATATCTAGCAGAACACGGATTGTTGTGTCCGATGTCCCAGAACTGGCTCAGCGATGAGCACTTGAGGAAGGATGGCTTCATACTCATCCTTGTTTCAACCCTGCCACTGGCACCTGGGGGTGATGGTTGTCCTGGACCAACTGTTTACACCTACATCCAGGGTTATTCTCAAACATCTCTGGGAGCCAGAAACCTCCAAAGTGAGCAGAATCATGGAAGAAGGAGGGAAACAAAAGGCACGGTGATCCCCATTTACAAGAAAGAGCTGCTCAGCTCTGAGTTCTATGTCTGAAACACACAGGGAGTGTGGTATTCAGCACCTGTGTAGTCCATGGTAGCCACATACAAAGACCCTGCAAAAAAGCAAACGCTCCTCTGAGGGTTTGTTGCATTTTCTACAATGCCATCATTTCATGCTGCTTCTCCTGGTGACTCCACTGGGTGACCTCAGAGATGTAAAGAAAGCGGCTCTCTGTACTCAGTGGCTTCACCTCTGCTGGCCTGCTGAGCCAGGACGCAGCTCTGTGGCAGCTCTAAGGATGACATGGCTGGTATTTACTTGCTCCACTGGCTTCCTCTTTCTTAGAGACAGAAGCATAGGGAATTCTTTCTGAAGCCCTGGCTCTCCTGTGTGCTAAGAGAATGGACCCACTACAGGAAGTATTTGTAAATTCTAAGCTCAAATTGGCAGCAACTGCTCCAATGCATTTCTTGGGAGATTGCTGTATTTCACTAGCAACATGAAAGAGGGTACACAAAATATTAAAAGGCATTTGGGGGCATCTGGAAATAAATGTATCAAGGCCAGCTTTCTTTTATTCAGTACTGTCGCAGCCCTGCAGCACTCTAGATGAGTTAGATCTGAAGGCTGCACAGAAAATTCACAGGTGTGAGTTAAGGTGGACCCAGGACTGGTTAATTCTAGTCGAGGATTATCTTCACCTGCAAAAGTGCTGCAGTATAATGCAACAAGTGTTGAAGTATAATGCCCAAACTCAACAGCACAAGGCAGAGAGACCCAAATTCTCCACCTCCTATTAATGACCAGTAAAAGAATTCCTCACGTTTTGGATTTTGCACACAAATGGAAAGCAAAAATAAAGACTTGACAGATAGATAAAAGGAAGATAGAAATATAGGAAATCACTACAGATAAAAGAAGAAGAGCACATTCCAAGTATCAGATGCAAGTCTCACGTTTAAGGGACCCTGAACATTCGTGGAGTCATGAGATTCTTAGTACCGGAAACTATGAGAACATCAGAGGGAAGAGAGGAGTGAAACCTGGGAATGGTTAACTAGAAGCTAGTACTTCCCTCAAATGTTTCAGTAGCACTTAGAATTGCATTCCCTTCCATTCCCTCCACATACACCACAGTCTAAGCTCCTTGGGTAAGAAATTATTCTCTTGTTCACTGATAAGTTCCCAAGCATCAAAAACAGTGTCAGGTATACAGTAGGGGCCAAATAAAATTTTTTGCGTGAATAAACAATGTTTTTAGCCATTGCTTTGAAGTATCACCTTAAAAAATGGAGTAAGTGATCAATAAAACAATAATTGCCATTGTTATAATTAGTACTCATGTCTGGGAGTTAAAATTTGAATCCTCAGCAAAAAAATTTGTTAGTTAAGTGTGCCAGGTAGCCCAGTTTGTGTGACTTAAATTGTTTTTTAATTAAATACAACAGCATGCGAGAAAATGAATAAATCTTGGGGCATAGCTGGATTCATTTGGAGACATATTCAAGATAGAAAATAATCATCAGCACTCTAGAAAACTCTCTGGTCCCCTTTTCTGTCCATGGCTCTCCCCTACAGAAGCAGCCATTATTCTGGTATCTAACCCCATAGACAAGTTTTGTCTCTTTTTTGAACTTCATATAAATGGAATCAGACAGTATAATCTTTTGTGTCTGTCCTATTTTGTTCAACATAATGGGGTTTGAAATTCATCTGTGTTGTCAGGCCTATGAATAGTTCCCTCCTTATTACTGAGTAGACTTCCATTTGATGAATATACCCTAAATTATTTATTCACTTCCTTGTGAATGGATACTTGAACTGTTGCTGATTTCTTGTACAAGTGTAACATTTTGGATTTATATTTATATTCCTTTGGTATAAATAACCAAGAATGAAATTGTTTGATCATAAAATGTGTGTGTCTCATTTTATAAGAAAAAAATAAACTACGAAACAATTTTCTGTGATTATTATAATTTTACCTTCCTTCCAATGATATACTGTAGAAGACTTGGTTGTTCCAGACTCTCGCTACAACTTGATATTATCATTACTTTTATTTATAGCCACAGGTATGTAATAGCATCCTCACTGTGGCTTTAGTTTGTATGTTACTGATTATCTATGATTTTAAGTATATTTTATGTATCTTTGCCTATTTAAATGATATCTTTTGTAAAGTGTCCAAGTAAATTTTCCACTTTAGTCATGCTGTTTCTCATTTTGTTATTGATTTGTGGGTGTTTTTTTACACACTCAAGATATGACTACTTTGTAACATATATATATTAATATATGTTAATATATTATATTATATATTATATATTATATGAACATATATTAATATTATATCAACACATATATTAATATATATTATATATGTTACAAAGTAGTCATATATATTATATATTATAATACATTATTATATAGATTATATTATAAAATATATTATATATTATAATACATTATTATATAGATTATATTATTGTATATGTTATATATTACAATATTATACATTATATGTGTTATATATTATGATATATAATATATAATATATTTGCATTAACATTTTCTTTCCATTTTGTACCTTGCTTTTTCCACTTTTAAAATATTCCATTTTTAAAATATTTCCCACTTTTAAAATACATGGCAAAAGTTTTTTATTTTAATAAAGTACAGTTTATTGTCTTTACTATTTGATACTTTTTGCATTCTGTTTAAGAAATCTGTGATCCTCTCAAACAACAAAATATCTTCCTGTGCTGTCTTGTAGAAACTTCATAATTTTAGTTTTTACATTTAAGCCTATAAGTTTTTCAAGGAATTTTTTGTGTATAGTTTGAGAAATTAGAAAGCTTATCATTTTGCCATTTTAATATTTAGTGGACTTAATACTATTTATTAGAAAGGCTTTTCTCTAGCTTCTTCTCATAATAACTCCTCCAAAATTATTTAAATGCACGTGTGTGGGGCTATCTTTATTAAATAGGATATTATCTATAGGCTTTCCATAGACACCTTTTGTCAGATTGAACAATCTGCCTTCTTTGTCATGAAGGGATATTGGGTTTTCTTAAATATGTTTTCTTTATCTACTGAGACAATCATAATTTTCTCCCTTTTTTCTGTTAATATGGTAAAGTACGTTGATTTATTTTTACTGATAAACCAGTATTGCATTCCTCAAATAAAACCCACTTAGCCATGATGTATTATCCTTTTAAAAACATATTGTTGGTTTATGATTGGAAACATACTGAAAAACTCTGTGTATATTGGTGTTACCTCTTTTTTAGGTGTTTGATAGAAGTCACAGTGAAACCATCTGGACCAGAAGTTCTTCTTTTTCTCTTTGTAAAAGTTTTTGTTACATGTTCAATATCTTAGCCAGTATGAGGTTGTTCTTGGAGTTAATTTCTTCTCATATCAGTTCTATGTTTCCTTAAGGTATTTGTCTATTTTTCCCACATTGTCAAATTTGTTAGCATAAATTTTCTGAGTCTTCTTTATCACATGGGATCTATAGTTTCTTGTGCTTTAATATCCATTATCTTTGTTTTCTGTTTTCATTATTGCTTCATATTATGAAGTTTATTAATCTTTTCAAAGAACTGGCCTTTCACTAATTTTTTCTATAGCTTCCATTCAATTTTGTCAATTTTTGCTTATATTTATTATTTTTCTCTTCTACTTCATTTAGATTTTTGTTCCACTTCTTTATCTAGCTTCTTAATTTAGAAGCTTAAATCATTCACTTTGTATTTTCTCTTTTTCATTATAAGCATTTAAAGGTACAGATTTCCCTGAACACATTTTCAACTTTATTCTACAAATTTTGTTATGATACTGTGTGTTTTCATGATCATTCTATTCAGAGTATTTTTGAACATCTTTCTTCTTTCTTATTTCTATATCGCCCTACAGGTTTTTAGAAATGTGTAATAGTTTCCAAATATTTGAGACTTTTCTAGATACAGTTTTGATACTGATTTTTATGTCAAGGCTACTGTGGTCAAAGAGAACATTATGCATAATTCCAATCCTTCTAAATATATTGAGACTTGTTTTTTCTTCCAAAGTGTAGTCTACTTGGAAGGTCATCTATGTACTCTTGGAGGAATACATACTTTATAGCTGTTGGGTATAGTGTGCAGTTTTCTTATGTGTCTTCTCCACTCTTCCCTTATAGATATCTGTCACTGTCTCACCAAAGTCAGTGCACCTGTTTGCATATTATTTTCTCCTGATTCTAATTAACTGTATTATGTCTGCAACACCACATCCTATATCTTCCTCTCCTCTGGGGTTTCTCAGGCCCTCGTTTGATGTGCACAGTAAAGGTAAATCCCAGGATGCTAAAATAGTTTAGAAGTTAGGTGTTGCTTGTCAAAGAAGACAAGATAACGTTATAAGCTCCTTCTTGTTTTTTTTTTATTGCATTCTTTATGTGATATTGTGGCTAATAATTTGAGAGTTGATTTATGGGAGGATACAGAGTACACTTGGGACAGATACTGTCATTCGAGCATGAGGCCATATGCAAATTCCTTGTAAATCTCTCCTCTGACTCAGGATCTGGGGTGATTTTTTTCTTTGCACACTAATTTCTCGCATTTTTCAAAATGAATACGTATGTACTTGGGCATCTGCTTCACAAGCTCTCGCTCCAACATATGATTTATAGAAGCAATACATTTAAATTTTGAAGGTCAGGTTACTTATAAGACTAGTTTACATGAAAATACAGGGTCAATAAGTTAATAATAAGTTAAAAGATGAACATGCCACACATTTAGGAGATTTAGGTAAACTGTTATATTGTCAACACTTGCTACTATAATGGTACAAACCAAATCTGACTGTCTTTAAATTATCCTAGATCCTCCTGGGATCATTCCTACTGTTGTTTGAGAGCCAACATAGCAAAAAGAACATTACAAGTTCACCCAGGTACAGAATTCCAGTTGCACTGTATGATATCTAATATCACTGATCTAAGAAAATCCTGCCCTTGGTTTTAGGATGGAGCCTGGAGCAGCTCTGCAGGGTGTGGTCTGGGAAAAGGAGTAAGTTGCCCTTTTCTCCCAGTGCTTTCTGCCTTTTCCACATTCAGCACAAAAAGGATGCTCACCTTTTCCCATTCCCGGTCTTTGTTCAGCACGATCACCACCAGCCTAGGGTGCACCTGATAGCCTTCCTCAGTAAAGGACAAGTCTTTGCCATTCCAGGTCACATTGACCATAAATCTAGACAGAGGAAGAGAGAAAGACAAACTTTTAGAGAAGATTAAAAGAGGTGCCAAACAAATGAGTGGATGCCACCATCAGAGTCACCCTGACGGTGTCTGCGTGCACAGCCCTTCCTGTCACACGCAGCCCCCGTCTGTGGAAGGATCCATACCCAGGCAGGCACTGCTCACCACCCAGGCAGTCAGTGCCATATGCCTGGACTCCTTCTCAAACTCTTTGGTCCTGCGAAGGCATTAAATAGAAAAAAAAAAAAAATGAGAATCAAGACTTGCCATGTAAAGGTACATGATCCCAACAATGAATGTAACTGTACTGTATCCCTAAATGTACCAATAAACTCAATAAAAAAATAAATAAATAAATAAATAAATAAATAAATAGAACATTCCTGTCCTGCTAGGTCCATAGATATGTGTTCAAATGATCTGACAGATAAGCACATTCTATACTGCTTTAAAAAGCTCCCCTGAAGAAACTTGCTTGCTCCTTCAGCTTAGAAAAAATGCTATTCCACCTATCATTCATTCAACTGGCATATGAAGTTTATAGTCTAAGAGAGAAAACTGGTGCTAATTGATTAGCCACACACTTATGGTAAATGTTACATCAGAAAGAAAGATGTGCCATGTGAAAGTGAAATAGGGGTCAGGCAAGGTTAAGGAAATACAATTTGACTTGAAGGATGAGTCAGTATTAAACTATGGAAGAAAATATATAAGCAAGCAAAAGAAACAATATACACAAAGGCCCAGTGGTGCCATATATAAGGGACTGGATGCAGAACAGTGAAGCTAAGACAGAGAAAGACAAGCAAATAGGGTATTTGGTCAGGCTGAAAATACAAATGGAGGCAGATAGTGTAGAGTTCTGTAGGCCACGTTAAATTTTGTCTTTGTCTTATAACAACAGGAAGACATTGAGGTATTTTAAACAAGAGGTGGCATAATCATAGATTTGTCTTATTATGTAAGGCTGTGCAGAGAATGGACTAGAGGGAGAGTAGGATGGATAAAGGGTGCTATTTACAGGGGGTACTACTGTTCTTGTAGCAACGGTGAAAGACAATGGTGGCTTTGGCTTTTGTAGTGACCAAAGGAGAAGGGGAGAAAGAGGAAAAGGAAAAAATAGCCACAGAGAACAAACAGGACCCAGTGGAAAGATACTTAGCTAGATCAGATGTGAGGACCAGGCAGAGAGAGGTATCAAGAATGACTCATGCAACATTTATGCTGCCAACCTCTAGCCTAGGTGTTTTCCTCACAGGTGATATCTGTCCGCCTTACGACACATGTACCCACACCACTCCCCAAACCCACCTTCCCCACGGTCAGACTGGATTTAGCTAGAGAAAAAGGCAGAGCTCCTCTCCCCGGATTTGGGTGAAAAGGTTCCCAAGGGGATCTTAGCTCTTTGCAACTTGAGAAAAAAATGTAATGTTAAGTTCACCCAAGAAAGTATGGCAATGGCCATGCAGCCAACACCCAATAAAAATAGTACCATTCAGGACAGCGTTCAAGACTACCCCAGAAAGACAGTGCACCTTGAAACCATTTCATTTTCTTGCTTTGTTTTCCCTTCCCTCCAAAGGCAACTAAAGAAGTGGGGGTTAAGGCTGTGATTAATAAGATTGTCCTAATGGGCCGCATGTCTACCCGGGCCCCTCACAGTGCAGAAGAATGTGACCATGACACCTGACAGGGGACACAGTGAGAAAATTGGGGAAAAGGCAAAGGTATTGTGTTTCCATTCAACGGAATATTTGGGTCATTAACAAGTATGTGTTTGTCACATTAACAGCATGAAGACGATGCTCACTATCTAACGTTAAACAAGCAGAAAGGGGGATAAAAACAAAGCTTGTCTGTGCATGGAGAGATTACAGGTATTTTCCATTTCCATTTGTGTGTCTTTTAGTCTCCAAATTCTCTTCAATCAAAGCCTTTAGCCAACAGAAAAAAATAAAACATCGCTATTCTAGAAGGAACAAATAGTAATCACTATTCTATTTGATGCATTTGAGATAGCTCTGATCATTTGCCAGAAAGATATTTTCTTGACTCAATAGCAATCTACTGTGTGTCTGTTATGTATCAGGTCTTACAATCAGTCTTAGGAATAAAAAATAAAAAAACACAGTGTTTCTCTACCCTCTTATCCACATTCTTACAATTCAAGGACGTACACACATAAACAATGCTACTGCAAGAACCACTTGTGCACTCAAGGAGAGGAAGTATGAGATGTTGTAAAAATGCAGAAGATGGCCCCAGACTCAACCTGGGAGATCTGGGGAGCGCTTCTGCAAAATCTTGAAGGGTTGAGGATGGGGTAGGAGAAAGCATTCTGGTGAGAAGAGGCACCCTAAGCACAGAGGAATCAGCCAGTGGGGTGACACAGACCAGAAGAAGCAGCTCTGTCAGGCCAATGGGAAGGACTCTTGAAGCCAGATCACAAGAGACCTCGTCTGGAAGGCTAAGTGTCTAGATTTTGTTTGGAAAGCCATGTGAGATCCATGAAAGAAAGGCTTTGAGATTAGGAGTGATCCCTCAGGTTGCTACCAACAGAAGCAAACAAAAATCTCTGAATTTGAAGACTGTCAACGTTTTTGTTAATGGCTTAAACACCGTTCATTATCTAGACAATTGAATTTTTTGCTTTTCTGTTCTTTTCTCCTTTTGATGTTTCTCCACTAGTATGGGATGAGCTAAGTGGATGTGGTCCAGATAGGCACATCTAAGGAGCATTCCACCTCCTCCCTTCTTCAAGCTCTTGCAAAAGTATTTACATGGGCAGGGTTTTAGAGGAAAACTAAATTCTGGTCAAATTCCTGAGTATTGGCAGACTTTCAAAGTAACTAATTGGGGGTTATTTTAGGCTGTCTTTATTCTTCAAGCTGGCACTTTGGTTGTGTGCCTTCTGGTTATTTTTGGTCCGACCACATTTTCTGGCATAATGTGCGTGGTAAGAGAGGGAGCTCAGTTAATGCCTGGCGGTTGAGTACACTGACAGATAGAAATAAGAAGTACCGCCCATAAACACATTTGTCTATCCACCCATCCATCTATCCATCTGCCATCCATTCTTCCAGCCGTCCACCTATCTACCAGTACATTCATCGATGCACTTACCCATCCTTCCATCCCATAAACTTATTTAGGTACGTACTATGTACAATACCCTGTGTCAAGACCTCTGCTACAAAATACAACCATATGGTTTTCAATTCGCCCATCATAAACTTATTTAGGTACGTACTATGTACAATACCCTGTGTCAAGACCTCTGCTACAAAATACAACCATATGGTTTTCAGGGTTGAAGAGAGGAACACAAATAATTACAAAAAAGAATAGCAAGTATGAAAACAGAAATATGCACCAACTAAGTTGGTGAGAACAACAGGAGTGTACAATTCTGTTGATTCCAGGGCTTGAATCTGGAAATAAAGTGGAAGGTGCTTGGATTGTGCTAAAAGAGAGAATAAGAATTGGGTGGAAGGATGGCAGAAGGAAGATAAAAGATTCACTGCACACAGGAAACTGCGAAGACAAAAGCAGAGAATCTGAAATTTCACAATGAGTTCCAGGAGTTAGAATTAGCTATACGAAGGTTACATGGTTCATAGGAGAAGTAGCTTGGAGGATTGTTTTATTCAGGTTTGCATTACTGTGACAAATACCTAAGAAAATCAACTTCAATGAAGAAAGATTCATTTTATTTATAGTTTAAGAGGTTTCAGTCTGTGGTTGGCTGGCTCCATTGTTTTATTTGTTTTGTTTTGTTTAAGAGTAGGAAATTTTTTGAGGGAGAAACAGCTCCTGAGAGACAGGAGGGGACCCAGAAAGTGAGTTAGCCAAGATTTTATTTTAGTTTTTTGTTTGTTTTTTTTTTTTTATACCAGGGATGGAACTCAGGACCTTGCACTTGCAAGGCAGGTGGTAGAACCACTGAGCTAAATCGCCAGCTTCACTGGTTTTAAGCTTATAATAAAGTCATCCATGAAAGGCAGAAATACATGGCAGAGAAAGCTGCTGACCTCACAGACAGAAAGCAAGGTGAAATGAGAGCAAGAAGAAGACACCAGGGACAGCCTTTAAGGGCATGTCCCCAAGGACATACTCCCTCCAGTGAGGCCCCACTTTCAAACACTTCCACTAGCTCCCAAGAGCACCACCAAATTAGGAATCCATCAGTGAATTAAGCCATTGATGGGAGTCAGAGCCCTCATGCTCCGATTATCTCCCCAAAGCCCCACCTCTGAGCAGTGCAGCATTTGGTCCAGTCCTTCAACAAATAAGGCTTCGGCGGACATTCCAGATCCAAACCATAACAGGGGTGCAGCTAGAGACAGAAGCTGTGGTCAGATAAAGAAGCGCTCCATCGGCTACACTAAGAAGTTTATACTTCCTGTGTTCACTTGGGTTGGAGGCCAGAGCAGCAAGTTTACAAGGCACAGGCGGATGTATAAATGAGACTTTGGGGTAATAAATTCAAGAGAGACATTGAAAGAGGGAGCAGTTGGAGTATAGTGATTGCACAGACAGACAAATTTCTTCAGCGCGACATACAGTTCATGGAATATAAAATTTCACAACAAAACTACCACTAGCCTTTACCTGAACTAGGAGAAAAATAGTCACCTATTCTCCCTCTGTATCTCTTGTCCAAAAATCATAGTTAGGATAAACAATTCATTGAGGTATTTCTTAACTCCAGTGAACTCGAGCCAAATTTCAGTTATCCAACACTTTGAGGTGAATGAAGGTCAGGTTAGGTCTGCCTAATCATCGAAATGTGGGTCCAAAAGAAGTTTAAATAAAGGCCCATGTATTAGAGGTTGGTTTCCAGGGTGGTGCTGATGGAAAGTAATGGAACCTCTAAGAGGTGGAGCTGATAGGGAGGTCTTTGGGTCTTTGGAGACATGCCTGGGAGAGGAGAGTGGAACTCCTGCCCGCCCCCGCTTTTATTTCCTGGCCATGAAATAAGTGGTTTTATTCCTCCACGCACTCCCACCATGATGTATTGCCTTGCCACATACCTAAAAAACAAAGAACACATACGAAAAAAGCGATCGGAAGTGCCAGGGATTTAGCTCAGTGATTCCACCACCTGCCTCCCAAGCATGAGGACCTGAGTTGGATCCCCAGTACTCCCCCTGAAAAAAGCAACTGGAACATTTCCATCTGTGAGCCAAAATAAATCTTTTCACTTAATAAGTAGGTTAACTTAGGTGTTGGCTAAAATGATGGAAAACTGACCAACACAGTCAATCTGGGAACAAATGTTTTTGTTTTGGCACAGACACTTGGCCTTGGGGAGAGTCATTCACAGATTACCTTACAGGAACTGAATGTTACAGATGTTTTAATCAAGAGGGTAGCAGGTACTGATCAGTGTCTTTCTTTGGATTTTCCAATTGAACTTACTTAACTATACCACTTTAATTTCCAATCTCTTCTACTCCCATTTAAGGTTTTCTTCTACTTTCCAGCAAAATCAGATGGAATTAGTAGGGTGATTATTTGGAGTCAACTGATCTCTTTCAGACTGGATGAAAACACTGTAAGGAGATTCTCACGCTCCAAACTTTTCTGGGTTCCTTTACAATTCAGTATTCTCATCCAATGACTCCGTATATTCAGTGTTAATATTGTCTCTTTTTATCTATTTAGAATCTTTGGTCCCTTGGGAGGAAAAGAGCTATAACAGAAATTTCTGCTGAACAGTAATCTCATCATGAAGTTGTCAGGGAACAAGTAGCTATTACCTTCAATTCCCCCATCCAATTTCTAGGGAGAACAATCCATATTTCTTAGGCTTCCTTCCCCCTTAAACTTGTTCCAATGCAACATTCTCTACCCAGGGAAATACCATTAGACACCAAACTGCTTGGCGCCCACTGACACCTGCTGGGTGCTTGTATATTTTTTGGGTGGGCGTACCAGTGATTGAACTCGGAACCTTGCACTTGAGAGGCAGACGGTGGAACCCCTGAGCTAAATCTCCGGCCCCTGGGTGCTTGTATTAAACAGTAAAATCTTATCATTGTTTGCTTATCTCTTGAAAACTGATTATAAACCCTTAGTGATCAGATAAAATGCCAAAAAATCTGACTGCTGCTAAGTTTCAAATTACATCTTCAATATTTCCACAAGAAACAAAAATACATGAAAGCAGGCGGGCAAATATAGAAGGTGGGAAGGCTTTCATGGATTGTAGAGTTCACTTCTATATTATTATCATCCAATGGTGTTAAAGTAATATATGCAACAGTAACCAGAAAATATTTAAATATGTGCAGCATGCATGCATCCAAGTTTCCTTTAGTTTTTCTATTTCTTAGGTGTACGAGGCTAAAGGCCAAGTGAAATAAACATTTCTCTACTGCTTAAATTTTGTGCTTTATGAACGCTGAGGTATGGTAGTCACGAGTAACAATCAAAATAGGTAGGTCATATTTTCTGTACTGCAACTGGAAAGAAATTAGATCCGAATGGCCAAGTTCTCTCCAGACCTGCACTACGCTGGTTAACACCAACCACATGGAACTGTTGAGTACTTGAAATGTGTTTTTTATGAATTAAGATGTGCTGTAAGTATAAAACACACCCTAGATTTTGAAAACTTTCTGTTAAAAAATCATGTGAAATATCTCACGAATAATTTTGTATTGATGTCACGTTGAAATAGTTTTGACATGTCGAGTTACATAAAATTATTATTAAAATTAGTTTCATCTGCTTCTCTTCATTTTTTTTTTATACGCTACCAGAGAATATAAGTTATATGTGTTTCATGTCGTATTTCTATTGGGTAACTCCTTCAGATGCTCTTTGGTCTTTTGTTCTTGTCTGTCGTGTTTTTTAACCAGTACACCACACACGTCATTAAGGCAGAGACCTCATTTACCTTCTGTATTATAATATTTCCAGGGAACAGCGAACCTGGCACAGAGCTGATGCACAATAAATAATTGTGCACTCAAGGAAAGGTTGGGGTGATATTTCAAAATTGTTCAGGTTTCCTGATGTTGATGGAATCAAACAGGTGGTACCACCCCAGCTGTGTTACTCTGGACTGCAAAAGCTTAACATTTCCAACCCTCCATTTCTTTCTTTGCAAAAATGAGTTGGTTCAGTTACACCATTTAACCAGCCATGACAATTTCATGTGATTTAACCTAACATGACTCAACGTGCATACAGATTATGTGCCTAGCCCAATAATTAGCATACAGCTGCTGTTTAATAAATAGTGGAAGCTATTTATATAGGTTTTTCATATAGTTGTCAATATTTCCCACCCTGTCCTACTTTCTAATACCCCACCACATATGCTATTCCATATTTTTAAAGCCATGCCTCTCTTTTGCTATTTCATGTACTTATTTTCAAGGTGCCTGAATCTCTGTCAAAGCCCACCATACAAAAGCAACATAGGCACCTATATCACTCAAAATGTCTCATTCTTCTGGATTTGCTTTATCGTTTGCCTTACAGTAGTGAGACTCCCCAAAATCTGATTATTTGCAATGTTCCCTAGACATATTTATTATTCACTATTCCCCTTTAAACTTTAATTCTCTTACTGTTTCATAAGTGCCACCATAACCCATTTAGTGTTTCTCAATTTTCAGTTAATTTTCCATCTGCTCTGCCACTTCCCAAGTTCTCCAGGCTGCTTCCTGAATCACGCTGCCTCTTAAATGGCTCCGCTGACGACTTTGGGTGTCAGTTTTTTCATTTGTCATTTAATTTACATGTTTTTGAAAACAGAGTCACTGTTTTCTTTAACCTCTTCTCAATTCTCCAGACACACTCATTTTTAGAATTCTTTTGCTCTTTCCAGCGTTCTCCGAGTGGTTTGAAATCTCTTCAACTGAAGTCTCAGTGCTTTCTCATTTTCCATTAGCCCAGATGGGCCGGGCGTATAGCTCAGTGGTACAGCATTTGCCTCCATGCACAAGACCCTAGGCTTTATCCCTACCATTGCCAAACAAAACAAAATGAAATAAAACTATTCCCTCATGGATAGTGCTATGGCTTATATCTAGAAGTCTACCCAAAGCCTCATGCACTCAGGTGGGGCTTTGTAGAGGTGGCTCAATCTAGGGAGTATGAATATGGGTTAAGGGTGTAAGGTAACTAAATTAGCCCACTGACTGGTTTAGCATAGCTCTGGGTATGGATAATGGGAAGGCACACCCTGGGTTGTGGATGGCACTGACCAAAGGAAGGCTCACTGCTGCTGCTGCCTCTTTCCTGCCCTGCCATGGACTGTTTCTTCACCGTGATGCCACTCTCCCATGTCATCCTACCTCAGAGCCAGCCAACTATGGAAGAAACCCCTACAAACTGTGAGCTCAAATAAGCCTTTCCTCCTTTAATTTGTTGGTGGCAGATATTTTGTCCCAGCAACAAGAAAAGTAAGCAAGGTAGGCAGGAAGGAATCTTCATTCTTTAGAGCAACCTCATTCTACTTTTGCCAGTTTTCAATTTGCTACTCCTACATCTCTCTATTTTCTCCTTCCCCCAAATGCCCATCTGCCATCTCTTGTCAGCAGTCTCTTGGAGGGAGTACTTTCGTCTTTGCCCCAGTGCTGAAACCACTCACTGGTGGTTCCTTATTTCCTCTGAACAGTTACCAAATGCACAACAACAGAACCAAGATGTAGGGGTCGGGGATTTAGCTCAGTGGTTCTGCCACCTGCCTTGCAAGTGCAAGGACCTGAGTTCGATCCCTGGTACCAAAAAAAAATAGAACCAAGATGTAAAAGTCAGGACAGAACTTAATAATGCCAACACACCAATTTACATAGTTTAGGCCAGGATTGTTCAAATAGGGAGGAGTTGAAGAGAAGGCAGGGAACGGGGAAAAAATAAGAACCAAGCTGGATTATGTAAAGGTGCAAATTTCCAATGATGAATGTCATTATAATGTACCTTAAATGTACCAATAAAATTAATTTTTTAAAAATGGGCTCTGAAATTGTAGTATAAAAGAAAAGAGGGAAATAGGGCTAAAGAAAAAGCACTGTTTACCAACACAAATCTATTCTGTCAAATTAAAAATAATGAGGTTTTCTGTCTTGGCTAAGCAATAGTGAGTTTTAAAAAATTAGAGATGGAAAGCTCCATAGGGTCAGAGTCTTGCTTGTTCTGATTACGGCAACTCTAAGAATGCAAATAAGTGTGTGCCTCGCAGTTAGAACTTAAAAGTGTTTGTTGAGTGAACTATCAGATAGATGAATGAGAAGAAGACACAGGTCTCAAAAAGTTTGCACATTCACCATCTACTTCTGGTGAACCAAGTAAAAAAGAGGTGATTCTCTAAGATTACTGCATAGTTTAGAATATGCTTTACTGGAAGTTACTGGAAGAGGTCCAAATGGCTATTAACAAAGTAAGTTTTTTAAATCCCATTCTGCTATCTTTTCCATTATATGCAGGGTTCACTCAGGAACCTGGATTAGGGAATCTGAAAATGCAGCATTATGAAAATAGCACCAACTATATCTGCATTAACTTTTAATTACTATGCCTTATCCATCTGGGACTTTGCCAGCATGAAAGCCAAAGGAATCAGCTCACATACTGAGTATCTAACCCATCAGAGAAGAAAATCACAAATGACTTGTAGTTATCTTACTGTTTTTTCAACTTCTCAGAGAAGCATAGGTCCATGAAAGTTGCCTTCTGCCCCACAAAAACAACTGATATTCAATTCAAGAGTGATTCTACCTGGGGCTCCTGGATACCCCCATGCAGGAATGTGAAGAGCTATGTAAGCAGAAGCTTTGCTTGCAGTTTTTGTGGCTATGTCTCCAGTGCAGAACCTATAGCCATATCTCTCCAAAGTAGATGCTCAATGCACATTCACTGAATGAGCCAAAGTCTCAGTTCTCTGTCTTTTGCTGTTTTCCTCTTAGACAATGAACCTGGTACTCCATTGAGAGATGTCTACCTGTGGATCACTAGAAACCCAGTGAGATGAATTAAAGGCAAAGACAAAAGGCATAAATGCCCAGAGGACTCTAGGATTCTCATGTCCTCTTAAGGAGCTAACATGTTATGTTTTCTTATAGACGTGTTTGGAAGAAATTATGCTGTTTATATTAACCAATGAAACAAACAAACAAACAAGAATGTCATTAAGATACTTGCTCCCTCGGAAGGTCTAGGGTCTTGTCTCCTTTCCTTGGATCTGCCAGTGAGAGAACTACCTAGAGATAAGGGACTAAACTGCATTTAGCCTGTGATATGCATGAAATGTTCCCCACAATACTTTCCATGTCACCCGAATGCTCATCCTAAGAATCAAGTTTAGATTTTTCCAGTTTACTGAGAGAGAACAGAAGTTCAGAAGATTTTATATTGCTGTAAAAGGCCACATGGGGTGCTAGGGACTTCTGGTTGTCCATCAGTACCTCTCTCCTTCTCTGCTGTAGTGATGGAAATCCAGGTTTTTAGCTAAGCACAGCCACCCTACCATTTAAAATGGACTTATGACCACATGTCACCAATAGATAGATCACACACACACACACACACACACACACACACACACACACACACTACAGGAAGTAGCTCATACGGAGGTGAGCCCATCTTTGCTCTTCCTTCCTTCTAGTTGCAATGTAGACATTATGTCTAGAGCACTCATAGCCATTTATGACCATGAAGTAGAAGCCTATGGCTGAGGTGGCAGGAATGAGGTGGAAGGAGCCTGGGTCCCTGAAATCACGGATCACTGTACCAGGCATGGGCCACATCTGGACTTCTTTTATTCAAGAGAGAAGTCAATGCCTATTTTTTTAAGCTATTGCTTTGCACTTTTTGTCATTTCAAAACAAAATATACCCTAACTGGCTTAAGTTATTAGAACCAAAGTCCTTGGGACTCCAAAGCTTTCTAACTAAGCTACTCCAGTTCCCATTTTCTCTCCCTAAATCTCAGGTGTCCCTGGAAAAAAAAAATGCCAAGAATGGTTCCACACGTTCAATGGTTTCCTTCTAGCTCTGCCTCTCTCCTGATCTTCACTCACAGATGAATACATAATCATGTTCTTACATTCAACTCTTTGTATATGCTTTTTATCCTACCCAGAAAGACCTTGTGCCTGTCATTTAAGATTAAAACCTAACCCTTTTTATTGGCCTATGTTTGTAATACAGAGCAATTACACTTATTCTTGGGAAATGCTCCATATATATTACATCTTGGTTATTTTGATCCCTTTCCCTCCTCACCATCCTCTCTTCTCCCCTCCTTCTTCGATCCCCTTCCCCATCTCCAAAATGTCCATCTCCCTGTTTCCTACCATCTCTCCTTTATTCTACTTTTAAACATGCTTATATTTTGGGTTTGTCATATAAGAAAAATCACCCAGTATTTAACCCTCTGTGTTTAAATTATTTATATTTACAGTCTCAAGAGCCATTCATTTTTCCACAAGTGACTCAAACTCATCCTTCTTTGTAGCATTGTGTGTATATATCACATTTTCTTTATTCATTACGCTGTCGTCTTACCCAATGCCATTTCCTTCGCTCGATTCTTCCTAACCTACACCTAGGATAGCCTTAGCAATTCACCTCTTTCTACTGTCCTCTAAAGACCAACCATTCACATATCTGTTTGGATCAGGAGCATAGACCAGGTCTTCCTTGTAGCCGTTCATGTTTAGCCAGCACCATGCTGTCAAACACTGCATGTTCAACGTGCATGGACTTGATTCCAAAAGTAACACATCAGTGTTCACACCAAACACAAAACTGAGTGGTGACAATATACCAGGCCAAATGTCCTTGTCCACAGTCCTTTCTGTGGCTGCATCTACTACATTATACCTATTGGCCACCTTTCAAGGGCATCTCAAGCAACATCACCCCAGGAAATACTCCTTTGTTTCTTCAAAGCAGATATGTCCCCTTCCTTTTCTCAGTACTACTTTTTATGTGACACGATCCTCTTATGAAGGGTAGCTTTATTGGAGTGACGGACTGGAGTGAATGTTTAAAAGGCATTAAAAGGCATTTTTTCTGAAGACCCTTTACTACCACCTACCAGAACAAAGATGGGAACAAGACAGAAATATTTGATAAATATGATAGGAATTATAACCCCCGGACTTGTGCAATTTATAGGCTGCACGACTGTGCCACCTCAGCTCGATTACAAACACCTTGAGGCTAAGAATTCATAACTCCACACTTTTACTTTGAATTCTGGGAACACTGTGGAGTAGAGGGAAGAGTAGATTTCAAAATCAGCAAATGAATTCACTTTTGTTGCCTGCTCCCAAAATTCTTTAATTAACACTGGCTGTTCTCCCACCTGAACTGAGATCGCATCTTAAATGGCCTCCAGATTCCCTGAATATCATTCTTCACACTCACATTAAGCCCACCTACCAGACAGATGTTCTCAAACCTCAGTTCTGGTCTTGCACAACCCTTCCCAAACGTCAGCAGTGGCTCCTTATTCTTTAAAAATGAAGCTAGGCTCCTTAGCTTACCTAGTCTTACCTTAATTGTCTGATGTTACTGCCAAAAACTGTTATTTATATATTGTGCATCGTAGTGAACCACAACTCATGATGTCCTACCAAAGCCTTGTGATCTCCAATTCTTGGCTTCTTTTCCTACACTTTTTCCCCCCACAGGGAAGCAGTGGTACCTGGTGTTCCAATAACACTTCTGTTTCCAGGGAGTAGACTCACTCTCCTGCCCACCATAAAAGGTGTGTCTGGCTATAGTGAGTGATTGGCTCAGGCATGGACAAATCATTCAAGCTCATCAGTCAAATTCTCTTCTGGAAATTTCTGTTGCAGGTGGAAGGAATTATTGTCTTTCTGCAGTTAAGGGGATACAGTGCTGGAAGTATATAAATCAACACCTATTTCAGATGAATCTTTTCCTCATCTCATGAAGGAAAACAATAAGCTGAGAGAAAGAGAGAGGAAGAGAGAGGGAAAGAGGGAAAGGGAGAGGGAGAGGGAGAGAAATCTGAAGAAATCATTTGAGTTTGGATTTAGATCAGCTGAGTTCACTTCATCCTTTAAAGTCCAAACTAATAAATCCTTTTGTTTGATTTTGTTTTGCTTAAGTTAATGAGAATTGGTTTCCTATCACTTAAAGTAACTAAAGTCCTATTTATCTGCTCAGCCATTGAAGAACTTGTAGGTTTTTTTCTTAGTATGGGGTAATTATAAATAGAGAGGCCATAAATATATTTTTACAGATTTTGTGTGCCCACACAATTTAGGTTAGATACTGAAGAGTAGAACTGCTGGGATACCCTACAATAAAATGCTATACAGGAAGACAAAGGAATAAGGTAGAGAAACACAACAACGTGGGTTAAGTCAAAGACATCCTGTTGAGTGAAAGCTATGGACTCTGAACTGTCACACAATGTATGACTCCATTTTATGAGACTAATGTTTAAAGTTTTTAAATAAGTACAATAAAAATACACTGCCATCGATCTGCTTGAAATACTTCCCTTACTTTGAACACACGTTTTCCATCATTCTTTCCATATTCCGAAGCCATTCTGGAAGCCCTCTTCCGTGAAATGTCCTTAGCTATACTATTGTGGCTGCCTCAGCATCCCGAACTGATTCACCATGTTTACTCTCACAGTCACTTTGACTCTGAGGAGGTGCCAGATTCAGTGAGTGGGGTGGGTGAGGACCCCCGTGATGTCATGAGCCTGCCTCCCCATTTGATGGCACTCAGCAGCAGCATCTACTGGGTTCCTGATCACGCTGAGGGAGGGTGAGAGGGGACTTTCAGACCTGCTTTGGAAAATGGCAAGGATGAGGGGATGAAAGTGTTTGAAGTGAAGGGGAGTATTTTGCAGAGGACTCATGCAAAGTGCCTTTTACTGAAATAAGTTTTTTAATATTCGCCATATATTTCGATTCACCCCTTATATATGACATTCTCCAAATGACAAACTATGGGAACACAGGACATTGGTGCTTGTTAAAGGTGTAAGAAAGTGACTGCAAGTGGACGTGAGAAATTTCGGAACAATTCTGTATCCTGACCTTGACAGTAATCGCATGACTCTGTCTGTGGGATGAGCTTGATACAACCATGCATCCAACACTCACCTTCACGGCATATTATTTTTTAAATGAAATTAAATATTCCACTGAAATATAAAGAAAATTGTCTCAAAAATCCCAGTGGAACATAAAGATCCTTCTCCTCTAAACATTCACATGTTCAGACGTGAATGCTCCAAAACTGGGCAGAGCTCATCTTCCCAAAAGGCCATCTGCGCCTCCTTCCAGTGACTCCTTTGCTCCTCGGAGCTCCCACCACTCCCTCTGCCTCTCCCTCCACCCACATACTCATTAACTCCTTTGCTGCAAGGTAAACCACCAGGAGACCAGGGCCCGAGTCTGAGGCTACATCGCAGGCCCCCACCCTGCACAGTGTCTGGCATATGGTGGGCAGTCAGGATCCATTTGCTGAATGAACAGGAGCAGCTTTGCATTGGGCCAGATCCGGACTCCTCAGCGGCAGGGAGAACGCCCGGTGTGCTAGATGACACTGCGGAACCACCAGGAATAGAGTTAAATAAGCCCTGGCCTAAATAGAAGTGTAAATGCTGCCCAGTCTTGTAATGAAACGTGACAGTCCTGAGTAAATTCGGCAGTGATAATGTTTCACATCCTGCTATGGATTTCTGGGGTGAAAATAGGCTCTCCAAAAGACTGAGCTTCACAGTCCTAATCACTGCCCTCATATTTGTATCTTCACCCATAATTGCAAAGGCCACCCTCTTGGTGTGGAAGAAAATGATACATTTACCACCTCGCAAGCAGAAGAAGAAGGCTGGATCAAGAAAGGCTTGGGAAGGGTTTTTTGGCTTTATTTTTTTCTATATGGTAGTCTTCTAGTCCATAGTTTTGATGTCCACTATTTTAGTTATCCAAACCACTAAAAATCCAAAAATATCATTAGGAGAGTTCCAGAAATATTTCATAAGTCTTATATACAGTTATTGGCATAATGAAATCTTGTACACTCCACTCCCACCCACCTGGGATGTGTATCATCTACTTGTTCAGTGTATCCACTCTGTATATCCTCCCCTCTCAACATCATTGTGACTCACCATACCACTGGAGGCAGATGATCAGATGACCCTTCTTCTGAGGGGTCAGTAGTAGCCTTATGCTATGTCACAGTCCTAGTCACCTCCCTTTGTTTCATTGTGTAGATATTGTATCATCTTATATCTCCACAAGGAAAAGCAGGATGGATATACTAACACACAGTATTTTGAGAGATCCATCTGCCTCATACAATTTTTATTACAGTATAGTTTTATAATTATTCTATTTTATTACTGTTGTTGAGCTTTTATTGTGCCTAATTTATAAATTGAATTTCATCCTAAGTAGCTATGTACATATAGGAAGGAGAGACACAGCATAGAAAGGGATTTGGTGTTATCTACAGTTTCAAGTACCCACCAGAGAATTTTGGAACATAATACCAAAGGTAAGGGGGACTATAACATTAATGATAAAGGAAAATAGCTTTTCATTCACCACTGTAGTTCTTTTTCCTGTTTGTTTTCCAAGTCACTGCGAAGAGTTGATTTTACAAGCACCGAGAAACAATTGTAAGGAGAGAAAGAGGAATCAAAGAAATTGAGAAGTGAAAAGGATGAAGAGACTCCAATGAAGGAAGAGCTGCAGGAGAAGAAAGACAAGAATCAGAGCAGCAGCATAAGAAAAAGAGAGGTGATGTCTTCTCCCTTGGGAAACGAAACAAAATAGAGCTTGCAAGACAGTGCAGCCCTGACACCCAGCTCATCAGGGCTCTGTGGGAAGAGGTCTTCCCGTCAAAGAGAGCAGAAGAGAGTGGCAGGGTGAAACAAGTCCAGAGCCCAGTGAGCCGCAAACAGGAAGGGACCAGGGAGAGAAGGCACCACGCCGTTGGCTGGCACCAGGCCCTCGCTGGTGACACTGGAAAATAGGTCAGTTTCCGAGCTGATGGGGGATGAATGGTCAGCCAGGGCAAGAGTGCATTGGGAAAATGCTGAGGCTGATTAAAGCACAGGACCGGGAAGGTGGGGAACTTCTCTGGTTCAATAGGAGGAATAAGTTCTCCACACAGAACTCACCAGCAGAAACTGCTTGCCGTGGTGGTGGTGTAATATATCTGTGATGTTCAGTATGGCAGGAGACAGGCCCCTGTGGCCGCTGAGCATCGAAATTTGGGTGGTGTGCCTGAGGAACTGTATTTTTAATTTCATTTCATTTTCGTTAAGGACAATAAAGAGAGCTTCGTGCTATCAGTGGCTGCCATGATGGTCAGCGAAAGCATACAGAAAGAAGCTCCGGGAGTCCCATGAACAAGGAACTGACTGCCCACAGGAACCAAAAGGCTGTTTTCAGAAATGCCATACGTGTGCACAGATGCATTTAGATGGCACATGAGTGGGCTTAACTTTTTAAAAAGAATTATATCATCTTCAGGTATATCCAAAGAAAGGAGCTAATGCATCAAAGCCACTATTTCATAAATGCCACAGCTTAGGAAACCGCTATAGTAAAATGTCATATCTCTAAAAATAAGTTAATGCATATAAAAGTAGTATTTTTAAAAAGCACAGGCTTACAGATATGATAAAAAGTAATAAACATATTTTCTATAAATAGAATTATATAATATGCAGCCTTTTGTACCTGATTTCTTTCACTTAGCACAGTGTTTTCAAGGTTGACTGTGCAGAAATATCTCACTGTATAGCTTAAGCACACCTTCTGATGGGCATTTGGTTGTTTACATTTTGGGTTACTGTGAATGATGTTTCTATAGACATTCATATGCAAGTTTTCATAAATAACTGTTTTTAATTCTTTGAGGTATATAACTAGAAGTGGCATTATTTAGGGTACCTGGAACCAGGTAGTAGTGATGGTTGTACAACACTGAGAATGTGCTTACTTTCCATGAACTATACAGTTTTAGATTATTAAAATGATATATATGTTTTATCATAAGAATCAGTTTCTAAAAATAATGAAGAAAGTAAGTAGATGGCTGAATAGACACTGAGATCATTTAAAAGATACAGTAAGCAGTCCAAAATTGAATTATGAGATGGGATCTCATATTTAGATTCCAACCTTCTACCTGTGAATCTTTTCTACAACCTCACTAGCAGATACTTGTCCATTTCCTTGGAGAAAGATCTCAGTGCTTCTCCAAAGCAGCCAGTACCATTGCTTTATAGATACACATTTTAGAAAGAATTCTTTATTTTAACTAAGGTATCCTATCTGGTAACTTCTACTTTTTGTCCCATAACCTCCTGGAGTTAGCCTAAATGATGTGGTTTTATTATGTTCCTGGATCTATGGCAGGGCTAGTAGCAGCCTTAATGGAGACATGAAAACAAGGAGTTAGTGGAGATGAGCTATAGAGATTCTATGCTGGCCATAAAATGGATAAGCTAAGCAGAAAAACACAGTGATGAAGACCACTGGTTGTGACCATCTCCATTTCATATAACAGTTCAGCTAACCCCTAGCTGTAAGACTTTGGGTAATTTAGGTACTATCCCTGGCCTCACTTTCTTCCTCTGTAAAATGGGTGTAACAATACCTTCTATTATCACAGATTTGTCCTAAAGTTAAAAAGAGAATTCATAGAAAGGGCTAAGCACAAGCCCTGCATTCCTACAGTGCTCAAACATGCCCATGGCTCCCACAATTACTAACACATGAATGTTTACAAAGCCCTCCAGATAAGGAAGAGGGCAGTGCCTTAAGACAAGCCCTGGGTGGGTCTGTCTCATCAGCCATGATGATCATTTTTCTGTCATATAACAGGAAAAAGTAACATGATTACAGTAGCTAGACAATCTTAAAGGAGTCTATGGAATCACGCACATCTGAGTATAAAGGTTGAGTGTAAGTTTCAGCACTTTTGAAAAGTTTCTATGACTTAGGCAACTGTGGCTTCCCATTTTCGGTCCAGTTGAAAAGTAGCCCGTAAGGATGGAAGACATTAATGTATTGCGATGAAGCGTATGATCGGGAAAGCTGCCCTCTCTGGGTCTCGGTTCCTCAACTGCACAGCAAGGTGAACAACGGAGCCTGCCTCATACTGTTGACAGGAGCGGTAAGTGAATGAGTTGGTATATCTGAAGGGTCCCGGACAGTGTCTAGCGTATGGGGAACACACAGTGTGTGTCAGCTATGATGCGGAGAAGGAGGAGGGAGATGAGGAGGAGGGAGATGAGGAGAAGGGTGATGCCAAAGGTGATGATAAGAATGACAAGGATGACAGCAACGACGATGGAGGCGGGGGAGGAGGAAGCAGTAGACGCTCGCTCGTGATGACGGTGATGGCCCGATGACAGGCATTGGGGATGTGGTACCGATGCGGCTGGTAACTGTGATGGTGGTGTTGACATTATCTGAGTGGACACAGCACAAGTAACTGGTTGAATCAGAGTCTTCGGGTTTGAGTTCTTGATTTGTGTCTGAATACTGCTATTTACTGGTCTGCATCCTGGAGCTAATCATGCCAACGCTCTGAGCTTCATGTTTTAAAATCTGTATAATGGACTTAGTAAAAAACATTCGTGCCTTAAGGATGCTTTAAATATTTAAAGGGCGATGCACATAAAATATTTTGTGCAGAGCCTGGAACATAGGAACTCAAGAAAAACAGTAAATAATGCTGGTATTAATGGAGTGACTTGGACCAAAGAACAAGTACCACTGAATTCCACATCTAAAGGAAAATAATAGCCATGGCTATTACACAAAAGTGGATGGGAGGATCCCAAGGCAGAAAACTGGATAGACCCAGTCTCCACACAGAAAGGTTTTCAGGTTATATATCCAATGACAGAACCACTTTCCTCTGCCCTTAAATCTACCACACATTCTGAAAACCCTTCTCAGTCTTCCTGACAGACAGCTGCCCATCTGTTGAGAGGTTTTTGGTGTCTGTGTGATATCTTCCCTTCCTAAGAGGGTTCCTTTTACTGATACCTCCAAGTATTTAACAAGGGCATCCTTCCTCTGGGCTGGAATTATTCCCTTAGAACTTTAACCCACTGGTGCTTGTCCCCCAAGGTCAAAAAATAATATGAATTCTGGTACTTGCAGAGAACAATCTTTTAAAACTCTAAAGTATTTCTTGGGCCACCCCGCAAGGAATCTCTTCTGTGGGATCTTTCTGCCACTCCTCATAAGACTTGTATTACACATAAGGAGTTCAAAAATACACTTTCAGACTTTTCTTTCTTTTCTCCAGACAAGTTCTAGAGTTTTGAAATCAGTAGAACGTGATTTCATCCAAAAGAATCTTATGTGAAGATGTATCAACTTTCTCTTCAGTGAGTTATGCAACCTTATATTTCAGGCCAAAGATGTAATCAAATATGCCTCTTCTCTATATAGGAATGATTGATACTAACCGTAAATAATCGAGGGTAAAACATGCGGTAGCGTTAAAAGTAAGCTACTTTATACTTCCACAGCTCTGCAGACAGGCAGCAAATGCTTTCCAACGGGAGCACTCTTGTGTTTGGGGAATCCGGCCTTGCGTCCTGGAAGGGAGTTACATTCTCCGCTTCATTTGTTTTTCACTCACAAAAACATTCTTTGGCAATAGCCTTTTGAGGTACAGGCCCCTTTTTCTGTTTGTGCCTTTAACTAAGAGGTCACATTTTGCATTCTTTTGCATTCTGGCTCAATCCTCAAAGCTCTCAGCCTGCTGAAAACGAAGGAGGCAGATAATGTTGCTGTGGGGTTGAAGTTGAGGAAAATTTTTTCCCATCTCTGCTTTGAGAAAGATATTTTACTTCATCCACTGGTGTTCTTTTCACTTGCTGCTGATTTCCACAACAAAAACAGAAGGAGAGAAGCACAAAATTTGCAAAAATCCATTATGGAGTCACATGTGAGGTAATCTTTTAGAATAGGTGGCACCTAAGAATCTGTGATCTCGAGAACTGGAAAATTGTTCTTGGTCAAGAAGATGATGCACTCCAGTATTAGCGTAAAATTAGAGACTAGCTTCTTCTACTTGAAGCTGAGATAGGAATAAAAAATGCCAAGTCATCATTAAAAAGAACAAGTTTTAGCATTTCTTTCCCGAACAGAAACACCTAAGAAGACAATAAAACTCTGCAGAACTGCCAGTTTCCAATGTGCTGGCAGCCAAACCCAGCAGATGCACTGACAAGAAAGGCAGCCCAAACCCAGCCTAGCAGGGGCACCATTTGGCAAATGGACTGCCTGCCTCCATACTGGTTTCTATTTCAGACAACAAAATTGCCCAACACTGTCTAATAGAGTTAACTCAACCAGCTGTGTGGCTGACAGGTCTGCACCTGCTTTCCATATCAGATCTGGCTTCTGAACAGCACGGTCTATTCTGGTTCTCCTCGCCATGTTAAAGTACAGCGAAAAATTACCCCAAAGCACCAACCCCGGAACTATTTCCTGTGCATCTGCGGATGGTCTACCATGACTCAGAAATTGGTCTGATGGGAGATGGAAACATGGCCCCAGAGTGAAAGGGGACGGAGCTTTGAGGGCTCTCAGACCCCAAACTGAGGGAGAAGTCAACGAATGGAAGCTGGCTGCTAAGGCCGTAGTAGCCATCTCACCCGGGGTGCAACAGCAGTAGTCAGACAAGCCACCCGAGATGAGGAGGCTCCGTTGGAAGCTAAAGCATCATGCTACTGGGCAGCTAAGCAGCAGAACAGCCACAGTGACATTTCCCACATGCAGGGAGGTGCGTATGTTTCCATTTATTTGCATCCTATTGACTACACAGAATTCTTAGTAAAGCAAGTAGAACAAGCTGAAGCTGACAGAGATATACAAGTCAGGAAAGAAAAAATAGGAATCAACTGGTTAAGGAATACTTTGAAATCGAGAGGGTGTGAACTGCGTCTGTTATCCTTAATCACAGCAGCTCTTTTCCTTAGGAAGACAGGTATGGGTAGATATATACCTGTCCGCATGAAGTGAATAATGTACAAACTATACAGTCTTTTTCTCTAGGATGACACTGTTATTGCAGGATTAGGTATGAAAGCAATGGCTCCAATTACTTGTTTCTTTTTGGCTATGTAGACAGAGACAGCATGATAGCAACCTATTCCTTTTTTTTTAATAAGTCATTAAGAGTTAAGGTTGACAACAAGAAATATGCCCAGACCTAAGGCATGGGTGCAATTGCTGTAAATGCTATTAACCTCAGAAGTATGACTTTAACAGAAATAGCTCAGGAGATGGTGTCGGGCACTGGCTTTGGAGTTAAGCACTTGGGGCTTAGGAATTTGCTAGTTATGGAACTGAGTGCATTGTTATTTTACCTCCTTAGGCCTTGGTTTCTCATCTGTTAAATGGAGATATGAATAGCACCTATCTCATGGGGTTATGAGGATTAAACTGGTTAATAAACAGGAAGAACTCAGCACAGTTTTCCAGGCGCACTGTAGGCACTTGATAAATGCTAATCATTGCAAGAGTTGTTATTAATCTGCATCTTTTCTTCCCCTCTGAGATCACTCACATTTTCCATTCTTTTACAACTTTTATCTTCTGGATGTGAAGGCATAAGAGTTGGGCCAATGCCTTTGAGTCACCTTGGCTATATTGTGCCACCTCTATGAACCTTATCTTCATCTGTAAAGTGGAAATAACCACAGATGACTCCAGGACTAGTTATGAGGATTAGAGATTTTTGTAGCTAAATCTAAAGAGCCCTCCATAATATTATGATAATTATTAATTATGTCCACCCAGAAGAAGAGCCAGGCAAAACGATCATATTGTTTTACCACAGGACTCTCAGCAGTCCAAAGCTTCATGACATGAGTCCTTGGAAAAAGCAAAAGGACAGAGTTGCAATAAAGTATCGCCAACTTCTAAAGAGGGCCTGAGGTTCAGGGTGGGAGCTTTTCACACACCCCAAATTTGCAGACATTTATAAAGAGAGGTCCTGAAATGAAAATCATTTGGAACTAAAGGCAGAGCTTATAGGGCCACTGCAATGCCAAGCTAAGTGAAATGGGCCTTTTGCAGCGCTGCTGTGGATTAACAGAGACACCTAGTGTTCAGCTGGTACCTCAGCCTTCCTCACTAGGGTTGGCTCAAGTCAAAGAACATTGTCCACTCCTAGCTCTTCTTCCCGTCTTCCTTTTCTGAGCCTTTAATGATCCCTTTCCTGCCAACCCACATCCACATCCATAGGGAAGGCTTTCAGCGGCTCTACCACCTCCATAGTGCAGGGGTGTTGGGTTCAGATAATGCCCGAATAGAACTGGCTTCTGGATGATTGACTGCTGTGAAGCAGTGACCAGCATCTCTTGACAGCCTCCACCTCATGATTTCTCCTTGCCCCCTTCAGCACCAGTGATGTCGCATGGGGGGTAGCAGTGAGGCTTAACCTGAGTCTACCATGCTGACCACTGTTTCACTTTTTCTTATGAATGCCAAAGTCCTTCCCACCTCAGGGAGTTTGTACAGTCTGTTCCCTTTGCCTAGCTGTTTTTTCCTGGCTTTCCTATCTGGTTCAGCATCCTGCAGTTTTCAGTTGAAATGCCAACTCAAAGGAGAAGGAGAAGAAATATTCTTCATTCACCTCTACAGAAAACACCTCTCTGCTCCCTGAAGGTTTGTTTTAGTGCCCCACACATTTTCTTTACAGTGGCTGCAATAAAAAATGTGATTTGTTTAATTTACAAGGAGTGATTGAAAAATACAGTGAATAGTTTGTAAAAATTTGCAACAATAAAGACATATTATGCTTAATCTCCCTAGAATACTCTCCTTCCTTGCTATGAACACACCTGGGGCACTGTCCTTTCCACTTTCTAAAGCAGTTCTAGAATCAGCTCTAAAGCAGTTCTAGAAGTTCTAGAAAGTAGTTCTATCACAAGCATCTTTACAAGGTGTGATCTAAACATGGTGAATGATGCCACCAAGTACCTCGCGATGGAAAGGCAGCTGGTAAAAGGACTATGGTACATCCTTATCCACCTTACTCACTGGAATTGACACTGTGTGACTTCAGGCTCTTCCTTAAAGTCAAAATGATTGCAAAAGGTAAACATTTCACATTAATTTAGGACATTCAGGCAGCCATGATCGCTAAAGACAATCATGAAAGTAGACTTTCACAACTGCTTCAGAAAGTGGCAAGAATGATGCGATAAGTATTTTCCAGGAATTCACCACATTACATCTTGAGATGTAGTATCTTTTTGTTTAAACACCATATTTTTCAATCACACCTTGTACTGTTTACTTTGAGGGGGAGGTACCAGGGATCAAACTCGGATCCTTGCACTTGAGAGGCAGGCGGTGGAACTACTGAGCTAAATCCTAGGCCCCCAATCACACCTTGTATTTGATTCATTACTCAGTTTTGGCCTAAACATCTTACTGAACTGTGCCCCGTGGAGACAGCAGGGGTGTTTTCTGCTGCTTCCACTGCTGTGCCCCCCGTAGGGTTTGGAAGGGAGACTAGACATGTTCTTCAGGTGACCGATGACTGCAACTGTGACTCCTGCTCACCATGTCACCTTGCAAAGGTTACTCGATCTTCTCGGGCTGCATTTTCCCAAGTGAGAAGGGAGTGTGTCCTCATCTGCCTTGTAGCTAGCTGGAGCCCTGAACATGGAGCATAACACTACCCCACTGCTTCATTCTAAGGTGAACGTCTTTCACACTTCAACTTTTTAACAAGAAAAACAATCTAACCATTGCTAGAATCTTCAATTATATAAAATGTGTAAGCTCTCACAGTTACCTGAGTTCCTTCTTACAATAAAAAAAAAAAAAAGCAGAAGGGGATGAAACAGGAATTGAGATGTGTCATGCACCTGTACCACCTCCCCACAAGGGAAGTAATCATTATGTATGGCAATCACATACTAATAAAAATAAAAACAAAGAAAAGCCTTTTGGAAAGGCATGGATACAAGGCTCTGAGTACATTCACCATTAAAGTAGGGAGTTGGCATCAGTCCTCACACGTTCCGCTCCACAATGTTATCCCTTCTTTCCTCTGGCTTTCTGACGGAGGACTGTCCCTACTGTCCTCTCTTAGTTAATGAGCCATCCTTTTAAATTTTGGGGGGAAAATCTGCTTTTCCTCCAAAAGCCCTAGGGATTTAGAATAATGAAATGTATTTAATTAATCTATGCAATGAAATCTTGTTATCTATATGGCATTTTTTTGGTCCCTCTTCTCTTGGTTATTCTAATTATAATATTATGTAAGAACGAACACTCATAGATCACTTACTATGTACCAAGCACTGAGATAAATGCTTCACATGAATTATTCAATTCTCACAAACTCCCCCACTTTGAGTGGGGACCAGCATTATTTCCATTTTACTGATGATAAAAATAAGGTCCACATATATTTAGCTACTTGCTCAAGGACCTACACCTAAAATAGCAGAAAAACTAGAATTTCATTCCAATATCTATGAATATATAGGCCCAAATCTTTCAAAGACACACGTCATAGCCACCAAACAATTTTCTGTACAAAACTAAAGGCCAAAGTGTCATATGTAAAACAATCTTTCTAAAATTCTTAACTATAATGTCCCTAGAAAATTTGACTTTTCTGAATACAAGCACGTAACTTAAAAGGTTATAATTCATCAATTAATATGCCTAATTCTACAGATTTGCGGCCAAATGTGCAAATACATCAGAATTCTTTTGGTTGCAATGAACAGCAGCCAACTTAAATCAGCTTAAGACATTAGGGGAATTTGGAAATTAACAAATGAAAAGAGAGATTCTAGGATGGACTTCAGGTACAGCTCATTCTTCATAACATGCTTCATGCATGAATTTCCCTTATCCTCAGCCTTGTTTCTCTTATGGTAGAAAAAAGGTAGCAGAAATCCCAGGCCATACATTTGCACACTTGCCATATGTCAAACAGCCCTGAACTTCTCTCCATTAGAGCATCTTAGGTCATGTGTCCACTCTTGAACCAATCACTGCACTAGATGAGTGGGATTGTCTCCACTGGCTGTGGACAAAAAGGACCTGCCCACCCAAGTCTTAATGATGTAGAGGGAGGTATGGAATCTGGGGACATAGGAACATTGTGCTCTACAGTGAACCAAATTCTTTTCTAATGGGAAATGAAATGCCATAGGGAAAATAAGAAGTATGTGAGTTTCCAGACAGAATGTGTACAAACTCAGGCATCAATGTGGTGGTTCACCTACCTCCTCTCCTGCTTAGAAACTCAAGGGCCTCCCACAGCACTTGAAACAAAACCCAGAACGCTCACTACGACCTCTCAGGCTCTATAGAACCTGGCCAACCTCTCCAAATACACATCCCACTCACCAATTCTGTTTCTGCCAGCTGACTCTCTTGGCAGTTCTTCAAACTCTCCAAGCAATTTACCAATTCCAGTCCTTTGCACTCGCTGGTCCACATCCAGAACCCTCTCTCCCCAGATTGCCACTTTACTTTATTTCATTCAAATATCATCCAAAAAGTCTCCTTCCTAACTATTCTATTTAAAATAATCTCTTTCAGTCTCCTTACCCAACCCTACTTTCATCCCATCCCATATCAGTGCCAGCTGTACATTGCACGCAATCACTCATCCTCCCTGTCTTTACTGAATAGGAGACAGGCAGGCATCACTGCGTGCCACATAATTACTGTACGCCCTGCCTATACTAAGTGCTCAACCACTGAATGTTGACTACATGAGAGGGCAAGTGAAAGAAAATGAGTGAAAGAATTAACAAATGAAGGGTAAGCAATCATTGGGTGAACGTGGGTAACATGCCAAGGGCCTATTTTTATTCTATTTTGTTCTGCTTTGTTTTCACCTAGTTGGCTAAAGACAAACACTTCCTCCCAGTCTTGCATTCAGAGTGCTGAGTCTATCTTAGAAATTCTGTTTTGATAGCAGAAGATTTATTAAACTCAAGGCAAAGTTTAAACTGAAGTTCTGAAATTTGATGGCTTCCCCCCACCATGCCATCCTCTAAAGTGAAGGGAAATTGTTTACCAGTACTTCGGCTTCCCTGCGTTTACTGTATGTGAATCTAACACTTCAAAAATTAAGGAAGACAATCACATTACAAATTGGCTGGCACCCAAGGATCAAGATGAAATCTTGGCTTCCTTCTTCCTTTCTACTTTTTATTTCCTTCTATCTGCCTAGCCAGAACTACTGAGATTCCCTTGGTGATGTTTTTGTTAAATTCTTGGTAGAGTTCAAATTTATTGGCCTTCTTCTGAATCTGCAAAGTCTCAGGGGACTCATTCTAGAATGAATTGAAAGAGAATCGATCGTGCTGCAATTGAGTGTTTTCCTTATTATTCTCATAAAAAATCTCCTAAGAAAGACCAGCTCCTCCCCACTGCATTCTGCTTGTTTCACTTTTTCACAATGATGCAGATACTTATGATGAATTCAATAATAATATTCAATATGGATGGTGAGAATTTGAACATTGTCAGAAAGGCTTTATAATTTATAAAATAAATTCCCACCAATCACACTTTTGTTAACAAACTCACAAAGACAAAAACCAGGGAAACCACACCTTTCACAATAGCATCTTCAAAAATGGAATACTTAGAATCAACCTAATGAAAGAAATAAAAGACCTTTACATTGAAAACTAGAGTAATCTGAAAAAGAAGATCCAAGAAGACATCAGATATGGGAAGATATCCTTTGTTCTTGAGTAGGAAGAACCAATTTAGTGAAAATAGCTATACTCCCAAAACTGTCATGCAGATTTAATGCGATTCCAATGAAAATATGATTAGCATACCTCACAGAATTAGAGAAAATGATCCCAAAATTCATTTGGAACCAGAAGGGAAATAGAACAGCAAGAGCAATTCCGGGCAACAAAAGCTTGGCAGAAGGCATCATAGCCCCTGACTGGAAATTAGACTACAAAGCTACAGTGATAGAAACAACATGTTACTGGGAAAGAAAGAAAAGAAATGAGAAAAGAAAAACACCAGAGGATCAATGGAACAGAAGAGGAGATGCAGAAACCTTATCTTTGATAGAGGGTCAAACACCTTCACTGGAAGGAAGATAGCCTCTTTAATATGGCGCTGGAAAAAACTGGCTTTTCACTTGCAAAAGACTAAAACTAGACTCATATCTCTCGCCATGCACTAAACTAAAATGGAAATGGATTAAAGATCTAAATATTAAAACATAAACACTAAATCTGCTGGAAGATAGGACAGGTAAAATTGTTGAAGACATAGGTTCAGGCAAAGACTTTATGAATCTCAGGAAATATTACAAAGAATCAGCAACTGGTATTCTACTTTGTTAAAAAGCTATAGCACAGCAAAACAAACCACCAGTATAGCAAAACGACAAGCCACAGAGTGGAAAAACATTTTTTGTCAGCTGTTCCTCAGACAAAGGATGAATATAAGAATATATAAAGAGCTCATAAAAATCAGATTCCCTAAATTTAAATACCCAATCCAAAAATAGGCATCTGAAAAGAATACATGCATCTCAGATGAAGAAGAGAAACAGCAAATAAATATATGAAACATGTTCAGCATCACTGGTCATTTGAGAGATGCAAATTAAAACAACACTAAGATTCCCTCTCACTCCAGAAAGAATGGCTATTATTAAGAAATCAACCAGTAACAAATGCTGGAGGGGCTGTGAGGAAAAGGAAACCCTTCTCCACTATTGGTGGGAGTGTAGACTGGTGCAACCACTGTAGAAATCATGTGGAGATTCCTCAAAATAATAAAACTAGAGGTTCCACTTGACCCAGCTATTCCCTTCTTGGTACCTGAAAGAATTAAAAGCTTCAAACCACAGCCATATATGCACACCCATGTTTATAGCAGTAGAATTTGTAATAGCTAAATCTTGGAAACAGCCCAAATGCCCATCAACTGGTGAATATATAAGGAAGATGTGGGTTTTAAAAATATATAAGAGAGTACTACTCTGCCATAAAGGATAAACTCGAAACATTTCTAGGTAAATGGATGCATCTTGAGATCACACTGTCAAGTGAAACAAATCAGACACACACATTCAAATAGTGCATGGTTTCTCCGGTATCAGAAGCTGAAAGTTTAAATAAGGACCAAAATGCATAACAGATATGGTGAAACACGAAGAAAATGCTCAAATAGGAAGAAGATCTAGAGAGGGTAGAGGGAGACAGGAAGGGAAAGAAAAAAAGAATAGAAGGAAAAAATGGAAACAAAGCTTTTGAAAATGAGGGTAAGAGGGACTGAAGGGAGAGAAGAGAAATGGGGGAAAAAACCAGAAGAATCAAAACATATCATGTACAGGTACAAATTCCACACGGTGAATGTTATCATTATGTATGTGTAAAATGCACCAATAAAATTATTTTTTTAAATCACACTTTTGTGATAAATTAACTCTAAAGATAAGCAAATGACTTCTGCTCACAGGATGGATCTTTGTATGAGCTTTATAGCACTAGAAGAGACCCTGAGCTCATGAGAGTGGCCTTGGAGCCTCCTCTCTCCTCCCAAAAGCCAGAGAATCAAAGGATCAGGTGGTAATGTCCAGGAAATAGTCTTGATCTTGTTTCTACCACAAAGTGACTTGAAATAGTCATTTTTCTCTCTCAGATTTTTTTTCTCATGTGAAAATCATAATAATATTAACACAAACTGTTTCACAGAGTTGTGAAAATAAAATAAGATGGCACATATAAAATTATTAGAACAGAGACTACACTGGAACAGATGCTGTGTTAGCCAAGATCATTATTTGACAATTCAACACGTTTAATAAATATCTGCACTATGCTAAGTACTGGTGTACAAAGAAAATGGGCAAGGTCCCTGGAGTTCACATCATCATCATCATCATCATCATCATTGTATTATTATTAATCTAGGACTGGGATAGTGAAAGCAGCACACCTATATCTGAGAGAAAGAAAAAATGGGCTTTTATCATATCTCTGTCATTAACAAGCCAGTGAAAATTAATCCCATCTCTTCTGGGGCCTCAATTTTTTCATCTATAATACAGCATAGAGAAGCATTACAATCTTGATTTTGTAAAGCAGGTTGAAAATAATTTATTATAACTAATATATTTCATGATTTGAGCCAAATGTCATGAATTATTTATAAAAAATAAAAATTCTCTTAAAATCATTGTCATCACACATTTGCATCTGATGTTTCCTTAAATGATAAAAAGGGTGAGCATTACCGCTTACACCCTGGAGATTTCAATGAAACTGCACAAGCATCCAGAAGCCTCTTTATGTACAGAGAAGAAAAATCATCCAAAAATCATTATAGGTCCAAGTGGTCTCCAGCCTCATTTCCTGATCCAACATCTTACAATTTAATTTCAGATTTTGTACTGAATACTGATGATGTACACATGAAAAAGCTGAGACCTAGAAAAGTTTTAAATCTTAACAAAGATTACAGTTACATACAGAAATAAGTTTGGTTTAAAACCCAATGTCCTACATCTTCGTTTGGGTACTATTTCTACCATAGCATAAAAACACTGTAGAGGGCAAGGAATGTGACTTGCCTGAAAATTACACCCACGCCCATCTGGACCCAAGTTTCCATTATCCTCTTCAGGAAACACATTCTTCATGCCCTCACACCTACAAACCTCTTGGTGGACATCAATTTGACTATCTTGAGCAGTAATTAACCAAGCAAAGAGACAGATGCCCCTATGACTTGGTGACCTGATATTTGTTCCATACCTGAGTAAAGAATATTCACCCAAAGAGCCATAGATTTCTGCCAAAAGCTAATTCAGATAAGTTTCTCATTTTAAATTTCTTCTTAGCCTCATAAGTGTTGGTAGCCAAATATTTTGGGGTTCCCTGGAGTTCTGTTATTGAATTCTAATTAATTCCAATGTAGACCTTTAAATACTTTGAGTGAATCCTTTTGAATATATTCAGACTTATTTTATCGCTTAGATGAAATCTAATATATTCTCATAAATATGCTTGTGGATATTAAATCTTTATGTTACTTTCATTTTGGAAAGATATTTTTACTGAGTAAAGAATACCAGGTTAACCAGGGATTGAGCTCAGTGTTTCCACCGCCTGCCTTGAAAGTGCAAGGTCCCAAGTTTGATCCCCAGTACTGGAAGAAAAAGAAAAAAGAAAAGAATACCAAGTTAGCAATTCTCTTTCTTTCAGTACTTCAAAATCTCTACTCATTTCTCATGAGAAATGTGCTGCTCTCCCTTTCTTTGTGCTTTCTCCCACTAGTGGTTTTTAACTCAAATAAATCTTTTTAATTGGTATATGTTTAACATTGGTTTTAAGGAATATGATCATAGCTTGCCTCTCATTCCTGAGAGTCACTGAGTTTCCACCATTGTGTATTTAGTTTTCCTTGATTTTGGAAAATTCTATGTTCATTATTTTTTCTAGTATTCTTCCTGTTCTCTTTCACTTTAGGGAGTTAATTGCCACATATATTAACACTTTTTATCATGCCCTTTTCATTTTAAAAATTGCATTTTTTTCTATGTGCTTCACTTTCATTGGTTTCTTTTTATTTTTATTAGTATATATTGGCAGGGGTTAATTATTTTTATCATGGGGAGTTGGTACATGTACATAACACATCTTAATTCTTTTTCTGTCCCCTACCCCTCCCATTCCTGCCTGCTCCTTCCACCTCTTGATTCCCTTACCATTTCTAAAAAGCTCTATTTCTATTTTTTCACTCCTTTTTTTCATTCCTCTCCCCTCCCCTGCATCTTTTGTTCCCTCCAATTTGAAAAAGATCTCCCAACTTTCTATTGTCATTTTCAGTAGTTTCAACTGCTTTGTCGTCTAGCTTACTACTTTTTATGTTAAACCTACCATCAATCCCATCCAGTATAGTTTTCATCTCATACCTTGTAGTTTTTATATCTAGAAGTCTGATATGAATACTTTAAAATTGTTTCTATGTTCCTACTTAAATTTTTGATACTATGAAATTAAGAGTTATTGGAACTTTTAATAGTAATTGCTACCTGCTAATTCTAACATTTATTTCTTGATATGATTATTTCATTATGAGTTATATTTCCCTATGAATTTGCACAACTGGTAACTTTTGATTTGGTGTAAGAAATTATAAATGTTAACTTTTTGAATGAAATATATTTGTATAGCATTGAGCTTTGCTGTATACAATGAAATAATCTGATATTTTCAGGTCTTGGTCTTGATATTTGTTAGACAATATCTGAGGAGCACTCAAGATAACATCTTCTGCATGCTAAAGCCAATATCCATAACTAATGGAGTTTTTCAGTCTGGATGATGGAAATAGACACCATTCTTAACCCTGTATGAGTATCAGGTACTGGCACTCCTAATCTTGGGGATTTTTCTTTCCTTGGCCCTAGGCAGTTTCTACACCTTGTGAACTGATCATCACTCAGCTTGATGCACAAGTGGACTTGAGAGAGGCCTCCAGAGCTCTCTGTTTGTACAGGTCATTTTTCTTAGGCACTCTGTCCTATGAACTCCACCTACTTCGATATCCTGATAGGCATCACTTTCTCTCAGCCTTCCAGGCTTTCCTGAGCTCAATATCCTTAACACTCAAGGCAGTGACTAGTGCCATAAATAAACCCATCTATCTTATTTCCTATCTTCTTTGCTCAATATCCAGTGTCTTGAAAATAATCATTCCATATTTTTGCCCATTTTTATTTTCCTCAGTCAGTAGGGTTTATACACTCCATTATTCTATCTCTGAAATGTAAGTCAATATGGAGAAATTTTATAAAGGTAAGCAAGGCCACTACATCTGTCAAACATGGCCCTAACAGAATTTACAAACTCAAAAGTTATTTTTACAACAAATATTGAAACCCCCAGTATTATGAAGAAGAAAAAGCAAATCAAAACTATGCACTTCACTGGGTTAAATTATAAACTCAACATTTTCAGCAGTGACTCTTCTATAAGTCACGAGTTCCATCAGATTCCACTGTTTATTATCCATTTGACAAACTACATGATATTTCAAAAAGCTGGACACTGTCCATCAAAACAAATGTTTTCTTCCACTTTTAAAATAACATCAACAAATTAATCTAATCTGATGAGTGAGAACATTTCCTTGAGTTCTTGCCTTTGAATAAGCCACCTTTGGTATGGACAACTCCATTTAGCACCTGTAGTTGAGTAAAGAAGGAAGTTTATGACCTACAGCTCCATAAAATGACCTCTTGATCTCAGATGACTACATCCCAAAAAAACTCCAGCCACAACTTCAAAAGGTAATTTTGTCTTGTTTTGTTTTGAAAAAATATGGGTTAAAAGATTGGAGATACCTTTCCAACCTTAGAGAGCCTCTAGTCACAGAAAACCATGAACCAGCAGTTCTTTGCGTGATTTCATCAGCAACTTTTTTTCTTTTGAGACAGGGTCATGCTATGTAGTCCAAACTGGCCTTGAACTAACTATTATAGCCCAGCCTGGCCTTAAACTTGCAGCAATCCTCCTGCTCCAGCCTCCCAAGTGCTGGGGTTACAGATGTGTGACACCACACCAGGCTTCATCAGCAACTTTAAGTAATAATATTTGACCAGTAGTGCTTTAAAAATATAACAATATCAATTCATGGATTCAGCTGTACTAACTCAAGCAGTAAGGATCGTGGAAGTGAGGTATATAAACCCTTTGTCATTATTCATTCCAGCATATGCGGTCTTAAGGGTTAGCAAGTTCTTGTTTCTATAATGATAATAAATAATTATGATGATGATAAAAGCAATAAAATAAATATATTTGTGATAAAACAAAAATTTTAAAGAAGTCATGGAGGTGATAAAAATGAGTGAAGTGATGGGGGACTACAGTGTACTTCTCCATCTAAAGGTGACAGCCACAGCCACATCCAACTTTTTGGAAACCTGTCACCAGGGAGGTATATGGCATCGTTATCATCAACTGCTTTTCAAAATAAGAAAAAAAAAATAAAGATCTTGTGGAATTTTATAATTTTAATCAGTAGAACTTACTTGACTTGAACACGTACACACAATGCAGATGATTTTTTTGTCTTTCCTAGTACATAGTGAGGTTTTGAACCAAACAAACTAGATTTCAGTTCTTGGTCTATTTTGTATTAGCTTTGTGGTTTCTGTCAAGTTATGTAACTTCTCTGGTCCTCCACTTCCTTATCTGTAATAGGAGTTACTGTGATCAACTCCCTGGTAGTGTAGCCAGCATTCTCCTCTCTTCCTCTTTCCTACCAGGACTCGTGCTTTGTTGAGATCCATATCTTCCATAAGAATCCACTGGCCATGGGGGACGTTTGTCCCATTCCCAGCTCCAGGCGTAGTTCTGGTTTACTTAAAGCTTCTGCTATTTGTCTCCTCAATGATTGACTTGGGAGCCTAGAACTAAGTCAGTCACTACATAGCACTTTCTAAACAACTGCCATTAAAAATAATAAAAATAAAATAAGATGACTACTACTGGCCAAAAGACAGGTACATCACCTTAGTTGGCCATGAAGAAAGAAGTCATCCCAAGTATTGCTGAAAGGAAATGTGAGGTAATAAAGAAACCAGATAGTAAGCAATGATCACACTCCTCAAAGAACAGAACCAGGAAATCATAAGAAAAATCATCAGAACCTTGATAATACTGCACCTAAACTCCAAACTATTCCCCTGGAATTTCTGTAATGTGAAATAATTCGATCATATAACTTTAAATTAAGGTGATTGTTACCTGGAGGAAAAACATTCTAGCTTAAACCTAAGGATCAAACTTATTAGCACATAAAATGCAGTGAATACACAGTAGGTGAACTGTTAATGTATAGTTGCTTTTCCATCACATTGTATTTTAAAACAAATATGCTTATATAATATAACTTACAAAGTGAAGTTCACCATTACCCTTGCAAAATGATGCATTAATTAAATTAACAATTTTAAACTTCCTTATATTAATAGTGATGGAAATGAGTACCTGCCTCAGGAGAGCTATTCTCTATCATGTGGAAAACTACGCAATATGTTGTTTATTCTCTGTGATTGGCCAGGAGTTAACCAAATGAAGAAAATCCTCAGGAAACTGGCTGTGGTGATTTGGACTTTAGTAAACCAGACTCTGGCAGATCTGCCAATTCATTCACCAAACTTTAGGGCCTGAGCAAAAATATGGCTGCCCTCCCATGCCCACGCAGAACACAGCTAGCACCACCAAGCTGGACATTTATGACTCCTCCATCTCTGGGATGCACGCCAGGCTTTGAGTCACCAGAGCCTGATGGGGCTCAGTCGCACCTGCAGCCAGGAGGCATCCACAGGACAGCAAGAGAAGAAGGAGGCTAAGTAGCAAGGGAACAAAGTCAGAGGACAAGTGCAGAGGCTATTCTGGCCTCCTACTTCTCATCTGGAAGGGATGGCAGGGAAGGCCTCTGCCTTTCACACACAGCGGTGCATGGACAGAAAATCTTCTGGGAAAGCAAACCAACAGCAGCTTGTAAACAAACCTCCACATTCTGTCACATGCTCCATCCCCTTGATAGAATTTTTAACTTTGTCAGTTCATGGGACATCAGGGGTTTCCCAAATCACATCCAGAGTGAAACAAAGGCAGTGGTTTTTGCCCTGTGTACACTATCACTTCATTTCTCTAGAACAAAGTGTGGCTTGCCAACTGTGTTGTGGCTCAGGATGGCATCAGTTTCCTGTGACCCAAAGGATTCACTGCTGGGATTATTTGCTTGATAGTTCATCACAGAAAAATGTTTTTTATTATCTCAGAATATTGATGAAAATTGTTGGTATGCCTATTTAACTCTACTAAATTGTACTAAACCCAGATAGATGAGGGATGACCACAGATCTTACATCTTCTAAGGGTTCACAGTACTTATCGTGACATTCAGTGTATAGCAGATACTATACAAACACCCATCAAGTTCCACAATACAAGCAAAATTGAGACTAGAGAGTCTCCATGTGGAGAAAGTCAGCCAGAATTCACAACCTAGCCTTCTAATTTTCTTCTTCCTATGAGGGATTATTTACCAACTAATGCTGTGATTCCTCATGGCTTGAACCTAGATCTTCCTCCCACTCTTTATTCTCTTAGGTCATTTTACTCAGTCTGGGGCTTTAACTACCAACATAACCTCAAACCCTATGTGCTACATTTTCCGTCTGAGCACAGACTCTTCTCTTCAATTGCCTATCTGAGATTTCCACTTGGATCTTTCAAAAGTATGTCCAATTTAGCATGTCTGAAATTAGATGCTATTTCTGACTCCCTGCCTCCAAATGTTTCTTCACCAATTTCTTCTGTTTAATAAAAGGCACCACAACTCATTCTACTGTACAAGTGAAAAATTATTGATTTTTGCATTTATATTATTTCATATTCATCTATCAAAGCTCATTAATTTGGCAGCCAAATATGCATTAAGCCCATTGGTTTTCTCTGAGTCCACAGCCATTACTCCAGGCAAGTCACTGTTTTCTCTCTCCTCAACTTATGTCACAGTCTGCTAGCTGGTCTCTATGCTTACACAGTCAGGCCTCCTACTCCCAATCTGTACACAGCACCAGCACTAGAAAGATGGTGATTTGTTTGCTTCATCTTTTCCCAGGAGTGATTTGCAGCAAAAGTGCACCAGCACTAGAAAGATGGTGATTTGTTTGCTTCATCTTTTCCCAGGAGTGATTTGCAGCAAATAATGAGTATGTGTTCCCAAATTACCAGGTCTCTAAATGAAAATTTCTCAAGTATTCAACCTCAGGAGAAAATAGATCAATATGTCTTTCTGCTGGGCATACTGGTTCCAAAATCCAAAGACTTACATCTCACCCAAGGCATATTTGAACAATACTTGTGCTTTATATGTGACCCCAAAACAACCCAAACTACCTTCCCTTCAAGGTAAAGTCATAGCCAACTCTGGTCCCTTCAAGTTGCCAGCACCGACTTTCCACCATTTGTAGAGCTATTCATTGGGTGCCAATTGGAAATGATTGACTTGTACTGCAGGGTTGGCATAAGGTGCTTTTGACTTTCAGCCAAAAAGGGAAGGTTGTGTTCCAAGAAAGATGGCACAAACAGAGATGATGCTGGAGAGAGGCTGTTGACTGAGCTCACTGGCTGGGTACCCAGAGAGATCAGCCTACCTCCTTGGGCCACTGGGACACATGAAGAGGCCAAAAGAAGTTAGGTATCAGGTCTAGGTATCAGGTCCAAGGAATGAGGAACATTAACATCTATAGAGTGCCAACTGTATCCTAGGCAAGTATTTTATGTCCATTCAATTGTCATCATAATCCTCTAGGTTTGGAATGTTCTCTGTTAATAACGAAGGAAATGGAAACTCAAAGAAAGGTAAGCAACTTTTCAAATATAGCCAAGATTACAAGATGGTTTCAAAAGGGTCCCATCTAAATCCACACTGTACAAATTGACAATGTGAAATAGGAATAAAAGGGCTAAAGGAGTAGGGAAAATGAGAAAGGTAGGGGAAAGGTAATAAGGGAAAAGAAAATATATGAGAAAATGGAAATAAAGTGTTTGTAAATGGGGAGGGGAGGAGGGGGTGAAGGGAGGGCAGGGACAAGGGGAAAAAATGAGAACCGAGACCTGTCATGTAAAGGTACAAGATCCCAATGATGAATGTAACTGTACTGTATACCTAGAATGTACCAATAAACCCAATTAAAAAATAAATAAACCCACACTGTACAAAGTCATAGAAACTCGTGGAATACACTTTGTTCTCAGTTTGGCTCAGGCCTCTGGATCCTCTCACTACTTTGCCCTTGCTGATTTACCTTGAGACTCTGCCGTTTTCCTCATTCCTGAGTTCAGGGTCCCTATCAGATTTATAGCATGAGGATGAATTGGTCTCTAGAGTTCCTGAAACCACTGACAGAAATGTTTGCTGAACATATGGTGATCCCACGGATAAATATTTCCAAAGAGTTATCGCATTCACCCAGGGAAGCTTAAGTGTGGTCAAGCTTAGAGAATTAACCGAGCAGGCTCTTTTATTGGCATTAAAAAAGAAACCCACAGTGATAATTCTGACTATCAAATAAAAAACATGCCAACCAGGTTTAGTAGTCTTTTAGGAGATCATTAAACCAGAAACTTTGCCTATGATTATTATAGAAATAAAGATGAAAAACATATCAGTGTAACTGGGGCATAAATTCAACTGTTTCTCACTTATAGATCTTCTTTCCATTTCCCTTCCTATCAGAGTAATTTACAATATTCTTGCTTCCCCAAGAAGAAGCCTGACTTCATAAATCAAGAAGTTAATGTGAAACACATAAATTGTCAAGCCAGGTATCATCGAGTAAGGTCAAATAACTTCCCCTAAATATCAATTCATAACTCTACGGGGAGAAGGCTTTTTCCTTCCACTTGTTTGTGCTATAGATATTCTTGAGTACTTCTACTTGATTTCTCATTCAGTAACTCTTCTTGTCCCACTCCTGTAATTAAAACGGTAACCACAGGACATAAGTCATAATTCAGTTGTTAAAAACTAAAATGGAAACTCACCTCCATTTCCCTCTTCCCCACATCGTGTACAACTTGCAGCATAACAAGTATAAATTAAAATGATGATGAAATAACATCACGATAAGGATTTGACTTCTGTCTGTGAAATGCCTACCACATGCTAGATACCATGTGATCCATGCTGAGCACTTTAACTATACTCTTCCATTTCATTCTTCAATAATAAGAGACAGCTATCTCTCTGCCCCTACCCACACACTCACATACACATGTGCACACTTTAGAAAAAAAAACAGGGCTCACAGTGGTTAATAACTTACAGTTGACATGAGGCTAATAAGTTCAAGCCTGCCGTCCCACTCAGCTAGGGATCTTCTCCATCTCACACTGCCTCTCTTCCCTTTGAACATATCCCTCCCAAGGCAACCCCTGGGCAAAAGGGTTTGGGCCTAAAAAACATCCACCTTCTCCCTTCTGTGACCTCTTTCTTTCTTTCTTTTTTAAGAGTAGGAAAAGTTTATTGAGAGAAAGATAGCTTCTGCCTAAGAGAGACAGAAGGGGGACTGGAAAGTGAGTTGGCCCTACAACCTCTTTCTCAGTAAGTGTAACACGCGTCTCTCCAGTGAGAAAGGAGACATGCATATCCATGCATGTGCACACAGAAATACACACGTCTACTCTCACGTATGTATGCGGACACAGATCACAGTTGAAAGGTTCACACACACAGAGCACATATATAATGTGCTGCATCTCTTAAGCACCACTAAAGAAGATCAACTATTAAATAGAAGCCTGGGAAGTATTCACAGAGTACTGAGTCACCTAGATCCTGCTCCTCTTCTTAAGGTGCTGCTCACCTCAAGGATACACCCTTCCTCCAGATCTCTCCCTGGAGAGCTGAGCCCTTCCATGAATGCCCCACTGTCCTGTAACTTGGACAAAGCAAGAGATGAAGGACAGAGCTGCCTGCCATTTCATTTCGGTGTGTTTCCACCTATGGGTGACTAGTGCTAGCCTCTTTAAGGTCCTGAATATGTTTTACAGCATGAACAAATAATAACTTCGGGGGCTGTGCCCTGCAAATACATTTGTTTCACTCACAGTGTCGTATGTGTGTGTTTCACCAATACAGGTTGAGTTGAGTATCTCTTATCTGAACTGCTTGGACCAGTACTACAGGGGATTTTGAATATTTTCAGATTTTGGAATACTTACATATACATCATAATGAGATGTCTCGGAAATGGGACCCAAAATTAAATACAGAATTCACTCATGTTTTGTGTACATCTTATATGATACACATAACCTGAAAGTAATTCTTGACAGTAGTTTGAATGCACCTGCATTTTGGTTGTGACCTGTCAAGGGAGGTCAGGAATGTAATTTTCCACTTGAGGTGTTCTGTCAGCATTCAAAAGTTTTGTATGTTTTGGACTGGGGTGTCCAACTTGCAAAAGTCTCCAACTACAGACTGCTTTCTGAGGGTGAGGCACTGGTCTAGGAAGCCCATACTTTTCCTGTTCCCATACTATATCCAAAGGAGACCTGGGGGAGTTGAGAGACTCCATTAAAGTCTTAGGTCTTAGCATGTGCCCATCAAAGCCTGAGCCTGGGCGGCCCGATGCCTGTGCCCCAGCTCTTAACCACAAATTCACACTGTCCCGGGAGTCCCATTTGCTCATGGACTGGGTAGATCCTTGGGACAGACCTGAATGACCAGCTGAGACTCCACACTCACACAGCAGGTAATGTTTTATCTTCTTCATTCTGGGAGTTGCCCATGATCTGCTCAGTGCTCAGTGAAGGAACAGATGTTTAATAACTTTGCAGCAGCAAGGAGGAGGTTACATAACATGGCTGAGCTATTTTTAAACTTTGGAAAATGCTGACTGCTCTTTTCCATGTGTCTTCTGTAAAGCCAGGAATATTAAACATGAAGAAAATTTCTCCCTTGCCCCTACTTTTTTTTTTCCTAAATCACAGGGGCAGAAACAGGTTCATAGTGAGATCATGAGTACATTAACTCTGGCAAGCAGCCCCTTGCACCTTGTCAAGCACCACAAACAACAGAGCATTGTGTGATATTCTAACTGCACACGATGCATGTACAAGACTGTGAGCAATGTCCTTGAGGCCCACCAAGCAGCTTATCCAGTTAGCCCTGAGGTAACGTTCTCAACCACACAAAGCTGGTTACAGATTACCTCCTTCTGAGATCCTCCTCATCAGCGCTCAATTCACCTCAGTCTCTTCCGAAGCTATAATCATTCTCCCTACTACATAAGAAAACTAATGAAAGCTATTTGTTTACCAGATGCTATGCAAAACAGACTTCTTATCTATCTGAAAATACAGTCTTTCAGAGCTTGAAATAAGAAGTTCTAGGCTCTCACCGAACAATCCCATAGGCCCAACTAAGGCTACTGACCTCTGTCCCCTGCCTTCAGCCTCCCAGACAGAAGGGTCCTTTCTAACATAACATAAATGTCCATCAAAGGAAAATGATTAGGTAAAAGAGGGCGGGATCTCTCTCTGTCTCTCTCTGTCTCTCTCTCTGTCCCTCTCTCTCTCTCTCTCTCTCTCTCTCTCTCTCTCTCTCTCTCTCTCTCTCCACAGCCAGGGAGATGAATATTCTGGAGTTCTATTATCTTCACAGGGTGATCATGAAATCAAGGTAGAGGTAAAGCAAAACTCAAAACATTAGATATCACTGATGTACATTAAAAAGTACTATGTATTTGGTAGAAAACTGCAAACCCTCCCTTGTTGAAAGTATAAAAACAAACCAAGACCTGGCATGTAAAGGTACAAGATCCCAGCAATGAATGTAACTGTACTGTCTACCTAGAATGTACCAATAAATTCAATTTTTAAAAAAAATTTTTAAAAGAAAGTATAAAAACAAGCACATGGATTCAGATAAATGCCAAATTCATTGTGATATTTTTTCCCCTCATGGAGAGAAGGGAGAAAGGTGGGACTAGAGAGAGATGTAATCAGGACTTCTACATTATCTTTAATGTGTTCTTTTAAAATGTTGAAACAAATGTGACATATCAAGCTTTATTCTCTGTGAGTACTGGGTAGGATATTTTATCAGATTCTGTACTACTCTCTTTTTCAATATTGAAAAATTAATTCTTGTTACCAGAGTTTGTCTTTAGACACATTTCTCCCATATTTATCGACACTGTGGTCTCCAGGAACAGAAATTCTATCTTAATGCATCTGTGCATTCCAGTGGCTTGCACAGGTCTCCTGGACGAAAGAATGATAGATGCAAGACAGAGACCATGCCCTTAATTTTTTAGACTGTGTTCTCTGCACTTTCTCCAGCTCCCAGAAAAGAGTAATCCGATGGGGGTCCCATCCTTTCCTGGCGTGGGAGAAGAGAGTGTGCTATTATTTAGCCTCATGCCCAGGGTGAGCACGAGCAGCCCCCAATGGATGGAGAGATGTTTCAATAAACACCAAACAGTGGACCACAACTTCCTGCACTTGATGTATTACTTCTTTGGAGCTGAAATGCCATTGATAAAATTGCTGTATCCATGACATGCTCCTGGAAACAGCACAACAGCCTCTCACAGAAACAGGATTTTTTCTTCTTCAAAAATGGAATCCAGGGCAGTCCCTGGAAGGGTATCCACACATCTTACCAGTTATCCCTCTCAGATTCCTTTTTCTATATATACTTCCTTTCACTTGTCCTGCAAATGAGCTATGTTGCCATCAAAATTATACATCTCTGGGTCTTCCAGCTGCAGGGCATATCTTATGAAGGGAAGTATGAATTCATTAGCCCCGTCCTTGTGTTTGGGCTGGCAGCAATCTTGCCTTCATAAGAGGCTCCCAGGCCTTATCCTAAATGATCTAAGTTCCTTACTGATATTTAGATAATTATTTACAAGGCTGAAAGTGGCACTGTAGAACCAGGGTCATCAAGAGGGGGAAAGGAGAGAGGAAGGAGAAGTATCAAAGAACATGATTTCTTAATTCAAGAATTCATTTTTCAGTTGTATGTTCCTTGTAAAGAAGTATGTTCTGCCTACTCCATCATGCATGCACACATGCTCTGAAAACCCTAACTCAAAGATAACCTCTGAAATGCAGCAAACTCAGAGCCCTTGAAGCTTTCAGAGACATTTTTAAAATGTCACCTCACCTTGCTGGCAATAAACCAATATGGTCTGCTGACTATAATTTCTCATGACCAAAGCCAGATTTCTTAATTCAAGAATTCATTTTTCAGTTGTATGTTCCTTGTAAAGAAGTATGTTCTGCCTACTCCATCATGCATGCACACATGCTCTGAAAACCCTAACTCAAAGATAACCTCTGAAATGCAGCGAACTCAGAGCCCTTGAAGCTTTCAGAGACATTTTTAAAATGGCACCTCACCTTGCTGGCAATAAACCAATATGGTCTGCTGACTATAATTTCTCATGACCAAAGCCTTCATTCATCACTCTGAAAGTTATTAAAGAGGTACCAGAAGATCAGCACTGTGCCAAATATCATTTTTCCCACATTTCTTCATTTAATACTTATGACCTCTAGGACATTGGTTCTCAAAGCATGGTCCCCAACCAGCAATGTCAATAGTCACCCAAGAACTTGTACCCCAAATTTACTAACATCTGAGAAACTCTAACCATGGAGCGCACCTATGTTTTAGCAGCCCTTCCAGAAATTCTTATGCATACTAAAGCTTGCAAATGACGGCCTAGAAAGTAGATGCTATTAGCATCGCTATGTGATAAATATAGGGAGCCCAGAAAGGTAAAGTAATTGTCCGAGTCCTGCAGAAAGTCCATGAAACAAGATTCGAACTTGGACAAGTCTAACTCCAGAGCCGTCTTTAATCACAGTGCCACACTTCTCATCATCTGAAGATTGAAGCACAGATTAAATCAGAAAACAACAGGCAAAAACACGTGATGTGAGTGCCTGAGTAATTATCACTAAATCTCAATACCTGAGACACAGTGACAGGCCACAAGGAACGACACTTCCCAGAAACATAACATTTCACTCCGATCTCCGCCATGGTGAGAGTTGTTAAATAAATTAGGATACATACATATGCTGGAATAGAATGCAACCACAAGAGTGAAGCTTGCCAAAGTTGCCAATGACCTACAAAAATATTGAGACTATGAGAAGAAATTCAGACACGAAGTTAGAGACCAGGAACACCAGTATGGGCAGTTTTTCCAAAACATACCACGCTTGTGAGGAAGTGGGAGGTTGTATGATTTCACAAGCTATTGATGTGACTGTAAATTGATACCATGTCTGTATAGCGCAATTTGGCCATAGACACTTAAAGTTAAAAATGCACGTGCCTTCTGACCCCAATATCCTACTTTTTAGAATCCAGACCAGAAAAATAATTGCACATGTGCTTAAAGAGATATATGTGATGATTATCCCTGCAGTTTAGCTTCTAATAGAAAAAGTCTGGGGGAAAAAAAACTAAATTTCTAACATTACACAGGCTGCATAAGTAAATCATGGTACACTCATATTAAAGAATGTGATGTGTATGTTACAAAGAATCTAGATTTACTTGGGACATAAATGATAGATCCTAAATGAAAGTTTCTAAGATATGTGGTTCGGTTTTTTAAAAAAGTAAGCTGCAGGAAACAATTAAAATACAATGCTACTTATCTTAAAAATGAGATGGAAAGAGAAATAGAAAATAGGGGAAGATCGAATCAAATAAAACTCCTGTAAGTAGGCACCCGACGTTCTCTATCTGCAGCACATATTTCCATCAATAAGTATGTGAGCAAACAGCAATAGTTACAACTCCCTGATCCCACTTTTGAAGAAAGGCAAAGATCCCTCTCTTACTGGTGCAAAGTATGAAGAGGGGCCTCTGGCTTCTCCGTCTGCCCGTAGCAGCTGGTCTTGGCCTCCGGGATGTAGGAGTACTTCTCCAACATGGATGATGCGGCAGTGGTTAGGATGCCAAGGCCGTCCCGTACTCTCGCCTCCAAGCTGTAGTCCCAGTCATCATAGGAGACTGAAATGAGTCCTGATGGAAACTCTTTGGGGATGAGCTCCGTGTTCCCAGAGACCAAGCTGGGGACGATCCAGAAGAAATCATACCCGGTGAGACCAAGGGAGCGGGCCTCACTCAGTATGAGGACAGCCTCATCTTTGGAGCAGTACAGCAAGATGACGGAAGAGTGGATCTTCTTCAGCTGGACTTGGGTCTTTGCATCCTCAAAGGAGGTGTCCAGCGTGATCACGTTCTGCATGTCCCAGCCCACAAAGCTATTGTCCACTGTTGTCTTGATGAAGCTGATGAAGTCCCTGTAGCCAGGAAAGATGGTGGTCACCAGGGAGAAGACATGCCAGTCATAATCCTGCATAATCTTCAGCATGACCGTGGCTTGCTGTTGGATGGATGCTCCAAACTGGAAGAAGGTAGACGTTGGATCCTGCCAATAGGTGAAAAGAAAGGAAAACAGTATGAGGCAGAAGATAGTATGTATAAAACTGTCTTTATGGGCTTAAATAAGTTCTTCCCAGGAATAAGGGAAAGGAAGACACATCTACTTCTTTAGAAACATTCCTGAGCACATACTATATTCTAGGCTACAGAACAGACACTGAAAATACACAGCTGAGAGAAGACCCTGTATTCAGGAGCCCAGAGCCTGTACTGGGACAGGCATCTGTTATTTTTGCTCACCTATCAGCTATTCTTCTCATTTTCCTCTTCTAGATCCTCCTATCTTCCACCTTTTGAGTCCACCTACTTTCAACAGAAGAAACTCTATCCTGCCCTAGGCTCGTGATGAGAAAATGATAGCAACAGAAACAAAATAGCAACAGAAAATAAAGAGATATTCCCAAAGACATAGTTGGAGTCCCTGGAGTCAGTCACGGCTGAAACCATTTACCTGGGATCTCTTGGTTATATGAACCAGTGAGTTCCTGTGTTCATGTAAGCCAATTTGAGTAGGGTTTCTGTAACTTAAAACATAAAAGACTGCTGTGTAATACAAGCTACAATTAGCACTATGTGAAGATATATCTTTTCAATCAGCAAACACTTGTTGAACACCTTACTATGGATCAACACTGCTTTAGAACTTGGGAAATCATGGTGTGAAATAGACACAATGAGTCTGTGCTTTCAGAGACCTGATAAGAAACTAAGGGAGAGTAGCACCCATCACCTGGAGATGAAGAGAAGCCTGTAGGAACGTGGGAGGGATAGTCAGGTAAGGAAGATGGACAATAGAATAACATTCAGAAGAATCTTGAGGCACATTTTGACTGTTTTAGGATAAAGGAGTTCAGGCTCATGAAGCAGAAAGGATGAAGTGATGTTGAAGATCTTAGGAAGCTCGCACAGAGCCTCTAGAACTAGGCCCAGGGGCTTAGACTCTATGCTGAGGGTAAGGAGCAACCCCTGACTGCTCTTCACACTGAAATGGTGTGGTAACTTATGTTGGGCTGAAGTACATCTATTAATCTTGATGCCTCCACAAACTGATAATCAGGATGACAGATTTCCATTAGGAAAAGGCTCGCAATGTTGTAACAGCACAATCCACAAGCCACTTTCACATGCCTTGATGAACCACAGCCTCAGAAGGACCCTGGAAAGGTGACACTGTCCACAGGAAGAATGAGCCTCTAAAAGGTCACACAGGAAGTGGCCTTGGACCTGAGGCCCATGTCCAGCCCCCCTCCCAAGACCTGTGGATACAAACTCCCACTGTGGATACAAACCCCATATTGATGGGCTGACGCGGTGCAAAACTGCCAGCTGAACAAAAGATACGCCTCTGTGTTGTGACAAAACAAGATTTCACAAATGCCGATATCCATTTTCTTCTGGGAACTGAAAAAATTCTTAATTTTGCAGCCTCGTTTTAAATTTCTACTCCGTATTAACTATGTGTCTGTAACACTACCTCAACAGTGTAACTTAGGAAGATTCCACTTGCGTGCATGCAGGCGTGTGCGAGTGTGTGCGTGTGTCTGAGTGTTTGTGTGTGTGTGTGTGTGTGTGAAGGGTGGATGATTCCACTCATATCTCTTTTAATCATGTAGCACTTTGCAGTACTGAATGTCGGTTCTTTCAGCAAATCTCCCTCATCTTTCCTGTGGACATTTGCCGAAAGTTTTATCTAAATGGGCCAAAAGCTATTGTTCTTCAAAATAACAGCTCTTTTCTGAAATATATGGGTTGGGAGGCAGAGTGAAGAAATGGAAGTCAATAAATGCCTTCTAGGCTCTTTCCAACATTACTGTTCTATAAATTTCACCTAAGCCAATTAAAATAAGCAACATAATTAAAGACTCTGGATAACTTTCTTTTTCCTTACAGGAGCTTTTGGAGAAACTCAATATTCTTGAATTGATTAATCATTTTACATCCCATCCCATCAAGACCGGGAGTTCTTCAAGGGCAGAGAACCGTGTTGTCCTCATGTCTCTGGCCCCAGAACCTGGCAGAAGGCTTGGCCTGTGATACACCAAGAAGTGGGTGATGAGAGGACACTTATGGAGAAGCATGTGCCAAGCCCAAGAGGAGGGTCCTTGGCTCTTGGTGGAAGCAGAACAGAAAGAGTGGAGAGCTCAGTACCTGAGATTATAGTTTTCCATTTTCTTTTATATTTAGTATGTTTATAATACATAATGAATACATTCATCTTGACCCTTTTTACTTCTCCCCTTCCTCCCATCTCCAGATTCCCTTTTCATCTCTACATAATCTGTTTCCCTGTTTCCTTTTTTGTTTGTTTGTTTGTTTGCTTGTTGTGATACTGGGGATCGAACTCGGGTCCTTGCACTTGCGAGGCAGGCCACCGAACCACTGAGCTAAATCCCCAGCCCTATTTCCCTGTTTCCTATAATCTTTGATTCTCTCTTTAAATTATTTATAATATGGGTTTCTCATTTAGCCTTTTGCATTTGATTTATTTCATTCAGGCTTATGGTCTCAAGGCACATCTGTTTTCCTACAAAATAACTCAAATTTATACTGCTCTGTGGACGAGTAGTACCCTGTTGTGTCTATACCTCATTTCCTTTATCTGTTCATCTGTTAATGGGCATATAAGATGCTTTCAAAATTTAGCTGTTACGAGTTATGTAGTTATAAACATGGGTAGGAAAGTATCACTGTAATATGGTATCTTTCATTCTTTTGGGAAAGTACCCAAAAGAGGTGAGCTGAATGAAATGGAAGTTCTAGTTTTAGTTTTCTGAGGGATCTCCATACAGATTTCCAGTGGTTGGGTTAGTTTACACTCCCACCAACAATGTACAAGATTCCTTCCCCGCCACAACTGCACCAGCGTGTGGTTTTTTTTTGTTTTTGTTTTTTTTTTGAGTTCTTGATGAGGTTTCGTTTTGTATGGCTCTTGAATGTCATGTCAAAAACAAGCTCATTCAACATCATCACTTACCTATCCTGAGAAATCACTCCTCCATTCAAAGCTTAAAATATATTCTAATATATAATTCACTAATAAGCGGGAGGATATAGAAGACCTATAAGCCCAACAGTTGTCCAGAGAACCTCGTTAAATACCCAAAAAGGTAACAACATAAAGAACCTACCAACAGAAGATAGCACAGAAACTCTAAAGGCAGCTATGGTCATCAGCCTTACATTCTGTCTGGTGCCTCTTGCGTTAGGGGCTTAAATGCTCCAAACTTAATTACAAGAAAATGAAATAATTCCCATAGAACAGTGATGCCTCTGAGCTACATTAAACCTGAGCTACAACCAACAACCTGAGCTACATTAAAATTGCAGAAGGCAGGGCCTGAGCACTTCCTGGACCGAATACATGAAGAATGAAGAAAGTTATCAACAATACACACACACTAAGGACCCAGTTGGGGCCCAATGAAGAGGGTTTTTTAGAAAACCAACATATACACACTTCCTTGAGGTCACTGCGTTGGTGGAAGATGGAGGTCAGAGTGCTGGATGAGGATGGAATTTGGGGTTTTCCAAGTCCTTAGCTCCACGTACAGTAGGTTGGACATCACCAGTGTACCCATGTGATGCTTCATGCACGGTGCAGAGCTGTATACAAACACAGTCTTCTTTGGCTCTCCATGTAGACAGGAGGGTGTGATTGCACTACAAACTTCACAAAGGAGGAGGATAATCAAGGGGACAAAATTTTTCAGTCCACAGCCAGCTTAGCACAGGACATCTGTGAAAGAGAATCTTCAAAGCCCTGGCTGTGTGCCATTCCCATCCCTCTGTCCTTCACCCAAGCTGAATGTCTCTCATGTCCCTTCTTTCCCACCCTCAGTACCAGCCTCTCCCCAGAATGGATTGAGTGCACTTTCTGGGTTCAGACTGTCCCATTCCAGCCTTAATTGTCCAGTCTTGAGAAAATTCATCCAATCTCTGCAAGCCTTAGTTTCTTCACTGGCAAAATATGTGAGTCTACAGTAACAGCTAACACAGTTAACCTGCAGACGTACACACTCTGCGTCATGTTGCTCACTATCTCCTAGGGACTGCCTCATCCAAGTCCACCCCAACCACTTTACTAAGTGGATACTAGTGTTACGCTTCATGTACAAGTGAAGAAACAGACTCAGAAGTACAGCAACACTTTGAGAGTCACACTGGTGGTGAATCGATTTTGTCTGCTTGGAGAACCCAAACATTTCACTCCTGCATTATAGTGTTGCCAATAATGGCACTTCCTGTTCACATTATAAGGACTCAGTGATCTCCAGTGCAGTGCTCTATGTGTCACACATCAAGTGTTCAGCAAGTACACGTCATGGCTATTTTCCCCATGGGTCAGGACTCCTTTATATTTCACATTAGGTCATTGTGTTATTCCCATCCCAGAGTGCTCTAGACTTGGAACAACTCAAAAGATCACTTTGTGGCTGCCTGATTGAAATTCTTACAGCACTATTTTAGCCACGCCGTTCCCTTTCTCTACAATTATCAGTGGCTTTGCAGCCCACCACATTATGTTCAGATTCCCTAGTCTACTCCCTTATAAGGCACCAGAAAACTTTATTGTTGAAATACAGGCTCCAGCATCTCCTGCAAGTTCTAGTTCTATCTCTGCACCAATGAACTACTGGGTAAGCACTTGCCCTTTTTGAAGCTGTATTTCTTCCTCTATTAAATGGGTGTAATGATCACCACAGCATGCACTTGCTGTGAGAATAAGGTGAACTGATCTCCCCATGCATAGCTCCAACCATTTGAGTGTTCCTGTCCACATCTTCAGTCCTACAGAGCACATGGACACAGGCAGAAACCTAAGGGGATGTAAATTTAAGGTTTGGATCTAAGATTGCTCCCCCAAAAGCTCATGTGTTCAAAGTGGGGCTCTTAGAAGTGACTGGATCATGAAAAATCTAACTTAATCACCCCTTCACTCTCCAGCTCTTTCCCTCACTCTGATTCCTGGCTCCCCTGATGTAAGCAGCTTTGTTCACTCTGCCTGCCCTTCTGCCACGATGCTCCACCTCGACACAGGCCCACGGCAGTGGAACGAACCAGTCTCATACTGCAACCCCTGAAATTGAGAGCCTGTAAGTTGTTCATGTCAGTTGTGTCATCACAGAGACTCAAAGCACAGGGGATCCTCAAGCTATTTCGGAAATCGGTGCCCCCTGCCACTCCCACAAACCAACCCAAGCATTCTGAGCCCAAGGAATCTGCGTGAAGAGAAGGAACTGTCTATTCTACCATAATGAATCCACGCCTTGGAGAGAAACCATAACCGGGGCCCTCTGTGGCCCTCAGTTCATTCTGCGCTACTCTCATTGCTACCGGGATCTGAAATTTCACCTTTGAAGCCCACTGTGAACTGAGGACATTGCAGCTCTCTCTAGAGGGTAGGAGTGAAGGAGTATTACCAAAATGTAATTGCATCACAAAGCACCCAAGAGGCTCATATTTAGCTTTGGGTTTTTCAGATGTGATTTTATAGACTGACAAGAAGCAATGGGGAATTTGGCCACACTCCCAGGGCCTAGCACCAGATACACCAAATGCCCCTTTCTTTAAAGTTCCTGTCCTCCCTTCCCTGCTTCCTGCCTTGATGACAGAGGCTGTCTCTCTGGGGCACTTACCTCCTCCTGCCACCACTTGTACTTTGGGGATTGGACAGATCAGCCTCTGACCACCTCTGGCACTCAGTTTCCTTAGAATGTGCAGCCTAGGAGAGGAACAGATTTTCTACACCCACTTTGGTTCTGAAGTAAAAGCAGTTCTCTCCCCACACTCACTGCTCTGCAGAAGACAGAACAAACTGTTTCAAACAGAGTGAGGGAGGCAGGGAGTGTGACACTCTGAGTGTCTGCTCTCAACTCTGTGTCAGCTCTGCAACAAATGAGGTCTCATCTGATCAGGTCTAGAGGATTCAACGACCTCTTTCTAGAATGTTCCAGAGCCCCAAAGGTAACACCTGACTCCATGAGTGCCAAAGCTAATAGGGTATAATAACAAATTGCATTTCACTTAGCCATTTGCAAAGTTGTACACTTGTTTTCTCTTTGACTCTTGCCACTTGAGAAATAGGGCAAGTGACCCCCATGGGTGGCATTTCTCATAAAGACACAAGATAAGTGCTCAAGTGATTATCTGAAGATGCATACAGCCCATGATGATAACAGCTTGCTTATTATAGGATGCAACCAATGTTCCTTTGCACACATCAGTGGCTCCCATTCCTGGCTATACATTAGAATCACTTGGAGAGCTATTTTACAGCAACCTATGCTGGTGCGTCACATCAGTTCAACTGAGATGGAATCTCTGTGACCTGCTGCTCTGAATTGCAAAGCTGATTTATTTGTTTTTCTCTGTCTTATCTTAATGTCAGGATGAGTGTTGATATCTCAAGAGCTTGGCACAGTGTCTGACACTCAGAAAGGGGCCCCATAAATATTTGATGAGGAGACAGGTAAGCAAGAAGAGTACCCCCTAGGAGCACGAATGAATTGGTCTCTGTTGTCAACACTGCACCCATATCCACAGCATATTTTCCTGCTGCCTGACAAAGTGCGCACCAAAATAAAGACAACAACACAGGAAAACAGCACAGGTCAAGAGAGGCTCCTTGGGAATTTTCTCTCCTCTGCTGGAAGACTGCCTCGGTGAGTTCTGCTGTGCTTTCTCTTATTCTCAGAGGGTATCGACTGAACGTTCACATTTATTTTATTTCAGTTTCCATGAATGAGAGGAAGAATAAAGGCATCAAACTTGATAAGCTTGACAATTGAAATGAACGGCACTCTCACACTCTGTCCCTCTGTCCCTTTGGAAAAGCCTATTCCGTCATCTCCATCCTCTTCCCCCTCTACCCTCTGCATATCCATCCCCCTCATCAGTGTCACAATGGTCATCATCACAACCAATGTTCGCTGCACATATGCAATGTGTAGCACTATGTAGCACATAGTGGGAGGCATTACTAACTATATAAGTATGCTATATACTTAGAAATGGAGCCTCTGAGAACATAAATCATTCAAACTCATAGAAAAAGTACATAGTGCAGCCAAAATGCAAGATCAGGCCATATGAATCCAGAATCTGGGGACTTAGCTATCTCAAAACACTGCTTCCAATTACACAGGGAAAAAAGTGTGTGTGTGTGTGTGTGTGTGTGTGTGTGTGTGTGTGTGTGTGTGTGTGAATAGCTACCATTCAATCTCGCGAGGCATCCAACCAGCAAAGAAGATTCGCCACAATTAGGAAGCCAGTGTCAATGATTTCACATGCAATCATCCATCAATCCAAGAAGGACACTGAGATAAAAGAGAGAAGGACTAACACCCACATACCGTATTCTAAAAGTGTATCAGTTACATCAACTCATTAGCACAATATTCTACTCCAAAAGAGTCCCACTCATTGTACCACTTCATGATTTACATTCTACCCCCCATTTTATTCCTCTCAGGAAGGAAGTATCTCTTCCCACACTTACTATGGCTGAACAGTTCCACCCAACCTTAGAGGCAGCCATTGCTCCTTTGTCACACATGGGCGTATTTCTTTTCCTTTTCCGGTTGCAGCTGCCTGTTCTACCTGTACCTGTTCTGGAAGCCTGGAAGTTCCATCTCAAATCAAAAACAGTGCCTAGTATCTGCAGCTCCTTCCCGCTCCCACTCCCTCCCACCCACCCTCCACACTGCTAATGGAGCTTTTAGGATTAAAGTCCAGATTGGAGCATAGTGCTCAACCTGCACTCCACCCCTGGCTGAATTTTTTCAACAGCTGCCACCACCATTCAAATGAAAGACAAACACATGCCAGCCCCACATTAGTTGGGATCCAAGTGTTAGGGCCTTGGGATCTAAGGGATCCAATGCAATACCCGAGAGGGGCCGGTCACTCTGTAAGTACGCTGCTGATTAACTATTGGGTGAGCTAATCAAACCAAGAGATGGGTGCTTGACAAGAAGGCCAAAGACAAGCTTTGTGTTGGCCACACGTGTCAAAAAGACACACAGAGTCTTACCACAAGCAAGCTCCCTTGGTGGACCATTTCCTGATTGATATTCCAGCCCTTCACTCCGCTCCTTCTAGGAACAAATCTAGCTTTCTTTTAAAAATAACCCAGTGCCATCTTTCTCTCCTCCCTCTTCCATGTCTTTAAGTGAGAAATTTAAACTTTGCTCCTTTGTTAGCCTTACTGAGGTGTAATTAACAAATATAAGTATTTACTCAAGATGTACAATGTGTTTTGATGTATGTATACATTGTAAAGTGACCGCTATAACCAGTTTACTTAACCAATCTGTTGCCTCACATAGTTACCTTCTGTGTGAATGATGAAAATACTTAAGATCTACTCTTAGTAAATTTTAAGTATATAATACATTATAGTTAACTGCAGTCACTATACTGTACATTATGTCTCCAGAACTTACTCACCTTTAATTTCAAATTTGTCTGCAACCAACTTATTTCCCCTGCCACCCAGTATCTGAAAATCTCCATCTTACTCATATCTTGGAGTTCAATTTTTTTTACATATATATCTCACCTAATAAGCAAAATTCTGCAGTATAGTCTTTCTGTGCCTGGCTTATTATAATGCCTTTCAGGTTTATCACAACCTTTCAGGCTGTCAGAAATTGCAAGACTTCTTTCATTTGTAAGGCTAAAGCATATTATATTATATATATATATTGTGTTCATAGGTTGCATATCTACTATAGATTTAAATAACCAAAGATTGAAAATCATTTTTTAAAACTGCGTCTGTAGGGAAGTTGTGATACGTAGGGGAAGAACAAAAAGGGAAAAGAAAAAAATGTGAGAGAATGAAAAGATGAAAATAAAGTGTTTGTAGATGGGGAGGGGAGGAGGGGGTGAAGGGAGGGCAGAGGTAAGGGGAAAAAAATGAGAATCAAGACTTGCCATGTAAAGGTACATGATCCCAACAATGAATGTAACTGTACTGTATCCCTAAATGTACCAATAAACTCAATAAAAAAAAAAAAGCAAATAAAACTGCGTCTGTACTGAACATACACAGACATTTTTTCTGGTCCTTATTTCCCAAATAATACAGTACAATAACTATTTGCATTATGTTTACATTGCATTAAGTACTACAAGTAATCTAGAGATGATTTAAAGTTTATGGGAGGAATGCTCAACCATTTTATACAAAGGATTTTGAAGTCTGAAGGGGGGTCTTGGCAACGTCCTCCATGGATAACTGAGTGCAGCATTTTCAAGCTAGAGACTCTATTTCCTTTGGACATATGACTGGCTCATGTGAAGTCTCATCTGTAGTTTCGGGGCACTGCTGGGTTCTCAGTCCAGGGTGGCAAAAGTGTTCTGATTCAGAGACAAGGAGAGGATCATGAGGCTCAACTCTGAGTTTTATCCGGGCCTCTCAGGCTAGAGCGCAGGAGACAGGTATTTAATAAGATGACAACAAAGAAGGTCTGCAGGAATGGGTTGGAACAAGAACTGTAGCTACCTCGGGCCTCAACCTCATCCTGGCCTGGGCTCCTAATAGCTACGTGTAACTATCTAAACTTAAATGTAAAAGAGTAAGTAAAATTAAATCTCGGGTTTCCTACTCACACTGGGTATATTTTAAAAGCTCAACAGTCCTTGAAGTTTAAAAATGATGTGTCCATACCCCTACCGACCTCTCTCCTAAAGGTGTCAATTCCTTGTTCTGGGACAGAGTCACAAGTTTTATTTAATTTCCTGGGTGAGTCTAACAGGCAATGAGGGTTCAAAATGCAAGAATAAGTCCTCAGAATCCCATCCCCACTGAGACTCAGCCCACCGGGGAACTGCACTGCCTTCCAGGTTTGCAGGCTCCCCCACGCACCTACTGGGTGATACTCTCCTCCGAGCACCCCCAGATTATGTATTCTTCCCAGAATATGCTGGTGAACGAGAAGATTTAGGTACCACTAAGCCCAGTTTCCCTATTTTCCTAGGAAAGGAAAGTGAGACTCCAGAGCTTTAGGTAACACGCTCCAAGTCCAAATCAGTGGCACAGAACACACGTGGACTCTGCCTTTGAATTTGCTCTCTGTTTTGCCATACACCACGGTGTCACCACATGTGAAGGATTTAATACAGAGCGTCCACAAGGAGCAGAGTGGTTGCAGGAGGAGCATGACCTTTGCTGATAGGCTATTTCCTAGCACAAGTGAGTCATTGCACCACAGCCTTGTTTTCCCATCTGAATACTTGGAGTGAGAACAGTCCCACCAGCAAGGGGTGCTGTGCCTGTTTAAAAACCTGGCACGCACTGATCAGTTGGCATGTGGGAATGGCTCAGCCAAATGGGGTTGGGGTTCACTGCCATGATTATGACAGCCTCTACCGTCAGGTCCTGGATTCACAGCCATCATGAACTTCTCAGCAACTCCACTTCCTACCTGTTCCTCCCCTTCTGTATTTGCAGCACCTTGGACTTTTTAGCCCATTCCTTTCCAGGCTAAGAATGCTGGAGGAGAGAGCACCATTGCCTTTCTGAGTCCAGCTTAGCCCTGGGCCGTGTAGATCAACACTTCAGGGATGAACCTGGCCTCAGCATTCTTAGTCTGCCAAGCTGCCAGTGATCAGGAAGGGGTCGCGGCACTTTCTATGTCTAAGCAGACCTGCCAGACCTTCGGCTCTAGGAAGGTGCATTCACCTATGGGTGGCCTTTCATTCATTCAACAAATCTAGAGAACTCTGGCTCTCTGCCAGTTATCATTCCAGGATAGGGAATCTAGGAAGGAAGCTCCCAAAGGGGAGGCCCTGCTTTTACAATTTACATTATTGCAGGAAAAGATAGACAAGGAAGAAGGAGACCAGACAGAATAATGTCATGGAAATCAAGTGGTGTCACAGTTCAGAGGAGGAGTGAGTGAGAGGCATGCCACACTGGGCATCTCATCTATACTTTGGAGTGGCCCAAAAGAAGACCAAGCAGAATAAGCTCAGTAAGGCTTAGGGGTAGGTGGGATGGAGAGACCATACCAGCAGAAAGGGAAGCATGTAGAGCACAATGGAAGGAAAAGGGTTGGCAAGATCCGTGAATGAAGGGAAGGTCAGAGCAGCTTGTGGGAAGGAGTAGCCTGGGATGACAGAGAACAGGAAGAAGAGGCCACCTTACACAGTGTGTGCCCTGCTGATAACTGGTAAGGGGTCTGGGTGGAATCCCGAGGTCAATTTCATTCCAGTCAACTCCTCTAACAAATGTACTATCAGTGTCTACCAGCAGGAAAACTGGAAGGAGAACTAGAACTCCATCCCTGCTCTTTCTTCTAGAATTCTGACCTATGCTGACAGGCTTGGCAAGCCTACACCGAAGCTGCAGGAAAACACACAGCTGCCTGCTCCCCGATTAAGCCAACCGTAACCTTGACCTCCTCTGCTGTGGCTTGAATGCCCCCATCTTCCTAGGAATCCAGGCCTTTCTTCAGTTCATCATCTAGAGCCAAGCTCTCACTCTAGCTATCCTGTAATACTGGGGGGAAGAATCCATACACATGTGGACAGACAGATGCATTCCTGACTTATGCTGAAACTCCTTTAGGACCGTCCAGTACACTGGATGCTCGTCAGAACCACAGTGCCATTGATCTTGGTCCAAGCCTTGCTCTCCAGGTCATTAGCAGAGCTGGCTGAGGAAAGATACCTGCTGAGATGCAGCCCTTATTTCTGTGCAAGGATGTAGCAAAGGCTGCCTTCACCTGGTGCTCTGTCACCCTGCAGGTGAGGGTCCCAAATGGCACCACTAACCATTACAAATGGTCTGAGGCTAGGTCTAACGACTCTCACATAGAAGGCCTGGCTCCCCATAAGACTGGGAGAAATTCTACCTGGCCAGATGCCACTTGGCCTGGTCTCTGAAGAGCTAACAAACCTGAGTCAGGGGAGTCCCTCTATTTTCCAGTTCCAGCTGTGAGAGGCCATGTCAGATCCCATTCTCGAGGAAGCATGAGCCTCCCTGGGCTACATGGTGGACATCTGTCCTTCTGACCACCGTTCATTCACTCTTCCTCTACTGATAACAGTGAATTTCCTTAGGGGACCATCATTTCCCTCTCTAGGTCAAGTCATTTGGCTCATCCAGTCTCTACAGTGACTGCCCATCATTAATTCAAGGGAAAAACATCTCCTACTCTGGTCCAATCAAAGTGACTCCTGGGATTTGTGTATGAAGGGACTAGGAAAGGCAGTTTCTTTTACTGCTAGATTTGAGTCTGAATTTCTAGAATTTCTGGCAGCCATCTGACCACCCTACACCATCCTGAGAGGAAAACCATCACACCCAAAGAGAGAGCTGAGAGATGGAGAGTTATCCTTGCTGAACGCCTTGTTCAAGCCACACCTGAAGTCAACACACACATTATCAATTAATCACCTCATTTTGCTTAAGCCAATTTGAAAGATCTTTTCTGTAACAACCAAAGATTTTTGATGCCCCTTTTTCTGGGAGGAAAAAAAATGGAGATTAATGTACCATGTTACTCACCCATCCTTCTGAACTCAGATCAGAAGAATTCAAACCAGAGTGGTGCATTTCCCTCCACCACCCTTCTCAGCACTCATCCGTGCCTCAACCCTAGAGGCATCTGTCCGTCTCTACTCATCTCTCTCTTCCCTGAATGATCTCTTCATTCTGCCTTCACAGGGGGTTGTCTTGCTTTTTTCTGTAACGTGCTACTGAGATTGGTTTCCTCACAGAGTCTGACAGTCACAGCTGCCATGACCCAGACTCCAGACATGACAAGTTGCCACCAATAATAATGGGTTGTCATTAAGCTGCTGCAGTGAGAAGAAAAAGCATACAGGTCACACTCATGAAGATTCCATCTCTGGCTGTTATACATAGGAATAAACTGAAGGAGGCAGCTTTATTCTGGGGGAAAAGAGGGAGTCTGGTGCTTCCCTTTAAATCCCACTAGGAGCAGCTCTAGGTAAATCAGAGTCAAGAATGTCATCTTCAGGGCCAGGGATTTAGCTCAGTGGTTCTGCCACCTGCCTCACAAGTGCAAGGACCCTAGTTCGATCCCTGGGACCAAAAAAAAAAGTCATCTTCAAAAATGACCCATTCTTGGAAAATGTCTACAAGCACCTGGTAAGCCCAGCCTCCAGGGGAAATCACTGCTCTCTTGTGCACCTGTGGTCACCTTACTAAGGGACAGACACTGGCACGGGTAGAGAATGAGTCCAAGTCTTGGTCTTAGTGACTGTAGGCAAAAATCCTTTAGTATATCCGGAGCTCAATTTTCTCATTTTTAAAATGGAGGGAATTTTAGTTCCTACTTTCAAGAGGTTGTTGTGATGAAGATAATTCATGTTTTGCTCTTAGCACACACAGAGATCACTAAGATTGCTATGATTGCTGTGGCTGTTGTCATCATAAAAGAATCAACTACACTGATCACAAGAGAGAAAAAAAACAACAAAACACCACAACCCATCAGCACAGCACTAATGCAAGTACAAACAGTTCCCTCGTGGCTCTTTCCCATGTGTCCTAAATGTCACATCTGTGCCGGCACCACTGCAGAGGAGTTCCTGTCATGTGCCAGGTGCCAGGATAAAAGCAGCGGAAGACACGCTGGCGTTAAAACTTAAAGTGCTAAACTGAAAGTCCTGCTTCCTAGCAACCCCCGGTGTCTTGGGCAAACGGGGATGACCTACCCATCAGAGCAGGGCAACTGATGCTCACATCCATCTTCAGGGAAGGTGTTCTGCTCCAGGGAAGGAAGTGGAGATAGTTGCCTCTCAGTCTTTAAAGAGCACGGCAATCACCTGTGGCTACCGTTAAAATGCACATTCAGGGGTTGGGACACTGCTACCAGTGAAGCAGAACTTAGCCATATCACGGCAGGGAAGAGGGGGGTGTGACAAAATGGCCGCCTGACACCCTCGCCGCCATCTTTCCTTCAGGCCTCCCCGACTGAGACAGCCATGTGTCACAGCCTGTCGGTCTCTACCATCTCACCCAACAAAGCACCTTTGGAGAGAAGCTGTGAGTCAGAACCCACTGTGTGGGAGAAAAGCAATAACAGCCACCCTGGGGTGAGAACCTCACTCCTGGGAGAGAACAAGAGCCCCTGAGGATCAAGAAGCATGTGGACAGGTGGCTGACAGGCAGCCCCTAGGCAGCTGCCGTGAGAATCACGAGCCCCCAGCAAACACACCTGCCCTTCTTGCTGGTGGCCAGGATGCTGCCAAACTCAAGCAAGTCTTCAGTCTCTGTTTTCTCACCTACAGGAAGGACAGGGTTCTCTATTTGCCTGGAAGAGTGCAGGGTCATCTGTGACAAGGCAATGACCCAGAGCTCCAGGAACTGCTAAGTGGGGACCAGCACCTGAGCCCACATGGAAATAGCCAGAGTGCTATGTCCTCTCTCCTCTCCACTGATGCAGCTGAATACAGTGTCTAGACAGCTACTGTTGATCTCATCTTCAAGTATTTTAAGTGCCTATTTCAATACACCTGTCTCTGTGCAACCTTTCTGCAATAACACCCAGCCGGGCTCCCGCTACACGGGACAGCTCAGAACATGTGTACTGAAGGCATAAGTACATGGATAGAGGGAGGAAGAACAGGAGGAAGGAAGATGTGTCCGTGGGTGGGTGGGTGGATGGATGGATGGAGAGTGAACGAAGCTGTGGCTTGTGAGAAAGTAAGGCGTGAATAGATAAAACAAAGAGAATGACAGAGCTGGGGCACATCATGGAGTTCAGAGCGGAGCTATAAATGAGAGCCGAAAGCCGCGGGGACTGGGGTGTGAGAGGAGGAAGCACAGGGACAATACTGAGGGCAGCGTGGGAGTCCCTTGCTACCCAAATCATCCAATCTGAAGGTGGAAATGAATCCGTCACGTGGAGGGGCTGGGCCGATGTCCTCGTTGCCTGAATTCTTGCCACTGGTCCTCAGGGCCACAGGCCGCAAACGCATTCAGGCTGAGTGTGCTCCGTCTTTAGCCATGTGCCGTGGGCGTGGACCCAGGGCACTGCGGATCCAGGGGCGAATCGTCTGCCTTCCTCATCCTCAACTCAACTCACCCTCAAGCGCAGCCCTCTTCTCTGCTCTTCCCCTCCACTACAGAGCTTCAGCCAAGCAGCCAGGCGAACAAGGCTCCAGAGCATGTGGTCACATTTATGTAACACTCCCAGAACAGGCAAACCCATAGAAACAGAGAGCACATTCCTGATTCCCAAGGGCTGGGGCACAGGGAATGGGGAGATGCTGCTCATGGATACAGGGTTTCCATTTAGGGCGATCAAAAAGCTCCACAGCTACAAAGTGGTGGCACTTGGGTAACAATGTGAATGTATTTAACGCCACTGAATTGGATTCTTTTAAATTGCTAAAACAATAAATTACATATTATGTGTATTTTCCCACAATAGAAAAAAATAGCAAGACAGAAAAAGCAAGCAGGAATTGCAGCCAAGAGGGAGGCTCCTCCCGGGAGGGCTCGTTCCTACCGCAGGTGTAAAGGGGCCTCAGGGAGACCTTGAACCTCACGGTCACCTAAGGCACTGACACAGACAGAAGGAAGAAGCTCTGCCGGCCAGGGAGGGAGGAGGCTGCCATTCACCAGCTGGTACCCAAGACCCCACACCTCACTGTTCCTCCCAGGCGTCTGAAGCCCCCAAGAAGCTCTGCAGCCATCACTCTCACCCCTGACCTCACAGAACCCACAAGTGAGTGGGCCGTGGCAACAGCCTCCTGTCCACGGGCTGTAACTCCAGTCTCCAGGGGGAGGCACACAGTTTCCGGGATGCGGCACACCTGGGTCCAAATCCAGCTTCGCCACACTCTACCCCTCCGGCCTGAAGAAAGGGCCTCACCCTGGTGAAGCCTCCACTTCCTTGCCTGTAAAGCCATCACCACAAATCTCACAGATTAAATGAACTCATGTACAGGAGCTGTTATCTACAAATGAGTTGTTAAAGTGCACACCAGCCACTTTCCCCACATTATTTCATTTACTCTTAGTGCCACCCCGGAAGCAGGCAGTGCTGACGTAGAAATAAATTCATTTGAACCTTGTGACATTCCAGAGCCCCTGTTCACTCTTCACCCCTAGAAATCCACACCCTGCCCTATCAATACTTTATCTGTTTGGCCCCCTTCCTTGTCCAGACGGTGGCCGGACATTTGCCCACATTCAAGACCACCTGAAAATCCTCCTCCCCAGGCCCACTACTGGCCATCACTTCTTTCTCTAACATAAATACAGCTACTGCAGAAAAAGTGAGCCCTGTGACGCCAGGAGACTTAGCAACCTTTTGCTTGAGCATAATATCCTGCTTTCTAATTACTTCCTCGCTGAAGCTAAAAAAATCATGGATGTTCCTGTAACTTATACAGACACAGGTGATTTATGAACATTAGCTTTCCTCATCTCTGCTACCCTTGGAGACCAGCAGACTAAACAGAGAATACCATCAGCCCCTTTAACAGAGCAACACGAAATTGTCATGTGCATATTTGTATGTGTGCTCATGCGTGCATACAAAAAAAAACATTAAGATTTGTCCCGTCCAGCGAGTGCCAGCCCAACTTGCCTAGCTAGACCCATCTGAAGCTCAAAGGAGGACCGACTAGTTGTGACCAGACTTTGCCATCGCAATTGACCTCCGAGTTACAAGAGGATTTAGGAACATAAACGAGAAGTGGAGAGGGAGAGATTTCAACAGAAAAATGGATGGTTTGAGTGTTTTTCTGAGAAGTGACATAAAAAAGGGAAATTGGATGTCAGCCTCTGAAAAGGGTTCCAAATTACTACATGAAAGAAGAAGAACACAATCGGTGATACTCTGTTTGCCTTTGCACTCAGCCCCAGGGCCTCCCCCGGTCATCAGAACACTCAGAGTCGGGGCCGGGCAGAAGCCCTGGGCAGCTGATGTGCCCATCCACCCTGGCTTGCCTTGTCTTCTCCAGTGTGGCTGAGATCAGAGGACTCGGGGGCCACCCACTGACCTCCTAGGCCCAGCAGTGCCCTTCAGCCTTCAGTGTTGCAGACTGGCCTCGAAGCTACGACTCTGGGAAGTCAGCAGGCAGCTCTCTTTCTCTCCATTCTACACAGGAGTGGCTGAAGACCAGAGGCTGGAGGGTGGGGGTAACTGCCCTCCGAGACCCAGCCAAGGTGGGAGCACAGAGCTCACCCTGCCCGCAGCTTCATCCAGTAGTGCTGAGAAACCTGGCTAAAGAAGGCTAAGAAGCCACAGGAACCCAGAGGCAGGGGACACCCACAAACCCACAGAAGGAAGGCGAAGTTCAGAGCCAGAGAGCCCTGAGTTGCCTCCGAATGGAGGAAGCCAGACACAGGCTGCAAAGTTCTGCCGATAGTGCGTCACACGGAAAACGGTGTGCAGAGCCACAGGGGTATGAGGTGGAGGTGTGCACTGGAAATGGGGCCCAGTGGATGCAAGGGAAGCACAGCAAAATGTAAAGGCTGGGGAAGCCAGGGGCTGAGGGAAGCAGGCAGGGCTCAAATCAACGCCTGTCTGGCTCGTGACGTAAAGCACCCCTCATCTTTACGCCCCATAGAATCCATATTGCTTCCTTACTGTGCTTATTATTTCTGGTCTGGCTCTTAGGTTCCTTATCCAGGGAATCCAGGCTTGGTGAGGCCTGGGATATTGTTGTTTGTTCACTGAGAAATCCCAAGTGTATAATAGAGCCAGCCACGGAGCAGAGCTTGGCGCTTACATTTGAGGAGTTGAATTGGAGACATTCGAGTTGGTGCCCAAAGTTGGGGGGACAAAGTCAGGCGAGAAGAAAGGGAGACAGGGAGAGAGGGAGGAGGGTAGAAAATGGAGGCGTGAGGGAGGAGAGAGAGGGAGGAACAGAATGAAGGAAAGAGGGGTGCTAAGGTTTTCTGGGGTCCACAAGAAGAAGCTGTGGAGGGACATGAAGTAGACTTGGCCGCCTGGACTGACATCTGCCCTCTGGAAAGGCGGCTCTGGCACCAGTGTGGAGAATGGCTGGGGATGGGGGACGGGCAAAGGAAGGAAGAGCCAGGAAAGAAGCCACCAAAGCATCCCAGGCGCCAGGGAGACTTGCATGGCATAGAATCGTGGCGGTACCCACGAGGAAGAGAAGAAGGGTTCAAGAGGTGTTTGAGAGGCCAGTTCAGCTGGCCTTGGCACCCAGTGGAAGGTCGGCTGGGCATTGGGTGTGGAAGAGAGCAAGAACCTGAGGAGGACGAAGAGATGAAAGAAGGTGTCACTTATGAGAGTGGAGAACAAGGTAGGGCCTTACTTTCTTCCTCTGTATTATAACCTGGCACTGAACTCCATATCGAACATAGAGCACGAGCTCGGCAAAGGTTCAGTGAGTTAATGAGTGAACAAGGGCAGGGGAGAAAGTATAAGGAGGGCATATTCAAGAGCTTTCCCTTTACTGGTACACAATACCTCACAACTACAACGTAAAGGAGAGGCTTATTTTGGCTCACAGTTTGAGGTTTGAGGCCATGGCTTCCTGGCTTCAGGGTAAGAATACTATGGTGAAAAGGCCTGGCAGAAGAAAACCTCTCACCTCATGGGAGCCAGGAAGTAGAGAAAGAAAGGAGTGGCTGAGGACAGAGATGCAGCTTCTAAAGGCCCACCTCCAGGGACCTGCCAGTTCCAACCAGGAACCACCTCCTCCCAGCACATTTAGCTGATGAGTAGTACATTGCCATCAATGCACTGACAAATGTCACGCCCCCATGTTCCACTCACCTTCCAAAAGCCCCACCTCCGAACACAGGAGTCTTTGGGGGACCTTCTAGATCTAAGCCACAACACAGGGAAAGAGAAAATACACACAGAATTTAGGGGAGAGCTGAGTGCTTGTGAGGCCTCCACGCAGGGAGCCAGGCAGGGAGCGGGACATGCAAGTCACAGACCGGGAAAGAAGCTGGTCTGGAGTTTGGGATTTAGGACTTCTCATCTGCAGGGGGTGGCTGGTCACTGTGAGTGTGGGACTAGAAAGGTCTCGCGAGCTTGGAGGAACAATGCGCTGAAAGAAAGAATGCATAGGAAGAGGCACCGAGAAATGCAGAAGGCAGGGGAGTATCAGGACTTCGGGAGGGTGGAAGGTAGCTGGTACTTAGGAAGGCAAAGGCAAAGACTGCTGCAAGATACAGGGGGAGGGCGCTGCAGGCTTCAGTGCAAGGGGAAGGGGAGGAAGCCACGCCCCCAAGGGATGTGAAAGAGTGAAAGAAGACCGCGGAGGGAGGCTGGTACCTCTGAACCACGCCACTTATCTTCTCAAAGAAACTAATGCCCCAAACACACGATGTCCTAAAATCACCCTGGACACACTAATGGCAGATGAAGTGCACACCTTTCCTCTTTGTTTAATTCCGACATGCATGCTCGCATGATCCCTCCAGGGCCGAGGTTCACCCTGGACAGCCCAGCTTCTTTGCAGAGAAAGCGTAAGACCCCACTGTGAATGAATCCCACCAGAACAGAGAGAAAGCCAAGGTGGGCTTGGCACACAGCGGTAAGATGGGGACGACCGGCAGCCTCGTGACGCTCTCTGGAGTCGGGGTGGCTGCTCCTCCCAGCTTACACTCTGCGTTTTCTCCCGCTGGTGTCTCCTCCAGGGTCTGGTCCAGAGCCCTCGGGATCGATCAGCACAGGGAACAGAACTTGCTAAGAACCTGTCTCCGTGTGTGATGGGGGAGTGGGGAGGGCCCCTCGAACACTCAGCTCACTGAGAGCTGCAAGGTGCCACGGTTCCAAGGCTCACACAAGACGGTGACTAGACCGCCCCTGGCAGAGAACCTCAGGGTCCTCCGTCTTCTTAACCCTTCACAAGCGAAACTTTCAGGCCACAAATGAGATGTGCAACAATATCACCAGCTCAAAAGAAAAGTTAGGATTTTGATGATCCCTCTTCCTCTAAATGAAGCTATCTATCCAGTGCTCAAATGGACTCAATACTCAGAGGAAAAATGAATCAGTCACAAGAGTGAGGTTGTGTGCTGACATCTGGAATCCAGTGACAATCGCAGCTCTCCTCTCTCCAGGCCAACGTCCTGTTTGTTCACTGCACCAAGGAACGACAAGTTTGAAATGAGTGGTGTGTTGCTGGCTCCAGGGTTATTAGGCAAATTGTGACTGGTCCTGTGGCTTCCCTTCCCCAAGTCCGTGACATACTTGTTCTGCGGGCCATCTGGTTGAGGTTTGGTGTCATCCCTGTACACACTCAGGAAACCCTTGCAGCCTATACTGCCTCAGTCCAGGTGAGGGTTTCACCTTCTCAACAGCGTGAACTCACCTCCACCTCAGAGCCAACCATGCAGTGTCAAACAGGCAGACTACTACCTGGAGATGCCAGTAAAGCCTGGGCCCTGCTTCTACAGAAATCAGTTTCAAGCCACATCCATACCTTTTCTTTTTCCCGTCCAGCTGCAATGGCCCATCAGTCTGCTTGTGTTCACCACAGGGCCTTTGCTCATACTCTTCCATGTTCTTTGGAATGTTCCTTCAGCCTAGCTCCTGATTTTCATCTCATTGCTAAATCACCCATTTCTAAAACTGTCTTCCATAACATCCTGGATTAGGCAACTGTCCTTCTTTCTGTGGTCCTCCTTGTATTTTCATAGCACCTAAGGTAGTTATTAAGGAACATTTATTTGTAAGCCTTTTTCATGAGTGTGTGTGTCCCACACTAAAACAAATGCTCCATCAAAAAGAGGGCTGTGTGGTGCCCCATTTTTTTTTTAAGACTGAGTGTTGCTAAGGTACTGAGTTGCTCAGGCTCGGCTTCAACTTGTGATCCTCCTGCCTCAGCCTCCCATTAAAGGTATGTGCCAGCATACTCAAGATATTAGCTTGTCTTGAATGAAGTTGGGAGTCTTGTCTGAGTGTATTGGGGTGAGTGAAGCTCCTCAGAGGACAACCACATTAGGGGAGACATTACTCGACACCATCTGCCTACCTCTAAGTTTGAAGTTAGAAGTTTCAGCCAGGAAACTGTGAGGCTGTGTGATCTTTGGGTGGAACTGCCCAGAGGCTGGCACATTCTGCTGACCAAGTTCTGCTTGCTACCATCATGCCTCCACCCCTTACAGTTGTTTGCATTATCTTGGGAGGTTTGGTTGCTCTAACTCCTGATCAAGCTACAAAACTGAGCCAGCTATGGTGGGGCACCCCTGTAATCCCAGAACTGCGGGAGAATGCAGCAGGAGGATCACAAGTTCAAGCCTGGCCTAGGGAAATCTGTGACTTAGCAAGACCCTATGGGAAGGGTGGAGGGGGTGAAGGGAGGGCTGGGGAATGGGGAAAAAATAAGAAGTAAGTTTGTTGTGGAAAGGTACAGGATCCCAATGATGAATGTAACTGTACTGTATACCTAAAATGTACCAATAAACTTAATTTTTATAAAAGGGGGCTGGGGAATATAGCTCAGTGCTAATTCCCTGGGCTCAATACCCAGGACTGCCGGACAGGGGGTGTGGGGGATGCAAAACTCTTCCCATGGGCTCGACAGTGCTGCTACCAGGGGAGAATGGAGATTTATGCCCAGTAGTTCAAGTGCAACAGACCAAGAGTAGTCGACACCAAAGTGAGTTGTTTGAAAATAGCCCCTTTTCTTATATGCTTGGTTATTTAATAAAAGGGGGCTGGGGAATGCAGCTCAGTGCTAATTCCCTGGGCTCAATACCCAGGACTGCCGGACAGGGGGTGTGGGGGATGCAAAACTCTTCCCATGGGCTCGACAGTGCTGCTACCAGGGGAGAATGGAGATTTATGCCCAGTAGTTCAAGTGCAACAGACCAAGAGTAGTCGACACCAAAGTGAGTTGTTTGAAAATAGCCCCTTTTCTTATATGCTTGGTTATTTGTCATTTTTTTTTCTTCTTGTTTTGTGCTTGAAGAAATTTCAAACTTCTGCTAATAAGCAACACAACAATCACATTTAAAGGAGAAGTGAATAGAAATCAGGCTCTTGAAGGTTCCGCGAAAGTCCTAATTCTACCATATATGAACCACCTCTCTTGGGAAAGTCACTTCCTCTCACAGATGCTCACAGCGCGTTAGCTTCTTCCTGAGAAGGACAAATAGTACAATCCTTCCCAAACACTAGAACTACAAGAAGAAGCAGATGTCGTGTGTCACCGCACCACGTCTTTCTTTAATTAATTCACTTATTTCTCCTACTCTTTACCCATCTCTGCTCCAGGGCCTATGTAAAGGCTGGGAACCCAGTGGTGGCAAAAAGCAGCCATACATCTTGTGCCCACAGAACTTATGGCATGCATGGGGGAGACAAGCATTAATCACATAGCCACACAGATGTAAAATTGCTACTGATACTTTCACTTTGCAGGGAGATTGTACTTTAGGAACCTACAATTGGATAGACTGAATTACCCAGATGGTCAGAGACTTCCCTGAAGAAGGGCATACTGGGGCAGGAGTTATGTAGGCAAAGAGGAGAGGAAAGGGTTCTTCTTGTGAAACAGGAGCTTCATATGCAAAGGCCCTGTGGCAAGAAGCAAGTGTGATGGTCTGAAAGGAAGCCACTGAGGCAAGGTAGGAGAGACCAGTTTTCTGCTTATAAAACAAGGTTTTATTCCTTTACACCAGAGAAAAGGCCATTACTTTTCTCTCACCTCTCAGTTGCCTAGGAATCTTTTCACAGTTTCTAATCCCTTTCGATAATTCTCTGGCTGCTAATCAGAGAAAAGGTGCTAATTACCTTATTAGCATGCCTGCTTTTCTGTGATCTCAAAATGCTCCAAACTTCCTCTCCCCTGGGAATACTCTTGCCTGTCACTCTGGCCCTGTGACAGAGTGCCTCAGGCCTGTTCTTAGCTAGGACTCGAGGACCTACCTGGTGCCAGACCGTAGTTTTGCTCAGGGAAGATGAGGAAAGGGAGCTGCCCGGGGTCAGCACAGAAAGGGTGCATCTGGGACCCAAGTACCACATTGCTTTCCTTGCAGAGCCGGCCTGCCCCTCACCCTTTCCCCAGGCTAGAAGCAACCAGGGCTTCACTTCACAAAGCACCTTGGCAGTCAGGTCCAGAGATAATAGCATCCATTAAGGAATTCTCTCTTTTAATGCTTTTCCTTATGAAAACTCCATCACTTCAAAGGACTTTATCAAGGCCAAGACCACAGTCCACTGCTGCCTTCAGCACACTCTGGGAAATGAAGCAAACACAGAATCTGAGTAGCTGTTTCCTAGAGAGGGGGATTTCGGAAATGGTGCCTTCCAGACCCCCAGAAGCAACAGGCATCAGTGGCACAAAGAGCCCTCAAAGGACAGGTGTCTTGTTTTCCCTATGTGCAGTGCACACTCATGGTCTGTGCTCTCACGCCAGGAAGCAAGCGGGGGTGCACTGCATGAGGAGCCCAGCTGTGCCATCTCCAGGCTGGCTGGCTGAGGGCAAGTTGCTTAGCCTCTCTGAACCCAGTTTCTTCCTCCATAAACAGAGAGAGAGTAACTGTATCTTCTGCGTGAGAAACTGAGGATTAGCTAGCAATGGGTGGCAATGGCATGCGACAAACTCCCACTTTCTTCAGTCCCCACTCTAACTGCAAGGTCTGTCATTAGTCCACCCTGAACTTAATACCAGCCCATCCTCCTGGAATGCCGGCTCAGCACAGGCCACGACCCACTGACTGATCAGGGCAATGTCAGATCTCTAAACCCATCCCTGTCGGCAAAAAGTCTGTGATTTCCTGAACATCCACTGACTACCCTGCGCCCTTAACAACGATCACACACACGCGCACGCATGCGCACGCGCGCAGACGCAGACGGGCCCCCAGGCATACAAGTGTGGCCACTTCCACGACTCCGCCCATTGATTCTACCGTACAGAAGGCCTGAAGAGGAGCTCAGGAATCTGTATTTCGAAGATAAGAGTCTGAAGCCCGTGGCCCTCACGGTGGCCCCGGGACAGACCCAGAGAATGGAGGCAACTTGCCAAAGGGACCGTGAGCTGGCGAGAAGGTTCACTCTGTGCTACATCTCAGCTGTGCGTGTCAGCCTTCGGACCAGCATTCCAGATACTGGGAAGGGGCACAAAGCAAAGCCTGCGCGGCGTCCTACCTCCAGCTCCCCCGAGCCACATACCGTAAATGCTAACTACACACAAAAGCATTGACTGCCCGGACGGACTCTTAAGTCCGTAGCAGCGCACGCTCGCTCCCTGCTGCCTCCCCGTGCCAGGCCTCCAGGAGGTGTTCAATAAATATTTGTGGGTTGGATAAATGAGTGCATGCAAATAGAGGAGGTGGGATGGAAAAGGCACAAAACGAGCAGAATGGGTGCTAATTTATGTTACTACAGACAAATGTTCAGCTTCTGCCCCATCACACAAATTTCTCCAATCATTTTTTTCCCTCCAGACACTGAAAAACTGCTAGAAGCCCCTGAGCAGGTGTGCTCTGTCTCGACACTTCCCCATAATACTTACTTCCGCTCACGTGTTTGGTTTTGAGACTCACAGGGACAGGTAACCACGTGGACCAGAGGATTAGGCTGGAGTAGCGTTTACCTGCCACCCTGAAAGTGGCCCCAGATCACTCCCGTGGCTCTTGAAAACATCTCCCACTTCCTAAGAGATAAAGCGATGAACATTATCTTCCTACATCTGAGCTGTCCCCATCTTTCACTCCTGAATCAAATTACTGACTCTGCATCTCCTCTCGTCTCCGTTCCTCTTCCCCTGCATGCCTCCCCACCTGTAAGAGTTCATAACGGGCTTGCAGGGTCTACCCAGGTATGAAAATCAAATTCCGGCCCTCTGAATCCCTTCGACGCTTTTGCAGAGTAAGACTTGTCAGTATTTGAATGTACGACCCAAGCTCCCTGTGAGAGGTCTGTCTGAACGTCTCACCTGGATGATGTATTCCTGAACTCCCTGCTTCAATTTGCTACACAGGATTTCTGCTCCACTAAAGCAAGGAACCCCAGAAATCTGTGGCGAGCTGCTGGGAGCATTCTTATAGTGTTCTGCTTTTTACTAATTATAAGAAAGTAGCACATGGCAACGCTTCGTTAAAGGCACATGATCCAGCAACGTCAGGGACCTAAGGTGAAAAAAGTGCATGTGACTTTTTCTGGGTCGGCCATGCGGAGGCCACTGCTGCCTTCAGGTAGCTCAGGTAGGAGACAGCAGACCTTAGTAGCAAAGAATACACATAGGAGAGGCTGGATAAATGGTGTCCGTGGTGGACATTTATAGACATCTGTTGAATGAAATGGATTCCAGTCGTTGAGTTTATAGAAACAGGAAAAAATTACACCAAAAAGATGATACAATTTTGCCTGTATACTGTGATCGTAACTATATTAAACAAAGAAATCGCAAATACAACACAGAAAATAATATAAAAAAGGTAATACACCTAAAAATATGAACAGTACCAGTCCTCGGATGGTAGCACATGGTTGCCCTTGTGTTTTCTCATGCTTTTCTGTATTTCTCAAATTTTCTACAAAGAACTTGGGCTCCTTTGTTAGGGAAAAATCAATTAACTTTAAGAATAGGGCCAAGACAGCCTGGGCATGTAAGAATAACACATGCTTTAGCGTTAACTAGACCTCCTGCCCCTTATTAAATGTATCATCTGGGTAACATCCTTGGTCTTCATTTCTCAATCTACAGGCCAGAACCAACAATACTTACCATTCAAGTGAGCTATGGTTGTTTTCACTTACATGAGGTAACACATGTAAACTGCTCAGCACTGCAGTGCCTGGTATACAGTAAGATTGTTTTACAAGCACTTGGTTTTGTACTTAGTTATTGAATGGCCCTTCATTAAGCTGTGACAATGTACCAGGAACTGCTATCACCAACGCTGTGGGACATTACTAGACAGAGATGCTTGACACTGTTCAGTCCAATGGAAGTCACCTTGTCCAGACTGGGAATTCATCTGAGGATACGGAGTTACTGACAGAATGCAGAAGTAAAGAATCTGTATAACAGCTAAAATCATGGATGAACTTCAAAAGCAGTGTATGAAAGCAAAGCCAAGATCCATGAAAGCATCCACTCCGAACACAACAGAACGGAAATTTCATAGGAAGTTCATGAACACATGAGCTAATCCTTGGGAAGTGAACTCAGAGCACTAGTTGTGTTGGAAAGGGAACCTTTAAATGTTCCCCTTCTTGATCCAGGTGGTAGTCATGGGACCGTGCACTTGTGGTTCATGCCTTAGCATATGTGAGATTTATAGCTTCATAAAGCATTCTTGAAACATAAATAGAAGGTTTTCAGACAATTCCTGCAGATTTACTAACACTCAGTCTAAATATGTACATTTACAGAGAACATACTATTTAAAGTCATCCATTGAACGGATATTTACTCTTACATCAGTCAGTTTTCTGTTCCTGAAGGAAAATATCTGACATACACAACTGAAAGGAGAAAAGGTTTGTTTTGGCTCAAAAAAGTTAGTTTTTCAAATGGTTATGCTGATTGTATGTTGCAGGATGTAATTTTTTCAAGTGATTATTTAATCACTAGCCAATGCTGCCTTCATCAGCTTTGTGTGGCTGGGACAAAATTCCTGGCATACACAACTTGAAGGAGGATGAGTTTTTTTGTTGTTGGTGGTGGTTTTTTGTTTTTTGGGGGTTTTTTTGTTTTGTTTTTTTGTTGTTGTTGTTTTTGGCTCTCTGTTTCAGACATTTCAGTCCATGGTTACCAGTTCCAAGGCATAAATGTCATGGAGGAAGGGAATAGCAGAGGAAAGCTGTTCAAATCAAGTATCTGGGAAGCAGAGAGCAGGGGAAGTGCCAGAGAAGAAGGGGCCAGGGACCAGACAGAGTCCCCAAGGTCAAGCTGTAGTCCACCCAGACTATCAGGATTAACCATCACGCCTGTACACATACTTTGTGCCAGGCCTGGTTCAGGGCACTAGAACACAGCGATGACGAATGAAACTCTGCCCTCATGGCATCTGCTATGCTCCAGACGTGGAACTACATCTTGGTAAAGAGAGGGAGTGCTTGCATGGGAGAAGAGGAAGAACTCACGGTCAAGTGGGGAGATGGTCACAACAGCATTACCACACTGCTGAGAATTCTGCATCTGTTATGCAAATAAAAACAACCACCGTAAAATCCTCTTGAATGGTAATGTCATTAGTTCTAGTGTATAAATCAGGAAAATAAAACTCAGAAGCTATCTATTAAGCCTAGATGATACGATTAATTAGGGATGAAGTGGCTGGCACTGAAACACAGAGTAAGAGTTGCGATGGGGCAAGTAGATGTCCTTGGTGCCCAGAGGAAAGGGCCCTGGGGTCCAAGTGCGAATCTGATAGGTCTCCAAGAAAGCACAGCAGGGTCTGAGAGACGAAGGACGGAGAAGCCAAGCTTGCCCGGTGTCAGACACGTGCAAAGGCAAAACTGCACGAGCTTATGGGGAGGCCCAAGGGACCACAGGAAGCGCCACACTAGGGAGCCCACAGGAAGCCACAGGAGTGTGGTTTTGAAACCCGTGGGCCAGATCTAGATCCACCAAGTGACGGATACCTGACCCCGGGCAATTCTGCAGCCATGGGTTCCTCTTCCAGAACATGGGACCCACGTTAAGCTTCCCTGAAGGTTCTTGTGAGACCGACTATGAGGCGTTAGCTTTCTACCGCTGCTGTACCACACTGTCACACACTCGGTGGAGGCATAAATAATAGCCATTTATTATTTGACACTCCTATAGTTCCTATAGTTCCTTTCCGGAGGCTCTAGACGACAGTCCACTCCCTCGTCTTTGCAGCTTCGACACGTCACCTGCAGTCCCTGGCAGGTCACCCCTTCCTTCATCCTCAAAGCTGGCACATTTGGCAGCTTGACTGCCCTGCTGTCTTCCTTCTTTCTCCGAACAACACCCTGGAAGAGCTCCCTGCTTCTAAGGATTTATGGAAGTAAATTAAGTCCACTTGGCTGATCCAGGATAATCTCTCCATTTCAAGCTCCTAAGCCTTCACCATACTCTCAGAGTCCCCCTTTCCATGTAAAGCAACATTCACAGAGTCCAGAAGTTAAGACACAGACGTCTCTGGGGGTGTCTCTGGGGAATCATTATTCTTCCTGCCACACACATATTAGCACAACCTGGCTCATGCCATGTGCTTATTAATGGTTCATCACGAGGATGTTCCAATTGTTACTCTTGCATCCTTCTCAGTAATGTGAGAAGGAAGGGTCAAGACCTTTGGTGCCAGGAGGCTTGCAGATGTGAGCCAAATTAGTCGTGAACCCCTAGAATGCCCATATCTTGAGAAACTACTCCAAAAGAAAACTTCATAGCACATGAAGACTTCCTCACTAAATACCATCAGTTGCACACTTGTATGCTGTAAGAACAAGCAGCTTGGTGCTTCCACATTTCCGTACCAACAGCCAGAACAGATTCTTGTCTTGTCCCTTCATGTTGTATCGACCAGCTGGCCGGGTCTGACTCATAAATGCCGATAGCCTGATGGTGGGTGAAGGGAAACTTTGCAAACAACTCCAGGCAACCGGTGGGACAGAACCAGAAATGCTCCTGGGAGTTGCTTCTACTTTATGCAAAGTTAGGTAGGCTGGAAAGCCAGGAGATTGAATACAAAGCACATTCAGATAGCTACAGAAGAGAGACTCTGTAGATGGCAAGTAAGCTTCCTATCTCCCCTCCGAAGCAGAAACTACAACAGCCTATGATGCCTCTCAACAATTTTGCCACAACACAGTGGGAAGTATGCAGCACTCTGTTTGGAACACGCAACTACCAGGAGTCCTTAGGTGGCTGCCCCTTACCTCCTTTGCATTTTATCAGAGGCGGGCGGGAGGGCTGGTTTACCTGGTCCTTTATGTTTCTGGCTCTCTCCATGCCTTGTTCACTCTTTTGGGTAAATTTTGATGGTAACTGTTACCTAGCCCCTCTCTAGGTTCAGTTTCTCTCTCCTTTGTCTTTGCAATTGCTCAAACTGTAGAGTTACCAATAGAGGCAGAAGCTGCTTTTAGTAAGATTCCCCTTTGTTTGTAATAAAGCCCACCTTTTCCGTGCCCAGAAGCTGCTTTTCCTTGCACTTCCTCCCACACTTGATGTGACTCAGGCTCTCCAAGAGCACAGATCATGTGAAGTAGTCACCAGTCAACCTCTACTGTCTGGTCGTTGTCTGGCACACAACTGGAATCTAGTGAAAACTACTGAATTAAAGAATGAATGAGCTGACAGAGAATAACTGACAATCAGGATTGCAACCAAGCCCAGTGTTTAGACTCTAAAGCGGGAGTGGACAATCTATGGCCCATGGGCCACGTCTGTCTTCTATGCTCGGGGCATAACCACACTCTTTCCTGAGCATATTTTCTGTGGGTGCATTTGCAGGGTAACAGTAGTCTTAAGTGGCCTCTTGGTCTGCTAAGCCTAGAATCTTTACTATCAGACCCTCTGCATAAAACATTTGCCAGTTTCTGCTCTTGCAGTATCTTCTGGTAGCTCATCAGAATAATCTCGGGCCTTTTTAACTAGAGACCTTCCTAGGCCCAGATTCTGAATTTTGCATTTAACTAGTTTCTCAAGGTTTTAGAAGCTCTGCCCTAAAAGAAAAGTGATACAATTTCATAAATACAGGATTGCAGACATTCATGTTACACCCAAATCCCTCGAAAGCCTCACTGAAACAGACTGGCAAGCCTTGGCCCAGAGTTTCTGACTCAGACTGACTGTATAGTCCTGGGGGCCTGCACTGTTTAGTTACATTCCAAGTGATGCTGACACAGATCATACCTTGAGAGTCACAGACGAGGGCTGCCCGATGCCCATCACTAGTTAAAAGTCACACGTGTTCTATATGCTGGCAATAGACTGTGGGTTGAGCAGACCCAACATTTTGAACGTTAGGATGAATTCTTCTTGCAACTCTGTGTCACTAAAGAATATGAATTGGGTGGAGAGGGTGAAGGGAGGGCAGGGGTATGGGGAAAAAAATGAGAACCAAGATCTGTCATGTAAAGGTACAAGATCCCAAGGATGAATGTGACTGTACTGTGAACCTAAAAAGTACCAATAAACTCAATGAGAAAAAGAACATGAATTATAAGTGCATTAAAAGGCCAAAGTAGTGAAATGTTAGAAGAAAAGAACTTTGTGACTGACTAAAATTCTTTTATTTAATGTTTCATTGCTCTGAAACTGACCCTCATCTATTACCTTACTTAAACTCCACAGCAAATCTGTAAGGAGGTATTATTACAGCAACATGATTCTCATTTTTGTCTTACAGGAGAAAATAATGAGGATGAAAAGGACTGAGGCTAAATCCAAGTCCATCTCTCTTCCACTTCTCTACTGGTTTGATGATCTCTCTAAGGTTTATCTTGCTTCCTTCTTTCTTTCTTCTGTTTATCTCTGCTTTGCCTCTATCGACTTACAGTTGGCCTCAAACATGCCCAAGTCTTTCCTTCCAAAAAATGAATGGCTTCTCCTAAAAATGCAATCCCTTACCTTCCTGTTTTGCCAAAGAGCAGAGAGCCTACCATCTACAAGATGGCCATCTGTCTACTCTCCAACTTCCACTCTGTCTTCAACTCCCCATTAGTTCTTCTGAGTCCCATGCCAAGAAACTCTTGTTCTATGCCAGTACTGTCCCATAAAGCTACAACGCAAGCCATCCAGGCAATGTAACCATTTCTAGTAACCATGTTTAAAGCGGCAGAGGAAAACAAGTTGAAAGTAATTTTAATTATGTAACTTCAACCCACTATCCCAATATATTTTCATTTTATGTACATCTAACATAAAACTTATTAATGAATGTTTTATATTCTTTTTTATGTTTAGTCTAAACTCTACTATGAATTTTACATTTACAGCATATTAAGTTCAGACACACCAAGTGCTCAGTAGCCACACTGATAAGCTTCCCTTCTGTTACACAGTACAGGTCTCCAGGGCCAAGAAAATCTTTTGGAAGTCCGGTCCAATGGGCCTTTTGTGGACCTGGTGCTACCTAATATTTCTTAGGCTAACTGTAGCTTCTTTTTTCTCCTTGACACAGTCTCCATCATTGTTTTCTGAAGGAATTGTTTTTTCCCTTGTCCTTTTACTATATCACTGATCATTTATTATGAGGACCTCTTCCTTCACATACCTCTTAAAGAGTTGGTTTTTCCCCCAAGGTTGCATCATCCATCTTTCACACTCCTCTTTCACACACATCATTTACCTGTACTTGTAAACTGCTGTTTATGGGTTACATTAGATGGTTTCCAAATTCATATTTCTAGAACTGATCATTCTAAAGATTTTCTATATGAAAATGATGTTCGAGGTACCGCATAAGCCAATGGTGCTCAACAATCTCTACAAATGATCTTACATTCGCCATTCAAATGTGTTGAGTGAGCACAGCAGTGGTTCTCAACCAGCTGGGATCATGCCCACCAGGAGACATTTGGCAATGACTGCAAAAATACTTAGTTGTGAAAACTGATGCTTGGGGTGAGGCTGGCATATAGTAGGTAAAGTTGAGGGATGCTGTAAAAACATTCCAGAGTTCACCAGAAAACTCTCCACAGAAAGAATTATCCTGCACAAAATATTAAGGGTCCCACTGTGAGAAACCACCTTTGGCAGTACCAGGAGCACACGGAAGACTAATGGGATATCCATTCTTGGACCTCTTCCAGACTTACTGAGTTAGAACTTTCTGGAGTTTGGCCCAAGACTGGTGCTTCAACCTGCTCTGCAGGTAAGAAGTTTAAAAGTCTCTACTCTAGGTGGAGCGAACCTTGACATCAAAGGCACCCGCTGGGTTCTTGTTCTGAGCCAAACACCAGGACAATGGAAACAGAAAAAGAAGCTCCAGTCCAGTTTGAATAAGCACATGACCTCAGCATTCAGGATCCAACCCCTGGACCTGCAGATGAATCATCTAAATTTATGTTTCTCCTTGATTAGCACTGTTTCAGAGGAACCTGATCCGTAAAGTTCATGGCCTAAACTTAAGCAATGAGTATTTGATGTGGAACCTGATTCTTAGTCCTGGGCTCAGAGCTTATTTCTTCAAGTTTAAATCTAGGAAGAAGAGTGGCGTTTGGGGCTTCGCTCACCAGAGAGTCTGGCACAGAGACTAATGCGGGAAAATCCTCCAGCCTTTTCATCTTATTAAGCTTAGGTTATATTTTAAGAATTTATTTTAAAAATTGCTCTTGAGATACGTGGATAAAGATATAAGCTGAAAAAGAGGGCTTGAGGATTGTTTAGATTCACTCAGGGGCTAAGGAGCCTAAGACAGAATTCACTTAGAGGGAAACCGGATATGGAATCTAGCTCTGGTTCTGCCTCAATGGACCGTGAATGTAACAAACATTATTCCAGTTAAAGAAATATTTATCATCATCTCCGATAAGGCAGGCATGAAGCCAAATTGTGAGGACATAAAAAAATAAGGCAGGAAAAACCCCAATCTCAAGGAAATTACAAGCTGAGAAACTTTCACAGGGAAACATCAGATATGGTCCTTTTTCCTAAAAAACTCAGATTAGTTGGTGAAAAAGACAAGTAGATCTCATGCATGCAGAGTAAGGCAGCAAACGCTAAAGTATGTACAGAATACTATGGAATAATGGAAAGTTCCCTTACCCTGGGAGATATAGGCTTTCTGAGAGGGCAAGGGGTTACACAGATATTTACTTACTAGCCCTAATTAGCCTATGACAAGCTACACATGTTTAATGTAATGCATAGTGCCCTCACCTTAACGATTTAGATTTTTGTGTGTGTGGTACCACAGATGGAACGAACACAGAACTTTCACACTGAGATACAGACTCAACTTTTTAATTTATATTTTTAATTTGAAGACTAGGTCTCTCAAAGTCTCTAAGTTGCTCACATTGGGTTCATATTTTTTATCCTATTTCAGCCTCCCAGGATGCTATTATAGGTGTGTGCCACCACAGGCTCAATTTGATCCTTTTATTTCTATTTCTTGCCTAATTGCTATGGCTAAGTTTACTAATATTATGTTGAATCAAATAGCTAGAGTATGCAGCCTTGACTTCTTTCTGATCTTAAAGAAAAGTTTTCACTAGTCATCAAATACGATGCTATCGGTGGTCTTATATGTGGCCATACTTATGTGGAGTTACAGTCTTTCGATACACAATTTGACCAAAATTTTATCACAAAAGACTGTTAAATTGTGTCAAATATTTATTCGCATCTATTAAGATGAACATGTGAATGTAACTGTACTGTATCCCTAAATGTACCAATAAACTCAATTAAAAAAAAAAAAGATGAACATAAGATTACTGACATTTAGAAATGGGAGGAAAGGAGCTAAAGGTGTAGGGAAGGTGTGATACGTAGGGGAAGAACAAAAAGGGAAACGAAAAAAATGTGAGAGCATGAAAAGATGAAAATAAAAAGTTT